>NW_023425357.1:37187179-37829117 GCF_014108415.1 Molossus molossus | reverse complement strand
CTCTCTTTTCCTCTCCTTCCCATTCTATCTGTACAAAAAATGGAAAAGTATCCTTGGGTGAGGATTTAAAAAAAAAAAAAGTAAATAAAAAGAACAAGGATTTGTAAGTTTAGAAGAAGAAAGCTCATTTTAAACAACCTTTGAAGTTTTTAAAAAATAAAAATTAAGTAATTAAAAAAATATATCAGCTGAAATATTTTCATAGGTATTGTCTTTTTGCCTTTGTTCAGAGTACCTTGGAAAAACTGTGGCAAGGATGTGGAGCAATAGTTGATGTGTTGTTTGGTTATTTGGAAAACTAGTAATAAATACTAAAATCACATACAGAAGTAGGTAAAAGTAGGTTTACAGTTGTAAAATAAATAAATAATACAATAATTAGTAAATAAATCAGGAATAAACTTTTGCATGCTCACAGCTGTAAACCTACTTTTGCCCATCCCTGTATGTATACCTGTGATCAAGCAGTTCTACTCTAAAGTGTGGTATGTGCTCGGCCCATGTGGCTCAATGGTTGAACATTGACCCATGCACCAAGAGGTCACCAGTTTGATTCCTGGTCAAGGCACATGCCCAGGTTGTGGGCAAAATCCCTAATGGGGGGGCATGCAGGAGGTGACCGATTGATGTTGTCTCTCATCGATGTTTCTATCTCTCCCTCTTCCTTCCTCTCTCTCTAAAATCAATAAAGAAAAAAAAAAAATCAAGTATGGTATGCAAGAGGAATGATTACATCTATTCATCAAAAGCTATATACTGGCCCTGGTAGGTTTTTCTGAGTAGTTAGAGCGTCAGACTATGGACTAGAGGGTTACCACTTTGATTCCTGTCAATGACATGTACCTGGGTTGCAGATTTGATCTCTAGCCCCAGTCAGGTTTGTTCGGGAGGTAACCAATTGATTTCATTCTCTCACATTGATGTCTCTCTCTCTCTCTCTCTCTCTCTGCGCTCACACTCTCCCTCCCTCCCACTCTCTCTAAAAATCAGTGGAAAAATATCCTTGGGTGAGGATTAAGAAAATATAAAAATAAAAATTGCTTATATACTAGGACATTTGTATAGTGGCATTATTAGTAATACTGTTAATCCCTCGCCACTTCTCACTTCGACTTTCATGGCTTCCCTCTGTCATGGTTTTTTCAAATATATTCATTAACAAGTTGATCAAGACAGTGAAAATGATACAGCATGCACTCAGTTATCTGAGTCAATTATACACCTCTGTATTACAATTAAAATTACCGTATGTATGGACTGTAGGCCTATGCAGGAATCCTTCAATACCAGATGCAACCGCTAGAGTCTGGAACAGATTTATGGTGATAAACGAGGGACGCCTGTAGCCAGAAACTGTTAACTGCCCAAATGCCCATTAACAGAATGGATAAATTACATGTCCACACAAAGAAATACACTGAGACTGAAAAACTACAAATATATCAATATGGTTGAATTTTACAGATAATATCAAGTGTACCAAACAAAGCACAAGCTGTATGAATCCGTTTATATAAATTTATACAAATGGGTAAAACTAATATTATAAGTAAAGATAGTGGTTTATCCTTAGGAGAGGGGATTAGTTACTGGAATGGAACAGAAGGAGTTTTTTGAGATATTGGTACTGTTCTTTTTTCACATGGAATCTTGTTACATGGAACATTCGGTTTGTGAAAATTCATCAATCTATATTTTGGGACAGTGCTGTCCTGTAGATTTCAAATGAGAGCCACATAGTATAATTTAAAAATTTCTAGAAGCTACATTTAAGAAGGTAAAAAGAAGCAATTGTAGTTAATTTTATATTATATCTTATTTAACCCAAAATATTGTCATGAATTTATAATCAGTATAAAAATGTAGGGATGTTTTACATTTTTTGATAATAAGTATTTAAAATCCACTTAGAGCCCAGCCAGTGTGGCTCAGTGGTTGAGTGTCGACCCATGCACCAAAAGATAGCCAGTTTAATGCCCAGTTAGAGCACATGCCCAGGTTGTGGCCTGATCCCCAGTGGGGGACATGGAGGAGGTGACCAATCGATGTTGTCTGTCATCAATGTTTCTATCTCTCTCTTCCTCTCCCTTCCTCTCTCTCTCAGATCAATAAAGAAAAATTATTTAAAATATAAAATAAAATCCGCTTAGACTCAGAATGATGTATTTTCCACTTACAGATTCAGACTAGCCACATTTCAAGTATTCAGTAGTCACATGTAACTAGTGGCTACAATATTAGACAACATAGCCTTAAGCTGTGTGTATTTTTTTTGTATGGATATTAGGTTAATGATGGACTGAATATATACTATGGTGGTCCTATAAGATTTTGATGAAGTTGAAAATTCCTATCATCTAATGATGTGGTAGCCATCTTAACATCATAGCACAGCACTTGTGTTTGTGGTGATGCTGGTATAAACAAACCTGTGCTGTCAATCATATAAAAATATAGCACATAACAGTTACGTGTAGTACATAATACTTGTAATGAATAATTATGTTGCAGGTTTATGTATTATATTACACCTTTCATTGTTATTTTAGAGTATTTAGAGTTATTTTACCTTTTTTTTTAATCTTCACTCAAGGATATTTCTCCATTTATCTTCAGATAGAGCCCGAGGGAGGGAGAGAGGGAGGAAGAGAGAGAAACATCGAGGTGAGGCACACACATCAATTGGTTGCCTCCCGCATGACCCCAGGGGACGAACCACAACCAAGTTACCTGCCTGTGACCGGAATCAAATCTGGGTTCTTTGATTCATGGGTCATCGCTCTGACCACTTAGCCACACTTGCCAGGGCAAGTATATTTTATATATATGTTTTTAATCCTCACTCGATATTTTTACATATATCTTCAGACAGAATGGGGAGGGGCGAGAGAGAGAGAGAGAGAGAGAGAAACATTGATTGGTTGCCACCCGCACGAATCCAACTGCGGCCAGGGACGAACTGCAACTGAGGTATGTGCCCTAGGCTGGAATCAAACCTTGGACTTCTGGTCTGCAGGCCACCGCTCTAACCACTGAGAAAAACCAGCCAGGGCTATCCTACTTACTTTAAAAGTTTTCTATGGCCCGGCCGGTGTGGCTCAGTGGTTGAACGTCGACCCAAGCACCAAGAGGTCACCGGTTAGATTCCTGGTCAGGGCACATGCCCAGGTTGTGGGCCCAATCCCAGTGTGAAGGTATGCAAAAGGCAGCCAGTCGATGTTCTCTCATCCTCTCTCTCTAAAAATCAATGAAGTAAATAAATAGATAAACTGTTGCTATAAAACAGTATCCCATGTTATGCAGGAAGCAGCCTCATACATCTCACGTTTACTGCATCTCTTGTTTGCATTATTTTCTCTTGTACAGTCATCCCTTGCCACTTCGCACTTCGACTCTCACGGCTTCACTCTATCACGGGTTTTTCAAATATATTCATAAAAAGTTGATCAAGACAGTGAAAATGATACAGCATGCACTCAGTTGTCTGAGTCCATTATACACCCCTGTATTTAATTAAAATTAAAATTACTATACGTATGGACTGTAGGCCTATGTATTTGAGCACCTTAGGAGCCCTTCAAGACCAGGTGCAACCGCTTGAGTCTGGAACGGATTAACCGTGGTAAACAAGGGATGACTGCATTTGATTTAATGTTGTGTTGTTTGTTCATCATGGCCCCTAAATGTACAAAATCCACTGCTAATGTTACCAGTAAGAGGCCACATTAAGCGATTGACCTGGAAATTAAATTAAAAGCGGTTAAGGTAGAAAATCAGTGATGCTTATTGCTTGCTATTTAGGTAATTCCCAATTCACCATAGCTGTGATCTTGAAGAACAAGAACAGAGTAATAGGTGTTAAAGGATCTTGTTGATGGCAACAAGAGTAACAAAAATTTGGAAAGGGCCGTCATCAGACGTGGAGAACCTTCTAATGATCTGGATTAAAGACCATACATATAAGCATGTCTCTCTCAGCACCATGGAAATCACCACCAAAGCAAAAAGTGTGCAATTTTGAAAGAAAAGGCTGGCCCTTGCCGGTTTGGCTCAGCATTTGGAGCATTGGCCTGTGGACCAGAGAGTCCCAGGTTCGGTTCCTGCTAGGGGCACATACCAAAAAAATTAATCAATTAATTAATTAATTAATTAATTTTAAAAAGAAAAGGCTGGACTTGACTACAATGTTGAATTTAGTGCTAGCTTTGGGTGGTTTAAATGATTCAAGAATCATTATTTATTACATAATGTGAAAGTGAGTAGTGAGTCTTTGAGTGCTGATATGAAGGCAACTCTAGATAAGCTGATTGGGGAGGAAAGTTACTTTCCAGAGCAGATATTCAATATGGATGAAATCTCCCTATTCTGGAAACATTCTTTGAAAGGACCCATCCATAAGAGGCCAAGTCATTGACAGGTTTCAAGGTTCTTAAGGAAAAAATAAGTAATAGTTTTACTAGGGGATAATATTGCAGGCTACATATTGAAACCCTTTGTGATCTGGCATCGTGAGAACCCCAAGGCCTTCAAACATTATCAGTAAGCACACATTGCCAGTCTACTAAAAGAGCAGTAAGAAGTCATGGATGACCCAGCTGCTCTTTGTGAAGATTTCCTCCTGAATTGTTATGCCAGCAAGATGGAGTGCGGTTTAGAGAATAAGATGCCTTTCAAGATTTTGCTTATTGTTGATGATGCTTCTGGACATCCTTCTTTTATTGGTGATCTTCATTCCCACTATCAGAGTGGTGTTTCTCCCTCCAAATACTACCTGTTTGATCTAACCAGTAGGTCAAGGAGTTAGAGCAGCTTTTAGGCCTACTGTCTGCAGAGGACTAGTCTTGCTGCAACTGAGAAAGAAACTGAGAAGACATTGATGCAATTCTGGAAGGATTACAACATCAATGACTGCATTAAGCTTGGGGTGATGTCACCAAGGAGTATATGAATGGCATATGGAAGAAGACACTCAAGGGGTTCATTCATGACTTCAGAGGATTTGCCACGGATGAAGGGTTTGCGTAAATCAACAAGGCATGGTTGAGATGGCAAACAACTTTAACCTAGGTGTGGGTAAGGATGATATTGAGGGGCTCCTAGAAATATTTCCTAAGGAGTTGATTAATGAGTTGTTGGAACTGGAACAGCAATGCATAGCTGAAGAGGAGGCAAGAGAAAAGGAAACTGCAAGAGAAGAATAAAGAGAAGAACCCCAAAGAAAGTTCACAGTGAAGAAAGAGTTTAGCAGAAGCTTTTATTTTATAGATCTCAACAAGCTCCTTAAAAAGTTTGAAAACATGGATTCTAACATGAAAAGGTTTTCATTAATAGAGAGAAATGTTTGTGGTTTATTATCTTTCTACAAGCAAATCTGTGGTGGAAAAAAAAAAAGGAAACCCCTAGCAAACCACTGTGGACATACTTCTGAAAAGAGCAGCACCTCCTTAAGAAGAGCCTCAGGCAGGTCCTTCAGGAGGTATTCCAGAAGAAGGTATTGTTATCATAGGAGTTAACAGCTCCATGCATGTTATTGTCCCTGAACACCTTTTAATGGGACAAGATATGGAGGTAGAAGACAGTGGTATTGATTATCCTAACCCTGTGTAAGGCTAGGCTAGTGTGTGTGTGTATGTAATAGTTTTTATCAAAAAAAGTTTTAAAACTTTGCCCTGGCCAGTTTCGCTCATTCGAGCATTGGCTTGTGGACCAAAGGGTCTCGGGTTTGATTCTGGTCAATGCCACGTACCTGGGTTATATGTTAGATCCCTGGCCCCAGTTGGGATCGTGTAAGAAGTAACCAATCAATGTGACTCTCACATTGGAAAAATATTCTCGGGTGAGGATTCACACAAAAGAAAAATTTTTAAGTAAAAAATAAAATAAAAAATTTAAAAGGTAAAATAGAAAAGCTTATGGAATAAAAATATAAAGAAAGAAAAAAATAAGTATGTATATATTTTTAACCCTCACCCAAGGATACTACTCTTCATTTATTTTCAGACAGAGCGGGAGGAGGGGAGAGAGAAAGTGAGAGAGGCATGTTGATCAGCTGCCTCCCACATGACCTTGACCAGAGCCAGAGACCTAACCACAACCAAGGGGCATGCCCTTGACAGGAATCAAACTCGAGACTTTTTGGTCCATGGGCTGATGCTCTAACCACTGAGAAAACCAGCCAGGGTGAGAAAGAAAATATATATATTTTTTATTTATCCTCACCCGAGGACATTTCTCCATTTTTTGTTCAGGTAGAGTGGGAGGGAGAGAGAGGAACAGAGAGAGAGAGAGAGAGAGAGAGACATCGACGTGAAAGGGACACATCGAGTGGCCGCCACCCTCACGACCAACCAGGGCCGGGGACAAACTGCAACCGAAGTATGCGCTCTTAGTGGGAATTGAACCTGGGTCTCTTGGGACCACAGGCTGACGCTCTAACCACTGAGCCAAACCGGCCAGGGCGAGAAAGAAAATATTTTTGTACAACTGAATGTGTTTGTATTTTAGCTGTTATTACTAAGACTCAATAAGATTTTAAAAATCAAAAAGTTTATAAAGTAAAACATTACATTAAGCTAAGGTTAATTTATGATTGAAGAAAGAAAAATATTTAATAAATTTGGTGTATCTGAGTGTACAGTGTTTAATAACATCTACAGTAATGTACAGTAAATGTCCTAAAGCCACTGGAAACAGCTGGGTGGGATTGAAGGTTGGGTTGGGCAGAGCCTCAGGGAATCATCAGGGAGGCGCATACGCAAACTGAGTGAGCCTGGTTGCTGGAGTCCCAGATATGGGGGCAGTGTGTTGCACCAGGCAAGAGCTCACCAAAGAAACAAGTGTGTCCAGGAAAGAGCTGCGCCTCCAGCTCTTGCCCCAATGCTAAACAATTCAGTTCTTCCCCATATGTCTCTGGTGCCTTTCAAGCTGCCTCCCCCACCCTGGAGCCCAGTAGGAGCGATTCCAAGTAAGTCAGTGTGTGGGCCCTTTTAGAGGAGCTGCTTGGGGCTTCAGTAGCCTCAGCCTCCCTGAGCCTCGCTGGTATTACAGCTAGAAGTGATAGACACTTCTCTCCCAGGCACTAGAACCCTGAGCTGGGATCCTGATATGGGACAGGGACCCCCTCACTCCTCAGGGAAGACCTTCACAGCGGAGGTGGCCTCCTGATTTTTATCCACCACACTTGGGTGTGGGACCAGCCCGTCCACCCCTCCTTCCCTCCTCCCTTCCTCCCCTCCTCTTCTCCTCCCAGTCTCCATGTGGATTCTTTAATTTTGTAGTTGTAGGACTTCCATTCAACTCGATGATCAGTGTTCGGTGGTTCTGAATGATGGTTGTTCTGTAGTTTAACTGTAATTTTGATGTGGTTGTGGGAGGAGGCGAGTACCATGTTTACCTACACCACCATCTTGACTGGAAGTCCTTATTTTACTTTATTATTTTTTTTTTTGTTAATCCTCACTTGAGGATATTTTTCCATTGATTTTTAGATAGAGTGGAAAGGGGTGGGGAACAAACATAGATTGGTTGCCTCCCACGTGACTCCGACCAGGCAAGAGATCAAACCTACAGCCTAGGTGCATGCCCTTGACCAGGAATTGAACCTGAGACCCTTCAGTCCTCAGGCCGACACTCTAATGACTAAGTTAATACTGCCAAGGCTATTTTCTGTAATTTATAAGGATACATTTCATGTTTTCAATAAGTACAATTCTCCAAAAGCTTGAAAAACTGAAAATTTTGGCACTTCCTTCTAGATTTCTATTCTATAGTTTTTTTGTGTGTGTATGTGTTTTAATGTGTTTTTTACTGATTTTTTTAGAGAGAGAGTAGAAGGGAAAGAGAGATGGAAACATCGTTGTGAGAGACATAAATCAGCTGCCTCCTGCACGCTCCCTATTGGAAATAGAGCCTGAACCTGGGCATGTGCACTCACCAGGAATTGAACTGGGACCTCTCAGTCCTTGTGATAACGCTCAGTCCACTGAGCCACACCAGCCTGGCTATTTTACAGTTTTTAAAAATTCACCAAGAATGTTATTTTATACAAAATGTGTGCTCCACCAACATTGTATTGTCAATATAAGAACCAAAAATCCTATCTTCGTTGTTACATTCTTTTTTTTTTCTCTCTTCCAAGGATATGTATATTGATTTTGAGAGAGAGAGAGAAAAACATCAATAGATCAGTTGCCTCCCTTACAAGAAACAAACCTGCAACCTAGGTATGTGCCCGGACCAGGAAACCAACCTGCAATCTTTTTTGTGTATAGGATGACACTCCAACCAATGAGCCACCCGACCCGGGCTTCATTATTATACTCTATTTACTTTGGCAGTCAAAATAAGATGTTATATCTGTAACGTAATGACCTTTCAAAACTTTACAGGCATACCTTGGGGATATTACAGGTTTGGTTCCAGACCACTGCAATAAAGCAACTATTGGAATAAAGCAAGTCACACCAATTTTTGGATTCCCAGTGCATATAAAAGTTACGTTTACACTGTACTGTAGTCTAGTAAGTGTGCAATAACATGTCTAAAAAAACAATGTACATAACCTAATTTTAAAATACTTTATTGCTAAAAAATAAAAATACTTTATTGCTTTAAAAAATGCTAACCATTATCTGAGCCTTTAACGAGTTGTAATCTTTTGTGGCAGGGTTGCCATAAACCTTCAATTTGTAAAAAATGCAATAAAGTGCCCTGGCCGGTTTGGCTCAGCGGTTAGAGCATCAGCCTGTAGTCCAGAGAGACCTGGGTTCGGTTCCCGCTAAGGGCACGTGCTTCGGTTGCGGTTTGTCCCCAGCTCTGGTTTGGTCGTGCGGGTGGCAGTCACTCGATGTGTCCCTTTCACATCGATCTTTCTCTTTCTCTCTTCCTCTCTCTCCCTCCCACTCTGTCTGAACAAAAAATGGAAAGATGTCCTAGGGTAAGGATTAAAAAACAAAATGCAATAAAGTGAAACGCAATTAATGAGGTATGCCTATATTTTGATTCTATGCTCAGGTTACAAAAATTGAACCATTGTTGGAATTTACATATTTTATATTCGAAGTATTTGGTGACATTGGTTTAAAACTGGTGTCCTTTAGCCCTGGCCAGTTTGGTTCAGTGGTTAGAGCGTCGACCCGAGAACCAGAGTCCCGTGTTTGATTCAGCCAAGTGCACATACCTTGGTTGTGGTTCATCTCCGGCCCCGGTTCGGGTTGTATGGGTGGCAACCAGTCGACATCGATGTTTCTCTCTCTCTCTCCCCTTCCTACTCTGTCTGAAGATAAATGTAAACATATCCTTGGGTGAGGATTTAAATAAATAAAACTGGTGTTCTTTAGCTTTTGGCCAAGTGTTTTGTGTTAATGAAGCCAACATATAAACAGCTTTGCTTTTTGTATGTGCTTGGTTAGAAAAGTCATTTGCTTTAAATTAAAAGTTATGTTCTGCAGAATGATGTTAAATGCACCATTTGCAGCTGCATGTTAAATTGTCTTTGAAGCATATGTTGATGCTTCTTCAGTAGATTTATTTCTTTTGATTTTCATGTGATCAGTGATAAATTGGTCCACACAGAGAATATTAAATGTCATTATTTTGTGCATATTACACATTCATCATCAGCATTCTTGGAAATGAATTTGATTTTTAAATTTTCATTAAACATGCAGTTGTTCTATTTTTAAAATTTATTGCTATAGAAAAGTATTGCCAAACTGTAAGATAAATATAATTAAAGATTTATGCAATACTATGAAGACAAAATCACTGCAGCAACAATGGTCAGAATATTCTATATATGCTCTATGAAGCACTGCTGGACCTTTATTTCCCACATGGGTTTCACATACACCCAACCACCTTTTATGATGACCCTACCTGACTACTTGGTGTGGATTATGGTACAGACCATGGAGTAACAGACTAGTATAGAACATGTCGCTGGCAGGCAGTGGAGTGTTAAGCCTCTCCCACTACCACTTGAGACTGGTAGAGTTAGTTGTCCAAAGCCATTTGAGTATGCTTTATTGGGTGAGTGTGTAGTTTTATCAGCAAGTGCCCTTTATGCTGACCTTGAAAGGGAGGTGTTAAGTGCAACAGGAAAGGATCAGGATAACATTGGTTGGTAATGGCGCATTGTCTTTCAGATTTAACCATTTATTAAAGTGCACATTGTTTCTGCACATACATTTTATATCTCACTAGAAGAGACCAAGACAGAAGCTGGAATTAGAAAGTGGAGGGCTACTAAATTTCTTATTGTACTATAACTATTAATAGTAATACTTTTTTTTCTTTTAATGAAGGAAAAATCTCAACCACCCTGGCCAGATAGCTAAATTGTTTGGAGCATCAGCCTGTACACTAACAGGTTGCAAGTTCAGTTCCAGTCAGGGCACACACCTAGTTGTGAGTTTGAATCCCCAGTCAGGGTGAGTGCGGGAGGTAACCAATCAGTGTTTCTCTCACATCAATGATTTTCTTTTCCTTTCTCTCTCTAAAAAATCAATTGTTAAAAATATCCTCAGGTGAGGATTTAGAGAAAAAAAAAACTCCAAACATTGCTAGAATACATATTAGTGGCTAATAATTTCCTCAGGGAATTAGATCACATCTCATGTTTTATGCTCTCATTTCATCTTGTAATTTTCCTCTACTGTATTGAATCATAGTTGATAATTACATATTGATTTTTGTAATTATTTGTTCATTGTCCACCTGTTTCACTAGGCCAGAAATTGTAAAGAAAAGCACTATTTGTTCCCTCACATTGTACTCATGACACCTAGCACAGTGGATTTGGACCTAATAAAGACTCACTAAGTATTTGCGGAATAAATGAAAAAGTGAATGGGGGAATGCATAGGAGAGGAGGGGTATCCTGTTATCAGCAGATGTGTACTAGATGATACCTAGCTAAATAATAGAAATCCCTTGTTCGTTGGGAACAGTGTTTCTTTGCAGGTACTTGGGGCTTATATAGTACCTTCTGAGAATACAGTAAGTATGTGTAATTGTTTGGTCAAATGTGTAAATTTTTGTGCAGCCAGTGTGGCTCTGGTTGAGCATCAACCCATGCACCAAGAGGTCACCAATTAAATTCCCAGTCAGGGCACATGCTCAGGTTGTGGGTCCAGTCCTCGGTGGGGGTCATGCAGGAGGCAGCCAATCAATGTTTCCTCTCATCAGTGTTTCTGTCTCTCTCTCCATATCCCTTCCTCTCTAAAAATCAATAAAGAAAAAAAATTTTTAATGTGTAAATTTTTTTATATTTATAAATGTAAAATAACAGGACTTATTGAGTGCTGTCAGGTAGTATACTTAAGTACATTTTTACTTTTTTTTTTTCATTGATTTTATAGAGAGTAAGGGAGAGGTAGAGAGAGATAGAAACATGGATGAGAGAGAACATCAATTGGCCTCCTCCTGCATGCCCCCCACTGGGGATTTGGCCCACAACCTGGGCTGCGCCCTGACTGGGAATTGAACCGGCGACCTCTTGTTGCATGGGTCGACACTCAACCACTGAGCCACACCGGTAAGGCTTAAGTACATTTTTAATGTTACCTCATTTTATCTTCACAACAGTCTTGTGAAGTAAATATTACTACTATGCCCAGTTTACTGAAGCTTGGAGAAATGAAATACCTTTTCCTGGGACCTAAAGCTAGTAAATGCATCATAAAAATAGCAATTTGATCACACTATTCAATTTTGTTTGTTACAGATGTTGTGTCAGTGAAATTGACAAAGGATTTAT
Organism: Molossus molossus; assembly: GCF_014108415.1. NCBI lineage: Eukaryota > Metazoa > Chordata > Mammalia > Chiroptera > Molossidae > Molossus > Molossus molossus. Next base: position 37,817,359 of record NW_023425357.1, on the reverse strand, counting down.
TACACAGAACAAGATCTCCAGCAGTACATAGTCCATGCCTGGTATAGCATTTAATTATATTACCAGCGGCTCTAGGACTTTTCATCTTCCTGCTGTACTATGTTGATTGTGTGACTACATCCTTATTATTATGTTTGCAAACTGGTTGCTCTATCTCTAGGCATTTACATCAGTTCTCAAGAAGGAGGAAAGGTGAAATGTCTCATTCCCCCCTCCCCCATCACCATTTATCCTCCCTATACTCTCATCCACTTCTACCCCCTCCCCCAGGTGAAGTGTCTCTTAAATCACTTTAGAAGCTCCATTAGGTTGACTTATGTTTCTGTCTCATTGATTAAGAACTAAGTTACTTGGCCACCCCTTGTTGCAATGAATCTAGGAAGGTGAATATTAATTACTATTTTGGTATTGTTTTTGATCTTTTAGTTTCTTCAGTTGTACCACCTAAAATTTTAGTATTGAGGATTGTGTGACTGCAAAGGTTGAGCATTCTGTGATGTAGGCAGGGAACTTTTTTAAGTTGAAGGATATTGTGGTCAGATTGTGCTGTAGAAGATGTGCTCTGATGGCTGTGTGAAGGGTTGGGGAGTGACAGAATGGAAGCAGGAAGAGACTGTTTAGGTACAGTGTTTTTCAACCTTCCTAAAATTATTTTCGTTGCTAATTCATAACTAATTTTGCTACTTTATGTCTTAGGTGACCCCTGTGAAAGGGTCGTTCAACTCCCAAAGGGGTCATTACCCACAGGTTGAGAACCGTTGGTTTAGGAGACCTTTGCAGTGATTTAGGTAAGAGATCTTAGGAGCCTGAACTAAGAAAATGTTTGTAGGAATAAAAAGGAGACTAAATATTCCAAAAATATTTAGGAGGTCGAACGGATAACTTGGTTGTTGGTTGGCTCTGTTTATATAGGGAAGAGTAAAGAGTCAGGTGGCTCAGGTTTCTGGCAGAAATGAATGAGGGGTGCTGCTAACTGAGACTAAAGAAGAGGAAAGGAGGAAGGTTAAATTGGTTGCCTTTTTAGACACTGAATTTGAGATACAGTGATACCTCGGTTCTCGAATGCCTCGGATTTCGACCAAATCGGTATTCGACCAGGAGATTCGAGAAACTTTTGTCTTGGAATCCGAACAAATATTTGGAACTCGAACTTCCGAGATGAGCCGAGTTGAGCCGAATGGCGTTCATTCGGCCCAGCGCGCCTTGCTTGCGTCATCACTGTGAGTGCAGAGAGAGAGTCACGCTTTGTGGAGAGAGTCACGCTTTACACTGAATTTAACCCTTAGACATACTGTACACTTTTATTTCTTGTTGAGACTTATGTTTTTCTACATATTATATACAAATTAGGCCAGTAAATAGGCATTTTCTGGGGCTTGGAACGAATTAATCCAGTTTCCATTATTTCCTATTGGGTTTCATTGCTTCGGTTCTCGAACAATTTGGTTCTCGACCGTCCTCCTGGAACGAATTATGTTCGAGAACCGAGGTATCACTGTATCTGAATTTCCTTCATGTGCAGATATTTATTCATTAATTGGGAAAGGATTAGGATAGATTTGTCCTATGTTACAAATATGTTTCTCTTGGTAATACCCCATGAATTTCATTTACTTTTTGTTGTCTAGAAGTTCTAATATTTATTTAATCAATTCTGTTAATATTCTCTTTATAGTTCTGGCTTTGGTGTTGAAATGGGAGGGCCTGGTCTGTTTTATCTTAATTTATAGATATATATACCAGATTATTTTCTTGTAGTTCTATGGTTTAAATATTGACTTGATCCTGATTTTATTTTAGTGAATAGGATGAGGTAGGAAGAAAAGAGAAGATCATTTTCATTTGTAGAATATGACTGAACACAATTACTATTCCAAGATGTAGTATAAACCATGAAAATACTGAAGTTTCTTTTTAAAGTAGCTCTGACATTAATTTTTTTTATGGTTTTGATGTTTTAAGAAATAGTTTGCTATGCCCTGGCAGTTTTTTTTCAGTGGTTAGAGCATTCCGCCTGTGGACCGAAGGGTTGAGGTTTGATTCCTGGCTTTGGTTCGGGGTTGTGCAGGAGGCAGTCGATTGATGTGTCTTTCTCATATCCACATTTTTCCCCCTCTCTCTCTCCCTCCCTCCCTTCCTTCCACTCTAAAAATCAATGGAAAAATATACTCAGGTGAGGATTAACAGAAAAAAACAAAAAAGAAAGAATCTTGTTATTTTCTTCCACAAATAAAACACCCTCAAACTTTGATTTTTTTTTTTTCATTATAAATCAAAATTAAAATATCTACTTGTATTCTTCTAATAGCAGGAAGATGCATTAGCACAACAGGCCTTTGAAGAGGCTCGGAGAAGGACACGTGAATTTGAAGATAGAGACAGGTCTCATCGGGAGGAAATGGAGGTGAGAGTTTCACAGCTGCTGGCAGTAACTGGTTAGTACTTTCCCCCAAACTCTCAGGTTTTATTTGTGATGTTTGTGCATAATGTTTTTAAATACTTTAAGTTTAATTTTGGCTTTCACTTTTAAAAGTTGTACTTCGTGACTTTGTGTTTATTAAATATGTAATTGCTATAAAGAAACTTATTCTTAATTTTAAGGTCATACATGAATTCCTCATTTATTGGTCCTTAAATCAGTTAACATGTGTATTTTCTCTTAATTTTTAAACCTAAATATTTTACCTATTTTTTCTTAATTATTTTTCAGATTATTTTTTTTTAAATACCTTGTTACATATTTTTTAGAACATGATTAAAACTCTTTGGGAGTAATATTTGTAATTTTTCTATGAACATTTGTCTTGATTTTGTAACAGTATAATTTTTGGTCATTTGTGTATTCTCTTTACAAACTATACTTTCTTTTAACGTTTTGTGGTAAAATAAAATACAGATACACAAAAGAAATATGTAGCTTAATTATTATAAGGTTGACACCCTTAAAACTATTGTCCAGGTAAAAAAATAAAACTTTGACAGCTACCCCAACAGCCCCCTCCATGTATGCATATAATTAGGACCCTTTCCCTCCCCTCAAAAGTAATCATTACCTCAATTTTTATTATTTATTTTTTTGTAATCCTCGCCTGAGGATATTTTTCCATGGATTTTCAGGTAGAGTGGGAGGCAAGGAGGGAGGGAGAGAGAGAGAAACATTGATGTGAGAGAGACACATCGATTGGTTGCCTCCTGCATGATCCCAACCAGGGCCAGGGATCACACCTGCAACTCAGGTACGTGCCCTTGACTGGGAATCGAACCCACGACCGTTTGGTCTGCAGGCCATCACTTTAACCACTGAGCCAAACCAGCCAGGGCTTATTTTTTATTTTTTAAATATGTTTTTAGAGAGAGAGGAAGGGGGAGAAAGAGAGAAGAACATCTGTTGGCTGCCTCCTGCACGCACCCAACTGGGGATTGAGCCCATAATCTGGGCTTGTGCCCTGACCCGGAATCTAACTGAGATCTCTCAGTCCGTGGGACCATGCTCAATCCACAGAGCCACACCGGCCAGTCTCCTTACTTTTTATAGTAATCACTGTCTTCTGTCTTTATATAGTTTTTTGTGTTTTTTTTTAGAGCGAGAGGAAGGGAGAGGGAGAGAGATAGAAACATCAGTGAGGGAGACCATTTACTGACCACCCCCTGCACGCCCCCCACTGGGGATTTGGCCCACATCCCAGGCATATGCCTTGATCGGGAATTGAACCAGCGACCTCTTGGTGCATGGGTCCACACTCAACCACCAAGCCATACTGGCTGGGCAGTCTTTTTATAGTTTTATTATCCATGTATACTTCAGTCTTAGACAGTCAAGTTTAATCTTACCCAGTGTTTAAATTTGCTATTACTTTTAATTGCCATGTATGTTTACTGTTTTGTACATAAAATTGTACCCTGCTTTAAGCAGACTTCAGTTATAAAAATTAATAAAATATCTGCAAATTGTTCAGAAATTAAAATTCTATAAAAAGTATACTCTAACAAAACAAAAATAAACAAGATAATACCTAATGTTTAAAAACAAGAATGTTAAATGTTAAAAATTTGTCATGTGGTTCAAATTTATATGCTTAGTTATCAACATGAACATTTTACACAAGAAATAAAACAGCACATTCATCCTTGATAGTCAAGAGAAATGTAATTAAAGTATAATTATAGTTTATCAATTAAATAGAATAATTTTTAGGCATTAAAGAGTTTTCACGATTGGTTGCATAGCAGTGTGAATGTAATTAACCCTACTGAACTCTGCACTGAGAAATGGTTAAGATGGTACTTTTGATGTTATGTGTATTTTGCCTCATTAAAAAATTTAAGTCAGTGTTATATAATACAGAAAACTTTTAGGTTTTTGATGTACAACATTTTATGTACCCAGTTACTTAAATTAACATTAGAGAGAGAGAGAGACTGTTCATTATATTCCATATATAAATAATGAACATAACAGTCTGAGGAATACGGTAGACCCAGAAACATGGAAGTAGGGTACAGACTGACAACCCTCAGAAGAGGGGGTAGTGGGGGTGGGAAGAGATAAACCACAGAACTTATATGCATGTATGCATAACCAATGGACATGGACATCAAAGCCGGGGATGGGGCGGAGGGGCTGGAGAGGAGGGTGCCAAGGGGGTAAAAAAGGAGAAACATCTGTAACAAAAATAAAATTAAAAAATAAATTAAGCCCTGGCCGGTTTGGCTCAGCGGTTAGAGCGTCGGCCTGCGGTCCGGAGAGGCCCGGGTTCGGTTCCCACTAAGGGCATGTACCTCGGTTGCAATTTGTCCCCGGCCCTGGTTGGTCGTGCGGGTGGCAGCCACTCGATGTGTCCCTTCACGTCGATGTTTCCCTCTCTCTCTCTTCCTCTCTCTCCCTCCCACTCTGTCTGTACAAAAAATGGAAAAATGTCCTCGGATGAGGATTAAAAAAAAATAAAAATAAAAAAAAAAAATAAATTAAAAAAGAAAAGATGAAAAAAGAAAAAAAGCTAAAAATGAAAAAAAGAGAGAGAGTGAGTGTGCGGGCGTCTGCGCGCGCTCACACAGACAGAGAGAGGTAAAGAGCCCAGACTAGAGCCAGACCACAAGATCTGAATCTGGCTGTGCCATTTACTTTTGTTACCTCGGATAATATATTTCATGTTTCTGTAACTAAGTATCCTCATCTATAAAGTAGGGCTAATAATTGTGCCTATCTCATAGGGTCGATCATTGTGAGGATTATATGAGTAAATACACATGAAAGCACTTTTTAGAGTACATGGGACAGACTAGGTGTCACCGGCTATTATTGATATTTTTTTTCCTACTATATATCAATTTATTTTTTTTTAGAATGAAGGAAAAATTCAGGCTATTCAGTGGATAGTGTAAGAAATAAAGTTATTATTTTTTTTTATCCTCGAGGACATTTTTCCATTTTTTTGTTGTTGTTGTTTAGACAGTGGGAGGGAGAGAGAGAAACATTGACATGAAAGGGACATATCGAGTGGCTGCCTCCCGCACGACCCAACCAGGGCTGGGTAGAAACTGCAACCTAGGTACATGCCCTTATCCGGAACTGCACCCGCCGGGCCTCTCTGGATCGCAGGCCGGTCCTCTAACTGCTGAGCCAAACTGGCCAGGGCCAGAGTTATCTTTTAATGATTGATATGTCGCTTTGTCAATGAGTAAATTGATGTAATAGACTAATGATGTCCCTAAGAATACTTATAAGCTTAGGAGAAGAGACAGGAAGGAAATAATGCAATAATACATTTGTTTTATTTGAAGCTTTTACAGTTCTTGTGATTAAATACCCCATAGCATTTTCTTTCAGAATGCTTGTTTTCTGTAATAGTAAGAAGTTTTTAAATGTATAATATTTATTTATTATATTATATTTCTGAACCTTTTTGCTCATACTGTTTGTTCCCTGGCCAAGAATGTGCTTTTCTACCCATTTCTCAAGGCCCAGCTCAAATGTTATTTGTCAATCCCTTCATCAGTCTTCTTAATTATAATTAGCCTTTCTACTTTGTAGTTTCCAGAGCACTTCTTATTTCTAGTATTGTTCTTACTGAATAATGTCCAAACAATTACAAATTGTCTGTTTTCTACTCTAATGTGATCCCCAGTGAGAGGGGGACGCTGGTTTTTTAACTTCCACACTACCCACCGCAGTGTTTTTGTATATTTTGTTTAGTTGTAAAATGAAGATTGTAAAAAAATTCTCCTATCCTGCCTGTCTGAAAGCTAGAGTTACAAGATAGCCTGTAGATTAGTTAGAGCAGAGTAATCCATGTTCGTGGTCTCTAAAGAGATTTAGAATGTTTGTAATTTATTCGTTTATATTAATTATTTATTAAGTAATGAACCCCAACTGTGTTGTGCTGGATTCTGCATCAGGGACTAGGAAATAGATGAAAATACATGGTTACTGTTCTTAAGCAGCTATCAGTCTTAAGGGAAAATAGATGTATACACAGATAATTGCAGTCTATTTTAGCAGTAGCCATACACAGTAGAGGTTCAGAAGGGGAACAGTGGCAGTGTGGAGGATGGGACACTTACTTCTGCCTCTGCTTGGAGGAGTGATAGGAGAATACACTTGCAGGGAGTTTGAAGGACGGTTATAAATTTGCCAGCTCAACAAATGAGAGAGAACATTCTGGGAAGAAGGAACAGTATATACAGAGGAGTTGAATGAATAAGATATCTGCCATGTCAGAGAATATGATTGGTCAGGCTTTCTGGAACAAGTTTAACATAGCTTTAAAGTAATACAAGAATTATTTTATAAAAAGTATTCTTCAGCTATATTATATTTGAAGAATAACTAACAATTAATGGAACAGTTATATAGGAAGTTGTATATATTTTCCTTTAAATAAAATTCTAGATTCATTTAGACTAAGAATTGCCTTTCTAAAATGTTAGTTTGATTGTTCTTATCAACAATGTTACTTGAAGAGAAACATTTTGGTGTGTGAGTTTATATTTGTGTATGAAGAAAAATATAGTCTGTTGATAGAGGTGTCAATTTATTGCGCAGATAGATTGTTTTCAGTTGGTTTCTTTTTTTTAAATCCTTACCTAAGGATATATGTATATATTTTTTTGCATTTATCTTCAGAAAGAGAGGGGGGAAAAGAGAAAAAGAAACATCAATGTAAGAGAGACACATAGACTGGTTGTCACCCACATGACCCCAACCAGGGATGGGAACAAACTGCAACTGAGGTACGTGCCTTAGCGGGAATCGAACCTGGGTCTCTCTGGTCTCATAGCTGATGCTCTAACCCCTGAACAAAACTGGCCAGGGCTCCAGTTGGTTTGTATGTCTGTAACTTGAGAGCATGGGCTTCATAGTCAGGCCTTGTTGAGATTCCTCCTCCATCAGTTTCCAATCTCTCTTAAGCTGGTTTTCTCATAGAAATTGTTGTGCAAATTAAATAGGAAAATGCTAGTAAAACACTTAGTATGGTGCTCAGCATGTGTTTGCCTTCAGTAAATAATAGATCTAAAGTATTTTCACATTAAAAGCCCTACCACAGTGCTGGTTCCAGTTAATTCAATTATATGGCTAATAAGAAAGAACATCCTTTTAGTTCTCTAAAGTGTATCAGGGCACTTTCCTTTAATTATGACCTAGGGCCTAGAGCATAGAAAAAATGGTTAGATTTTCATCAATGATTTAAGATAATGTAGTTCTTCATAGCAATAATTGAAAATGTCAGTTCTTGTAGAGAACTGACATCTAGAAAATTGTACTGGAATTGGACTCCAAAACTTACACTGCGAGTCACTTAGGGGAGTTTGGGGTTTGCATGTCTTTTAGCACTTTGCATGTGCATATTTTCTTTTTATTTTTATATATGTTTTTTAATTACAGTTTACTTTCATTATTATACTGTGTTAGGTGTTTAGCGTAGTGGTTAGACAATCATATAGTTTACAAAGTGATGCCCCCAGTATTTCAAGTACTTACCTTGCCTCATACATAGTTATTACAATATTATTGTCCTCTCTCATTGATATTTATCTTATTGACTATATTCCCTGTGCTATAATTTACATCTCTGTGACTAATCTGTAACTACCAATTGGTTCTTTTGCTTCCTTTTTAAAAAAAATCCATAACAAATATCTTATGTCAGCTTATTTTCTTGCAATTTACCTTTTTTTTTTTTTTTTTTGTTCTGGTAGAGTGGGAGGGAGAGAGAGGAACAGAGAGAGAGAGAGAGAAACATCCATGTGAAAGGAACACATCGAGTGGCTGCCACCCGCACAACCGACCAGGGCTGGGGACAAACTGCAACCGAGGTACGCGCCCTTAGCGGGAACCGAACCCGGGTCTCTCCGGACCGCAGGCCAACGCTCTAACCGCTGAGCAAAACCGGGCAGGGCACAATTTACCTTTTTTATTTTTCCCTAAAAGGAGAGCATTAGAGAATAATGTTTTCTCCCTGTAATTAAAACATCTGTTAGAGGCTTTATATCATCTTTTCCTTTGTTTGTTTTGGTTTAGTTTTTTGGTTTTTTTTCTTTATTGATTTTAGAGACAGAGGAAGGGAGAGGAAGAGGGAGAAAGAGATATCAATGAGAGAGAACATTGATAGGCCACCTCCTGCATACCCCCCACTGGGGATCAGGCCCACAACCTAGGCTTGTGCCCTGACCGGGAATCGAACCCACCTCTTGGTGCATGGGTCGACGCTCTGAGCCACATTGCGTGCAGGGTTTTGATTTTTTTTTTAAGTTACAATTTTATTTTTTTAAATTTATTTTTTGTCCGGCCAGGTGTGGCTTGGCTATTGAGTGTCGACCCATGCACCAGGAAGGAGGTCATGCACCAGGAGTTCACCATTTCGATTCCTAGTCAGGACACATGCCCAGGTTGTGGGCCTGATCCCCAGTGGGAGGCATATAGGAGGAGGCCAGTTGATGTTTCTCTCTCTCTCTCCCTCTCACTTCCTCTCTCTCTAAAATCAATAAAGGGGAAAAAATTGTTTTCTTACATTGCACTTAACATTCTTTTTTAATCCTCACCCTAGGACATTTTTTGATATTTTGTTCAGATAGAGTGAGAGGGGGAGAGAGAGAGAGAGAGAGAGAGAAACATCGACATGAGAGCGACACATCGAGTGGTTGCCACCCACACGACCCAACCAGGGCTGGGGACAAACTGCAACCAAGGTATGTGCCCTTAGCGGGAACCGAACCCGGGTCTCTCCGGACCGCAGGCCAATGCTCTAACTGCTGAGCCAAACCGGCCAGGGCTTGCACTTAACATTCTTATTACAGTTGAAGAAACAGACCTGAACCCTGGCCAGTTTGGGTCAGTGGTTAGAGCATTGTCTCTCAGACCAAAGAGTCTCCGGTTTGATTCCAGTCAAGGGCACATACCTCGGTTTTAGTCGGTCCCTGACACTGGGTAGGGTCGTGTGGAAGACAGCCAGTTGATGTGTCTCTCGCATATCTATGTTTTTCTCTCTTCCTCTCTCTTCCCTCTTTCCCTCCTTTCCACTCTGTCTGAAAATCAGTGGAAAAATATTCTTAGGTGAGGATTTAAAAAAAAAGGTTTCCACAAATATAGGATAGCACTGGGGAAATGAATTTTCACATCACTGTAAAGATTATTTAGTTGAAAATAAAATCTGCCAGGAGCGGTTAGAAATCATTTTACCTGGAAAAGAAAAAGCTGAGATAGAATAAAATAATAATGGTTCCAGTGGGTGGTCCTGATGCCTAACTGGAGATGGGGTCAAAGCAGTGGTAATTCATGGGTGGCAGTAACCCAGTAGTATATGGTCCTTGGAAGCTTAAGATTCTGGCAGCACATAGGTTTTGGGATGTCCCATCCCTGTTTGGGTAACCTTTGTGACCTCTGGCCCTGCTATGCTAAACTTGTAATGGTGGTGCTCATGAGCATTTAATGTATATATAAGGTTGAGGTTCCTAACAGTGGGAATAAGAACTCCATGTGGTTAACAGCCCAAAGGGTTTGATCTTCGACAGCATCTTTTAACCTGAAATCAGTTAGAAAATTTATTGGACATATTTCTATTTTACCATTTGTAAAATTTAGAAAGTTTCAATCCATCATCCATGGTAAGATTTAGCATTTTCTTTTTCTGATTTTTCTGGAAAGGGATATTTTAGTAGTCTGATACTCTCTTTACCTCTCAGAGGTAATGACAGATTATTAATTTGGCAAATGAAAAACCATAGTGAAATGAAGAAACACTTTATTTTAGTAACCTTGTCCAAGTACTGTTAATTCTTTGGTATAGCCTTCCGGTCAAGATGGCGGCATAGGTAAAGGCGGTATTGCGTCCTCCCACAACCACATCAAAGTTACAACTAAACCGCCCTCGCCATTTTGGCTCAGCGGTTAGAGCGTCGGCCTGCGGTCCGGAGAGACCCGGGTTCAGTTCCCGCTAAGGACACGTACTTCGGTTGCAGTTTGTCCCCAGCCCTGGTTGGTCGTGCAGGTGGCAGCCACTCGATGTGTCTCTTCACGTCGATGTTTCTCTCTCTCTCTCTCCCTTCCTCTCTCTCCCTCTCACTCTATCTGTACAAAAAATGGAAAAATATCCTCGGGTGAGGATAAAAAAAAAAAAAAAGTTACAACTAAACTATAGAACAACCATCATTCAAAACCACCTGAAATCAAGCTGAATGGAAGTCCTACAACTACAGAAATAAAGAAGCAGCCGCATCAACACTGGTAGGAGGGCGAAGGCGGAGGGGCTTGCCCCACACTCATGTGTGGCAGATAAAAATCAGGAGGATACCTGGGCTGGGAAGGTCCTCCCTGAGGACTGAGGGATCCCTGTCCCACACCAGGCGCCCCACTCAGGGTTCCAGTGCCAGGAAGAGAAGTCCCCATAACCTCTGGCTAGAAAACCAGCCGGAACTGAGTCTCAGGGAAGCTGACGCGGCTGGAGCCCCAGGCAGCTCTTAAAGGGTCCTCATATGGACGTATGGGACTAACTCCCTCTCAGCTTGGAGGGGAGGGAGCTCGAGGGGCATCAGAGACATACAGGGAAGAACTGAGTTGTTTGGCACTGGAGCAAGGGCTGGAGAAGGGGCTTTCTCCTGGACAAACGTGCTGTCAGAGGCCTTTGTTCCTTTGGTGAGCCCTTCCCTGGGTTGGCAGAGAGCCGCCATATCTGGGACTCCAGCAAACCTGGCTCACACTGGTAGCCCCGCCCCACCCAACTTTTAGGCCCACCCAAGCTGTTTCCACTTGCTTAACCATAGGATTGGCCTTTCTCGGATCCTGCTTCAGGTTTCTCCTAAATTCTTTCAAACAAGCAGCGTCTGGTCTCAGATAGCCCCATACCTCTCGTTAAGTAATACACAGAAACAAACAGAGGGAGGCAGCCAAAATGAGGAGACAAAGAAACAGGTCCTAAATGAAAGAACAGAACAAAACCACAGGAAAAGATCTAAGCAAAATGGAGATAAGCAACCTAACAGATGCTGAGTTCAAAACACTGCTTATAAGGATGCTCAATGGGCTTAGTGAGAACCTCAGTGAACTTAGTGAGTGCCTCAAGAGCATAAAAAAGGACCAGTCAGAAATGAAGGAGGCACTAACTGAAATAAAGAATAATTTATACAGATTTAATAGTAGAGTAGGTAAATCCAAGAAGCAAACCATCAATTTGGAATATAAGAAAGCAAAAAACGCCCAATCAGAACAGGAAAAAGGAAAAAGAACCCAAATAAATGAGGATAGTGTAAGGAGCCTCTAGGACAACTTCAAGCGTGCCAACATTCACATCTTGGGGGTGCCAGAAGAAGAGAGGAAAAGAAATCGAAAACCTATTTGAAACAGTAATGGTAGAAAACTTCCCTAACTTGGTGAAGGAAACAGACATACAAGTCCAGGAAGCACAGAGAGTCCCAAACAAGATGAACCCCAAGAGGCCCACACCAAGACACATCATCATCAAAATGCAAAAGGTTCAAGACAAAGAGAGAATCTTGAAAACAGCAAGAGAAAAGCAGTTAGTTACCTACAGGGGAGTTCCCATAAGACTGTCAGCTGATTTCTCAAAAGAAACTTTGCAGGCCAGAAGGGAGTGGCAAGAAATATTCAGAGTGATAAAACACAAGAACCTGCAACCAAGATTACTCCATCCTGCAAAGCTGGCATTTAGAATAGATGGCCATATAAAGAAAGAGTTTCCCAGTTAAGAAAAGCTGAGGTTCATCACCACCAAACTATTAATATGAAATGTTGAAGGGTCTTCTTGAAGAAAAAGATAAAAAATATGAACAAACAGCCCTGGCCGGTTTGGCTCAGTGGTTAGAGCATTGGCCTACGGTCCGGAGAGACCCGGGTTCGGTTTCTCCTAAGGGCATGTACCTCGGTTGCAGTTTGTCCCCGGCCCTGGTTGGTCGTGCGGGTGGCGGCCATTCGATGTGTCTCTTTCACATCGATGTTTCTCTCTCTCTCTTCCTCTCTCTCCCTCCCACTCTATCTGTGCAAAAAATGGAAAAATGTCCTCGGGTGAGGATAAAAAAAAAAAAAAATATATGAACAAACAAAATGGCAATAAATATATATCTATCAACAATTGAATCTACAAACAAAATGAACGAGTGGAACAAAAACATTCTCATAGATACAGAGAACATTTTGTTGGTTGCCAGATGGGAGGGGGGTTGGGGGAATGAGCGAAAAGGTGAAGGGATTAAGAAGTACAAATTGGTTGCTAGACTGACAAAGCTGAAAGGGAATCGGGGTTGGGAGGTGGGAAGAAATAAACCAAAGAACTTATATGTATATATGCATAACCAATGGACACAGACAACAGTGTGGGGAAAGGCAGGAGGGGGACGGGAGTAGGGAGGAGGGGGACGGGAGTAGGGAGGAGGGGGTCAATGTGGGGGGGGTAATGAGGAACATCTGTAATACACTCAATAATAAAGATTAAAAAAAAACTTTGGTATATAATAAACTGATACGCAAAAGGTACAGAACACTGTATTATATCTTGTTACCCTGTGGGTGTTTTTGGAAGGAATATATACAAATATTTCTTTGAATGTGTACAGCCTATTAGGATATGTTAAAAAACTGAAACTGGAAATTATGGAGGGGAATCTGGTATTGGGGCCACATGAGAGAATTATTACCTTTCACTGTTTATCTTTTGTACCGTTTGATTTTTTTTTTTATGCATTCATCTTCAGATAGAGGGGCAGGGAGAGAGGGAGGAAGAGAGAGAGAAACATCAATGTGAGAGAGACACACCCACGAACTCTTTGCCACCCACACGACCCCAACTGGGGTTGGGGACAAACTGCAATCGAGGTATGTGCCCTTAGCAGGAACTGAACCTGGGCCTCTCTGGTCTGTGGGCCGATGCTTTCACCTCTGAGCCAAACCAGCCAGGGTCGTACCTTTTGCATTTTTATATCGTGTACATAATACTACCTATTTAGAAAAGAAGTAAAATTTGTTTTTAGTGTTAACACCGAATGATTAAAACCGAAAATTCTAGAACTTGCTATCTGTATTCTCTGGCATATAGGTTGCTTTAAAAAATGTGAAATCTGCCCTGGCTAGATTGGGAAAATTGCTTATTCTCTTGAGTTTCATCTGTAAAACAGGGTTAACACCCTTCCTCCTGGGTTGCTCAGTATCTGACACTTACACTGTGGCTATGTGCAAGCTAATGTTTTCACTTCCTCATTCTCTGCACCTTGGCTCACAATGTATCAGGACTAGCAATAAAGGTGGGCATATTCTAACTTCAGATATTATTTTGCCAAGCTACTGTAGATTCTGGTTTTGTTTGTTTGTGTATTTTTTTATCGAGCTTTAGAATGTGAGGAAGGGAGAGAGAGAAACATGATTGTGAGAACGAAACATCTATTGGCTGCTTCCTGTACACACTCCACCAGGGATTGAGCCTGCAACCCAGGCATGTGCCCCAACTGGGAATGGAATCTCAACCCTCTGGTGCACAGGGTAATGCCCAACCAACTGAGCCACACCAGCCAGAGCTGTTTGTGTACTTTTTAACAGAAAAGGATTTTGTACTTTTCTTGGTTCTTTGGAGGTCAAGATAGCAGTTACCCCAGGATTTGAATAGTGCCTGGGAGAAGGTATAAGGAGAACTTTCCAAGTTTCGGTAGTTATGTTTCTTGATCTGGATGCTAGTTACATGGGTGTGTTCACTTAGTGAAAACTCATTAAGTTATATATTTATGATTTGTGCACTCTTCTGTACTTTAATAAAAAATAGAATTAAAAAAAATATCACAAACATTTATTCTATGAAATGCCTGGCCGGTTTTGCTCAGCGGTCAGAGTGTCAGCCTGCGGTCCAGAGAGACCCGGGTTCGGTTCCCGCGAAGCGCATATACCTCGGTTGCAGTTTGTCCCCGGCCCTGCTTGGGTTGTGCAGGTGACAGATCCATGTTTCTTTCTCTCTCTCTCTCTCTTCCTCCCACTCTATCTGAACAAAAAAATGTGCAGGTGACAGATCCATGTTTCTTTCTCTCTCTCTCTCTCTCTCTCTTCCTCCCACTCTATCTGAACAAAAAAATGGAAAAAGTGTCCTTGGGTGAGGATTAAAAAAAAAAAAGCCAGTTCCTTTAGTGTCTGTTGCCACATAGAAGTATCCCAGTGCCTTTTCTACCTGAAAATTCTTCCATGATTTCAAAATGTTGACATGTTACCCATGGCAATTCTCTTCAGGTAATTATAGTTGAAATGCCTTACTTTTGACTTTTGTGAAGGGAGATTGAGGTTAATAAGGGACAGACTAAGTGTTCTCTGGTCATAGATAAATTGCCTGTCATCAGTTTGATACACCTTGTACACACTCTGTCTGGAGACAGCTTGCAACTTGATTGGCCTCTTAACCAAAAACTGTAATATAGCACTTTTTGCTCCTAATTTAGCTGCAAAGTGTCAGTGCTGAAAGATATTTTCTTTATTACCTAGAAACTGATTTCATTTGTTTAGGACTCTGGGTTGGGGAATGTCCAGCCCACTCGCCATATAAGGCCCAAGAAACCAGTACCAGCTAACATCACATGCCTCACCAAATTAGCCTGACCAAATACAGCATGCTAATTTTTAAGTTGATAATTTTGTATGGCCCATGAATGATGTTATAAATATCCAAATGTCCCTTGGCAGAAAAAAGGTTTGTCTTTAATGTCAGAGAATGGGTAAATAATGATTGCTTATTCTACTTTAGGCAATTTTAATGCAATTGAGCAAATCATAGGAGAATTTTATGTGGAAACTATTTGGAAATAAAAACAGGCAAAAGGCTTTATGTGGTTTTTGTATTCGTGTGTTGTATGTTTTTGGAGCCTTCTACTCTGTGTGGTCCGAGAAAAAAATTTCCAACCTTACTTATTTTAAATTCCCACAGACTTCAGTTTTCAGATCACTTAACTCTATCAACATTCGTTTGTGTAAAGACCAATTAACATATGTGTGTTGACTAAAGGCATTAGATGAAAATAAACTGAGAATATGAACTATGAACTAGGACTGAGAATGAGAATCAGAAGATGGTTAATGAGGAAGAGGATACTAAATCTGTCTTCTCCCACATTGAGAGAAAGAGAGTCTTAGTTTGCTGTCATAAGAAATATAGACTTTACTAAAATTTATTTTTGTTTTAATCTTGTTTTAGTTTGTAAAAATTACTCTTAACTGTAGGATGCAGATTTTTTTAGCATTTGAAAAGTTCATACAGATAAACTGGGAAGTGATGAGTAGCTTTGTTCTAATAACAACAATATGAGTGCTAAGTGTGTGCTACACATGAGAAGTGATGACATAGCTGGATATACAACAATATTTGCATTTTATACTTGATTTTCATTGATCTTATAAGCTGTTTCTTCATTTTGAGGAATTGAGGCTAAGAGAGGATAAGAAACTTGTCTAAGATTGCCCTGACCGGTTTGGCTCAGCGGTTAGAGCGTCGGCCTGCGGTCCAGAGAGACCCGTATTCAGTTCCCGCTAAGGGCATGTTGCAGTTTCTCCCCAGCCCTGGTTGGGTCGTGCAGGAGGCAGCCACTCAATGTGTCCCTTTCTTGATGTTTCTCTCTCTCTCTCCCTCCCCACTCTATCTGAACAAAAAATGGAAAAATGTCCTCGGGTGAGGATTTAAAAAAAAAGAAGAACCTTGTCTAAGATAACATAGCTACGGTGGTAGAGCCATCCCCATCCAAGCCCAGAAATGTAGATTATTTTCACTATCTCTTTTATTTTGATGTGGTTTACTTTTATAAGAATTATATTTTGGATGATGCCTGTTAGGCCAGCTCTTTCCGTCTATTTATCATACGGGTGTTTATAATTGACTGCTGACTTGGTTTTTACTGTTTTTTTTATCCTCACCCGAGGACGTTTGTGCATTTATCTTCAGATAGAGCAGGAGGGAGAGAGGGAGAGAGAAACATCAATGTGAGAGGCCCGGGGACAAACTGCAACCAAGGTATGTGCCAACAGAAACGGAACCCCGGGGCCTCTTTGGTCTGTGGACCGAAGCTCTAACCACTGAGCAAAACCGGCCAGGGCATCTTTTACCTTTTTAATAATGGGTCTAGGGAAAGTACATTTCTTTTTTATATAAGAGAACTGAAAATTTCTGCTTTGTGTCTCCTCCAGCCTTAAAAGCGGGGAGAAAATCCCTAACCGGTTTGGCTCAGTAGTTAGAGCATTGACCTGTGGTCCAGAGAGACCCCCATTCGGTTCCTGCTAAGAGCACATACCTTGGTGGCAGTTTGTCCCCGGTCCTGGTTGGGTCGTGCAGGAGGCAGCTATTCGATGTGTCTCTTTCATGTCAATGTTTCTCTCTCTCTCGCTCTCTCTTCCTCTCTCTCTCTCCCACTCTATCTGAACAAAAAATAGAAAGATGTCCTTTGGTAAGGATAAAAAAAATGGGAAGAAATAGCAATGACTTAAGAGACTAATATTAATGCTAATTGTGAGTTAAAGATTCATCTTTTCTAGAGGTCTGGCTGCCGTCAGCTAACTGTAACCTAGGGAATCACTTAACCTTCTTGGTCTCAGGTTAATCATGTGTAAATGAGAGTTGAACCAGCTATCTGAAGTACTGTGCTGCTTTAAAATTTTATAATTCTGTGTTTTTTTAGCTAAGTATGAAACAAAATTATTAGCACGGTATCTGGACATAGGATACATTCAATAATTTATAGCTTTTTTTTTTTTAATCCTCACCCGAGGACATTTTTGCATTTACCCTTAGATAGAGTGGGAGGGAGAGAGAGAGAAAGAGAGAGAGAGAGAAACCGATGTGAGAGAGACACATTGACTGGCTGCCACCCACACGACCCCAACTGAGGCTGGGGACAAACTGCAACCGAGGTACGTGCCCTTAGCGGGAACCGAACCCAGGACTCTCTGGTCCGCGGGCCAACACTCTAACCACTGAGCCAAAAAGGCCAGGCATTTTAGCTATTTTAAATTATTAGGGCTTTTCTTCATGAAGAGTGTTCACCAGTTTGATAATCTTGATAATAAAAGAATGGAAATCAACCAAGAAATTTTATTCTTTTTTATTTGTTTATTCCTGCTCTTGGCTACTCTACACAGGCCTGACCAGTAGGGAAAACTTCCAACATCTGTTATTTTTTGTCTCTTCATTTTGGACTCATGCCATGGTTGCCTTTTAGAAACTATTTGCCATGTTTCTGGGTCATATATTAAAAGAAAGAAAACAGGAGCAACTGGTAGAAAGAAGTCTCTAGTAAAATGATCTGGATTAATTCTTTATAAATATTAAGACATAATTGTATTCTGAATAGGCTAGTGGGTATCTGTTTTATATTAAAAACCTATTCTGCCTGGCTATTGTGGCTCGGTTAGCTGAACCATTCTCCCATGCCCCAGGAGGTTGCTGGTCAGGGCACTTGTCCAGGTTTTGGGCTCAATCCCTGGTGGAGGTATGCAGAGGGCAGCCGATTGATGTTTCTATCTCTCCCTCTCCCTTTCGTTCTCTGAAATCAATGAACAAAAAAAAGTATTTTTTAAATCCTGTTCTGAAAAACTTAATAAAAAGTTAGAATCAAGAGTCCCTGTATATTGACTAGGGAGAAAGAAACTAGAAATTATGGACTTTATGCTTTTAGATTAATTGAGTTCAGAGTTTCTTTGCCATCATGTAATCAGGCTTTTTATCCACAAAATAATTCCTTCTAAAACATCCAGCCTCCATTAGAAAACTGCCACAGTAGAAAGTATTGCTTTTTTTTTTTTCAATTCTCACCTGAGGGAGGGAGGGAGGGAGAAACATTGATGTGGGAGAAACATATCGACTGACTGCCACCCACACAACCCCATCTGGGGTTGGGGCCAAACTGCAGCCGAGGTTTGTGCCCTTAGTGGGAACCGAACCCGGGTCTCTCTGGTCCACGTGCCAATGCTCTAACCGCTGAGCCAAACCAGCCAGGGCGAAAGTATTGCTTTTAAGACAGCTCATCCATTTGTTGAATCCAAGTCACTGAACCTAAATCTATTTTTGTATTTGTCTTCTTCATGTGACAGCCCATACATCTTCCCTTCTAGCATTAAATTTCCTCCCAGTCTCCCAGCTCTCTAATTCTTCCTTCTTCTGCTCACTCATTACTCTATCAGACTTCCCCTGTTTTAATTTTCCTATTGACCTTCCTTCACATGTCTTTATTACATCTTATTCCTTCTTAACAATGTAAATAGAAACTAACATCACAAGCAAATAGTTAAAGGACTTTATTCATCATGCTTATACCAAAAATATAAACAAACTTATGGCAATCTCTGCATAGCCATGATCAGGGAGAACTCTCAACTGCTGATAACTGTTCTTTGTGCTCCTTTGTACTCCATTATTATTAAAGTAATTTGAAAATTATTGTTATCTCAAGACAAAAGATGAAATAATTCTATTCACAAAATATTGGTAGGTTAGTAGTGATTTATAAATATATAATTAGGATTGATTTTTTTCATGGTTTTTTCATTGCTCAACCTCTTTCTAACTTTCATTGACTGAAACCAGATACTCATATCATCATCTCTGATTTTGCAGAAATGATCTATCCTTATACTATATTTAAGATTGATTCTGTATGGAACATAACTTATTTTTCTGATCCATATGTATTCTATAGCTCTTTCGGTCTATAACCATACAGCATAACTTTAACCTCACTAGTTCATTGAAAGGAATATGCTAAAATTTAGTCAGTATACAGTCTGCTGATAAAAAATATTTAAAATCTGCCCTGTCTAGTGTGGCTCAGTTGGTTCAGTGTCATTCCATATATTGAAAGGCTGAGTTCGATTCCTGATCAGGGCACATACCTTGGTTGCAGGTTTGGTCCCTGGTTGTGACATGTGTGAGAGGCAACTGATTAATATTTCTCTCTCTCTCTTTTTTTTTTTAAATCCTCACCCTAGGATATTTTTCCATTTTTTGTACAGATAGAGTGGGAGGGAGAGAGAGAGAGAAACATCGAGTGGCTGCCACCCGCACGACCAACCAGGGCCGGGGACAAACTGCAACCGAAGTACGTGCCCTTAGCGGGAACCGAACCCAGGTCTCTCCGGACCCGGGCTGACGCTCTAACCACTGAGCCAAACTGGCCAGGGCAATATTTCTCTTTCAAATCAGTAAACATATCCTTGGGTGAGGATAAAAATTAAAAATAAAGTCTGCTAGGGAAATATAAAAATTTATAAGAAAGACTACAGAAGTTAGTATTGGATTTTATTTTATTTTTTTTTCTTTATTGTTTAGCGAGAGGAAGGGAGAAAAAGATAGAAACGTCGATGAGAGAGAACATCAATTGGCTGCCTCCTGCATTCCCCCCACTGGGGATTGGGCCCACAACCTGGTCATGTGCCCTTACCAGGAATTGAACCGGTGACCTCTTTTTTTTTTATCCTCACCCGAGGATATTTTTCCATTTTTTGTACAGATAGAGTGGGAGGGAGAGGGAGAGAGAGAAACATCGACGTGAAGGGACACATCGAGTGGCTGCCACCCGCACGACCAACCAGGGCCGGGGACAAACTGCAACCGAAGTACGTGCCCTTAGTGGGAACCGAACCCCGGTCTCTCCGGACCGCAGGCCGATGCTCTAACCGCTGAGCCAAACTGGCCAGAGCTGAACCGGTGACCTCTTGGTGCATGGATCAACACTCAACCACTGAGCCACATGGGCTGGGCATATTTTATTTTATTTAAAGTGAATAAAGTAGTGTCATGTCTATCTAAATAACATAACCCTCTTGAGAAATGACATTGCTGGAGCTTCTGACTGAATTTGATCCTACAGTACAAGTTCAGACTTGTTGAGATGTTTCTTTGAAGGTCTAGAATGCTCTAACCACTGTTTTAGATATTAAGAATTGAAATCAGCCCTGGCCGGTTTTGCTCAGCGGTTAGAGCTTCGGCCCGCGGAGCAGAGAATCCTGGGTTCAGTTCCCATTAAGGGCATGTACCTCGGTCGTCCCCAGCCCCGGTTGGGATTGTGTGGGTGGCAACCAGTCAATGTGTGTCTCTCACATCAGTGTTTCTCTCTCTCTCTTCCTCCTCCCTTCCTCCTGCTCTATCTGAAGATAACTGCAAAAATTTCCTTGGATGAAGATAAAAAAAAATTAAAAAGAGAAAAAAAGAATTGAAATCATATTTAGATTTTTGATGAAATTTGTTTCTAAAAACTGACATAGGCAGTTGATGTAGTTGTGATATTGCTATATGATTCCATTCATCTAAAGATTGCATAGGTAATTGCAGTTACTCCTAATTGCTGGTATGTAATAGACTTGACTAAAAACAAGATCCAGAAGGAAAAAGGTGGTGGCTTGGACTAGGGTGAGAGTAGTACAGGTAGTTAGAAGTGGCCAGATTTAGGATATATATAGATTTTTTTCTCGAGGATATATTTAAAGGTAGAGTTGTCATATTTGCTGTTGGGTGTGAAAGAAAAAGATATTATGGGTGACCTCAAGGTTTTTTGCTTCCAGGGATGGGAAACTTTTTTTTCCCCAACGACCATTTGTATATTTATAATATCATTCATAGGCCATACAAAATTATCAAGTTAAAAATTAGCCTGCTATATTTGGTCAATGTTTAATTAACTCACCCCTAATGTAATAGCTGGGACTGCTTCTGTTTGGTGAAGTGTGTAATATTAGCTGATATTGATTTCTTGGGCCTTATACTTGGGCCAGACGTTCCCTACCCCTGGAAACAATTGGTAAAATGGAGTTGCCTTTATCTAATATAGGAAAACTGTTGCTGAAGAGGCCAGGTTCTGTATACAAACAGATGTTTGTGCTTGGCTAACATTTATAGTCACTAAAGAAAGGTTATGGGGCCCTGGCCGGTTTGGCTCAGCGGTTAGATCATTGGACTGTGGTCCAGAGAGACCCGGGTTCGATTCCTGCTAAGGGCATGTACTGCAGTTGCAGTTTGTCCCCGACCCTGGTTGGGTCGTGCAGGAGGCAGCCACTCGATGTTTCCCTTTCACGTCGATGTTTCTCTCTCTCTCTCTCTCTCTCTCTCTCTCTCTCTCCCACACATACACACACACACACTCTGTCTGAACAAAAAATGGAAAAATGTCCTCAGGCGAGGATAAAAAATAAAGAATGGTTATGGGGAAGCATGCACTGAAGTTCTTGTAATAGACTGAAAGTAAATGTGTGTGGAACAAAGGGGCACTATGTTATATAAAACTTCATTGTATTAGCAGAGAGTATCGTGCACAGTATGTTAGTTCTTAGATGTTCTTTATAATTTGCCATAAATAGTTTAACTAGGAAATCTTTATTATAAAGTAAAGAAATTCTTAGAGTTTGTAATTGTCAAGCCTCTTAGTTTTTAAATATTGTTGTAAAGATACTTCTGGGTATGTAAGTGCACCAAGAATTCTAATTTTACACATCTATTTTTGCATTTGAGACAATATTTTATGCATAGTAATTCTGGATTTTATTTCTTTTTCTTTTTCTTTTTTTTTTTTATCCTCACCAGAGGACATTTTTCCATTTTTTGTTCAGGTAGAGTGGGAGGGAGAGAGAGGAACAGAGAGAGAGAGAGAGAAACATCCACATGAAAGGAACACATCGAGTGGCTGCCACCTGCACAACCGACCAGGGCCGGGGACAAACTGCAACCGAGGTACGCGCCCTTAGCGGGAACCGAACCCGGGTCTCTGAGGACCGCAGGCCGATGCTCTAACCGCTGAGCAAAACCAGCCAGGGCCTGGATTTTATTTCTTTTTTTTTTTTTTTTTAATCCTCACCGGAGGACATTTTTCCATTTTTTGTTCAGGTAGAGTGGGAGGGAGAGAGAGGAACAGAGAGAGAGAAACATCGACATGAAAGGGACACATCAAGTTGCTGCCACCCGCACAACTGACCAGGGCCGGGGACAAACTGCAACCGAGGTACATGCCCTTAGCGGGAACCGAACCCGGGTCTCTCAGGACCGCAGGCTGATGCTCTAACCGCTGAGCCAAACCGGCCAGGGCTGGATTTTATTTCTTGAGGTGGAGATTTTTAGTTCAAGTTCAGTTGGCAGAGAAGGAATTCAGTCAGAGATAAAATTCATTATATTTTCAACCATTTTTCTTTATTTGTAAAATGGATAAATAATAGCAACTATGTAATGGGTGGTTAGTTCATTCGTGGAAAGTGCTTAGAACAATGCCCAGTATATATTTGGTGCTTAATAAATGTCAGCTATGACTAAAAGGGAAAGTTTGCTTCTAAGGTGATTGAATGATGTGTTAAAGTTAAACCCTTAAGTCCCAAATCTACAACAAATGTAGATTTGTTGTTCTTTTATACATGATACATATTTCAATAATGCTCTTTTGAATATAATGAAATTTTGTTCTTGCCTTTTTTTTTTAATCACTCGACATTTTTCCATTTTTTTTTTGCTCAGATAGAAGGGAGAGAGAGGAAGAGAGAGCGAGAGAAACATTGATGGGAAAGGTACACATCGAGTGGCTGCCACCCGCACGACCAACCAGGGCCGGGGACAATCTGCAGCCGAGGTACGCGCCCTAAGCGGAAACCGAACCCGGGTCTCTCTAGACCGCAGGCTGACGCTCTAACCGCTGAGCCAAACTGGCCAGGGCTGTTCTTGCTTTTTTTTTTTTTATCCTCACCCGAGGATATTTTTCCATTTTTTGTACAGATAGAGTGGGAGGGAGAGAGAGGAAGGGAGAGAGAGAGAGAAACATCGACGTGAAGGGACACATCGAGTGGCTGCCACCCGCACGACCAACCAGGGCCGGGGACAAACTGCAACCGAAGTATGTGCCCTTAGCGGGAACCGAACCCAGATCTCTCCGGACCGCAGGCCGACGCTCTAACCACTGAGCCAAACTGGCCTGGGCCTGTTCTTGCTTTTTAAGGAAACTTTAGCCAAATATTTCATACATAATTTAAATTGTTCTTTTTCCTCCTACATGTGGAAAGATACTGGCTGAAAATATTTTAGTTGCAAACTTATGTGTCTTTTACTTATGTAACACTTTGATTTTCAAGCATGTTTTGACTCCAAACTATGATTTTTGTTTTTGCAGGCAAGAAGACAACAAGACCCTAGTCCTGGTTCCAATTTAGGTGGTGGTGATGACCTCAAACTTCGTTAATTAGTAGCACAGCAGATGTGCCCCCCAAATCTTTACATATCCATTGTTTCTAGTCGGCAAAAATAATTGATTAAAAGACCAGAAACTGTGATAACTGGAGGTACTACAGTCTATTTCTCAACCTTAGGCAGTAACAAGACATCACAAACTGCCATGGTTTTGCACTATGATTATAATACCTGCATTTCTAATTTTGTATGCATGTAGCCAGTAATGATTTAAATTTTTTTTCTATGCAAGCTTACATATTGGCATTATTTTAGTGAGTTGAAACTGTCTACTGGTAAAGCTTTTATTTGTCCTCCATTTTAATTTAAAAGTTAATGTCATTTAAAAACAACTCAAGAAATTAAAGTTATTATCAGATGGTTTTTCCCGTAATTGGTTATTCTAATTTTTCTTTTTCTGTGATTTTAGATGTGTTGGTTATACAGCTGCATTTTAGCTAGGCATTCTTGGTTTTTTGTTTTGTTTCCCCCATTTTCTTTTGTTTTTATTGTCTGGCATTTTAAAACTGCTGATGTGTTTGCATTATTTACAAGCTAAAAACCTAGTAGCGTAGAGCTGTCTGCCACAGCCTTCTAACAAAGTTTACAGTTGTTAAAGTTGCAGAGTATCCTTTTAAATGTTGATAATCAGCTCCTTTTCTTTCCTTTTTAAACATAAAATTTTTTAATTGGCATTGACTCTAATCTTCCCCAGATTTGTTTTAGATTCTGTTCTATCATGAGTTTGTGTGGAGATATTCTCCATAAATGATAATATTCTACTGAAATGCCTAAAGAAGTCGCAGGCTGGCTTCTGTTTTATTCAGGGATTTTTTTTTTTAATCAATCAGAAAAGGGATACTGGAGCTTCTTCATGTATGTAACAACATATTAAACTGGAGACAGTGATAAATCAGCTACAAAGGTAATATTGTATTAAAATCATGTTTAAGATAGCTGCTTTTGTGTGTGTTTTATAATGCATGCTTTTGTAAAAACAATGCTGGGTGATAAAAGATTAGTCTTAGAGAGAAAATGTTCATCTGTGCAGAGGATACATTTTCTTCCATTGACATGGAAAAAATTCACAGGTTATATATATGGTATTTTGCAAAAGGACTATGAATGGAACCTTTTGACATGAATTAGTATGAGAGTATTTTTAAAATAGGCTTATTGTCGAATTGAATGCAGGCTCACTGTCGAATGCAACTTTTTTTTTTTTTTTAATACAAGACTGGAAAAAGTGCTAAATCATTTGGCACCTCCTTACAAATATTTTTCATGGTCACATTCATTAAATGTTACTACATTTCTGAATTTTTGCAAAAATGTATTTTATCATAATAGAATGGCATTATTTTAAAGAGTTTGAAAAACTGACATCAGTTCAGAAAATGAACTGAAGTCTGAAAAAGATCATGCATTTAAAACATATTTACTTGATTGATGATGGAAGTGTGACTTTTCATTGTACATAGGTCTTATAATTCATAAACATATTCTGTATCTCAGAATAAAAATGTTACATATTTGATGTCATGCATGGTAAGGAGTGTGTTTAAATTGTTATAAACAATAAAACATCATAAAAGACCATGCTGATCTTGTGTAACTAAGTACTATGAATGAATTTGGTTGTATAGCTCATATGTTTACACACTCAGAGCCCTAATTTCCCCTGAGGGAATCTCCCCTTTTAAGTTGTCCTTACAGTGGTGTTTTAAAGTTATTTTATCACAGAGCTTCTTGGTTTTTTACTTCTGCACTTAATTTTTTTTTTAATAACATGATGATGATGGTACATTTTTCTCTATTGCTTCTAGCTAAGGACTTTTAGTCCACCAGTAACTATGATCAAATGTTATGAAATGTTCATGTTGCCATTTTTCTGTAAATACTGATTTTTTTTCTATCATTTAGCACTGTGCTACTTCCATCTGTCTTAATGCTGGCATTAAGATCATAAGCCCTTTTTCTCCATTAGTGCAGGCTTTGAAAACTACTTTTATTAAGTTATTGATGCAGTCTGATATTTTTTCATAATCTATATTTAAACAAAATTACATCATTGCATCATCTTTTCTAAATGCATCTTCATTAAAACTTGCCTTAACCTACCAGATTGCTTTTGCCACCATTAGCCACACTATGTGTTTGTATGTTTAATTTACTTTCACAATAAACTTCTGTGTAGTGAAAACAGGGTCTTGGCTCTTTATTGACATAATCCAACAATTTTTGTTCTGGTGTTTATTGTAACATGAAAATTGATTTTGTTGTTCTTTCATCCTACTCGGTAACCTTAAGAAAACAACAACAGTGGCATCTAGTGGTCATTTATCCTAATTCAAAAAGAAAACCTTGAAAATATCATAAAGAATACTAATTTCCCAGTATATATTATGGTTTTCAAAAGTCTGGCTTAATTTACCCATCCAGTGAGATAATGACTATAAAGTAGTGATGTCATCTTGGAGGGGAGGAGGAATTCAAAAAATTACATATCCAATTTAGTACCATCTTTCATTTTAGCAATATATACTTAGTTTGTGCTGGTATTATATCAAACATTCTTAGGACTTCTCTTTTTTTTTTTTATTAATTAATTTTTGTTACAGATGTTTCTCCTTTTTCCCCCATTGATTCCCCCCTCTTAGGACTTTTCTTGGCATTTTCCTACACCTGTAAATTAAGCCTTTTACTTTAGAAGCAATCCTTAAGCTTGGTCCATATGAAATATTTACTTATCTGCCACCAGACTTACTGTAAATGATAAATATCTTTAAATGCTGAATTGGAAACATTAAGCAAAATTCCAAAGAATAAGATTTATATTCTGAGGGTTTATTTCAAATGTTGTTATATCACCTCTAGAAACAGGTATTTGTTTATCTTTAATTTTTTTCCTTTATTTTATTTATTTTTTTATCCTCACCCGAGGACATTTTTGCATTTATCTTCAGACAGAGCAGGAGGGAGTGAGGGAGGAAGAAAGAGAGAGAAACATCAACATGAGGGAGACACATCGACTGGTTGCCGCCCACACGACCCCAACTGGGGCCAGGACAAACTGCAACCAAGGTACGTGCCCTTAGCGGGAACCAAACCAGGGACTCTGGTCCACAGGTTGATGCTTTAACCGCCAAGCCAAACCGGCCAGGGCTCCTTTATTGATTTTAGAAAGGAAATGAGAGGGAGAGAGATAGAAACATCAATGAGACAAAATCGATTTGCCCCCCATTGGGGATTTTGCCCACAGCCTGGACATGTGCCCTGACTGAATCGAACCGGCAACCTCTTGGTTCATGGGCCAATGCTCAGCCACTGAGCCACACTGGCCAGGCTGCAAACAGGTGTTTGGATATGCTCATTTGGGGCTGCTTGGGAAGAGAAATAACACTTGATTTATGCTTCATTGGACAATGAGCTTTTTTAAACCATAAGCCATTGTATGAGTTTTCCATTGCTGTATAACACATTGCCCCAAAACTTAGCAGCTTAAAACAATAAACATCATCTTACAGATTCTGTGGGTCAGAAATCTGGAAGAAGCTAAATTCAGTGGTCTGGTCAAAGGTCTCTCCTGAGGTTAGAGTCAAATTGTCAACTAGGAGTTAGTCATTTTAAGGCTTGGCTATGGTTAAAGAAGTCATTGGCCTCAGTTTTTCGAAGACTATTGGATGAAAGCCCTAGATTCATTGTTAGGTGTTGGGATGGAGACCTCCTTCACCGGGGCAACTCACAGCTTGGCAGCTGGCTTCTACCAAAGCAAGTGATCCAAGAAAGTGTATGGCCATGATGAAAGCCACAGTCTTTAATAACCTAGTCTTGGGTTGCCATATTCCATACGTTAGAAGTGAGTCACTGGGTCAGGCTCACACTCAAAGGGAGGAATATTAAGCTTCATCTGTTGAAGGGAAGGGATGTCAAAGAGTTTGTGGATATATTTTTAAAACTACCACAGCTACATTGCCACATCTATGTGTATATACAAGACAACATTCTTTTTTTTATTTTTTTTATCCTCACCCGAGGACATTTTTCCATTTTTTGTTCAGGTAGAGTAGGAGGGGGAGAGAGGAACAGAGAGAGAGAGAAACATCGACGTGAAGGGACACATCGAGTGGCTGCCACCCGCACGACTGACCAAAGCCGGGGACAAACCGCAACCGAGGCACATGCCCTTAGCGGGAACCGAACCCGGGTCTCTCTGGACCGCAGGCCGACGCTCTAACCGCTGAGCCAAACCGGCCAGGGCAAGACAACATTCTAACCATTAGAATGTCAGCCCAAGGACCAGAGTTGCAGATTTGATCCCCAGCCCCAGTTGGGGTTGTGCTGGAGGCAACCAATCGATGTGTCTCACATCTGTGTTTCTCTCCCCTCCTCAAAACTGCTTTAGGAGGACTACATTTCACTTTAGCCTTTGAAAATTTAGTGTCCAAGTTGAGATGCACTGCTAGTGTAAACCACCAGTAGCAGAGATCTAGTACCCCCAAAAAAGGAATATAGGATAATTCATTAATTTTTTATGAGTACATATATTTAATATACCGAGTTATATTGGTATTTAATATATTGAGTTAAGTAAAATATATTTAAATTGTCTTTTTAAATTTCTTTATTTTTAAATGTTTTTATTGATTTTTTTTTTTTTAGGGAGAGAGAGTTAGAAACATCAGTGTGAGAGAAAAACATCAATTGGCTGCCTCCTGCATGCCCCCTACTGGGAATCGAGCCTGCAACCCGGCCATGTTTGAACCAGGACCTCTCAGTGCATGGTACAACGCCCAATCCACTGAGCCACACCAGCCAGGCTGAATACACACTCATCAGTCCACCGATAGCCAGTTCAATATTTCTGAACATCCTCACCCTCTATCTGGGTCAGGGGTTCTGACATTCTCCCAAGTTGGCCTACTTCCCTGAGGCACCTCCTGCTTCTACTCTGTACCAACCTCTGGGCTATGGCCTCCTCCCAGACCACCATTCCAAAGCTGTAATTCTGATTCATGACAAAAAGCTGGGTGGATCACACTTAAGTCAAAGGTTTGGGAATAGCACAATGAGCAAAGAACCTTTTGTTGACTAACATTGTTCACAGAAACCTGCTTATTAAGCCAACAGGACATTTTTTTTTTTTTATCCTCACCCGAGGACATTTATTTTTTGTTCAGATAGAGTAGGAGAGGGAGAGAGAGAGAAACATCGACGTGAATGGGACACATCGAGTGGCTGCCACCCGCACAACCCAACCAGGGCCGGGGACAAACTGCAACCAAGGTACGTGCCCTTAGCGGGAACCGAACCCGGGTCTCTCTGGACCGCAGGCCGATGCTCTAACCACTGAGCCAAACCGGCCAGGGCCAACAGGACATTTTTTACAGACCTCTTCCTCTTTCCTGGGTTTTCCAAACTAAAAATTCTTTCACATTGTTACTCAGAATGTGTGGCTTTCTCTTTCTCTGTCTTTCCTTTCCCATACCCCACCCTGCTCTGTGCACGAGAAATAAGCCCTTGAAGTGTTGTTTGTTTGTTTTTTAATGTTTTTATTGATTTTTTTTTTTCTTTTTGATAGAGAGGAAAGGAGAGGGAGAGAGAGAAATCTATCAGCTGCCTCCTGCACACCCCATACTGGAGATCTAGCCCACAACCTGGGTGTATGTCCTGACTGGGAATTGACCTGGCAACCTCTTGGTGCATGAGTCAATGCTCAACCCACTGAGTCACACCAGCTGGGCTCTCCAAGTGTTTTTTTTTTTAATAAAAGAACCCTTCCTTGTCTGGTTGGATTTGAGTTCAATTCAGACATTTTAAATTGACTAAAATTATCTCTAACCCAACTGTGGAACTTTTTTTTCCCCAGGTATTCTTACCATTGCCATCTAGGCCAGCAGTTCAATTAACTTTTCCTAAACACATCTTAAATGCTTATCATGCAAGGTAAGAGGTAAAAGTGCCTCTAATTGCTGCCCCCTGTCACACTCCCAATGTTAGGTATTATTTTTTTTTATGTTGTTTTGTTTTGTTTTGGTACATGCCCCTAGTGGGAACCTAACTCGGGACTCTCTGGTCCACAGGCCGACGCTCCAACCACTGAGCCAAACCAGCCAGGTCATTTTTTTTTTTTTTAACTTTTATAAGAGTTTATTTGAGCCAAACTGATGACATGCCAGGGAGCAAGATCTCAAATGCTCCCCAATGTTAGGTATTATTGATAATTTTTTATCTTTCTCCCTTTTTGGTATAGCCAATGTTCCTTTCACTAATGTTTTACAGAAAAAAACATTCATACCCATATAATTTTGCCACCTGGATTTTTTCTTTTAGAGCTCTTTCCACATCCGCATATAGGGATATACTTCCATTTTTTAAACATATCCTATTATATATCAGAGTTTAGTTAGATTTCGTTGTTTGGGCATACAATGCTACAGTGGCATCCTCCATGTTTTTATTGTTTTTAAGATTTAAAAAAATTGATTATGCCCAGGCCGGTTTGTCTCAGCAGTTAGAGCTTTGGCTTGTGGACCGGAGAGTCCCAGGTTCGGCTCCCACACTAAAGGCACGTACCTCGGTTGCAGTTTGTCCCCGGCACTGGTTGGGGTCGTGTGGGTGTACACGATACAACTAGTCGATGTATCTCTCTCACGTTGATGTTTCTCTGTCTCTCTTCCTCTCTCCTTGCTCTATCTGAAGATAAATGCAAAAATGTCCTCGGATGAGGATAAAAAATTAAATAAATAGATTATTAGAGAGAGGAAGGAAGAAACATCAATATGAGGGCAAAACATCAATTGACTACCTCCTGCATGCCACCTGCTGGTGATCGAGTCCCCAACCCCAGCATGTGCCCTGACCAGGAATCAAACCAGCAACCTTTGAGTGTACAAGTGGACACCTAACCAACTGAACTACACTGGCCAGGGCTCCATATTTGTTTTTGTTGTTTTGGGGTTTTTTGTTTGTTTTTGGTTAATCCTTACTAGAGGATATTATTTCTATTGATTTTTTTTTTTTTTTTTTTTTTTTTTAGGAGAGAGACTAAGAGTGAGGGAGGGAGAAACATCCATGTGAGAGAGACATCAATTGTTTGCCTCCTACATGACCCCAGCTGGGGCTGGGGATCAACCGCAAAACCCAGGTACATGCCCTTGACTGGAATCAAACCTGAGATACTTTGATCAGTGGCCGATGCTCTAACTGCTGAGCCAAACCAGCCAGGGCTCCGTGTTTGTTTTAATTCCAGTAGCAGTGACTTCAAGTTTTAATGGAGCCTCCCAAGTTATACTCCTACTAAATCAATTAGAGAATTTAGTATTATTACTCTCTTCCCTGCTACAAATCTTCAAGGGGCAATGCAAAAGAAAGAACTTGGGTTCTACTGTTACCTGAAAGGGGACCTGGCCCTGAGCCTAGATCCAACTGGTAGTGTGTGGGTTCCTGACTTCGTGCAGGAAAAGTATCACAACAGGAGTCCAGGTGAAATTTAGAGGACGTATATTAAAGCTGGGGACAATTAAACAAAGAAGGGCTGGGGAAATGAGCCAAAGCTGGTCTCCTTTGGCTCACAAAGAAGTTAAAGTGTTCCTTGGAGACATGCTCAGGGGGTTCTCGAGGGATGAACTACTTTCCATTGCTGCCCTGATTGCAAGCCTCCTGGGGTCCCCTAGGCAGCGGTTCTCAACCTGTGGGTCAAGAACCCTTTGGGGGTCAAACGACCCTTTCACAGGGGTTGCCTAAGACATAACACTAGCAAAATTACAGTTATGAAGTAGCAACGAAAATAATTTTATGGTTGGGGGTCACCACAACATGAGGAACTGTGTTAAAGGGTAGCGACATTAGGAAGGTTGAGAAACACTGCTGGAGTTTATGAATTGCATGCCTTGAGGGAAAGGAGGGGGAGGTGCAGGTGTTTAGGGGAGGATCTCAATAGAATATCAGCTTTATGTCCAAGGGTGTGGTTGGCAAATGTCACTAATTGGATTTCTGCTATCTGTCTCCCTGAGTAGGGGTGATTTAAGCTATTTACCCTCTGGTTGGGGAGAAGTGGAAACCATTTATTCTTCCCTGGCTGAGGGAAGATAAGATATACTAGATGGCTGCAAACTACTTGGTATGTAGATTTTCTAGATGGCTGCAAACAGCTGTTTTAACTGTCTCAGTTTCCCTATTCTGCTTGTCCTTGCTTATTGGCCTTACTACCAGTAGGACCACAAGACCTACCTCTCTGGGCCTCATTTATTCACCTGTAAAATGAGGTATGAGTTTATGTCTCAAGTTGGTTGTGAGAATAGCTTCCCTAAAGGCTTGGATCCAGAATAGACCTGGTTGCCTTTTAGTTTTAGAGTGCCTCAGGGCAGAGGCCAAAAGCTCAGGCTGAACAGGTTAGAGGAGCCTCTCCCCAGACTTGTAGAAACTGAGGCACAAAGAGCACTAGAGGTTTGGTCTAGACCATACAGAGTTGGCGGCCAAGCTAGCCCTGGTTGGAGTCTGAGCTGCAGCTCACGACCTCTGCCCCAGGCCCCGTTTGTGGAAGAAGGGGGGTGAGGGTTGTGTGTTTGTGTGTGTGTGGAGAGGAACTCCAATCTGGAAGTGGTCAGCCGAGAGGCCCGCACTAGCTCCTCCCACTTCTGCCTATTCCTCGTCCCAGCTCCACCAAATACCAACACTGGAACTTGGGCACATTCCTCACTCGCTCTGAGTTCCACCTGAGCCCCAGGAGCAGCTGGGTGGGCGAGGAGTCATTCATAAATAACTAGAGGCACCTGCAGACGGCTTCAATCTCGGCCCCAACCGTGGGGTGGAAGGGCTCACACGGGCCGTGGGGCTCCGGGACTTCGTATCCTCTCTCCCTCCAGGGCCTCAGACGATGCACCCTCGGAACTCGCTTTTTGCTCCTATTGAATGTGAGTGGGACGTGCGTGTAGACAGCAGAGGGAGATTGTATAACCATATCACATGTGTGTTGAATGGTGTACACATCCTTGTTTAGACTTGTGAAATGTATGCTCGGCAGAGTGCAGATGTAGGGTTCACGGAGTACGAGGCTTCCGGTTCTAGCCTTCCGGTTAGTAACGCCAGGCCTCCTTCAGCGTTCGCCCGGACGGTCGCAGCCTCCTGATCCAGGGTTTGCGCGTGCGCTGACTCCGCCTTAGGCTCCTCCCCCGCGATTGAGTCCCGCCTGCGCCCCGCCCTCGCCACACTTTACGGCCCGGCACGCCACTTTTGCTTCGAGACGCTGCCGCTGCCGCTGCCCCCGCAGCTTCTACTACCGCGACTGCTGCAGGTGAGGTGAGGTGTGATGTTGGGCAGGTGCCGCCGGCGACCGGGAAGGAGTTGGGGAGCAGGACCGCCGAAGGGCGACGGGACGACGGGTCAGCTGC
This sequence comes from Molossus molossus, assembly GCF_014108415.1. NCBI lineage: Eukaryota > Metazoa > Chordata > Mammalia > Chiroptera > Molossidae > Molossus > Molossus molossus. The sequence goes on along the minus strand of NW_023425357.1, from coordinate 37,784,316 downwards.
TGTTTTGTCTTCTCAGCTCCGGTCTCGTCTGCGCTGCCGCAGGGAGGCCGCCCCGGCGAGCCGAACCAATGCTGGATCTGGAGGTGGTGCCCGAGCGTTCGCTGGGGAACGAGCAATGGGAATTCACACTGGGTAAGTGTGGAGTCCTCCCTCGCTACCCTGTTCTCTGGTTCTTACTTCCCAGCGGGCTCTTTCCGCCTCTGATTTCTGCCCCGTACTCCCCTGCGCCTCGGCTCGTCGCCTCTTCCGTCCTATTGCTTTTGGAGCTCCAGGTACTAGATACCCGCTCCAACCGGCCCGACCCGCCAGTCTTTCGCTCAGCTGGGCCCGGACGCCCTCGCCTCAGGCCTTAACAGGGCCCCTCCCGGGGCAGTGGTACAGTAGTAATAATAATAACAATGACTGACACGCCCCAAACACTCGAGGCCAAGTTCTGGTGCGTAATTATCTCTTGTTCACCTTCTTGGGGTCGAAGGGTCGATACTATCGTTATTCCTATTAACATTTTACTGATGTAAAAGCTGAGAAAAGACTGACACTCCTAAACGTCACAAGTCCGTCTCCCTTAGCTTTTCTGGGCCATGGGTTGCCTCTTCGGAAGGAGAAAGCTAGGCCCCCAACGCATAATCATATGTTGGGGGTCTGGTCAAAGGAGTTGAGGATAGTCTTGTGTGTGTTAAAAGAATTTCTGACTTGTTTTCTTCTTGTTTTTAATGTGGTCGATGTGGCGTAATCCTAAACCCATACTTTAGCTGAGAATGAAACAGGAGTTCAGGGAAACTAACATTAAGTTTGTAGAAAATTCAATTTGGTAATTTTATGGTTTGGGGTTTATTTTTTGGTCCAGTTTTCCTCATCCCTCAATGTCACTACCCTTATGTGTACAAGTATTTGCATTCAGTAACCCCAGTGTGTGTTTACTTTGATGTTCCGGCACTAGGAAAAGGGAGGTGGGGAGCAGGTAGGTGTTGGTTTTGTTTGTGTAGGCCTGAACTTTTGTCATACTAATATGGGCTACTGGACTGACACAGCTGCCCTATTGGACTGTAACTAATCCTTGAGTCTGGAAGACTCATATCTATGAAGACAGGGTAGGTGAGAAACAGCGGGTGACAGATTATAGGGCCCTGCTGGTGCTCACCTCTGGGTTGTAGGAGCCAGGTTTTTTTTGTTTTTTTTTTTTTAATCCTCATCCAAGGATATTTTTCCATTTATCTTCAGGCAGAGTAGGAGGGAGGGAGAGAAAGAAACATCAATGTGACAGAGACACATCGACTGGTTGCCTCCCACATGACCTGAACAGGGCCAGCGAGGAACCGCAACTGAGCTATGTGCTCTTGACCAGAACGAACCCACCACTCATTGGACTGTGGGCCCATGCTCTAACCACTTAGCAAACCAGCCAGGGCAGAGCCAGCTTTATAGAAAAGACTTGGCCAAATTCTCTCATAACACCACTCCTGCAAAGTTCTTCCCAAAATTTTAGCTGGTATCAAGCAACAAGAGCTTTTTTGGGAGGTTAGGGATATCTTTGCCTCTAGACCCATTCATCATGCTGGTGCTATTTGGCTTCTAGTTAGGGAAGAACCTCCTCATCCACAGCTTCTGCTCACACCAAGATTTAAAAGGCCAGAGTGAGCCCTGGCCAGTTTGGCTCAGCGGTTGGAGCGTCAGCTTGTGGTCCAGAGAGACCCGGGTTCAGTTCCCGCTAAGGGCACGAACTTCGGTTGCAGTTTGTCCCCGGCCCCGGTTGGTCATGCAGGTGGCAGCCACTTGATGTGTCCCTTTCACATCGATGTTTCTCTCTCTCTCTCTTCCTCTCCCTCCCTCCCACTCTATCTGAACAAAAAATGGAAAAATGTCCTCGGATGAGGATAAAAAAATAAATAAATAAAAGGCCAGAGTGAGAACCACAACCATAGCTTCGAATTGTGCTTGCTGTGGCAACTAAGTTGTGGATCTCTGTGAGTCTTCTTGGCCAAAAGTAGTGATTGGGGTGTCAGTTGAGATCAGGGTTTTCAAAAATCTTAGGTGGGAGAGCAAGGCTTCTGTCAACTTTTGTTTTAATACCATAACTCTCCCACTTCTAACTTTTGCCAGTTTGCAGGAGTCAAGGGTGGTTTGGGTAGTTATTTCAAATTGTCTAAATAGCAACTGAAAACAGTGAAAAAAGTTATTTTTCCCTCTTAATCTTCACCACAGCCCTCACACATAGCAACTGCAATTGGGACTGATAGGTAGGACTGGGTCTAATTAATTCAAGTCACCACAACACTGTAAAGTAATCTTCATTTGCCAGGTGAAGCTTAGAAAGGTAGAGATGATAAAAAGTAGCAGACCAGGATTTCTTGCTTCCCACTGCTCTACCCCTATGAGGATGGGCTCAGCTTTGTCTCTAGGTTTCTTTTTGGAAAATTGCTATTGCAAATGTATCTAGAGCTTACCATCATCTGCCTGGCATCATAATAGGGAACTGCATCCAACTTCTTGGCTACTTGCCTGGCCTTTATTTTATGTTGGGAGATTAGAGAAATGCCAACAATACAGGGACAGGAAAACCTAGGCCAAGAGGAATCTCTAAGAATGCCACTAATGACTTGATCAGTGGTGGAATAAAGGCAGTGCAAAATTGAAATGTTTTCCATGAGATTTTCAAATGCATTGGTGTGGAGGCATGTCTGAATTTCTTTGTTTTAATCCTCACCTGAGGATATTTTTCCATTGATTTTTAGATAGAGTGGGAGGGAGGGAGAGAGAGAAAGAAAGAAACTTTGATTGGTGTCTGACCATCCCAGTCCCCTATCTGGTCCCGTGGGTTGTGTGTCGTCGTCATTCCCCCCTCCCGCCCCCCATGGGGCTGGGATCAAGCCTGCAACCCCAGGTACATGCCCTTGACCTGGAATCAAGCCTCTGACCATTCTGTCCTTGGGCAGAATGCTCTAACCGCTGAGCCAAACCGACCAGGGCTGAATTTGTTTTTTAAATAAGTGTTGAAGCCCTGGTAGGGTAGTTCAGTTGGTTAGTGTTGTCCCCACATGCCAAGTTTGCTGGCTTGATCCCCAGTTAAGGCACATACAAGAGGCAACCAATGAATGCATAAATAAATGGAACAAAAAAAAAAATCGGTATTTTCTCTCTCTCTTTTCCTTCCTCTTTATCTCTCAAACCAATATGAAAATAAATTAGAGTTGAAATACCCAAAGAGGGTAGATTTAAAGGGTCACTGGAGAATAGCCTCTTCTCTGAGATTACCTTGTCCCAGAGAGACTGAAAGCTCACTTTGTTGAAGACAGCATGTACCTCTGTGGACTCTACTTACAAACATGGAAAACTGAGTAAGAATGGTCACATGCCCTAAAGAGGTTAGTCTAATGGAAAGGAAGGATTACAGAAATAGTGTGATTTATTGTAATGAGGTGAAGGTTGTATAGGTGCTATGGAAAGGAGAGGAGAAGGGACTTGACCTAGGGGGTTTGGGGAAGGCTTCTATCATCCTATAGGAACCAGTACCATTCCTGGAGCTGGTGAACACCAGGAAGGCCCTATGAGATTGTTACTGCCAGATTTCTCAGCAAAACTCTTCATACATATAAATCTTCCAGTCAAATTGAAACAAAATAATGGGAAAGATAGATGGTTTGTAGGGAACTATAAAAATTGGGTATTAAAATTAGAGCGTGATATACTGCTGCAAGAAGAAAATAGTTTCCCTAGATTTCCAATTGTCTTTAGTAGTAGCTGCCTGGGACACTATCAAGGAGTCTCTGGGTTCACTGGAAAAGGGAATATCTGTAGTAAAGTGTGTTATGGGAATGGGTGTAGGAAGAAAGTTTGGAGATTAGATTTGGAGAGATGGGCATGGAAGAGGAATCTAGAGGTTTCTGGCTTGAGTGACTGGGATAGTTGTTAGAGGTCAGAATACAGAGAAGAAACCAGATTGCAGAGAGTGGTGAATAACACATTTTGTTCTTGTACTCGTAAAGCTATAAGTCTGTTTTTGGATTGTCTGAGACTTTGTTTTCTATTGTCTCTCTGTACATGTCTTCTTGTTTGAAACATAATGGACTTTGAAAACATACCTTTTGGTGTTCCCTGAAACTTTTCAGAGGCTACTGGGATTTGGATTTCTTTAAATAGGGGGCATATATAAATCTATTTATAATGAGCCATAAGTTCAAAAATCAAGTGTTAAGATTTAGAGGATATTAGTGAGTAGATTGTAAGGGTCCAATAAAAATCCTCAGTAAAATAAGTTGATTCTGATAGATGTGTGATTTTTAACTCTTTAAATTTTTTTAAAATATGTTTTTATTGATTTTATTAGAGGGAAAGAGAGAGATCAACGATGTGAGAGAGAAACATTGATCAGCTGCCTCCTGCACAACCCCCACTGGGGATCAAGCCCACAACCCGGGTATGTGCCCTGACTGGGAATCAAACAGGGACCTCTCAGTCCATAGGATGACGCTCAATCCACTGAGCCACACTGGCCAGGTGATTTTTTTCTTTTTCTTTTTTTTCCTTCCCTTTATTGATTTTACAGAGAGAAGAAATGAGAGGGGGAGAGAGAGAGAAAAACATTGATGAGACAGAACATTGATTGGCCGCCTCCAGCATGCCCCCTACCAGGGATCAGGCCCACAACCTGGGCATGTGTCCTGAGTGGGAATCGAACCGGCGACCTCTTGGTGCATGGGTCGGTGCTCAACCACTGAGCCACACTGGCCGGACTGGCCAGGCGATTTTTAACTCTTTTTAATTAACCCTTACAAGTCATGTGTTCTTGCAGATTCTCTTTTGAGAGATGAGGAGACAGATGCCACAGAGGAAGAGAGGAAGAGACTGCCCAGGAATTTATGTAGTCTAATGCAGGTTGAGAAACAGAACGTTGATCTCCAGAGTCATGCAGTCAGTGCTTTCTCACTCTGTTTTTTGATTCATGCTGACTTTGCCTTCTCAGAGCTCTTAGCCTGCTTGGGATCAGCATAAAAGTTTCTATCTTTTTGTATATTAACTCCTTCCCCTTATACAATTCAGCTGTTTTCTTAGTGCTTTCTGCTAACTTTATTCCAGCTCATGTTGCTTATTGAACTTTGATTTACACATATCTATAGACCTTAGTGAACCCCCCACCCTCACTCCCACCCCAGACTTGACTACAGGGACTAATACCTAGCACAGTGGTAGATGTCAGTAAGTGGACAGGTCAACTAACCCACCCTGGTGTCCTTGCTTGATTTCAGGAATGCCTCTGGCTCAGGCAGTAACCATTCTTCAGAAGCACTGTCGCATCATCAAAAATGTCCAGGTTCTCTACAGTGAACAGGTGAGTGGTGGCTGATTTGTTGACTGAAACAGCATCCCTAATCAGTGAGTCATCTCCAGAGGTTGATGATCTGGGAGAGACTGACTAGCAGGGATTATTGGGTTAGTGTATTCAAATGGGAGAATCTTCAGCACTGGTCAGTTAGTTACCAAGCACTTTTGTTGTTTTTATTCTGAAATTTTTAGTCTTGATAATCTGGTGCTGCCAGATTTTGAGGAGCAGTAATAACTGAACTTGTTTTTTTATTGTGCTTGACTTACATTCTGGCCCTGGAACAGGGCCTTTTCTGTGTGAGGTCACCTCAGGGACTATCTGGTCTTCTAGGGCACTTGTTTTCCATTTTTGAGTTTAAAATACTCTCTTTTGCTTTGTTGGTTACTTGGGTTTGTGTTCAGGGTTATTGTAGTGCAGATTTCTTCCTACCAGAGCATCCCAGACTTGAAGGGATTATGCCTTACCCCTTTAGTGAGAATGATCCAATACATGGAAATTGCTAAATATTGGCTTTCAATTAATGGACATATTTTATTTTTTGTCCAGTTTATGGTAGTCTCTATTAAATGTTGGTCAGCTGTACCAGGAATTAACCCCTATAGTATAAATGTTGCATGTATCTACGAAGACCTTTCCAGTTTCCAGAAAGAGTGTAGTATTTTAGGTTAGCACCAGAGAAGAACTTCCTGCCCTGGTCATTTTTGCTCAGCGGTTAGTGTCAGAGTTGAGCCTGTTACCTATACCCAGAAATTACATTCATACTGTACCCCTCTGCATCGTCGAGCAAGTGCTTAGCTATTCTTGTGGTACCACAGAACAAGGGACTTATAGGAGTGGGCAGGGGCTTCTTGAGCAACAGAGCCAAAGTGACCTGGCATTTATAAAGTGAACGATGGTAGCTTTCCTTCTTTGTTGCATTCAGATCATTTGTAACCTAATCTGACTTTCAGGATTAGACCATGAGGAAATTACTCATGACAAGTAGCAGCCTTCAAAACAGGAAGCAGCTCAAGAAAATTGGCTTGCGCCCTGGCCAGTTTGGCTCAACGGTTGGAGCGTTGGCCTGCGGACTGGAGAGTCCCTGGTTCGGTTCCCGCTAGGGGCACATACCAAAAAAAAATTCTTTTTTGCCCTGGCCAGTTTGGCTCAGCGGTTAGAGCATCAGCCTGCGGACCAGAGAGTCCCCAGTTCGGTTCCCACTAAGGGCATGTACCTCAGTTGCAGTTTGTCTTCGGCCCCAGTTTAGGTCGTGTGGGTGGCAGCCACTCCATCATGTGTCTCTCTCACATTGATGTTTCTCTCTCTCTTTTCCTCCCTCTCTCCTTCCCACTCTATCTGAAGATAAATGAAAGAAGAAAAGAAAATTGGCTTGCTTCTTGAGCTTATAGTAACTTATAGATTCAGTTAGATTAGCTTTGGGCCCCCCAAGATTGGATGCATTTGAAAATAGTCTTTAAACATTCTTAACCAATTTTTAAGGGTGTGTTATATTTCTTATATCACTGTCTTTGTTGTCATTCCAGTTTTGGAGTACAAATAGTAGTTTTAGCATTAAACTGATTTTCCCCAATATCTTTTAAGCAACTAGAATAAGTTAGAAAACATGAGTTTAATAATTAGCCTGGTTCTCCTTCTGTGAAATGAATATAGTTTCCTTATAATAGAATAATCTTTTGATGAGGATCAAGAGAAGATACTTTCTCGGAGTTCTGATATGGTGCTTCTTACTTGTGGTCCTTTACTCTTCTGCCCTTCTTCCATTCCGTTCCCATTTGTCTCCTTGCTTCCCATTAAGTGCAGAGAATAGTTTGGCCCATTAAATGTTTCAGAAAGCGTAGGCCTACGGTCCGGAGAGACCCGGGTTCGGTTCCCGCTAAGGGCACGTACTTCAGTTGCAGTTTGTCCCCGGCCCTGGTTGGTCGTGCGGGTGGCAGCCACTCGATGTGTCCCTTCACGTCGATGTTTCTCTCTCTCTCTCCCTTCCTCTCTCTCCCTCCAACTCTATCTGTACCAAAAATGGAAAAATATCCTCGGGTGAGGATAAAAAAAAAAAAAAAGTTTCAGAAATATCTTGTCTCCAGCAAATCACACCTTGGAAATGAAATGTGGATGTCAAGTAAGCCCCATCTTTCTTAGAGAGGGGAAGTGTTAACAACTTGCAACAGACAGCTTTACTGAACTGTTTCATATGGAGTACCGCATAGTACTGGGTTACTGGAAGGACCTGTTTAAACACCACATAGTATGTGTGTATTTTCATTCTGGAGATACAAAGTACTGATGAAATGTTGACTGTGAGGATGATTTATTTGCTTCCTTTAAAAATGTGCTTATTTGCAACAATGCCAGGAAGGAGAAAGTGTAAGAAAATCCAGCCCTATCCGGTTTGGCTCACTGGTAGAGCATCATCCCGTGGACCAATGAGTCGCGGGTTCCATTCCAGTTAAGGGCATGTACCACTGTTGAGGTTCGTCCCTGACCCTGGTCAGGGTTGTTTGGGAGGCAGCCAGCAGATGCATCCCTCTCATGTTGATGTTTCTTTCTCTTTCCCTTTCTCTCCCTCTCTCCCTCCCACTCTATCTGAAGATAAATAGAAAAATATCCTCAGGTGAGGATTTTTTTTTTCAGTTTAAAAAAAGAAACCCAGATCCTCCCAGCATTCTTCATCCAAGTGTGGATCTTGAAAGCTAAAATGTTGCTTCATCCTGCTTACCCCTTTGGAATGGCCCTCTCAGAAATGGATTGTGTTCTGGGTTGAGAATAGGGTTCATAAGTCCATTATCTTGTCTTGCTTGAGACCTAATGGTTTAGACATTTGTACAGCATTCTTTCTTCTAGTGTTTGCCAGGCATGATGGTGCTACCATGGTCTGTTATCTTGTGAAGATCAGTGAAGTGGAGGGGAGCAGACAGTCTGAGCTAATCCCAGAAGGCTTTTTGGAGAGAATTTTTCTACTAAGCCCCCACACCAACAGTGACGCAGGCTTTATTTCTCTGACAGCCACACCTCTGTCATTCACTGCCTATTTTGAGAAGTTCTATAAAGAAACTTCTTTAAATTCTTTTGAGAGCTGTGTGTCAATTTCAAGAAAGGGCAGAGTTTTGGATGGTGCTGTTTTTCTTTTGCTGGGCAACCTGGTTAGGGCTATGAAGAGTCTTCAGATGTTGGGTTCTTGAATTGATTGCATTGGACTAGAAGCAGGCAGGTGGGCCTACATGAAGGAGTGCAGTGTGCTGAGCTTAGTGCTTTATGACCTACTACCTATTCTCACAGCAACCCTGGAAGGAAGGGAATGATGGTATTCCCATGAGTAAACTAGAGCTCAGAGAAGTTTTGAGAGTCACTTAAGGTTCACCAGCTTACCTGAACTCAAAGTCAGCTCTGTCCACTATTCTGTGCTGCTACTCCCTTCCCCCCAGGACTCAGAAGGGGCAAATGTAGAAATGTGAGTGACTCCTTAGGTCTTAGACTTGGGCCTTTCAGAAAGAAGCACATATAATATAGGATGATGGGAGGAAGGGAGGAAAGAGTAAGAGTGTCATCTCATACACAATCAGATCACAAAGTACTTCTTCGCCCTGAAATATGGCCTAAAACAGTCAAAAGAATAAAAAGTGTTCCCTGTGGATGGTACAGCCTGGGAGTGAATGGACATAGGTTCAGCTGACATGCATTGAGCATTACCTTCTGAGTTTGAATCCTTATAAGGCTTTACCATGTGGTTTGCATTCCTCATCAGCTGCTCTGTGGGTTTGACAACAGTAAATCCATGCTTCAGATTTGAACCCTGAACCCTCAAAAGAAAGTGGCCTCTATGCTCACATAATTTTGGCCCTTTTCTCCAAGTATTATTACTCAAAGCCTGTAGTAACACAGGCTTTGGAAAAGACAGGCTCTTTTCAGCCAATATTATAAAGTATCAGCTGGAGGCTGGAAATAGAGCACATTGTACATGCATGCAATAGTTTGTTTTTGGCTTCCAGGCCTTGTTAGTTGGGGGATGGGATCTGTACTTAGATATTCCCTGTGTATTACATTTATATTATAAGGCTTTCAGTAGGTGCTGGTAAGTAAATTAATTGTTCAGAGTGTGTGTGTGTGTGTTTTTGTTTTTGTTTTTTTTTTTGTAGTCTCCTCTAAGCCATGACCTCATCCTTAACCTGACTCAGGACGGGATCAAACTACTGTTTGATGCTTTCAATCAAAGACTTAAGGTAACTAAAGTTTAATGTCAGGCTGATTAATATGTGCTCTTGTGAGATGTTCTCAAAATTCCTAAGTGGGAGTCAACTATGATTCAGAGACCACTAGGAGATAGGGGACTGAAGCCATGCCTGTTTCCATAAAAGGAGAAACTGGGCGCTGGCCAGATTGGCTCAGCGGTTAGAGCCTCCGCCTACAGACCAAAGGGTGGTGGGTTTGATTCTGGTCAAGGGCACGTACCTTGGTTGTGATTCAATCACCGGCCTTGGTTGGGGTTGTGTAGGAGGCAACCTATTTGTGTGTCTCTCTCATATGATTGTTTCTCTCTCTCCCCTCCTTCCCACTTTATCTGAAGATCAATGGAAAAGTGTCCTTGGGTGAAGATTTTTTAAAAAATAAAAATAAAAGTGCTGCGTCTAAAACAAGAAAAGAGAAAGAGAAACTGGGTCTAGTGGTTGGAAAGATTTTGGGAAGGACTCTAGCTCTGGGCTTTAGAGGTAAAGGGGAAAGAGTATTGAGGATTCAGGGAACATTCTATGGGGAGGGGACTTTTATACTGAATAGGAAAATGGAGCTAAGTATATGGAATAGATTATCCTGAATCTTTAAAAAGGTACTAAAACTCAGCAATCTCAATCCTAGGTTTCTACTCAAAAAATGAAAACACATCCACAAAATATAAAAAATAACATAACATTCTTAGCATAAGCAGAAATGGATCTAGCAGCTTTATGCATAATAGACACCAGATGAAAAACAACCGTGTTCATCAGTGGGTGAATGGATGAGCAGAGTGAACTATGTTCATACAATAAAGTGTTAACAATAAAAAATGGACAATTTCCTCCTACCTCAACATAGATGGATCTCAAAAACATTATGCAAAATAATTAAGTGAAATAAAAACAGCCCTGGCCGGTTTGGCTCGGCGATTGGTGTGTTGGCCTGCAGTCCGGGGAGACCCAGGTTCGGTTCCCGCTAGGGGCATGTGACTTGGTTGCAGTTTGTCCCCGGCCCTGGTTGGGTTATGCGGGTGGCAGCCACTCGATGTGTCCCTTTCGCGTTGATGTTTCTCTCTCTCTCTCTCTCTCTCCCCCCCCCCCCCCCCCCCACTCTATCTGAACAAAAAAATGGAAAGGTGTCCTCCGGTGAGGATAAAAGAAAAACAGTCACAAAGGACCACCTTAAGAAATAATAATAAAGGTACTAAAATGAGGCCTGACTGCAGGATAAGACCAAAAGATTTTAGTCAAGCTTATGGATCTTTTTCTACTTCATTCTTGGATCATATACTATAACTTAGAAGATGGAAATTGGAACTCTTCTTAAAATTCTGGAGCTTGGCGGTTAACACCACCCGTAAATAAGTTGATTCTTGAACTCCTTTGAGGAAATATAAACAGACAGCTTGCTGATGTGTAGGGTCTTAATTGGTGCTCAAGTGCAATTTACTAACACCTATTTCAGTTCAGGATGTTTTTAATATGCTATTTACAAATGCCTTGGCTTCACAGGTTAGTCATGTGACATCAGACTCATGCTCCAGAGTCACAAGGTTGAATGTGGCTCTGGGCAGTGGCATGCCAGAGCTGTCTTCCTAGTTAGGTTATGGAGTTGCCTTTCCAAAAGACTTGGGTAATTCCTAGTTCTCAGCATCCCATCACAGGTGAGCTGCTGAGGAGACAAGATAGAATATGGAAAAATAATCTTTACATAAAATGAGAATTTCTCATTTATGATGATTTTTCAAAAGCAGGGTTTGATGTGAACATTCTTCACCCCGCATCTCCCTTTCCTCTCCTTGTGGACTCAGTCATCCTGTCCTCACTGACCTGCAGTTCCACAATGGGAAAAGGTAGAGGGTGGCCTTCAATGTGGCTTCATCACAAATTGGGGGAGATTAATCTGGAAACGCCTTTACAAAGAGTAAGTGGTGAATCCGCTTTAAGAAGCATAACTTAAGCCCTGGCCAGTTTGGCTCAGCGGTTGGAGCGTCGGCCTACAGTACAGAGAGACCCGGGTTCGGTTCCCGCTAAGGGCACGTACCTCAGATGCAGTTTGTCCCCGACCCTGGTTGGTCATGCGGGTGGCAGCCACTTGATGTGTCCCTTCACATCGATGTTTCTCTCTCTCCCTCCCGCTCTGTCTGAACAAAAAATGGAAACATGTCCTCGGGTGAGGATTAAAAAAAGAAGAAGAAGAAGCATAACTTAAAAAGGTTATGGGGAATGTAATATTATCAGATATTTATAGCAGGGCTTTTCATAGTAATGAAAAGCTGGAAGTAACCTAAGTAGACAACACAAGGGGGTGGCTAGGCAGCCCGTCATAGAATCACAACATGGTGAGGACAAAAGCATGTATTTAGTGAGCACTTGGTGCATATTAGGCCATGGCTGAATGCTTCCCATGCATTTCCTAATTTACTCTTAATAAGCCTGTGAATGGTATGGTTTACCAGCAAGACAGCTGAGGGGGAGAGGATTAGTGTGGTCTGCCTAACTAAGCTTTTAACCCTATATTACCAGTATGTGGTGACTAGCCACTGAGAATCAGAGTGGCTTAAGTTCTGTTGTTGGGTTTGGGAAACAAATGTGATAAAGCTGAAGAAAATGGTGTGAGTACATTATGCAGAAATGTGAGGAGTGGGAAGTACATTAGAATGAGTAAATAAGTAAAGTCTTCTGCCTCCTTGTGGTCATTATGAGTAAATAAGTAAAGTCTTCTGCCTCCTTGTGGTCATTATGACAGAGGAGGGTCTAGGGCCTTGCCTGACTCTCTGGAAACTGAGGAAGCTATCTGTCAGGTGCCCTTGCTTGGCACCAGGTCTGATCTGACCCATCTGCCTGCCCCTCCATCCCAGGGTTTCAGAATCTACCTCTCTCTCCTGCTGTTCCCTGCAGTTTCCTTTTCCCCTCACTTGATACCTGTGAGAGAGCTCTGTGGAATGAGGCTTCACCAAGTCACAACCTTTACAGCCATGTGTCTTTTGTTTTCCTATCTTGGCTGCTGCCATGTCTCCTCCTCTCTGGCTAAATCAAGGACTTTTCCAGCCCAGAGGATAGAAAATCATGGACTTCAGACTTCCCTAGCTGCTAATTTCTATGGCCCAGCAAACTCAATGGACTAAAATCATGAATTTTCCTGATGACATGAAGGACTCCCAGATGGTCAGCACTCTGGGTTCCTTGCCACTGTGCCACCCTGTCAGCTCTGGTCCACTGAGCAGGTAGGGTTGAACCACCTATAAGTGTTGGTCTGAGCTGCAACAAGTGGGTGATAGTGACATAGGAGAAACATCCTGGAGACACCCCCACAGGGTGAGTGGTGGGAAGTCCTGGAGGTGCTGTTGGCCAACTGTTAGGGTAGTAATCAAAGAGGCAAAGTGCCTGCCTCTGCTAATATAAGCAGGGCCCTCGCCTTGGTCAAATGGCATACCAATTTGGCATGATAAACTGCCATGGCTAGGCTTTCTGAAGGGGACACTAGGTGTCTTATGAATCATAGCTATCTCCCTGCCCTTCCTTGCATGACCTCTCTTGGCATCTCCATGCTTTTGAGCTTCGTGTTCCTCTTAGCTAGCTTCATACCAGACCGACTCACCTGACATGTTGATTACTTCCCCTTTGCTAACTAAATAAGCCAGACCTTAGGGCCCTTAACTTAGTGGGATCAGTGGACAGCACACATACATACAAATAGTGTAGGAAAGTGTTGTTTTATGTGTTGTGATGGCCCAGCAGAGGGAGCAATTCTTAGTAGCAGGTTGGATCAGAATGGCTGCATTATAGTTGAGAGGTGCCTGTCCAACTTGTAAATTTAGTGTTATGATCTCTAAACAAAGTTAGAGACAAGGTCTAGCCAAGAGTGAATTGTATATTATGTCTCAGTTTCTGTGACAAGGCCTGATGCTCCTATACCCAATGCTCTACAGCCTCTTCCAGGGTCGGGTCCAGATTGTGAGGGCAGACAGACATTGAACCAGCTCTGCTTGTGACTCTAAAATGAAGCCCAAGAACTCCTAGCAGGAGAATGGTAGATGGTTCTCCAGGCCCCAGCCAGCCATCCTGCTGGCTGCAAAGCCCTTGACACCATTGGCACAGAGGACTTGGTAGTGCTTACTACTTGGCGTCATTTGTGGCTGAGTGTTTAATAATTTTTTCTTTGTCTCTGCCCTGAGTTCTGGACATTTCATTTGAGGCCAAACCCATTGAAACTTCACCAGGGTTTTGAGGCTCTCTGGGTTTAGCCAGATGCCCTTCATTAAGGATATATCTGAATATTGTCACAGTTGTCCTAAGCTAATGTATTGTGGATTGTTTTCTAGCAGGGTAGACCTCCCTCTCTATATTTTTGTTTTGTACACCACAATATTTTTAAGCTATTTTTTAAATTGACTTGATTTGGGTTTTTATATGCAGCAAAGTATGAAATGGAATGGGGCTCTGTATCCAAGGTTGCAACCTTAACAAACTGCATGAATTTGTTTCTGTGTAGGGTTTCACTGTCCTGTCGGGGTAGTATGTGCAGTCTTCTCTATGACCCAACAGTAGATGAGGTACAAGAACCTTTACCTAGAGCATCCACAGATATCTGTTGAACAATCTGCTGGAAGAGGGGGAAGGAGAGGTTGTGCTGTGTGTGGTATGGGTTTTTCCTCCAGATTAAAAAATGAGAACTAAAGGTAATGTGCAGTGTTTCAGGAGAATTTCAGCTAGTGATAGATTTTTTTCTTCATTATTCTATAAATGTTGTCATATATATATATATATATTTTTTTTTTTTTTTTAGGTGATTGAAGTATATGACTTGACTAAAGTAAAGTTAAAATATTGGTGAGTTTTATCCCTTGCTGGTATATATCACAGGCTTGGTACATGTGGGCTTTATCACACTCATTACATTAGTAAAGGAATGCCATCCACAGCAGTTCCAGGATTAGAGCCTGGTGCCATGATTTCCTCAGGCAGCCTTGAAGCCTACTCAGTTTCCAGGAGAAGGAAAGGAAACCTTACTGAGAACATGCTGCGTGTAAAACACTTATATGTGTGTCAAATTATTTAATCCTCACAACAAAGCAGGACCTCAGCTCAGAGGTGATGTGACTGGCTCTTGGGTCACAGCTGGCCTCCCCTGCATAGCATCTTTTGGCACCTTTTTATTCTTTCATGAGCTACAGAATTGGGACATTCCAGACAGGTCTGACTCCAAAGCCTATGCTAAAGAAAATGCCAAAACAGCCACTATGGGGGCCAAAATCTGCTTTTCAGAATGATGTCTGTATGGTGCACAAATATTTGACCACCGTTATGGCATGGTACTGTTCTAGCATCTAGAGTGTTCTGTTCAGTAAGCTTCCAGGGTCTGGCTGCCCTGGGCTTGAGTTATGGCTTCATCATTTTATTAACCTTTTGTGACCTTGGGCAAGTCACTTAACCTTTTTGAGCTTGTTTTCTCATCAGAGAAATGAAACTAATAATGTGGCTGCTCAGTTAGGAAGATTGCATGAGATAGTGCTGGTAAATAAAGCACAAAGCACAGTGCCTGGTTAAAAAAGAGATGTTCCATAAATAATACTAATTTCCAAAAAAATTATTCCTAACCTTTAAGCGTTTTCCTTAAAGTCATAAATTCCTTGTCTTCATGTTCATCATCTAAATAATTTATGCCCCTCTTTACTCCCAAGCCCTCCGTGCCCCCCACTTGTTTTTTCTGCATGGGATCTATCCCTCCCCCACCCATCTGTCCAGTCACCCGTTTTATCTGCCTTTTAAGAAAATAAGATGCCTTGCTTGGCTGTACCCTTCTTTTTTAAGATCTTCATCCCTTTTTAAGGAAGTTTCTTTTTCAAGCCAATTACTAGTAGGCATCCTGGAAAAACAAACACATTAACATTTTATTCATGAGGCCACTCTTTGTCTAAGTTTGGATGCCTGGAGCTGAGTCTGGTTAAAAGTTTTTAATTAAGCTTTTATTTTGATATATTTGTAGACTCACCTGCTTGTGTTTTAAGAATAACTCTTCTAGCCACCGTCTCCAGTGATCTGTGAGCCCATCCTTGGGGACCTGGTATTAAAAAGTATCTTTGTTTTTCAGTGGAGTACATTTTAACTCTCAGGCCATAGCTCCCACCATTGAGCAGATTGACCAGTCTTTCGGGGCAACCCATCCTGGAGGTAAGCTAAGTCCATCTGATGGTCATCTGTGGCAGGCCATAGTAATGAACCTGGCAAGTGGTACCATCCCAGCCACAACCCATGAAGACTGGTTCCTGTAGTGTATGGGGGTTGGTACTTGAGTGTAAGGGAAAGCTCCTCCCTCTTGTTTTCAACCTAGTAGGTCAGTTCAGAAATGAGACACAAGGCAGCGTTGCCAGTCATTACTCCCTGCCAGGCTGATTTGTGTTTGCAATTTCTGATGCCATTCAACCATGCTGTTTTCTTCTCCCCGCTCCCACAGTGTACAACTCTGCTGAGCAGCTCTTCCACCTCAACTTCAGAGGACTGTCTTTCTCTTTTCAGTTAGATTCGTGGACTGAGGCTCCCAAGTACGAGGTTAGCCCTTCCCCTAGTATTTTTTGCCCAGTGCCCAGGTGATATGGGTCAGCAGACAGTGCTATTAAGGTAGACTAGATAGGTGCCCTTTCTTTGGTTTCCTTGTCTCTGGGGTCTTCAGAGGTCAAGGGGATAGAGTGGGTAGGGTTGACAGGAAGAACAAATCCCAAGCTGACATTCCCAGGGAGAGGACACTTCCAACTTGATTGCTTTTAGCAAAATGTTGTTCCTTAGGCAACAACACCCTTAGGGTTATGAAGTGATAGCTTTTCATGAGGCTTACATTTTATTAAAGGGGACATTCCTGCATTTTCTCCCAAGCGAAAGAAAGGGAAGAAAAACAAAATTAAAGATGAACTTGCATGGTTGGGGTATTTATTCACCCAGAGCCAGATTTAACTATGTGCTTTGATCTGGCCAGTTCATGAAGACCATGAATGCTGGGGAAATGCCAGAGCCTGAATTACATGACCTGCATTGTGCCCTTAGTAAAATTCTGGTCCTGTGTTTTGCAGCCCAATTTTGCCCATGGTCTAGCTTCTCTCCAGATACCCCATGGAGCAACTGTGAAACGGATGTACATCTACAGTGGAAACAGTCTACAGGATACCAAGTATGTGTTGGAAAACCCAGGCTTCACGCTAAGTCTTGGGGGGTAAGGCAAAGCCTGTGCTCATTCTTTGCCTGCCCCCAGGGCTCCGGTGATGCCCCTGACCTGTTTCCTGGGCAATGTGTATGCTGAGAGTATAGATGTTCGAGATGGAACTGGACCTTCAGGTTTACGGCTTCGCCTACTTGCTGCAGGTCAGTTGCTGGCTTTGTGGTGGTGGATTTCCTCTCTGTCCATGTTGAGATAGTCTAAAATCCCACATACTTAGGGATAGTTGGTTGAAGACAAATTATGCCAAGTGTTTATGGTAAAAGCTTTCATTTAAATTTGTGAAGGGACAAGATATAGTCTTACCATTAGCATATTTTAATAAACAACAATAGCACCACTTTCCTCAGCATATACATAAGCCACTGTCAGCTTATGTAGCTTTGCATTGGTTCCCAAGCTGTTTCCTGGAGATATATGAAAACATATTTATTTATTTGTTTGTTTTCTGCTTTTACTTTTATTGTTATTTATTTTGTGCTGAATTCACTCCTGGGCCATAAGTTTTTGTTTCTTTAGTTTTTTCTGAGATCTCTTTTTCTCCTGTGCAACCTTCTCTTTTGGTTTAGGAACAATCTGCTCTTTTTCAGTGAGGATCATCTCAATGTGGCAGGGAGAGCTCATGTATGGGTTAATCTACCCATGAGCTCTGTAAGTTCTATGCTACATCTTAGGAGCTTTCTTTACCTGGATGTGCTCAATGACCAGAGACTCTACATCTAAACTCTTAAGTTCAGCCTTGCTCTCTGCATTTTTAAGCATGTGTAGCAAAAACTCAGCACTCTTTTTGGTCCACCAATCTGGTGTTCAGCCCCACTGTTTCACCTGGGCACCTACCAACTCCACCATTGTAAAGACAGAAAGGCACACATTGCTTCTGTAAAATGACACCCTTCAGATACTTGGTGGCTTTTCAACTATGCATGCTTTTGATGGCCTGGGCAGTTTCACAAGTGTTCTTACAGTGAACATGAAGATTTGAACCTCTTGTCCTGGCTAGTTTGGCTCAGCAGTTAGGCGTTAGTCCGCAGACCAGAGTCCCAGGTTTAGTTTCCGCTAAGGGCACGTACCTCAGTTGCAATTTGTCCCTGGCCCCGGTTGAGGTCCTGTGGGTGGCAACCAGTCGATGTGTTTCTCTCACATCTATGTTTCTCTCTCTCTTCCCCCCTCTCTCCCTCCCGCCCTATCTGAAGATACATGCAAAAATGTCCTTGGGTGAGGATTTAAAAAAAAAAATTTGAACCTCTTGATTTGCATGATTTTGTGGGGGTTTTTAGGTCAAGTGATAGCGAAACAATTTTCAGAGGTCACCTCTTGGTCGCTTTTGGGAAGAGCTATAAAAACATATTTTAAATTTTTTTAAAAGATAGAAACATCAAGGTGAGAAAGATGCATCAATTGCTTGCCTCCCGCATAACTCCGACCTGGGGTCACATCAAACCTGCAACCCAGGTACTTGTTCTTGCTAGAATCGAACCCAAGACCCTTCGGTTGTAACCGCTGGGCCAAACCAGCTAGGGCTACAGTGATGCTTATAACAAGGAAAATCAGTTCAGTTTTTGGTCCCCGCAATAATTTTTAGGAAGACTCACTTCCAGGAATCAGAAGCTAAAATCATTTCTTAAAACTAAAGGTAATTTTACCAAGGTAGGCTTCGGGCAGAAAAGAAAACTCACCTGTGAAGAATGCCTTTCCTGTAGTCCCATCTGGACATCACAAGTATCTGGTACCTAGAGATTTTGGGCACACAGTCTAGCTTGACAGGACTTTTGGTGGGTTCCAGACTTGCCTAAGATACAAGATTTGTGGACTATGCTTTTCTCAGGACCTAGTTAATTTAAACATAGTTTTATTTGTCAGTGTATGTGTGCTGTGAATAAAGACTTGGGTTAATTGGAGAATTCAGCACCTAGTATTTCATATTTTGTATCCCTGAAGTCTTCTATATGTAACAAGTGGATTGTTATCCATGAAGGAGCTTTGTCAATTCTAAGGCCCTGTGCAGTAAGGTGATGGTGGTGGTTATTATGGTACCAGGAATTACAGCCCTCCTCAGATTCTTGGCTTTTTTGGGGGAATGGGGGGCAAAATACTTTGTCTTCCCATCCACAGAATGGGGAAAATTTTACTAATAGTGTGTCTGTTGCTATTCCACAACAGGTGTGTGTGTGTTTAATTGAAGCTATTTCTGAAATGTATTAGACAAAGTCAGGGTTTAAAGATTCTTCCCAAAGAAGAAACTTTGCAAATCAGAAAATTTTTTTATTTTTCCGATTTCCTTTTTGGTCTCCTGAAGTATTAGTGTGTCTGTCGGGTGTTTATGGAATTGGAGTGAGTTAGTGGGTGCTTCATTCTTGGCTTTTATAGAGTGATCTTGAGATCTGATCCCTTGTTGGGTGTTACCACTTAGAAGTACCTCCTAAAGCGACTGTAACCAAAACAGCCTGGTACTGGCACAAGAACAGGCATATAGACCAGTGGAACAGAACTGAAAACCCAGAAATGGACCCAAGGCAATATGCTCAATTAATATTTGACAAAGGTGGCAAGAGCATACAGTGGAGTAAAGACAGCCTCTTTAATAAATGGTGTTGGGAAAATTGGACAGCTACATGCAAAAAAATGAAACTAGACCATCAACTTACACCATACACAAAAATAAACTCAAAATGGATAAAAGACTTAAAGGTGACCCGTGAATCCATAAAAATTCTAGAAGAAAATGTAGGCAACAAAATTTCGGACATCATACGGAGCAGAATTTTCACTGATACATCACCTAAGGCAACAGAAATAAAGGAGAAAATGAACACATGGGACTACATCAAACTAAAAAGCTTCTGCACAGCAAAAGAAACAATCATCAAAATGGAAAGGCAACCCACTGTATGGGAGAACATCATTGCCAATGATGTATCAGATAAGGGGTTAATTTCCAATATATACAGAGTGCTCATACAACTCCACAAAAGGAAGACAAAGAACCCAATTAAAAAATGGGCAGAGGAGCTGAATAGACACCTCTCCAAACAGGACATACAAATGGCCAAGAGACATATGAAGAAATGCTCAACATCACTGATCATCAGAGAGATGCAAATTAAAACAACAATGAGGTATCACCTCACACCTGTCAGGATGGCCGCCATCAACAAATCATCAAACAACTGTTGGCGAGGGTGTGGAGAAAAGGGGACTCTAATACACTGCTGGTGGGAATGCAGACTGGTGCAGCCGCTATGGAAAACAATATGGTGCTACCTCAAAAAATTAAAAATTGAACTTCCATTTGACCCAGTGATCCCACTGCTGGGAATATACCCTAGGAAGCCTGAAACACCAATCAGGAAGAATATATGTACCCCCATGTTCATAGCAGCACTATTTACAATAGCTAAGATCTGGAAACAGCCCAAGTGTCCACCAGTAGACGAATGGATCAAAAGCTGTGGTACATATACACAATGGAATACTATGCAGCGGTAAGAAAGAAAGATCTCTTATCCTTTGAGACGACATGGAGGGACCTGGAAAGTATTATCCTAAGTGAAAGAAGCCAAGCAGAAAAAGACAAATACCACATGATCTCACTTATATACGGAATATAATGAACATAACAGTCTGAGGAATACAGTAGACCCAGACATATGGAAGTAGGGCACAGACTGACATCCCTCAGAAGAGGGGATGGGGGGTGGGGGGGTGGGAAGAGATAAACCACAGAACTTATATGCATGTATGCATGACCAATGGACATGGACAACTAAGCCGGGGACAGGGTGGAGGGGGGGGGGTGCCAATGGGGTAAAAAGGTAAAATATCTGTAACAAAAAAATAAATAAATAAATAAAAATTTCAAAAAAAAAAAAACAAAAAAAAAAAAAGAAGTACCTCCTAACATAAGGTACCTTTTATCTTGTCAGGACCTGCAAAGTGGCAAGAAATAATAGCACTTTATTATATGCTTCATAGCACTTGTGCTACTGTTTATTGTACCTCAGGTGTGTGATGATCTGATTGAGATCTTCATCATACCATAAACTCCCCATGTGGGCAGAGACTGCACCTGTTTTACTCAACATTGTTTCCTCAACATCTAGCAAAGTGTCCAATAGCCTATGGTGATTAATAGTAAATATTTGGTGAGCGAGTGAATGATGTTTTCAGAATTCCATGTCGTTTTTGTGGAACTGAATGAGTCTCTGGCATTATTTTGAGGAGATAGTGGTCTCTGGTAGCATGTCAAGGCCTGGTGACCTGCTTGCATGCAGTCAGTGGCCTCTCTGGGTCCCCCAGGGCCCTGGGCTACAGGGTCTAAGGCCTGACTAGGAACCTGACTACCTCTCCCTCGTTCTCTGCAGGGTGTGGACCTGGCCTGTTAGCAGATGCCAAGATGCGGGTATTTGCACGTTCAGTGTATCTTGGTGATTCTTTCCAAGATGTTCTTAGCATGCTTGGTTCTCCACACAAGGTCTTTTATAAGTCAGAAGACAAGGTGAGTGAGGGAAATATGTTTATAAAGTGAATAGTGGTCTCTTAATATTTTTTAAATCATTAACTTAATATTGAGTAAATATAAAAAAAAAAATGTTTGCTATTTTCTCATAGAACCTGTTCTGTTAAAGCAGATGGAGAAGTAAATTGAAAGCTCTTTTCTGACCCTTGTTGGTCAGATTGTCCTGCCTTTCCTTGGAGACCAGAGCCCAGTCTATAGTCATCCACAGCTGGCTGGGTTGGTTGGCACCAGCAGCAGGGACTCCCACACTCTTGCCTACCCAACAGCTTAATGTCGGAGAAAAAACACAATTTGTGGACTTTCATTTAATCTAAGAACTATTTTAAGGGGTTGGGTTTTAATTATTATTTTTTCACCAACAGATGAAAATTCATTCTCCTTCCCCTCATAAACAAGTTCCGTCCAAGTGCAATGACTACTTTTTTAACTACTTTACTCTCGGAGTGGTAAGTTATGATTCCTTAGAGCAGCATTTCATTTCTGTGCACCCTCGACACACCTGTCTGGACATATGCAGCTGTAACTGTGCCTGGCAGCCAGGAACCTAGCCTAGCTGGCTTTGCCCAATGTTGTCTTGTATGGCAGGCCTTTTCTGTCATCAAGAATGCTGAGACACCGGGTTCCTTGGTTTATCTTTTCTGACAGAAACCTGTGGAATCTGTGGGAATCATTCAGGTTAAGGTGTTTTGGGAACTGCCCTTTTGTAGAGCATAGGAACCTATTCTGGAGTCACACTGGGAGATTTAAAAGGCTCAGAAACAGTGGAGTGTGCTTATGTATTGAGGGGATACCTCAGGCATTATTATAACCCTGTGCTGTGGACCTAGAGCGCTAAATGGAGCTGATGGTCAGCATCAGTGCTGACAGTCCAACTGGTATATGGATTTCATGTGTAAGAAATGATTGTGTAGCCCTGGCCGGTTTGTCTCAGGGGTTAGAGTGTCAGCCCGTGGACCAGAGAGTCCTGGGTTCAGTTCCCACTAAGGGCACGTACCTCGGTTGCAGTTTGTCCCCAGTCCCAGTTAGGGTCGTGTGGGTGGTGACCACTCGATGTGTCTCTCTCATATCAATGTTTCTCTTTCCCCCTCCCTCCTGCTCTATATGAAGATAAATGCAAAAATGTCCTCGGGTGAAGATTTAAAAAAAAGAAAATTATTTTGAGAACACTGCACCAGCAGCATACATCTCTGAGGGCAGGGCTAACCTGGACTTTGGGTCTTCTAAACTTAGAGCTTTCTGGGTCCTGAAGCAGCAAAGAAAGGGTAGATTCCAGAGAATGAGAAAGGATAGACTGGGTCTGCCTATGTAGGAAAGACCAAACAGGAGCTAGAAGTAGTCAGAGGGCAGCAGTGGAATCATAAACTCTTGAGGCTAGGCTGGTGCCAGAAGGGAATGTCACTGTCTTTTGAGTTCTGGAGCCAGTGATAGGTGGCAGGGAAGGTGGAGCAAATGGATTGACCCTAATAGGACTTAGTGTAGCTATTGATGGAGGGTTGGAATCAGGGGTAAACTCGGGATCACAGGCCTGAGCAGTTGGCAGGGTGTGAAGGATAGGGGGGAAGTGTTCAATAGGCTGCATCAAATCTAGGTGTGAGTCCTGGTAAGAAGCTGGAACTTTTGTACCAGGGGTTGCTAACACCCACTAATGAAAGCCAGAGGGTCTGGCAGGTCATGGCTTCAGAATAACTAAGTACCTTGAGTTAGATGGCCCTGAATCTTCTTGGTAGCTATTAGGTCAAAATCTATGCTTAGATTTTTTTTGTGTGTGGTACATGCCCCTAGTGGGAACCGAACCCGGAACTCCCTGGTCCACAGGCCGATGCTCAACCACTGAGCCAAACCGGCTAGGGCTATGCTTAGATTTTTTTTTAATCAGCTACTTACTAGGAAAGATCTGATGTGTTGGAGTCCCCCAAGTAGTGAGAGCTGTAGCCACCTATGCCTGTCAGGACTGCTGATACAAGATTTGGAATGGGGAGGCCTATAGACGGTTGGGTGCCCCCCTCACTAAAAATGTCCAGTTAAGGCTGCTTGGCTTCTGCTGTCCCCTTGATTGTTGCTTGGGAGAAAGCTCTTGCCTGCAGGCATCCTCACTGAAGAATGGGTATCTGTGAGCTGGACATGCCCTAGGAAAGGCCCCTGCCGTGCCTCTGTCACTTTCCTGACTTGTGCGTCCTTGTTTTCTATCCCAGGATATCCTCTTTGATGCGAATACTCACAAAGTGAAGAAGTTTGTCCTTCACACCAATTACCCTGGGCATTATAATTTTAACATGTGAGTATATCTATACCTGCACCTCTGAAAAGTGAACTTCAGGCTAAAAATCCCCTGGAAAGTGAGCTTATGGTTTGGGTGTTTTTTTGTTTTGTTTTTTTTTGGTAGTATGCTTTGTTTTTATTTTTTAGAGAGAGAAAGAAACATCAATGAGAGAGAACATTGATTGGCCACCTCCTGGGGACGTGCCCACAACCTGGGCACGTGCCCTGATCAGGAATCGAACCGGCAACCTCTAGGTGCATGAGTTGACACTCAACCACCGAGCCATACCAGCCAGGCTTGTTTTTGTTTTTAGAGAGAGGGAGGGAGAGAGAGACATTGATCACGCTGCCTCCTGCTTGCCCCCTACTGAGGATAAAGCCTACAACCTGGCATGTGCTCAGACCGAGAATCGAACCAGGACCTCTCAGTCCATGGGACGACACTCAGTCCATTGAGCCACACTGGCCAGGCCGAGCTTATGGCTTTAGAGTTAACTAATTTATCTACTCCTGAATTCTTGCTGCTTCATGGGAAGGGAACATTTCCTGAGTGTTTGCTCTGTTCCTGGTGTAGTGTCCAGTACCTTGTATCTCTCCATCTGTACCCATTTTAAATAAAAAAAAACAGATTCAGAAAGCAGACCCCAGAGCCATACCCTTTTCTGTTCAATTCTAATGCCTAAATCTGGCCTCCCCAATGAATGCTGTGTCAGGCCCAGTTCCAGGGCTTTGGACAGGTGTGCTTGATTCTGTTTTTCCTGGGGTGCAAGGTTGAGGTGTGGAGGTAGTTAAGCCTCTCAGAGGGCCCAGCTTTTACACATCTGTCTTCTCTCTCTCAGTTATCACCGTTGTGAGTTTAAGATCCCAATAGCCATAAAGAAAGGTGAGTAGTGAGAGTCTTCAGGGTAAGAAAAAATTTGGGGGGGTCAGTCACTCATGATGAAAAGGGACACATGATCAAAGTAGAGAGGATGGTAGTGGGTGGGTTTGTGGAGTCTCTGCCCACCTGATCCTTCCCATAGCCTCAACTCCTCTGGGCTGTGCTTATTGTTGGGGGAAGAGGGCTGTATTGTTCTCAGTCTGTAGTCTTGTGGAGGCCTTCCAGGTCTTTTCCTGTGACCGTGGATTGCTAGTCTCTGAGAGGGAGAGTTTCTTATCTACAGATGATCAGGTACTCCCAGCCCAGCCTTGTGACTGTTGTCCACTGCTGGTTGGTGTCACTCACACCTGACCGACCTCCCTTTAACCCTTCACTCTCTTCCATTCAGGAACTCTAAAACTGTCTCTCTCCTCCCTCCATACTCCAACCCCAGAGCAAAGGGTGGCCAGGTCTGGACTCTGCCTAGGACGGGAGTCACAGGTGGGCTGAGCCAGCTACCAACCACTCTGTTCTCTTTTCAGAAAATGCAGATGGTCAGACAGAAACATGTACAACCTATAGTAAGGTGAGCTCCTATTTTCCCACCTGATGCAGCCTGAAAATGAGGTGGGCATGAACCTGCCAATAGTCTGGGGCCCATATTCTCTGGGTCAGCCATTGGTCAGGCCCTGCTAACTCCCTGCTGCCTCCATCCCTCTTGCAGTGGGACAACATCCAGGAGCTCCTGGGTCACCCTGTGGAGAAACCTGTTGTCCTGCACAGGTGAGTGTGGGAGGTTGCTGTCTCTGACCACCCTGTCAGAAGGCTTGGGGAAGCCTAGCAGTGAATATTGCATGGAAATGTCATACACACATACTTCCTGCCCCAACTGTGTGCATTAGTATTAGGCCCACTGTTCTGGGTTCTGTTTACCTGTACCAGAGAGATTGCCCACTGGGAATAGTTCCCTCTCTCCCCCTCCTAGCTCTAGGTTACGAGGTCCTTTTCACCCGTAGATTTCAGAAAGGGAGGCAGTTATGACTGTTGTGGGGTCTTTTCCCATCAAAGCCTGTTACCTGCTATAGTCCACAGCCCAATATCCAATACCGGGTTGCCATGCTGCCTGAAGCTCTATCCCTCCTGACTTCTTACTACCCGAGTCCACTTCTATAGTAACTTTCTGGGCCCTATTGGGCTGTGTAGGATTCAGAGCTGAGTGAGGCCTTTTGCTACCTCTAGGACCTCAAGGGCCTATGTGGGACTCATAGAGACCACTTGCCAACAGCCCCATATCAAAAGGGACTGGTTGCCTGGTCTGGCCTCAGTCTCTAATTCTGGCTTCCCTGGCCTCAGGTCTTCCTCCCCAAACAACACCAACCCATTTGGTTCCACATTCTGCTTTGGTCTTCAGCGGATGATCTTTGAGGTAAGCCCTGGGGACTGAGGGGCTGGTGTTGATGGCAGGGACAGGCAAGTCATTGAGAGAGATCAGGGAGGACCTAACAGCCCTGCGGGGCAGGTTAATCCTTCTTCAGCAATTCTGTGTGCTGAGAACCTGGCCTATCCAATTTAACAGTGAGGTTTCAGAAATTATGTTGGAGAAATTCAGAGTCACAGCAGCTAAAGCAGTGGTCTATATCCAATAAGATGAAGGGTAACAGGAATCCCATATTTATATCTAAAGACAGTACAGCAAGGAAGGGAACCAGAGGGCAAGTGGGGCTCAAATGGTTATAGAGGCCCTGTTGGCATGGAGGAGACTGGGCTGCCCCTGTTTTCTCTTCTGGGTGCCATAACCTTCAGCAGGCCCCTAAGAGTTCCTGAAGAATTGGACAAATGGGTGTGGTGAAGTTTATGTATGTCCCATGAGGCACAGGCAGATGCCAGGGCCGAGATGGACCCTAGCACGAGATAAGGGATGTTGAGGGATTGGCTCAGCCCTGTGTGCATTTGTGTTGTACACAACCTCCACGCCCATGTCAGGACCTTCTTTGGGTCCCTTCTCTGCGGTCACAGCCCCAGTGCTGATCCCACTGGAGGTTTTTGTGGGTCTGATTGCTTGCTCTGCTCCGCCCCTTTGACTTGCTGTCCTCTTCTCACACCAGGTTATGCAGAATAACCACATTGCCTCGGTGACTCTGTATGGCCCCCCCAGGCCTGGTGCCCATCTGAAAACAGCAGAGCTCCCCTAGGGACATCACCACCCATGCCCCTGTCCCCCCTGGAACTGCATCTCATCGTCCTCAGCGGGCCTTCATGTGCCACCTGTGGGTTTTCTTGGACACCTTGCCAGTGTTGAAGGGCTGTTGTGATGTTCTGAGATGGGGCTCAGGCTGGGCGCTCTACCATGGGGTGAGAGACCCAGATATTCTTCTGTCCGTCCTCAGCCTGCTGGTGCCAACAGGAGACACAGACTGCAAAGAGAAGCACAAACTCTGAGCCTTGATACCTGGACCCAGGAGCTTTCGACTAACCAGTAAGGAGGCAGGGTTCTGTCTCCCCTGTCCCACACACATTGGAAAACTTGGGACTCTGTGGCTGAGGACATAGGCACCCAGAATGAGGACACCCTGCCTTTGGCCCAGCATTGCCACATGACCCTTAAAGTAAGCAGGTAGCATGTCCATAGTACTTGGTTGCGACTTTTGCACTACATCCACTTTAGTTACTTGATGAGCTGGCTGCTGCCAGTGTGGCCCACCTCCCCTACCTTGTTCCTTTCTTGTACGTGTTCCCTGCCTGGCCCATTAGGCACACCCAGCTGGTTGAAACACAGCTTTCTGTTTTCCCGGTTCATGCCCAGGCCTGGTTCCCAACTTTCTTGGAACCAACCGTCAAGGTTGCCTCTGCCCCAACCTGGCTGGCAGGGCTGCATGTTTCCATCCTGTTTGCCTCTTTTATTTAATGCCAAAGTTTTAGCCAAAGATACCGTCCTCCTTTTGTTGTGTTTCAGCATTCTGTTCTGCACTGTGGGCTGGCTCCTCTGCCCCAACCCTGGGCAGTGTCCCCTGGCTGGGCCCATTCATGGCTCAAGGCTGCTGGGGACTCAAGGAGGGCTGGACTGCTCAGTCTCTTCATGGGTCTTGCTAAGGAAAGTAGTATATGTGCTTTAAAAATATTAACCTTTTGAAAAGAATTGAGAAGAGAAATGTATAATTTTATCTCATTTTTAATATTTTGGTCTAGCAACTTGTGATACATAGATGACAATTTTGTGAGTTTTTCAAATGTGTGTACAGATTTTTGTAAATATGACTCTTTTGTAATTAACCCATGTACAGCCTCATCTTGTATAGTTTAACGATGAATGTGCAGAGGACCTGCCCCAGGCTCCTGTGATTCCTGGGCCTACAGCCAGACTTGTGTGGCACTCTTGTGACTTTGTGACTAACTGGTGTCTTCCCATTTGGACTGTGGCCTGGCCAGAGACACCCCCACTCTTACCCCACCCCACATATCTCCACCTTTGGGGCAGCCAGGACTGATCTCATCCTCCTGGAATGGGGTAACCTTCTTCGTGTCCTGCCCACATCTCTCCTCCAATAAAGACCTATGCCTTCAGCAACAGCTCACCATGTGCTGTTGCTGGGATGTTTGTACTAAAATAAGTTTGGGGACATTGATTTTTTTTTTTTTTTAAGAATATGGGGAAATGTATTGTGGAGTCATCTTAGGAAAAGTTCCTTGTCTCTGAGGGGACAGTACACCCTTCATTAGGAGATCATCATAGTTGTGTGGGTATAGATTCTTATAGAATGTTTGCCAGTTTTATGAAGACTGAAGCCAGGTCTTCATTCCTCCCTACGGGGTCTAGCTATGAGAAAGACCTGTATGTGTCTGCCTCATCCTAGGGGTTCCAAACCAATTAGATTCCATGAGCCCCTGCCACTCCCTACCCCCACCTACTTGGTACTAGGAGGACTGGACATGTCCCCCTGCTTGACAAAGAGTCTGGTGTTCCATCTCAGCCCTGGCTATCTTAAACTTTTTCTTTTTTTGGTATGTGCCCCTAGTGGGAACCAAACCTAGGACTCTCTGGTCTGCAGGTCTGCGCTCCAATCGCTGAGCCAAACTGGCCAGGGCAGCCCTGGCTATCTTTTTTTTTATCCTCACCCGAGGACTTTTTTTTTTTTTTATATTTTGTTCAGATAGAGTGGGGGTGGGGGGAGAAACATTGATGTGAAAGGGACACATCGAGTGGTCGCCACCCACACGACCCAATCAGGGCCAGGGACAAACTGCAACCGAGGTACGTGCCCTTAGCAGGAGCCGAACCCGGGTCTCTCCAGACCGCAGACCAATGCTCTAACCGCTGAGCCAAACCAGCCAGGGCAGCCCTGGCTATCCTAAAGGGTTGTCATTAGATGGTTCCAAATCAGCTCCCAGTAGAATAGGAACCAAGCTCAATCTTCATTCCATGAGACCCTGAAGAGCTGGTTCCTGAATTTTTCTGCCTCTTTTTGGAGAAGAATCACATAAAATGCAATAATCCACCTGGGAAACTCCCCTTCAAGCTCCCGCTACATCCTGGGTCTGAGCGAGGGGACCTTGAGGCTGTGATAGGTTACTAGTGGCCCCACTGGAAGGGGCCAGTGGCGACAGTCCGCGGATGTGCACAGGCTAGCCCATGTGGATGGTGCAGCAGGTGCCACATTAGCCAGATGTCAGCAGCCGACAGTCCATGCACTACAACCAGTTCACGGTAAAAGCAGGGGTCGAAGGTGCGCAGGTGTGGCGCAGCTGAAGGCTGTGGGATGCCAAAGGTGCGGAAAGCAGGGTGAGGCTCAGGCGTGAGCTGAAGGCGCTGCAGACACATGCCCAGAAAGACATCGTCGATTGGGAAGAGCTCAACCTGTGCGCAGGCACTGGCCAGGCGGCGCAGTGTGGCCCCGGAAAGCACGAAGCCGCCGCCACCCGCGTATGCCGGGTATACGGGTAGGCCATACACAGCCTCAGGAATGTAGTACTTGCTGGCTTGTGCCCGGATTGGCCGCGCCTGCACGATCACGTCACCCGCAAGCAGGTCTTGTGCTGGGTCCCTCGCAGCCAGGAACTCCAGTAGGTTTCCCACATGCATGAACACATCGGCGTCGCCCTTAAAAACGAAGCGCACGTCGGGGCAGTAGGCTGAGGCCCAGGCCAGAAAGTGGATCTCCTTGAGGGTTAAGTTAAAGAAAGTATCGTCAAAGGCCCAGAGCAAGATATCCTCGAAGGCACGGCTCTCAGCACGAAGCAGGGTTTGCCAGTGCGTTTGCTTGCCCTCCCCCTCAGCTTCAGCCCAGTCGTAGCTCGCGCCCCTGGGCACACCCAGCAAGAACACGCGGCGCACGAGCGCCCCCTGCACGCGACCCTCAGTACCCCATGTCTGGCGTACAGCTTGGCGCCGCTCAAAATCGGCCACCACTGACTTAACTGCGATGAGCAGGTCGGGTCCCGCGCTGGGTGCGCCATAGCCTCTGCACTTGTGAGGCTCGTTAATGAGCAGGGGGAAGTGTCGCTGGTCCTTGGCACGCAGGTATCTGCCAAAGTCAAAGGTTCTGGTGGGCGCAGGCGGCTCCGGTGGTGTATCCTCTTCGTAGGCCTGCGGGACTGCCCCTGCATCTGGTATCTGGAATACACGAAGCCGGGGGGTGGGCCCCGGCGCTGCCCTCCCCTGCGCCCGCGGTGCTCTAGTTGTCGGGGCCACGCCATCACGCTGCGCATAGAGCAGGAAGCCGAGGGTGGCGCCCAGGAGCAGCGTGAGCAACGCGTCCCATCGTAGGCGCAGCCTCCGCCTCATGTCCGCTTGGCCAGAACCCGGCCCCTGCGGAGAAACTCTGTCAGGGGTCCGAGCCCCGCCCTCCCCGTGGGAGGAGCACCTGCCGGAGTTCCCCAACTGCCGGGCAGTTCATCCCCCTCTAGTGTAACCCTACTCTGAGCCCCGTCAACGCCCACATACCCCCCACCTCGCATCAGAATGGATACCCCAAAAGGGCAAGAAGTCTTCCAAGTAGTCCCAACCCCTCAGTTTCGGCCCTGGACGGTGCTCCAAGGCCGGGGCAGGGAGACACAGCCTCAGTCCCACCCCCTGCCCACCTTCTCTGCCTAGAGGCCAAATCCCTTCTACTCTACCCACCACGTAGGTCCTTGGGATCCCGACACACGCTCGGCCCTTGGGAGCAGCGTGGCCCCAGACGCCAGAGCCTTAGGCTCAGTGCAGGGTCCCAAGGGCGGCCATGGACCCAGCCTGGGCCAGATGCAGCGTTGGCAGGAAGGGGGGGGGGGGGCAGGGGCTGCTGTCACGTGACCCTCCAGCTGTGCACGAGGACAACTGGAGTTCAGCTCCACCCAGGCCATGCAGGAAGTGGAGTGGAGACTGATCAGCAGAGAGGGATCCTAACTGGCAACTCCTAGAATTCCTGAAGAGGTAGGTTCTGGTCTCAATACAGGCTTAAACTCCCCAAATCTGCTTTTCTGGGGGAGAGGGGAAAGCCTCTCTGGTCCCCGCCCCCACCCTGGATTCTCTGGAGTGGAGCAGTTTCTAGGCCAGCAGGAGGGGGAGGTATGGCAGGCTGGTCCCAAATCACTGAGGCCCAGCATCCTAGTAATTGACCTTACCACTATCCAAGCCCATTCTTGGAAGTGTCTTTCCTCAGCTTACAAGGAGCCCTGGCCCATAAACTGCCCCTGGGACACATGGCTGCCTCCTTTCTCCTGGTTCTGCTATGCCCCCTCACCAAATACACACCAAGACAGCCCATTCAATTTTCACAACCCTGACAGCAGTTCTTATTGCTCATGCCCAGATGGAGACAATGCCCCTCGGAGCTAAGTGACTTGTCCACAACTATACAGGCAGAAGGTAAGATGATTGCCCTAGGTCTTCTGGAATTCAGTCCAGGACTCTTTCCTCTGTCATCCTTTGCCACTCTCCTCATAGACCGGAAGCCAATCCTGTGTTTTTTTCACCTGTTAGTTTCACAAGTGAGCACTTTAGTCTTTCACTCCAGAGGCAGTTCTGAGTCATCCAGTCCCTACCGCCCCAGGCCATCATAGCCTCCTGCAAGTAGAAATAACCAAGCCTGGGCCACTGCAGCCCAGATTGGGGAATTCCTGAAGTAGGCCAATGAGCAAAGGGGATGATCTGGGACCCAGGTGGGCAAAGGTGTACTCTGGAGACTGAGGGCTCAGTCATTGCCTAGCTTTGCTGCCTGCTCCCTCTTCCTGTAACTCAGCCTCCGGGTCCTAACCCATACAGTGAAGCCTAGAGTAGACAGCCTTCCCCACCACCACCACTCTCATCATGCTCTAGAGTTTGAGGGCAGGATTTAGGAACCAGCACTACTTCCCAGTGCCATCCTCTTTGCAATGGCTATGCCAGCTCCTCCTGACAATTTCCCACCAAAATTCTCCCTTAAAAAGCAAACCCTCCTTCCCTGGCCTGTGTGGCTAAGTTGGTTGGGGGTCGTCCCGTACACCAAAAGGTTGCTGGTTGGATTCTAGTCAGGGCACATGCCCAAGTTTCAAGCTCAATCCCCCAAGTGCAGGAGGCAGCTGTTTTGTTTTGTTTTTTATGCTCACCGAGGACATTTTCCCATTTTTGTTCAGATAGAGTAGGAGGGAGAGAGAAAAAAACATCAACGTGAAAGGGATACATTGAGTGGCTGCCTCCTGTACAACCCCAACCCGGGGCCAGGGACAAACTGCAACCAAGGTACGTGCCCTTAGCGGGAACTGAACCCAGGTCTCTCTGGACCACAGGCCAACACTCTAACTGCTGAGCCAAACTGACCAGGGCGCTGGTTGATATTTTGCTCTCACATCTATGTTTCTCTTTCCCTCTCCCTTTCTCTCCAAAAAGAATAAAAATATGTTTTTAAGAAAAGCAAACCCTCCCTCCTGAGCCTCACTTTCCTGTTCATAGACCTCTCAGGAGTTTGCTATTCTGGTTTCTTCCACCGCCTCACCTCCCATCCCTCCTGTGGTTTGGCTTCAGGCTGTACACACCATGTCCCAGAAACACTTCCCTCCTAGGAGCATTTTCCCTGACTCCAGCAAACCCTCCTCAGCCTTGACTGACCTGAAGCCCCATCACAGCAGGTGGGTATTCCCCTGGCTTCCCAATCTCCTAGTTTCTCTCCTTCCTTTGAGCTGCTCCTTTTCTGGTTAGTGTCCTTCAGGACCCACCCACTCCCACCAGTCCTTTTGTGAACCTTTAGCCTTGACCCCCTGCTGAAGTTAAAACTATAGATCTAGCTATCCTCAAACTCTCCCTGGATGTTCTACAGGAACATGCCCAACTTGTTCCAAACAGAGCAAGCACTTCATCTCTTCCAGGCCTGCATCTCAGCAAAAAGCCTCACCTTTCATCCAACTGGCAAAGACAGAAACTCTGGGTCCTCTCTCACTTCACTCTTTTTTTTTTTTTTTTTTTATCCTCACCCGAGGACATTTTTCCATTTTTTGTTCAGGTAGAGTGGGAGGGAGAGAGAGGAACAGAGAGAGAGAGAGAAACATCGATGTGAAAGGAACACATCGAGTGGCTGCCACCCGCACGACCCAACCAGGGCCGGGGACAAACTGCAACCGAGGTACACGCCCTTAGCGGGAACCGAACCCGGGTCTCTCAGGACCACAGGCCGACGCTCTAACCACTGAGCCAAACCGGCCAGGGCTCACTTCACTCTTTATCCATTGTCACCAGGCCTGTTATCCTTTGTCTGAAACAGCTATCAGTGTTCATCCCTTCCCTCCATCTCTGCTGCCACTGCCCCAGCCTGGGCCACCGTCCTCTCTCTGCATTCTCACAAGCCTCCCAGCCTCTATTCCTGAAACCCTTAAAAATCAATGGGAAAATATCCTTGGGTGAGGATTAACAAAAGAAAGAAAAGAAGAAGAAAAGGAAGAGGAGAGAGAAAGAAAGAAAGAAAGAAAGAAAGAAAGAAAGAAAGAAAGAAAGAAAGAAAGAAAGAAAGAAACAGGTACCATGCCCTGGCTGTGTAATTCAGTTGTTTAGAGCATCATCCCAATACACCAAGGTTGCAGGATCTATCCTAGGTCAGGGCACATACAAGGAGTAACCAATGAATGCATCAATGGGTGGAACAACAAATCCACATTTCCCTCTCTCTCTAAAATCAATACATAAAAATTTTGAAAAGAAACAGGTAACATTTTATTACTGTTATTTAATATTTGGAGTCCCACAATGAGTGTGAACTGAGAGCAGGCAGGATTCGTCTACCTTATTTACCACAGTATTTGCATTACCCAGGATGATGCCTAAAACAACAGCAGGTGCCTATAATGAGTGTTCAATAAGAAAAGAGAAGGGCTGGTTGGAAGCCCCTCTTCTGGAGTGGGTGAAGTGAGGCCCACCTCTGTAGCCCATCACCCCCACACTCTGTATATTATCTGGGGCCAAATTCCCAAGGGCACTCCAGCAGGCATGGTGGGTGCTTGTCTGACTCCTGGAAAAGGCAAACTCTGCCCAGCAGTTCGATTAAGTAGGGTTGTAAGTTCTGTGGATGGAGAGGTCAGCAGTAGCAGCAGAAGGAACCGTAGGGTCATCCAGGTGCTCCAAACCCTGGCTGGGCAACTGGCTGACCGCCCTTTTATCTGGTACCCAGCCTAGGCCAGGCCACCATCGGGATTCGCCAGGCCCAGCAAGTCCTCTGCCAGGCTAGTGAGCTCGTTCTCCTCTAGCGCCTCCACCAGACGCTGCAGCGTGGCGCGGCGGCCCTCAGCCTGCACGAAGCGCTGCAGCAGCTGGAAGGCCTGCTCGTACAACCCCTCGCGCTCGTACTCATAGGCCAGTGAGTCGAGCACTGGGTCCCTTAGCGCTCGACAACCTCGCTGCAGGGAGCGCCCAACCTTGCGCCATTTGAGGCCCACTGAGCGCGCAAAGGTCTGCTGGTCCTGCAGGCTTAGTGGCCGGTTCACTGTGGGGGAGTGGAAAGCAGAGTGAGCTAAGGGGTGGGGGTGGGAGCACACACTGATACCCTTCCATTCCCAACCTGTGATTTCCCAGTGACCCTGTTTCAGCCTCTCCAAGCGTGCCTCACCTACGGGCTGACCCTGGAACAGAAATGTCTGGCCAAATGGCGGCGGTGGCGACTTCTTCTCCAACAGAGAGAGGGCCTGGGACTGTGAGGAGCCTGGAGATACCTCCACGTTGCCACACTGGCCTCCTGAGCCACACGTCAGATTCCGGAGCGCATCCTCCAATTCAGTGAGTTCCTCGTCTGGGAGCCTGTCAGGCTAGGAGAGGTGTGCGGCGTTGGCAGGAGTCTTAGCTGCGAATCCCTGCCCCACCCGGCTCTGGCCCCAGCCCGGTCTGGCCGCACCTTCTGGGCAAAGATGCAACTCAAACAATGCTCCTCATCTGTCAGCAAGGGGTCCAGCCGCTCTGAGCCGGCGCGCAGCTCCAGTTGCAGCGGCACTGAGCACTGGGTGAACGCTGCGGCGAGGCAGCCCTCCAGCGTGGTGCGCAGCGCCCCCCCGCGGTAGGCGCGGAGGAAGCGGCCGCAGGGCTGTCGTCCACAGAAACGCAGCTGCACAATCAGCTGCGGTTCGCTGAGGTGGATCTTGAGCATCTGCAACACGTCGGGGCTCCCGCTCTCTGCAGAGGTAGGCAGACAGGCACTAGGCTGTCCCCAGGCGGGGCTGTTCTCCAAGTGGTGAGAGGAGGGGTGAAGCCCTTGATTAGACCCCCTCTCTACCCTCAGACCTAGGGGCGCAGGTTACCCCAGCCGGAAAAACAAAATTGAGATGCCAGAATGAAGACAAGGACCTATCACAGGGAGTGGATGCCATACTAACCACATCCCTAGCGCCCCAAATTAAGATGGTGAAAAAGGACGTGGGGAGAGACTTTGCAGCATAGAGGAGAGAATGCCCTGGGCAGCCAAGCCATCTGGGTAAGACAGCCAGTGGGGCAGGGAAGGGTCAGGAGGTCTCAGATCTTCAGCCTCTACGAAGTGTGGCTCCCGCTGCCCTGGAAGGAAAGTGGCTTTCGCCGCTCTGGGGCCTGAGTGGGATCCCCCAACCAGCTTCAGTCTCCTATTTCATCTGCCCTGACATGGGAATGGGGGGGGGGGGGGGTCCAGAAGATAGTTATTGGGAAGGGGCCTTGGGCAAGGAGTGCTGCAGTGTGAGAGGAAAAGAGGAGAGAGATGCACAATCATTAGAAAGCAGTGAGCTGGCTGGTCTGGGGAGTGGGGGACATCGAGCAGGGAGATGTTAGTACATACATAGGTAGATTATACAAAGACACAAGGATACATGTCTATACCCAAGGGCACACATGAATGAGTAACAAAGAAGACAGCCGAAGCAACTAGTCCACCTCTTCTCCCATCAAATAAATATTTTCCCTAACAATGGTTAGGCACATGCCCACAGAGTTGAGAGGTGTGTGTGTGTTGGGGGGGGGGGGTCTCAGCCCCTGGCCTGGCCTGCAGAAGGCCCCAGGCTGCCCCTTTCTCTCCAAGTGACCCAACCACGCACCTGCCAATGCAGTCCGAAGAGCCCTGTACACTGCCACCTTCTGCTGGGGGTGAGCGTAGGCATCTGACAGGACCACCTTGTCCAGCGAGGATTCCATAAACAGGTATGCACTGCCCACCCACTCCTCCAGCCCATTTGGCCCAGCTGCCATCTTGCCTCCTGAAGATGCAGATAGGCATCCAGATCACCCCAAACCCTGCCCTGGAGACAACCATCCAGACCCATGTGGCCTAGTTGTCCCCACCCAGTTGGCACACTTGTTCACCCAGCTCAGTCCAAACTTTCAGTGAGGACTGTCCCTCCATTGCCTTCTCAGAGGAAGAGCCAAGGGTCACAGTGGTAAGAGAGGAGAGGTACTATCCTGCAGTGGAGGCAGAGAAATTATGCCCCCTCCTCAGGCCAAGTTGTTTCTCTTACCAAAGCTGACAGGAGACATCTTCATCCTGGATGGTGTGCATTCCCCACAGCCAACCGGACCCATGCCCTGGTATGCCCTCAGCTTAAACTTGAGCTCCCAGCATCACTTAGGACCAGAGCCTCCTCTTCCCCCACAGCAGTTTTCTCGTCTGTGTTCCTACTATATATTCTGAATTCACTTCAAAGGATACCTGTAGTTTGTGCCTGCCTAGATTCCTTTCCCCAATCCTGACTGACTTTTGGGGCCTTTTCTCTTCCCTCTTTTTTAATCCATGTGCCTGTTGGGAGGGTTAAGCCCACTCCCTAGCTCCATGTGTGGGCATGTGAAACATGTCTGGTCAATCTGCATAGTCTATTCACCTTTCTAAAATGATTAGTACAGAATTAGGTAAATTCAAGTTGGACCAAGCAACCTGCAACTTTGGCTGGGCCAATAGAAAAGAGGCACTAGTTTCCCTTCCCATGGGTCTGAGCTGGAAGAGTAGGACTCCCTCCTTTGCCACTGCCTGGGAAGAGCCTATCTGAGAATGAAACTGACACAGAAGGAAACAGAGTCCAGAGATGAAGAGGTGTACTCCTAACCACACTATGCCCCTGGCTCTAGCTGCACTCTGAACTTCTCAGTTATGTGAGCTAAATCATTCTTTTTTGTTCTAAAGTGCTTGGAGCTGGGCTCTCATCATATGCAACTCAAATGGATCTGTTACAGACTCCTTCCCTGTTCAGAGAGAGCCAGAGCCCCTAGTATCACCTCCAACTATGGACAAAATCCTAGCCCTAGACCGGGGGCAAAATTCCCAGCCAGGGAACCACTGCACTGACCTTCAGTTCAGTAGTCTCCCAGTTACTGTTTCATGAAGCCTGCCTCTCTCTCCCCACCTCACCTTAGGCAACATCCCACCCTTATCCTATAAGCATGGGCTCAAGACCCCACCTCCTGCCCCATCAGGCATACTTCTTTACTCTTTGGCCATTAGCATTTACATATGGCTAGCTCCAGTTGCTGAGCTCCAGTCGTGACAGATGAGGTGGCCCCAGTTGGCATCCATTTACATGAGAGACAGGAAACCTCAGGACCACAGCCTTGGACATTGTTAGGGAGGCTGTGTTTCAGATCTTCCCCAGACCTTAACCTGAGAGCCAAAGCCTGGACAGTAACTGGGCAAGTGCCATGCAGCATCACCTAGACCTGGCAAGAAAAATATCTGGTGATGGTCTTATCCTGGGTCTGAGAACAGGGGATATGGCTTTTGAGCCCCCCCCCCCAATAATTTTTTGATAGAAAACATATTAATGCTTGGGTATTTACCAAAAACAATGACCTATGGGGATGGGAGGAGATTTGGGGGGATTTTAATTTGCATTGTATTTAGCAATTCTACTTTATGTAAAATAGATATATTTCCTTTGTATTAAAAAGGTGAAATAAATGTGTTTTTCTTAAAAAGCAATAAAATAAGCCCTGGCCAGTTTGGCTCAGTGGGTGAAGCATCGGCCTGTGGACCAGAGAGTCCTGGGTTCGGTTCCCGCTAGGGGCATGTACCAAAAAAAAAAAAAAAAGGCAATAAAATAAAAAAGGGGTTAGTCCCTGTCGATGACAAGTGAGGCCAGTAGGGAGACAAGTGAGGAGTCCTGGGAGAGTGGCCCAGGGTGGTAAAAGAATGTAAAAACCTGCCCTGGAAATGTTTACTTTTTCATGTCTTCTCAGTCCCCTGACTTGAGTGCTGGCCAGATGGATGGATGTGGTCCCACCCCCAAAGGGTGGAAGGGGAGGCAAGACCAACGAGCTGGAGTCCGCCCAGCAGGCCTTCCAGGGAACACTGGAAACTTGGAGGAGGGGGAACGCCCCATCACACTCATTAGGTCTGGACAAATGAGGTAAGTCAAATAGGTCTACCGGGGCCCTTGTCCCCCTTGTCCCGTTGGGAATTCCTTCCTATGCGTCCTTCCACAAAAGCCCCTCCTAGGGAAGCCTCGTGCCTCTCTTTGGGACGGGCCAGGATGGGTCCTGGAAACGCTTAACTGGGCTAAAACTGAGGAACACTTGGGTATCAACTCAAGAAACTATGCCAGCGCCCCATTAACACACCCTAACAGTCCCGGGGCAGCCTCACCTTTGGCCAGGTGGGCAGCAACGGCCTGCAGGCGCGGCCCCTACAGGTCGTAAAGCCTGCGACTCCCAGCATCCAGGCAGGCACGCTCCCTACTCAATGCACCACTTTCAAGCTCTGGAAGAGAGCTCCCAAGCCTCCCATCAGCCCCCTCTTATGCTGGGATTTCGCACGGGCGACTGGCTGGGACCCGCAAGAGGTCGGCTCAGAGATCCGTTCAGAACTAGACCCGCCCTCTCACCTGCAGCCTCTTGAAAGGCCCTAGCTGGGGGCAAGGAACCTGCAGCGGCCAAGGTCCATACCTTCTTTTCTGCCTCTCACGTAAACAGTCCAATAAGCCTCCGGTACCACCTGGCCCGGGCAGCCACGGATGACAACCGCGCCGCTTCCACGCTCCTGACCCAGGATCCACCTCTGCTCCTGCCAGCACTGGGAAGCCCACTCACCCTCTGCACTAACCTGGCCGCCCAGGCCCAGCCCAGATTCCCACGCCTGCCTAGTTCCACTGGATTTGAGCGGCTTCCGGGTGTGCGCGAAGCGCAGGGGCGGTGCCCCAGCTCTTGCCATCCAGTTCGCCCGGTGTCCGGCCCTCGGGCTCCTCGCTGCTCTTTCCCGCCCACTGTCCTCCACCGCGAGTCCCCAGCCTCTGGTAAAGCCCACCTGGTCCACTGAGCAGGTAAGACTGGCGTCCGAGGTTAGACGCACGAAAAACTGCCCGCGGCAAAGGGATTCGGGAGTCTTGTGGCTCTTACGAGACCGCAGGGCTCCAGGGTGAGAGCTGCCCGGCTTCCTCCGGCGGGAAACAAACAGATCAACAGGGGGCCGTCCCCTGGGGACCAGAATTTTCTGGTGCCTTCTGGGGGATCGAGCTCGATGATCTCTGACCTCTGCTACTCCCTGACACTCACGACGGTGTGCTGGTCGGTCCCAGGTTCAAGCCTGATCGAGGGTATCTGAACTTCCAGGATACACGTGCCAATTCCAGCAGGGACCGTTAGCCTGGAAAATATGGAGAAATAGAAAACTGGCAAGTGGTGTGAAGCGCTGTGTATGAAAACCTTCAAACACATTGAAATAAAATTGGCAACTTAAAAGAGGATGCACACTTTCCAACAATGCCCGCCCGGGAAAGGCCGTGTTCCGGGGTGGATCTTCAGAATTCCAGCTGAGTCTAAATCACCCATCTGGAGCCTGGGCTAGTCAGGGTCCAAGTTAGGAACTTGAAACCAAGGCCCCTCCGGCCCCAGCTCCACAAGCTTTTCTCCCACTGGCGTTACCTTGGAAGTATTCAGGACGTCTTCCCTCAGAGGTGGAGGAAGGGAGGGAGCATTCCCCTTTCAAGGCAGATTCAGCAATGCCCCACCCACTCCTCCGCTTCCTGATTGGCTTATGGTCCCTGCCAATTAAAAGTCCCCTCTAATGCTCCCGCCCTATTAACCCTATTGTCACTC
Organism: Molossus molossus; assembly: GCF_014108415.1. Taxonomy (NCBI): domain Eukaryota; kingdom Metazoa; phylum Chordata; class Mammalia; order Chiroptera; family Molossidae; genus Molossus; species Molossus molossus. The sequence continues at coordinate 37,744,481 of NW_023425357.1, read as the reverse complement.
TCTAGAGACTGGCAGGGCTAGTATGGGGTTTCCCAACTTGGGACCTGTGGAGTCAACCGGTGCTTGTTGAAATTCAAATTTCTGGACCCTACTCTTTCTGTCTGATTTAGTAGGTGGGGCCATGGATTCTGTATTGGGAACAAGTGTCCAGTGGTTCTGTAGCCCCTCCCTACTGGTCTGAGAATTTCACATTTCAGTGGCCCTCTAGATGGGCTTTGGGCCCAGTCCTTCCCTAGGACTGGCTGTGGAAGCTGGGAGGGAAGCAGTTCAGTGACTCCTGGAAGATTAGTCTGGGCAGTTTTGAGTGTATGTCTAGGGAGGCAGGGGAGGCAGGCGATCTCTCTGAGCTGGAGGGGAGAACCCGGATTGTTCTGAGTCAGGGCCTATGCAGCTTCTGTCCAACCTAGGGACTTTAGTAACTGGTAGAAAGATCTGATAACATTGTCCAAAATCAAGGTATTAGGTTTTATCAAGTTCGTGCATAGGTCGTGGTTGCGTTCCTTCTAATACTGTATAAAATGGGTATTTCTCTGGCTGGTTTGGCTCAGCGGTTGGAGCATCGGCCTGCAGACCAGAGTCCCGGGTTCAGTTCCTGCTAGGGGCACGTACCAAAAATAATAATAATAATAATAAAAATAAATAAAATGGGTATCCCCCCCCCAACAAATAATAGCGTAGTTCACAGGAAGCTTAGAAATCCTTCAGCCAACTTCATGGGTCTGCAGTAGCACAGGACCCACCCCATGTTTGGTTTAATAACTTGATTAAGTCCACCCAGTGTGGCTCAGTGGTTTAGCATCGACCCATGCTAAACCAGAGGTTGCCAGTTTGATTCCCAATCAGGACACATGCCCGGGTTGTGGGCTTGATCCCCAGTCCGGTGCATGTGGGAGGCGGTCAATCCATGTTCTCATTGATGTTTCTATCTCTCTCTCCCTCTCCCTTCCTCTCTCTCTAGAATCAATAAAGGAAAAAAATTTTAAATAACTTGGTTAAATGCTCTGCTGTCACTGACTTGAAGTTCTTAATAATGTTTTGAACAAAGAGTGCCACATATTAATTTTGTACTGGGCTCCACAAATTATGTAGCAGCTCCTGGGCCACAAGCATTGCCATACATAGGCTCTGGTGTTCCCCTGAACTCTCTGGCTTTCCTGAGCTTAGGGACATCCCTTTCTCTCCAAGCCAGAGCTGCTGGGAGCCGTGGAGCCCCCACCTCACACCTAGCAATGGCTGAGTCTGGAAAGCAACTGCCTGAGGAGGTGCTGGCACTCATCTTCCAATACCTGCCCCTATGGGACCGTGCTGCTGCCGCCAGGGTCTGCAGAGCCTGGGCTACTGCTGCCACCTGCAGCACCGTGTGGCATGACACGAACATCAGGTAAGCATCCTCCCCTCCTTCCTCCTGTCACCTCTCTCCGTGGAGTTGGGGGATTCAGTGACTCTCCCCATATTGAAAAGCATAATTATTACTAACACTAACTATGTACCAACCATTGTTCTAAGTGCCTTACATATATTAATTAATAGTATTATTATCCTCCATTACACAGATAGAAAATTGAGGCAGAGAGCGTTAATCACTTCCTGCAAGTCACTGAGCTAGGGAGTAGCAGAGGCTGAATGTGAACTTGGCCAGGCATGGTCTCCTTAGAGACGGCTGAGAAAGCCCAGTTCCTAAAACCCTGTTATTCCTGCCTGGGTTTCAACTTGTGGCGGATGCATCTGAAGTTCTCTAAAGGGATAGGGTGGGAATTCCCTCCTAGCGTTAGTAACTAGCTTGGGGTAACTAGACAGGTCGGGTCAGGGAGGTGTGTGGGTAGGGAGCAGAAATCGGTGATGGTAGCTGGAACCCAGGCTGATGGATAGATAGAGGCTTCTCTTGGGCTCTCTGGGACAGAACCCCATGCCTTTTCTCCAACCCTCTAACCCCAAGTTTCTACTGTGAGCAAGAAGTCATGCTGCCACCATATCTGTCCGCCTGCCTGGACCACGTTCGCAACCTGCAGCTGGAATTTGAGCCATCGAGGGAACCGAGCCGCCGGATGGCCACAGAGCTGCTGACTGCACTGGCGGGCCGTACCCCAGGTCTTCGAGGCCTGTGCCTGGAGTGCCTCGGAGAGAAGCCGCTCTTCGATGCAGGCCGCGACGTCCTGGACGCTGTGCATGCTATCTGCCGGGCTGCTCCCTCATTGCGTCACCTAGACCTGCGGGGCTTACCCTTCACTCTGGATGACGCGCTCGTGCTACAGGTGGCACTTGGCTGCCCTGAGCTCCGCAGCCTTTTCCTGAACAACGGTACCCTGGTGGGCAGCGTGGGGCCAGGCTCCCTGCTCCAGCTACTAGAGGCCTGCCCGCGCCTGTGCACCCTCGGCCTACACCTATCCAGCCTGTCACACACTGCCCTGGAGGTGCTGGTAGCACCAGACCGCGCACCTTTTGCGCTCCTGGCCCTGCGGTGCGCCTGCCCTGAGGATGCACGCGCCCCACCTCTGCCTAATGAAGCCTGGGCTGCATTACGCCGCCGCCACCCTGGACTAGTTGTGGAGGTGGAACTGGAGCCGGCAATGCCTGCTGAGAGTGTAATGCACGTCCTGCAGCCTGCAGTGCCAGTGGCTGCGCTGCGCCTCTGCCTCTCCGGAGACACCGTAGGTCCAGTGCGCTTTGCAGCGCTATACTACGCCGCAACCTTGCGCGTGCTCGAGGTGCGCGCAGCTGCCTCTGCCAAGCTGGATTCCGCACTGGAATTGCTAGCCTCGCTCTGTCTGGGCCTGCGCGAAGTACACTGCTTCTGTGTAGTGCGACCCTCAGTCCTGCACGCCTTCCTCCGGCACTGCCGGCACTTGCGCAGCTACACGCTCAAACTAACACGGGAGCCACATCCCTGGCAGCCCAAGCTTGTCGAATGATGGGGCAAGCTCTCTCCCGCCCCTGCCCCCAACAGGCATGTGGCCTCTCAGATGCTGGGTGGACTTACCCAAGCCCGCGCCAACTGCTGACCTGCTCCTTCAGGACTCTTGCCTCTTGTGCCTCTCGGGGTTTTGGGTGGGGGTGGGGCACCTTGAGTTCATGATCTCAACATCCGCAGGCACCCGATGCCCCCTCAGCACCCCCCCCCCCAGTACTGAAATTACCCTCCTCCAACTTCCCTCCTCAAAACGCTGTGCTAGCTCTGCGATCCTGACCTGGGGTGAGAGGGGATGGCTCTGGCGTAGTCCTTGTTTCAGAGGGTTAGTGTGAAATAAATCCTGTAGTATCTCTGCGTCCAGTGAAAGACCTGGTTGGCTTTGAAGGGGGAGGGCAGGGATCCCACAGAGATTCGAGGAGCGGAACAGGCAGGCGTGGGAGAACTTGAAACCTCAAGGTCCATTGTACTGATGCAGCTGCGGGAGTCAGGGGCGGGACACTCCCTATCCTTGGAATGACAACGCTCTAGGATTGGGAGGGAGGGTGTCCGCTTCTCCTCCCTCCCTTCTCCGGCTCCTCATTGACTGCTCTACCTGAGGCTTCACTGTGCCCACGGCCATGGTCTTCTAGGACTTTACCAACGCATACCAGGCTGCGCATAAGCTATTTCTTACAAAGAACAGTGGAAGAAACAGTGGGTCTGAGAAGAGTGGAACCTGAACCCAGGCCTCCCTCTCCTCCGCACCCCTGCACTCAAATCAGATTCCAGTCTGCCCTTTTGGTCTGCTGGCTCGGCAGCCTGGGCTGAGCCCCGCCCAGTGGGTTTGCATGTGGCCCCCACCTGACCCGGAGCTAGGAGGCCGAGTAGGGCGAGGCAGGCGGCAAACACAGCACTTTCTCTGGCTTTGACAAGTTCCCAGCAGTCGACCGAGCGCTTAGCCAGGCCAAGACTTCGCCATGCAGGAAGCGCCAGCAGCACTGCCCACAGAACCGGTCCCCAGCCCCGTGCCTGCCTTCCTCAGCAAGCTATGGGCCCTGGTGGGCGACCCTAGCACCGACCACCTGATCCGCTGGAGCCCGGTGAGGGCTGGGGCCCCTGGACTCCCCCAATGGTACCGGGGATTCCTCCACGCCAGTGAACATCCACTCCCACTCAATCCCAGCCTGGGATGGGACTGTGGGTCCCTGAATTCAGCGGTCCAGGGTAGTTTATCTTGGAGGGGGTGTGAGAGATGGAGGTAAGGTGACTTCCTCCCAGCTGAGGAAAGAGTAGGAGCCTTCTGGAGACTTAGAGCTCAAAATATCTCTATGGTCACTTAGTTCCCACACCACCCATCAGTCACATCGGAAAACAGAGGCCAGAAGAGAAGGGTTGGGTCTGGTTCTAGCTTAGAGTCACATTACAGGTCTGGAACCCCTCTGAGGCTGGAACCCAGGTCTGGCCTCTGCACCTCCTTTCTGAGAACGAGTAGTGAGTATGGGTCAGGCTGGGATAGGGATTCATTGTGATGGCCCCACTCTAAGCCTCAGAACTGGTTCTAACCTGGCCTTGTCTGGTGTCCCCATGAGTGACAGGCTGGGTCCCCAGAGTGAGTGCCTGTGTGTGCGCCAGAGAGCTGGGCCTGGCAGTGGGCACCGCTCACAGTGTCTTCCGGTCTCCACCCACACGGTGGGTGGGAGAGCGGTGTTCACGGCAGAGCGGGACCAGTTTCCTTGTAAGCGACCAGAGCGGCTTTGCCAAGGAAGTGCTGCCCAAGTACTTCAAGCACAGCAACATGGCTAGCTTTGTCCGACAACTCAATATGTGTGAGTCCCCAGGTCTGGGCAGGAAGGAAGGGTGGGTGACTTGGTGTGTGGAGATGGGGCAATTTAAGGCTCCATGCCCCACTCCCTAGATGGTTTTCGGAAGGTGGTGAGCATCGAGCAGGGAGGCCTGCTCAGACCCGAGCGAGACCACGTCGAGTTCCAGCACCCGAGCTTTGTGCAAGGCTGTGAGCAACTACTGGAACGCGTGCGACGCAAGGTGGGGCAGTTTGCAAGAACCAGCAAACCCGGGTGGAGGTGTTGGGACGGCGGCTGATTATGTTTTATGTGACTCAAGCCCGATGGTATCTCCCACCTGCAGGTGCCTGCGCTGCACAGGGATGACAGCCGCTGGCGCCCGGAGGACCTGAGCCGGCTGCTGGGCGATGTGCAAGCTTTGCGGGGAGTGCAGGAGAGCACTGAGGCTCGGCTGCGGGAGCTCAGGCAGTGCGGGGGGGGGGGGGGGGGGGTGTGTAATTGGGGGGAGTGGAAGAGGGTCGGGAAAGGGGCAGGTGGGGGGAGTCTGGGCTAGAGGATATTGTGATTCTGGGTAGCTCCTTCCTCTATCAGGTCTTGGGGCCTTCATTCATACAAAATGGGCAGGGGCGTAGAACTCTATTCTCTATGGATGGATAATGGGGGGGGGGGGTCGTGGGTTGGGACCTGCCATTCTATGGAGATTGGTGACTGGACCAACTCTCAAATGCCTCAGCACCTTTCCACACCTTCCCCCAGGCAAAATGAGACCTTATGGAGGGAGGTGGTGACACTGCGGCAGAGCCATGGTCAGCAGCATCGAGTTATTGGCAAGGTGTTCCTCTCCCACATTCAATTTCTCTCCCACTCCTGAATACCCTACTCTGCCTAATCCTCTAACCTACCTGAATGTGCTTTGTTAGGATGGGGGTAAGGTCCAAAGGGTGAATTAACCCTTTGCTTTCTCTTCAGCTGATCCAGTGTCTCTTTGGGCCACTTCAGACTGGGTCCAGCAGTGTAGGAGCTAAGAGAAAGCTGTGAGTAAAATTAGGGACATTCCCCCCACCCCAATCCAGCACCTTCCTTGAGTCCTCCTCCAGAAACTCCTTTCTCAGGAATCCTCATCCTCCCCTACCTCCACACCAGCCTTCCTCACCCCAAGGCCATCTCCCCAAGACCCCCCTTCCAAGACTTTTCCTCTCTCCCCTCAACTTCACCACCAAAACCCACACTCTTAGATCCCTGACTTATAGGACCTTATCCCCAAATTCTCATCCAGCAGCCCCTTACCCCAAAGCATCCCAACATCAGAGGGTCTGGGGCTCAAACCATGCTCCTGCCCTCCCCTTTCTATCCCCAAAGGGCCCCCACCTCTGGAGGGAGCCCCTTCTGCCTCCAGCATGTGACCGATGCCCCTGGCAACAGGCCTTAGCTCTGCTGACTTGGCTGCTGGGGCCTGTGGGAGGGAGGTGGTACAGACTGAGGGGCATGGGAGACCAATCTGCCCAGACCCTGTCTGTATCCTGCCACCCTGCACAGGTCCTTGATGCTGGATGAGGGGAGCTCATGCCCAACACTAACCAAATTCAATGCATGCCCCCTACCTGGTGCCCTCCTGCAGGACCCCTACTTTATCCAGTCGGTAGGTTTTGCTTTTCCTCCCTTCCCTAGGGCACAGCTGGGCTTTTGAAGAGCCTGTTCCTTTCCCCCTATTCCTCTCCCATAAAAGAGGAGATGGAGTCAGCCTTCTTCCTCCACACACACACCAGACTCCCCAGCATGGGCTGCAAAACTTTCCCTTTAGACCTGGTCCATGTGGGTATTGGTTGGGTTCTTGCTCACCCTGTGGCTTGAGTTGAAGGGTTAGGCCTAATCTATTTACAGCCTCTCCCAGAGACCACCTTGGGTCTCAGCAATCCTTATAGGGCCAGGGGCCCCATCATCTCTGACATCCCAGAAGACTCTCCATCCCCTGAAGGGACCAGGCTTTCTCCCTCCAGGAGGTAAAAGGGACAAACAGGGGCTGTCCTCTGGGAAGCCTGTGGGGGAGAGACTGGGAGCCCAGATGCCTGTGGGGGTAGGGGAGAGATCAGTGCCAGGGTCTGGTTGAAGCTTTTCTCTGTACAGGGAGAAGGGCACGGCATTGCTCAAAGAAGAGCCGGCCAGCCCAGCAGGGGACAGCCAGGCCAGGCTGGCCCTGGCTCCAAATGAGTGTGAATTCTGCGAGACAGCCCCCCCCCCACTGCCTGTGTCTGTGGTGCAGGCCATCCTGGAAGGAAAAGGGAGCTTCAGCCCTGAAGGGCCCAGGAGTGCTCAACAGCCTGAAACAAGGGGTCTCAGGGAGGTACCTGACAGGTGAGCAGAGAGCCCATTGTTTTAAAAATATTTTTTCTTGCCCTGGCCGGTTTGGCTCAGCAGTTAGAGGGTTGGCCTGAGGTCAGGAGAGACCAGGGTTTGGTTCTCGCTAAAGGCACCTACCTCGGTTGCAGTTTGTCCCCGGCCCTGGTTGGTTCGTATGGGTGGCAACCACTCGATGTGTCCCTTTCATGTCGATGTTTCTCTCTCTCTCTCCCTCCCACTCTATCTGAACAAAATATCGAAAAATGTCCTCGGGTGAGGATAAAAATAAATAAATAAAAATCATTTTAAAAAAATATTCTCTCCTTGTATTTAACCTTCAGCATTTTGATTGTCTTGGTGTGGGCCTCTTGGGTTCATCTTGTTTGGAACTCTCTGTGCTTCCTGGACTTGTATGTTTGTTTCCTTCACCAAGTTAGGGAAGTTTTCTGTTATTATTGTTTCAAATAGGTTTTCAATTTCTTGCCCTCTCTCTTCTCCTTCTGGCACCCCCATGATGCGAATGTTGGCATGCTTGAAATTGTCCCAGAGGCTCCTTACACTATCCTCATTCTTTTGGATTCTTTTTTCCTTTTACTGTTCTGCTTGGGTGTTTTTTGCTTCCTTTTATTCCAAATTGATGGTTTGCTTCATGGCTTTACCTACTCTACTATTGAATCTTTGTAAATTTTTCTTTATTTCAGTTAATGACTCCTTCATTTCTGACTGGTCCCTTTTTATGCTCTTGAGGCCCTCACTAAGTTTGTTGAAGTTCTTACTAAGTTCATTGAGCATCCTTTTAAACAGTGTTTTTAACTCTGCATCTGTTAAGTTGCTTATCTCCATTTTGTTTAGTTCTTTTCCTGGAGTTTGGGACATGTTTTTTGTCTCCTCATTTTGGCTGCCTCCCTGTGTTTGTTTCTGTATATTAGGTAGAGTTGCTATATCTCCTGGGCTTCCTAGAGTGGCCTATTGCAGTAGGTGTCCTGTAGGGTCCAGTGGCACAGCCTCCCTGGTCTCCCAGCTGGGCCCTCGAGGTGCGCCCCTCATGTAGACTTTACACCCTTGTTGTAATTGAGTCTTTTTTTTTTTTTTTAATCCTCACCTGAGGAAACTTTTTCATTTTTTGTTCAGATAGAGTGGGAGGGAGAGAGAGGAAGAGAGAGAGAGAGAGAGAAACATCAACGTGAAAGGAACACATCAAGGGGCTGCCACCCGCACGACCAACCAGGGCTGGGGAAAAACTGCAACCAAGATAAGCGCCCTTAGCGGGAACCAAACCAGGGCCTCTCTGGACCACAGGCCGACACTCTAACCGCTGAGCCAAACTGGCCAGGGCTGCAATTGGGTTTTTTTTTTTTAATCCTCACCCGAGGATATATATATTTTTTTTTATCCTCACCCGAGGACATTTTTTCATTTTTTTGTACAGATAGAGTGGGAGGAGGAGGAAGAGAGAGAAACATTGACGTGAAAGGGACACATGGAGTGGTTGCCACCTACACGACCCAACCAACCAGGGCTGGGGACAAACTGCAACCAAGGTACATGCCCCTAGCGGGAACCGAACCCGGGGCTCTCCAGACCGCAGGCTGACGCTCCAACCGCTAAGCAAAACAGGCCAGGGCTGCAACTGAGTCTTGATTGCAGTCTCAATGTGGCTTCTTCTTTAATTTCATAGTTGTTGGACTTTCATTCAGCTAAATTTCAGGCATTTTTGAATGATGGTTGTTCTGTAGTTTAGTTGTAATTTTGATGTGGTTGTGGGAGGACATGACACCGTGTTTACCTATGCCGCCATCTTGATTGGAAGAGGAATCTGCATTTTATTTTTCTTTATCCTCACCCAAGGACTTTTGTTTGTTTGTTTGTTTGTTTTTGCATTTATCTTCAGACAGGGTGGGAGGGAGAGAAGGTGGAAGGGAAAGAGAGAAACATCAATGTGAGAGAGGCACATCGACTGGTTGCCACCTACACAACTCCAACAAGGACCAGGGACAAACTGTAACCGAGGTACAGGCCCTTAGTGGGAAGCAAACCCAGGACTCTCTGGTCCACAGGTCAACGCTCTAACTGCTGAGCCAAACTGGCCAGGGCAGAAATCTATATTTTAAAAGAGTCCATTGAGGTGGTTGTAAAGATTGTAAAGTACACAACAGTTTAAGAAACACTGGTATTGACAATTGCATAGGGAGGGGACATATCCCAAGACTCCAGCTCTACAACCCAAACCTCAGACCACAGGTATGAGGCAGAGGCATTTTTTTTAAATCCTCACCTGAGGATATTTTTCCATTTTTGCTCAGATAGAGTGGGAAGGAGAGAGAGGAAGAGAGGAAGAGAGGGAAAGAGAGAGAAACATTGACGTGAGAGGGACACATCATCTGGTTGCCTCCCACATGACCCCGACCAGGGCGGGGGGGTGAACCGCAACTAAGGTATGTGCCCTTGATTGGACTTGAACCTGCAACTCAATTGGCCTGGGGGCCAATGCTCCAACCGCTGAGCCATACCAGCCAGGGCAGGCAAAGGCATTTTTATGTGCCCCTCTATGTGTGTGTGTGGGGGGGGTCCTCTCCTACCATTTTCTAGATATTGTCAGATTTAAACCCTGTGTATCGCCCTGGCCGGTTTGGCTCAGCGGTTAGAGCGTCCACCTGCGGTCCGGAGAGAACCAGGTTCGGTTCCTGCTAAGGGCATGTACCTTGGTTGCAGTTTGTCCCCGGCCCTGGTTGGTCGTGCGGGTGGCAGCCACTCAATGTGTCCCTTTCACATCGATGTTTCCCTCTCTCTCTCTCTTCCTATCTCTCCCTCCCACTCTATCTGTACAAAAAATGGAAAAACGTCCTCGGGTGAGGATAAAAAATAATAATAATAATAAACCTTGTGTATCCAGGTTCCTTGGGAACCTAATTGGGGGGTGGGGAGAGTTACTGCATGCCAACAGCAGTTCTCTGTGCACAGGGAGCCTCTGGGCCTGGAGAGTAGAGGCCAGAGTCCAGAGAGTCTGCTGCCTCCAGTGCTACTTCAGCCCCCCCCTGAAAGTGTGGATATGAGTGTACCTTCAGCAGTGCATGGGGCTGTGCAGCCTGGGAAGGGCACCATTGACCTGGAGCTCCCCCAGATGCTGGGACCCAGCCTCCAAGGGCAGGAGTGGACCCTGATGGACTTGGACATGGAGCTGTCTCTGGTAAGATGGGAATGGGGTGGGCAGGGGCTTTGGGGTTGCTGAGCCAACCCTCTGGTCCTTGGTTGTTCTCTCTCAGTCAAAGCCTTAGTTCCTTTCCCCAACTGCTTCTGTGGGTTTCTCCCAAACAGATGCAGCCTTTGGTTCCAGAGAAGGGTGAGACTGAGCTGGTGGTCAAGGGGTTAAATTCTCCAGGCCCAGGTAATGGGATTGGCCAGAACTACCATAATTGGGTAGGCTGGGCAGTTTGTGTTTTGGGGGACATCCCTTGAGTTCAGGTTGCCCTGTGGAGAGCTGCTTAAGCCACTTATTCCCTCACCACTGGGTGAGAGTGGGGAGATTGAGAATGGATGTTTCATCCTAGCTGACTAGAGGGCAAGGCAGGTGAGGTTCCCTTTCCCTGAAGAAAGTGGGACGTTTCTCCCTGCTGAGTACAGCCCCACTCCTCCTAGGGAAGGACTCCAATCTTGGGGCACCACTTCTGCTGGACGTCCAAGCGGCTTTGGGAGGCCCAGTTCTCAGCCTGCCTGGAGCTTTAACCATTTACAGTACCCCTGAGAGCCGGGCCTCCTATCTGGGTCCTGGGGCTGATCCCTTCCCCTGAGATTCTCCAGTCTGAAGCCAGCTCAACTTCCTGTCGCCCCCTGGCGGAGGCTGAGCGAAGACCCTGCTACTCGGTAGCCCCTTTCCACTACCAAGTTATACACATAAACCATATTTTTTGTCTGTATTTTTGGTCTCTTTTCTCTACCAGAGAGCACATAAGTCATGGGGGAGAGGGGCTATTTTGCATTCGTAAAAGTGTCCAGGTCCTAGGGCTTTAATGGAGAAACTCCTAGAGAATGGAATGCTTGGGGAGCCTGCTCCTAGTTCTGCGTGGGTCTGGATGGATCCTCCGGCCCGGATCCAGGGCTGGTGCCTGACCATTGCAACCTCCAGAAATTGGGGGCTTCGGAGGAAACACAGCTCCACAATGAATCCGCTCTGTGATCCTAGGTAAGCTGGTCCCCTTTTGTAAGCATATCTGTGGCAGGTAAAGAGGGGTCGACGAGAAGATGAGAGTAAAGCGCCTGGGAACTGCCAGGCCCAGAATGGGCGCGGGGTATGTGGGGCCGCGGACCGCACTGCCCCCTCGCTGACTCATCCAGCGCGCCGGGAGTGGGGAGGGAATGCGGACTAAGTGTACGAGCCCGGGTGAAGGGTGGCCCTGCCAGTCGGCCTCCCAGCGTGCGGACCTGAAAGCCTGCTCTCCCCTACCCCCTCCTGGTTCCCGGCAGCCCTGGCCGCCCCGCCCCCACCGCAGCTGCGGCTTCCATCCCTACCCCCCGCCCCCACCCAGCCCTTTCTGCCTTGTCATCTCCTACCCCGCCAAGGCTCGACTGGTGAGTGGGGCCGCCCGGAGGAGGGAAAAAAGCAGATCTGGCAGAATTCGCGCCCCCCCAAAGCAGCGCTCTAAGAAGGTCTGTGAGCCCCGCCCTTCCGCAGGACTCTTAATTCTGGGACAAGGGGAACCTGTGGTCGCACCTGCGCAAGGGCTCCCGCAGTTTCCCACAACTCTCACTCCCTAGTGAAAGAGCCTGCAAAGCCAGGTGGAGAGTGGGGTGAGAACCCCCTTCACGACTCGAATTTGGAGCTGCCTTGTATCCTGGTAAGGATCTGGCCGGTGATCCTTGAAGGACTGGCCACGACGTAACTCCGTTAACAGTATTTACTTCTGAGCACTGAGTCTCAGAGGGAGGGCCTAGACCAGCTAGGGTTTCTGTACCCAAGACAGAACCGAGGACAGGACTTGAGTAATGGGCGGAGAAGACTACCATAAAAATAATTTGGTGAGGAGTGAGAGAGAATGAAGGGCAAATCCCATCTGCCCCCTCCCTCTCTGCACTTGTACAAGAGTAAGTTCTGTTTCCTTCCTTCCTTCCTTCCTTCCTTCCTTCCTTCCTTCCTTCCTTCCTTCCTTCCTTCCTTCCTTCCTTCCTTCCTTCCTTCTTTCTTTCTTTCTTTCTCTTTCTTTCTTTCTTTCTTTCTTTCTTTCTTTCTTTCTTTCTTTCTTTCTTCTTTCTTTCTTTTCTTTCTTTCTTTCCCTTCCTTCCTTCCTTCCTTCCTTCCTTCCTTCCTTCCTTCCTTCCTCACCCGAGGATATTTTCCCACTTACCTTCAGATGGAGTGGGAGGGAGGGGGAGGGGAGAGAGAGAGAGAGAGAGAGAGAAACAAAAAACATCGGTGTGAGAGGAACACATCGAGTGGCTGCCTCCTGGAGGATTCCGACCAGGGCTGGGGATTAACCACAACCGATGTACATGCCCTTGACTGGACTCGAACCCAAGACCCATTGGTCTATGGGCTGAGGTTCCAACTGCTGAGCCAAACTGGCCAGGGCTCCCTCTCCCTTCTTGCACCTGTGATTGGATGACAGTCTTTGGAAGCCTCAAATGTAGAGGGTAGAGGGTCTGTGTGTACACAGTACAGTGATGCCAGTTAGTGTAGTGCTGAGGGCATATGCTGTTCACTGGTGTACACAGAAGATGAGATGGAATGTCTGCCTATCACACACTCTAACATTGGAGTGGACAAGAGGGCATTTATTTGAGTCTTGGAGGATGAGTCCACAGCTTGGAGGAAGGGGAAAGGTATTTCAGATTTTAGGAACAGCATCTGCTAAAGTTAAAAAAATACCAGGGGCTTAGAGAGTTTCCCTAGCTCTGAGGGTTGGGGTAAGTAGGGGAGAAAGCCTGTCTTTCCAGGAAGTGGGAGAGTGGCCAGGCCAAATAGTCTGAATTTTCTCTCTGATGGACAGTGGGGAGCTGGGGACAGGTAGTTAGGGCTGATATTCTGCTTGGCAGGAGACTTGATTGTAGTTTAGGTTGGAGCAAGTCAGATTACAGTTCTGTCACTTGGTCTCTCTGATCCTGTCTTCTCATCTGTAAAATGGGGACAATAAATCTTGCCCCAGAGAATTGTTGGAAGTGTCTTTGCTGTGGAGGTGATGAGATAGGAGTGAGAGGTACTCAGAGAGATTGTCCGAGGAGATGAGGTGAGGATGGTGGGGTTGAGGGGAGATGCTGATAAAGACAAACTGAGAGGTGGAAGAGCAGCATTTGTCATGGATGGGACATGAATGAAGGAGGGCCCTGGCCAGTTTGGCTCAGCGGTAAGGGCATCGGCCCATGTACCAGAATCCCAGGTTCGGTTCCCACTAAGGGCACGTATCTTGGTTGTAGTTTGTCCCCGGCCCTGGTTAGGGTCGTGTGGGTGGCAACCAAGCGATGTGTCTCTCTCACATTGATGTTTCTCTCTCTCTCTTCCCCCCTCTCTCCCTCCTGCTCTATCTGAAAATAAATGCAAAAAAAAAAAAAAGTCCTCGGGTGAGGATAAAATAAGGAGGGACAAGGGGTAGTAGTTCTAATCTCTGATCAGTAACCTGGGGGAATGGCTATGAGAAGTGAAATGACCAGGAAGGCATAGCATGACACCAGGTTGTTAATGAGACCTGGAAGGCAGGAGAGGGCTAGAACCACATTTGCTCTCCCAAACCTAGAGCCATGTAAGGAGTTAGAGGAGGGACTTCAAAGGGAGAATGAGACCAGAAGCATACTGTGTGGACAAAGCTAAGGCTGGAGGAAATGGGCTGAGAGAGGAAGTGGTCCAGGGTCTGACCTCTTTGCCCCTAATGCCAGGGGCTTGGCTGACTGGGTCAGGCCATCCAAGAGGGGACGGGCTATTGTCTTTAGATAAAAGTGGACAAAGCAGATTAATCTCTGCTTAACACCTGCTGTTTGGTAGAAACAGTCTCTCAAAATGGAAGGATCCATGGAGGAAACAAGTAAAGGTTCGGCAAGCATTTTCAAATAAATTGTTGAGCCCTGGCCAGTTTGGCTCAGCAGTTGGAGCATCGGCCTGCGGACCAGAGAGTCCCGGGTTCAGTTCCCGCTAGGGGCATGTACTAACAAAAATAAAATAAAACAAATAAATTGTTGATAGCTTTTTTGAGTTTGGCCCTGGGTACTTTAAGATGAAGCAAGAGATGGCTCTGAGTCATTCCCAGGGCAGCAGGGAGACAGTTGGGTCTCAGGTGATGTTAGGAGATCTTGGTCAGAGCTAGGACTAAAGAGAATTCAGGTATCCCTGCTCAGATATTAGGGAACCAGGAAGGTGACATTGGGGTAGTGGCGCTGGTGAGGGGGTGCAGGGGCAGATGGATCTCAGGGTCAGAATGAGGGATGTGGTCATTCTCTGGTGGGTGAGAGGAGCTAGGGAGGATCTCAGTACTTTCTGCTCTAGGTGTGGAGGGGATTCAGGGCTCTGCAGGGTCTAGGCCGGAGGTGAAAGCCTAGACTATGAAAGTAGGGAGGATGACAGAACTATTCAGCAGATAGACTGAAAAAGACTTGACTACAAGCTGGGTGTGGGGTCTTTGCTTGTTAACATGGGGAAGCAGGTTTGGGAGAGTAGTTTGGAAAAACTGGTTCTGAACAGATCGCAGAATCTGTAGGCAGCTGGGGCTCAAGAGGGAGATGCTAATTGGGGAGAGCAGTCGGAGAGTAGTAAAGTCCTGAGAGAGCAAAGGAGAGGAGGACCACAGCTAATGTTTAGGAACCCAAGAAGCCAGAGGAGGAGACAGGACTGAACCGGCCCAAGAGGCAAGAGTAGAGTCCTGTGCTGCAGAGCTGTCCTGCCTCCAGCCTCGAGGTGAACTTAGACCCCAGCCATGGGTGTTCACTGGAGGGAAACAGGTCAGGGGTGAGGAATACGTGGCCCTAGTACCTCTCTACCCCTCCCCAGGTACCCCCCACTATGGGCAACGCACAGGAGAGACCATCAGAGACCATAGACCGTGAACGGAAACGCCTGGTAGAGACGCTGCAGGCCGACTCTGGGCTGCTGCTGGATGCGCTGCTGGCGCGGGGCGTACTCACCCCGCCGGAGTACGAGGTGTTGGATGCGCTGCCTGACACTGAGCGCAGGGTGCGCCGCCTACTGCTGGTGGTGCAGAGCAAGGGCGAGGCCGCTTGCCAGGAGCTGCTGAGCTGCGCCCAGCGCACCGTGCGCGCGCCGGACCCTGCCTGGGATTGGCAGCATGTGGGCCCTGGTGAGCGCAGAGGGGAAGGGGAGACAGGGGCAGAGTTCTAGATTCCCCTATAGGTAGGCGTGTGCAGAGGAAACTGCAGATGGGTAAATTGAGCCTGAGACGCTCCCACCTCCGTCCCAGGCTACAGGGAACGCAGCTATGACCCTCCATGCCCAGGCCACTGGACACCTGAGGCAGCCGGCTCAGGGACCCCCTGCCCTGGTCTGCCCAGAGCTTCACACTGCAATGAGGCCGGGAATTCTGAGAGCTCCTGGGCAGTGCAATCCGGAACCCTCGAGGAGCCCCAGACAGAGTTAGAAGCTGAGGCCTCTGAAGGGGCTGAGCCTGAGTTGGAACCGCAAATGGATCCAGAACCAGAGCCTGAACTGCCGCCAGAGCACGACCTGGAGCCGGACCAGGAGCCAGAACCAGACCACGAGTTGGACCAGGAACCAGAATCCGACCCTCAGCCAGAGCCAGACTATGAGGCAGAGGATGAGTCTGAAGGTGTTAGGCTGCTCAAACCCAGCGCCAGGTTTGTGGGAGGTTGTGGCTGGGAGGCAGAGAGCGGGCCTCACCTGACCAGTCACTTTCCCCCTTCATCTCTAGATTCCTGAAGGCCAGAGAATTGACAGGTCACTCCTCATCCAAGCTGAACAGAACCTGGGATCCTGCCTGGCTGGGATGGATTACCACCAAGGCTCCACCTGGCCTAGTATTCACTGGAAGTGATACACTTTGGAGGGTCAGTTTGGACTCTCTGTGATTCTGGCTCTTTGCCTAGGAATAAAAGTGTGGACCTGTGCTCTGAGATCCAGTGACCTGGGCAGCCCTGTGCCCCACCACCCAGTCCTCAGCCCCATTTTTTCAGTGATTCTAGCTGCACCCCTGGAGATCCCAAATCCGGGCGTCCAGTGAGACAAGGGCTTGACTTGGGCCCTTTTATCTTCCTGATCTTCCTGAACCATTTGAGCACATGTGTTGTCACCAGCCCTATTCCATGGAAGCCACTGGGTCTGGTACAGAAAGCCAGAGAAAGGGAACTTTTCTCCCCTTAGGGAGGGCTAGAGCTGACAGCCTTGGGAAATGAGATTAGGAGAGAGGAAGAGGAAGGGATCCTAAGTAGACAAAGACCACGCACCTCATTTGTAATTGTTTAATTGTCTGGCTTTTCTCAGGACTGGGAGCTTAGTGAGGGTTTGACCAGTAACTGGCACACAGAAGGCGCTCTATGCATATTCACTGACTAAATGAATAAGGACTTCCCAGCTGTATTTCTAAATTTTACAGATGGAAAAACTAAGGCCAAAGGTGAGATTGGGACTGGATCAACCTCTCACAGCTGAGTCTGAGGTGAAACTGGAAGCAACAATTATCTCTGCACCTCTCCTGGTCCAGGAGGGGCTCAGGATTTGGGACAACTAGGGGCCTGCCCGCAGGTTTGATTGTGGCTGCTACCAGGCTATGCCAACCTCTGTCAGAGACCAGCTATGAGAGTGGGCATAAACAGGGACAACAGAGGCCAGTGGAGTGGGTGGGGGTAGGGGCATGGCCAGGTGAACTCCCAGGCTCAACTCACAAGGCCTGAAGTACTGTGCGCGCGCGTGTGTGTGTGATGAGACCGGGGCTAGGAATAGTGGTGCCTTTCAGAGGAACCCTGTTCCCTCCCCTGAACCTTCAGAAGCTGCTGCCTCCCAGCCCCAGGAAGTAGAGCACATAAAAAGGGAATAAATACTTGAGCAGTGGGAGAGGCAAAATGTTGGAAAGCACATCCCAGCCCAGATGGGTCTCTAACTACCAGGACCCTTGCCTGTTGAGTTTGTGTGAAAGCCAGGACCCCAGGCTCAGATACATAATTAGCCCAGGAGAAGGGTGTACCCCTCCCCCCAGGACCCAGTGAGAGGTAGATAGTGTGAAAGCTGAAGGAGCACCAAGGGGCCAGGTAGGGGAAGGGAGACAAGTATGCAGACACCCAAAGCCATCTCATGCAAGAACAAGTTTCTACTCCCAATTCATCCCCCATCCCCATCCATGCTCAACTTCCCTGGTGCTCCCAGGCTTCCCCTCTGCTCAACAGACAGAGGCAGCAGGGTAGACTCAGTTCACCCAACATGCTGCTGCTGGTCTCCAGGTCCCAAGGAACACAAACCCACTGATGTTGCCACTCCTCCCTCCTGAGATGCTCCTGTCCTCTCAGCTTCTCTCAAAAAACACTCAAGCCATGGAAGCAAAGAGTAGTCATCTTGGTGTTCTGGGGGATGAACTGGAGCCCTTGACCAATATTAGTCAGGCAGCAGGCGGCCCAACTCTGCTTCATCCAGCCGGTTGGTGGCCATGATGTGCTCTAGCTGCTGCCGATATCGCGCCAGGTCTTGCATGAAGTGGGGCACCCGAGTATTGTCCAGCACCCCATGGGGCCGCAGGTGGTCTACATCCTCATAGGACACCTATAGGGAGGAAGCTGGATCTGAAGGGTAGGCAGAAGCCCTCCCTTTCAAGAGGCTGCTCCCAGCTCTCTACCAATGATTTATTGCCCTTTGCTCCCCAAACTCCTCCCTTTCCCCTCCTGACCCACTGCCAATTTTATGTATCTCAAGGCTCAGTCCTGGGTGCTTGCTCTTTTTCTTAACACCTTTTTAATTTATTTTTTAATCATCTATGCCCTACAATCCCACTACTCACTAGCTTCTTCACCTCCAAACCTGGATATCTAACTGCCTTCTGAGCACTTTCTCCTAGATAGCTCACAGGTACATCAGACTCCCCATACCCAACCTGAATTTCTGGGTGTCAGATTATGCCAGCCACTCTCCTGACAGTCCCCTATGTCAGATTCTAGGGAGGGGACTGGAATCTGTCACCTTCCCCCTCAAGGTGGCCACTGAGCTCAAGGGATTCCACTCTCTGAAGAGCTCTCCAGCTTGCCTCTCCCTCTCCAACAGCATGGCCACTGCTCAGTTAGGCCAGACCACCATCAGTTCTTCTGGAGTGATTAGAAAGGCCTCCTTCCTTCCCAACTGCATTCCCTTCCCAAGGCTTCTCTCTCTGGACCGCAGGCTGACGCTCTAACCGCTGAGCGAAGCCCGCCAGGGCACAAGGCCTCTCTCTCAATCCACCTCCCATATGACAGCCAAAGGGAGCCTTCTAAAACAAACATCTGTGCCACTCCTCTGATTAAAGCTCTTCTGATTCTCCCATTGCTCCAGAGGAGGTTTACCTTTTTCACCTGGCATAAATACCCAGTGCCAGGGACTTGGTCCCTGGCCATTTCTCCAGCCTCCATCTCCAGGCCTTCCTGACTGCTCCTTGGGTCTGGAATGATACACACACACACACACACACACACAGCTCCCCCCCCCATCCCACCCCCACTTTGTCAAGTACCTGCCAGACTGTTATTTCACCTCCTGTGCTCACCTCCCCCAACCAGAGAGGCCTGGCACTGAGTCCTCGGTCAAGCATCCATCAGAGGCTCAATGAATACTGTGATGAGGAGAGCTGGCTGGAACCTATGAAGGCACGTGGCCACTCACCTTGCCCAGTGAGGTCAACAGCGGGAAATCAATGGTCTGTCGGTGCCGCAGAATGCGCACGATGCCATCCAGGTATACCTGGTCCTTGCTGAAGCAGCCTGTGGGCACAGGAGGGCTGTGAGCCCCTACATCTGAAGCCACCCCCGCCCTTCCCCAGCTCAAGGCACTCCCCACACGGGTACCCACCCGGCAGTGAGGTGTCGGTCTGGCCACGTTTGGCGCGTACGCAGTACTCCCAGCGCACGTCAGTGTCCTGCACGTAGCGCGCCAGGTCCTGGAAGAGCTGGTGGAAAGACATGTGCGAGGCTCGGTAGATAGTGTAGTAGAGCAGTGCTGCGCGCCACAGGAAGGGCTGCTTGCGGAACAGCACACTGTGCAGGCTCGCCAGGCCCTCCTCTGTGGGGTTCGCTGGCCTCAACCCATATTGCAGCCGGCCCTCAGCACTGTGCCAGGGCTGCCGTGCGTTGTTCACACCTCGCAGGTAGTGAGTGCCTGTGGCAGGGGGGAGGGAGGTAGTGCAGGGTGGGTCATCTGGATACCCTCCTGCCAGATCTCTAACCTGTACTCATGTGTCTATCTTCATGCCCCTAAACTTAGGCTTTCACATAAGC
Organism: Molossus molossus; assembly: GCF_014108415.1. Taxonomy (NCBI): domain Eukaryota; kingdom Metazoa; phylum Chordata; class Mammalia; order Chiroptera; family Molossidae; genus Molossus; species Molossus molossus. Next base: position 37,725,059 of record NW_023425357.1, on the reverse strand, counting down.
TCTCCATGCCACCCCTACCCCAACCTGCATACTCACCCAACCCTAGGCAACATGAAGACCCTCAGGTGAACATGTACCCAAGGACCCATAGAATCTCTCATACAAGAATCCTCCCCTACCCATCCTGAGCTACACACACACACAACTCTCCCAAACTCACACTGTTTCCCAGGCCCCTGGAGAGGAGCAGAACTCACCCACCACCCCAGCCCAACATCCTGAATTTCCTATCATTTGACAGTCACACTAATGTCCCTAGAAAAAAACCTCCTTTTGCCCATAGCAACAGAATTCCTGATGAGGAGAAACAGACAGAAAAGAATAGTAACTAGTGTCCTGTGCTCTCCTTTCCAGCCTGGCCTATCCCCTCCTATACCTGGCTCTGTGTGTCCTCAGCCAACTCCATTTCCACTCTGGAGGGCCTGAATGTTGGCTGGGCTAGTGGGACCCTCAGTATTTTCCTTCTGACCTGTCCAGGCCTCAACAGAAAGGAAGCGGAGAGAGAAAAAGATACCCAAGAGGAGTGATAGATGAGGGTGAGCCCAGAGAGTGGGCAGGCATGTACAGGCCTACCTCTGTGAGCCAGAGGGAGGAAGTAACTGCTCATGAAAGGAAAGGGCCCACTCTCGGAGGGAAGTGGGAGAAAGAGAGGGGTAGGGTTACTGGGGCCCCTCACTGTCCCACTACATCCCAGCCCCTCTCATCTCTACCTGCCCACCCACCTACCCACACCCTGACCTATCTCGTGCCGCAGCATGCCTTCCAGCCAATGTTGGCGGGCTCCAGTCAGGTTGATGGCCAATGTTGGTCGGCTGTTCTCCACCATCATCACTGCCTGGGACAGCAGGTCTTCACTTAGCTGCACCACAACCTGCGGGCAGCAGCAGTGCCCTGAGCCATGGCAACCAGCCCTGGGCCAGTGTGTAGGTGTACCCACTAATAATGCCACAGAGCATCCAAGCTGGACACTTGGCCAGGACACCCACCCTTTACCATCTCTGCACAGAGCCAGCTCCCACCTTACTAGAGCAGGGACAGGGGTTGCCAGGGTTCACTAGCTGGCCAGTTATGGAGCTGGGCCTGGCACCATGCATTGGACAGCCCAGTTTGGGTCATGTAGAAGAGGGTCCTCGCAGGCAAAGCAAGCTCACCTCCCCAATGCAGCCCTCCTTCTGCATGTATTTGCGCACAATAGACCAGATCTGGCACTTGGTCAGCAGCTGGCCCCCAGTTGCAGCCTCAAAGTGTTCGTAGGTGCCAAACTTCTCCAGGACAGCCTCAATGATGCCAACTGCCTGCACATAGGGTCGCAGTGGTTGGTCAGGCCAGGCCTCTTGGGTTTCAGGGCCAGGGTGAGGTGGGCAGGCTGGACTGACCTGATGAATGAACTGTCCAGAGGCTTCACAGTACTTCTCCAGCACAGCAGTAGGCATGGGATCCTGGTACTCGAACTGTGGGTTGTAGGTGTAATGGGACTGGAAGAATTTGTCCCGCTCACGGTCCATGTTGGTTGGCCGCAAGGCCATCAACATGCAGGGGCTCCTGATGGCACTACGGCATACATCCTTTCGAGTCTTAGCAATGTGAGGCAGGGAGGCTGCAGACCGCAGGGTTCCCCCACCTGCATCCCGTCCTCGTCCAGGTTGGACCCGACCCTGGGTGCCACCCCTGCGCTGGCCAGTACTATTTATGATATAGGAGCTCTCACTGCGACGCATGTGGCCACGGTGGCCCAAGTGCAGCTCTGAACAGGACTGCAGCCCAGGTTGGGGCTGCAGGGCTGAGGAGACTGACAGAGCCAGGGGCAAGGCCAGGGACTGAGGCCAGGGGTACATCGGTGTCCCATCTCGGTCTGAGGGCTTCAGCCTATGGCCCACGGTTGAGCGACTAGCTGGTGGGCTGGGGGGTGGTTGCTCATACACCTGAGCCCCTGAGTCCAGCACCATTCTGTTCTGGGGATCACATCCAGCTAGGTCACTCCAACTCCCCACACTGTCGACTTCTGGGGACACAGAAGGGCATGTAGAGGCCAGCATGAGTGGGTGTGGTCTGAGGACCAGCAGGCCCTGTGCTCCACACTGCCCCTGCTGAGTCCCCAGGGGTCTGGGTAGCTGCCCCTTCACCCCACCCACCCCAGTGTCCCTTCAGCAGGCTCACCCAAGCAAGCTGAACTGGGAGAAATCAGGAGAAAGAGTCTTATATACCCTCCTAGATGGTGGTTCCTGGTATACCCTTAGCCTGTGAGCTCCTGAGAGCAGGCCTGAGCCCCTATTTGATTCTAATGTGTGCTCAGCACCCACCTAGGCTCAAAGCTGGTATTATGTAGCTTCAGCTGCCAGGTTGATGGGTGAGGGAGCCTCACTACCTTCTACCTGCCTCCTGCCTATGGCATTTTTCTGTCCCACCCCTCCCACCTGGCTCTATCCACCTCCTCGAGCCCATTTGGCCTCAGTCAGTTTGAGTGCCTGCATGCCCCTTGCTTATGGTAGTACCCCCACTTGGAATGCTCTCTCTCCACTGAACCATCTCTTCAAACTCAATTTAAAATCACCTTTTAGGGAACAGAGGGAAATTTTAGCAAATCTAAGCCAATCCCTGGTCTGTCTCCTATCAGAGGCATCTTCCTAGTTTCATCCAAAGCTGGTGTCAGGGCACTCACCCCTGACTCTGTACCAGGGCTCAGTCAAACACAGTCTCTCTCCAGCCTCTGAATTCCCTTGCCTACCTGCTCAGGGACACAATTCCAGCATTTCTCCTCTCTTCTACATCTACATCACTGCTGGAATCTTTCCATCAGCATAAATACATGCTGTAATTTCTTCATCTTAAAAACAAAACAGAGCACTGTTGGTGGTCAGAGCACTGACCTGAGAGCAGAAGGATCTCAGGTTCAATTCCCAGTCAATGGGTCATGTACCTGTAGGTTCAATACTCGGCCCTGGTCAGGGTTGTGCGGGAGACAGCCAATCGATGTGTCTCTCTCATATCAATGTTTCTCTCTCTCTCTCTCCCTCCCTCCCTTCTACTCTATCTAAAAATCAATGGAAAAATATCCTCAGGCCTGGCTGGTGTGGCTCAGTGGCTGAGCATCAATTCATGCACCAAAAGGTCACTGGTTCGATTCCTGGTCAGGACACATGCCCAGGTTGTGGGCCAAATCCCCAGTGTGGGGCATGCAGGAAGCAGCCAATCAATGTTCTCTCTCATCAATGTTTCTATCTCTCCCTCCCTCTCCCTTCCTCTCTCTAAAAATCAGTAAAGAAAAAACAATTAAAAAAAAAGAAAAAGAGGGACTTCCGGTCAAGATGGTAGCGTAGGTAAACGTGGTATCGCATCCTCCCACAACCACATCAAAGTTACAACTAAACTACGGAACAGCCATCATTCAAAACCGCCTGAAATCAAGCTGAATGGAAGTCCTATAACTACAGAATTAAAGAAGCAGCCACATCCAGACTGGTAGGAGGGGCGATGTGCGATGGGCTGGTCCCACACCCACATGTGGTGGATAAAAATCAGGAGGATACCTGGGCTGGGAAGGGCCTCCCTGAGGACTGAGGGGTCCCCGTCCCACACCAGATGCCCCACTCAGGGTTCCAGTGCCAGGAAGAGAAACCCCATAACTTCTGGCTGGAAAACCCAGCGGGAACTGAGGCTCAGGGAAGCTGACGTGGCTGGAGCCCCAGGCAGCGCCTTAAAGGGCCTGTGCACAGACTTATTGGACTCACTCCCTCTAAGCTTGGAGGGGAGGCAGCTCGAGGGGCACCAGAGACATTCAGGGAAGAACTGAGCTGTTTGGCACTGGAGTGAGGGCTGGAGAGGGGGCTTTCTCTGGGACAAACATGCTGTCAGAGGCCTTTGTTCCTTTGGTGAGCCCTTCCCTGGGGTGGCAGACAGTTCCTATACCTGAGACTCCAGCAATCTGGCTCACACTGGTAGCCCCACCCTAGTGATTTCCTGAGGCCCAGCCCCACCCAACTTTCAGGCCCACCCAAGCTGTTGCCAGTTGCTTAACCATAGGATTGGCCTGTCTTGGATCCTGCTGCAGGTTTTCCTAAATTCTTCAAACAGGCAGCATCTGGTCTCAGATAGCCCCATACCTCTCATTAAGTAATACACAGAAACAAACACATTTTGGAGGCAGCCAAAATGAGGAGACAAAGAAACAGGTCCCAAATGAAAGAACAGAACAAAACCCCAAGAAAAGAACTAAGCAAAATAGAGATAAGATAAGAACAGAACAAAACCCCAAGAAAAGAACTACACGAAAAACAGATGCTGAGTTCAAAATACTGCTTATAAGGATGCTCAATGAACTTAGTGAGGGCCTCAAGAGCATAAAAAAGGACCAGTCAGAAATGATGGATGCACAGTCAGAAATGAAGGAGGCATTAACTGAAATAAAGAATAATTTACACAGATTCAATAATAGAGTACGTAAATCCAAGAAGCAAACCATTGATTTGGAATATAAGGAAGCAAAAAACACCCAATCAGAACAGCAAAAAGAAAAAAGAACCCAAATAAATGAAGATAGTGTAAGGAGCCTCTGGGACACCTTCAAGCGTGCCAACATTCGCATCATGGGGGTGCCAGAAGGAGAAGAGAGAGAACAAGAAATTGAAAACCTGTTTGAAACAATAATGGCAGACTTCCGGTCAAGATGGCGGCGTAGGGAAACGCAGTATCGCGTTCTGCCACAACCACATCCAAGTTACAACAAAACTACAGAACAACCATCATCCAAAATCGCCTGAAATCAAGCTGAATGAAAGTCCTACAACTACGTAATTAAAAAAAAAAAAAAGCAGCTACATCCAGACCGGTAGGAGGGGCGGCGGCGCGAGGGGTGGCGGCAGCGGCGGCGGACGGGCTGGTCCCACACCCAAGTGTGGCGGATAAAAATCAGGAGGCTCCCGTGGCTGGGAAGGTCCTTCCTGAGGACTGAGGGGTCCCCATCCCACACCAGGTGCCCCGCTCAGGTTTCCAGTGCCAGGAAGAGAATCCCCATAACTTCTGGCTGGAAAAACCAGCAGAAACTGAGGCTCAGGGAAGCTGACCTGGCTGGAGCCATAGGCAGCTCCCTAAAGGGCCCACGCACGGACTTATAGGACTCTCTCCCTCTAAGCTCGGAGGGGAGGCAGCTCGAGGGGCACCAGAGACATACAGAAAAGAACTGAGCTGTTTGGCACTGGAGCGAGGGCTGGAGAGGGAGCTTTCTCGGGGACAAACGTGCTGTAAGAGGCCTTTGTTCCTTTGGTGAGCCCTTCCCTGGAGCAGCAGACAGAAGCCATATCTGGGACTTCAGCAACCTGGCTCACACTGGTAGCCCCACCCTGCTGACTCCCTGAGGCCCCGCCCCGCCCCACACAACTTTCAAGCCCACCTAAGCTGTTGCTACTTGCTTAACCATAGGATTGGCCTGTCTTGGATCCCGCTTCAGGTTTTTCCTAAATTCTTTCAAACAAGCAGCATCGGGTCTCAGCGAGCCCCATACCTCTCATTAAGTAATACACAGAAACAAACACAGAGAGGCAGCCAAAATGAGGAGACAAAGAAACAGGTCCCAAATGAAAGAACAGAACAAAACCCCAAGAAAAGAACTAAGTGAAATGGAGATAAGCACCCTAACAGATGCTGAGTTCAAAATACTGCTTATAAGGATGCTCAATGAACTCAGTGAGGGCCTCAAGAGCATAAAAAAGTACCAGTCAGAAACGATCGCTGCACAGTTAGAAACGAAGGAGGCTTTAACTGAAATAAAGAATAATTTACATAGCTTCAATAATAGAGTACGTAAATCCAAGGAGCAAACCATCGATTTGGAATATAAGGAAGCAAAAAACGCCCAACCAGAACAGCAAAAAGAAAAAAGAATCCAAAAAAATGAGGATAGTGTAAGGAGCCTCTGGGACAACTTCAAGCGTGCCAACATTTGCATCTTGGGGGTGCCGGAAGGAGAAGAGAGAGAACAAGAAATCGAAAACCTGTTTGAAACAATAATGGCAGAAAACTTTCCTAACTTGGTGAAGGAAACAGACATACAAGTCCAGGAAGCACAGAGAGTCCCAAACAAGATGAACCCCAAGAGGCCTACACCAAGACACATCATCATCAAAATGCAAAAGGTTCAAGACAAAGAGAGAATCCTAAAAGCAGCAAGAGAAAGGCAGCTAGTTACCTACAAGGGAGTTCCCATTAGGCTGTCAGCTGATTTCTCAAAAGGAACTTTGCAGGCCAGAAGGGAGTGGCAAGAAATATTCAGAGTGATGAAAACCAAGAACCTACAACCAAAATTACTCTATCCTGCAAAGCTGTCATTTAGAATCGATGGACATATAAAAACTTTCCCAGACAAGAAAAAGTTAAAGGAGTTCATCACTACCAAACCGTTATTATATGAAATGATGAAGGGTCTTTTTAAAGAAAAAGATAAAATGTATGAACAAACAAAATGGCAATGAATACATATCTATCAACAATGGAATCTACAAACAAAATGAACAGGAAGAACAGGAACATTCTCATAGATACAGAGAACATTTTGTTGGTTGCCAGTTGGGAAAGGGGTTGGGGGAATGGATGAAAAAGGTGAAGGGAGTAAGAAGCACAAATTCATTCCTAGACTGACAAACCTCAAAGGGAAAGGGGTTGGGGGAGTGGGAAGAAATAAACCAAAGAACTTATATGCATAACCAATGGACACGGACAATAGTTTGGGAAAAGGTGGGAGGGGGGCGGGAGTGGGGAGGAGGGGGTCAATGGGGGAAAAATGTGGAACATCTGTAATGCATTTTACATCCAACAATAAAGATGTGGAAAAAAAAAAAAAAAAGAAACAATAATGGCAGAAAACTTTCCTAACTTGGTGAAGGAAACAGACATAAAAGTCCAGGAAGTACAGAGAGTCCCAAACAAGATGAACCCCAAGAGGCCCACACCAAGACACAGCATCATCAAAATGCAAAAGGTTCAAGACAAAGAGAGAATCTTAAAAGCAGCAAGAGAAAAGAAGTTAGTTACCTACAAGGGAGTTTCCATAAGGCTGTCAGCTGATTTCTCAAAAGAAACTTTGCAGGCCAGAAGGGAGTGGCAAGAAATATTCAGAGTGATGAAAAGCAAGAACCTACAACCAAGATTACTCTATCCTGCAAAGCTGTCATTTAGAATTGATGGCCATATAAAGACTTTCCCAGACAAGAAAAAGTTAATGGAGTTCATCACCACCAAACCGTTATTATATGAAATGATGAAGGATCTTTTTGAAGAAAAAGATGAAATATATGAACAAACAAAATGGCAACGAATACCTATCTATCAACAATGGAATCTACAAAGTGAACAGGTAGAGCAGAAACGTTCTCATAGATACAGAGAACATTTTGTTGGTTGCCAGATGGGAAGGGGGTTGGGGGAATGGGCGAAAAAGGTGAAGGGATTAAGAAGTACAAATTCATTGCTAGACTGACAAACCTCAAAGGGAAAGGGGTTGGGGGGTGGGAAGAAATAAACCAAAAAACTTACATGCATAACCAATGGACACAGACAATAGTGTGGGAAAAGGCGGGAGGGGGGCAAGAGTAGGGAGGAGGCGGTCAATGGAGGAAAAATAAGGAACATCTGTAATACATTCAACAATAAAGATTTAAAAAAAAAAAGAAAAAAAAAATATCCTCGGGCGAGGATTAACAAAATAAAACAAAACCCTCACTTGATCCCACACTCCTCCTGTGATAGCACACTCCATTTAGCTATTCTTCACTGCAGCGCATGTCAAGAGTAATCTATACTCAGTCTCCATTTCTTTCTTTCCTGTTCTCTCTCTCTCTCTTTTTTTAAAGAAAATGTTTTTATTAATTTAAAGAGGAAAGAAGGGAAAGAAACATTTATGAGAGAAAGAAACATCAATTGGCTGCCTCCTACATGTTCCCCACTGAGGATAGAGCCAGCAACCCAGGCATGTGCCATGACCAGAATCAAACTGGTGACCTCTTGGTACATGGCACAATGCTCAACCGAGACACACTGGCCAGAGCTCCTGTTCTCTCTTAAATTTCACTCCAGTTAGGCTTTCTCCCAATCTCTACTGAAACTGATCTGAGCACGGCCGGTGTGACTCAGTGGTTGAACCTCGACCCATGCACCAAGAAGTCACCAGTTTGATTCCTGGTCAGGACACATGCCCAGGTTTCGGGCCTAATCCCCAGTGGGGGCCATGCAGGAGGTGGCCAATCGGTGTTCTCTCTCATCGATGTTTCTGTCTCTCTCTCCCTCTCTAAGAAATCAATAAAAAGGGGGTAAAAATAAAAAAGAAACTGATCTGACCAAAGTCATCAATGATTTTCATATTGATCAGCAGCACCTGACATAGTTAATCACTTCATTCTGGAAACATGTTCTCCACTTGGCTCCCCGAATATCCTACCTCTCTAGCTCTTTGTTCTTCTTTTTTTTTTTTTTTTTTTTTTACTATGTTTTTATTAATTTTTTAGAGAGAGAGGAAGGGAGAGATAGAAACATCAGTGTGAGAGAGAAACAATGATCGGCTGCCTCCTGCATGCCCCCCACTGGGGATCGAGACTGAAATCCCAGCATGCACTCTGACCAGGAATCAAACCGAGACCTCTCAGTCCATGGGATGACACTCAATCCACTGAGCCAAGGTGGCCAGGGTATTTTTTTTTTTTTATCCTCACCCGAGGACATTTCTCCATTTTCTGTCCAGACAGAGTGGGAGGGAGAGAGAGGAAGAGAGAGAGAGAGAGAGAGAGAGAGAGAGAGAGAGAGAGAGAGAGAAACATCTACGTGAAAGGAACACATCGAGTGGCTGCCACCCACACGACCAACCAGGGCTGGGGACAAACTGCAACCGAAGTACGCACCCTTAGTGGGAACCGAAACTGGGTCTCTCTGGACGGTAGGCCAATGCTCTAACTGCTGAGCCAAACTGGCCAGGTTAACTATTTGTTCTTGATCTTCCTTGCTGGTCATCCCTATCTTCCTGACCTGTTAAACCTGTAATGCACTTGGAAACTTCTCTCTTCCATTTGTACTCACTCCCTAGGGAATCTCATCCATATTCATGGTTTTAAGATCATCAACTCAGACTTCTTGCATAAATTTCAGACCAGTGTTGCCAGTTCTCAATTCAACATCTTTACTGGAATGTATAACAGCCATCTCAAACTGAACATGTCCCCTGTCTGGAATGCCTTCCCCCCATATAATTTCAGTGGTTACTCTCTCACTTTCCTCAGATTTCTGTACATGTATGTTATTTAAAAAGCCTCCCTAAAACACACTATAAAATAGGAAATCTCCTCTCCCAACTCCACCACAATTCCCCATCCCCTTCTTTACATTATTGCTTTCTGAAGCAGGTATCTCCATCTGAAGTACAGCATATTTAATGGTTAATTGTCTGTTTTCTCCTTCGAATGTTCAAAATGTGTCCTCAGAGCCCAGAACAGTACCTAGAGCAGCTCCTCAATAAATGACTGAACCCGAGAGCCCTTTTCCTTCTCAGAACTGGAATCATTCCTTCCTTGCACTTTGTTTCCCCACCTGGATCTGATCCCCCCCACCCCCCCACCCCCACACCCCACTCCCACCCCCCCACCCCACCCCCACACCCCTACCCCCACCCCCCACCCCCACACACATTCCTTCCACCTTGCCGAGACCAGCTGCTTAAAAAGATTTCAGGCCTCAGGCTTCACTCACCTCAACTAACTGTACACTTTTCTGGACTCCTCACTGGTCTTTGGGCCTCTGCCTGGACCAGTCCCCCTTCATCTTTCCTTCTTTCCTTCCACCTACCTCTTCGAAATTACCAGAATACGTCTGTTTCTTTTATGTCTCAGGTCTTCTGCCAAGAATGCCTTCCCAATGTCTCCCTGGAGCAATCTCCTACTCATTTTTCAGGACTCGATTTAGGCCTCACCTCCTCAGTGAAGCCTTCCAGGCGTCTGAGGCTCCCAGTGCCCAGGCGGCCTCTTTATCGCCCTAGGTTGTCACAGTCGTAGCCTAGGTCCGTGTTCCCTCACCATCTCTTGAACTCACCTCCATGTTTCAAGCACCCAGTACTAGAAGCAGAATGAATGAAAGATGGCTGGGGGAGGAACACACTGAAGGCGGAGTCTGGTGACAAATTAGAGGGTGTGGCATGCGCCAATAGGAAACTCCCGGAGAGGATAACTTGGCAGAAGAGCCAATGAGGCACGTAGATATCGAGGAGGGGCTTGACCTGCAGCCAATAAACGGCGGGAATGGGGCAAAGGGCGTGCCCAATGGAGGGCGGGGCCAGAGGACAATAGAAGAGGGATTCCTCGGTAGATGAGGTGGGGGTCGTGTCGCGCGCTTTCTCAGCCTTTCAGAGTAAAAGGGTTCCGTCCTCCTGTCTCACCCCCACCTGTTTGCTGCTGTTCTCGCCGTCACTGTTCCCGTTTCGAAACATCGGCAGCCGGCAGGCCGGCCTTGGGGTGTTGGCGCCGGGGACGCACGCACTCGGATGCGCGCACGCTCAGGTGAAAGCGCGCGGATCGCGTCAATCTCTGCAGCGGTGGCGGGAGCCTGAGAACACAGCTAGGGGGTGGGGCCAAGCAGGGCACAGGGGTCAGTGTCAGCTACCAGGTCACATTCCTAGGCGGGGCGTTGTTTTGAGCCCGCCCCCTCCACGAAAGCCAATTGGTTAAAGGCTTCAGGTGGTACCCAGCCATCCGAGTCAGAGCAGGGGAGACAGATCACTGCCTCGGCACAGATGCGTGGGGATGTAGTCTGCGCACGGTGGTGGAAGCCCGGGTACTTGGGAACTGATGCTAGGATATATAGGGTGCAACCCGTATATCAGGACTGGAGCCAGGATACCTTGGGCGTGTCCCTGCCCTTGGACCCCCCCCTAATGTTCGCGGACACTTTTATTTCATCCCCTCCCCCCTCCCCAATACACACAATTCAGGCATATGGGGGACGTAGCTTTATTCTGCAATCAATTGGAAGTCAGGCACATGTGCCCAAGAGGCAGGAAGATGAAGCGGGCGTAGGTGCTGGCACAAGGCTGAAGAGTGCACGGTGACCCGGGAGGGGCGAGGGTTGTGGGCCGTCCTGCAGGGAGCTGATTGCGGCCAGGCGCTGCTCTCGGGACACGTCCCCGCGCAGGTCCAAGAGGGCGGAGACGTGATCCTCGCTATGAGGGCACCACGGAGATGAGTCAGCCCGCCCCATCCCTTCCAGGTCCCTTCTCCCTTTCCGCCCCATCTGCATACTTCACGTCGGGAAATTGTTGCCGGAGGCTTGCCACCTCGAGGCCAAGCATGGTGAGGTCGTGAAGGTTCAGCAGGTTTCGCAAGGTGAGCAGCACCGGTGCGCAATGAACGCTCTCTTCCAGGCCCTGAACACGTTGTAGTAGTTCTTGAGCCGGCCCTTGGCTCCCACCCAACCACTGAGACTTCCACCCCTCTGCTCGCCAAACAAGCTCTCACCAAATCAAGGAAAAGGTTCCGAAGCTGGGTGGCATCGTGTTGCATGCGCTCGGCTGCCTGATTCCGCTCCTCCGCACCGCGACACACTAGGCGGCGTTGCATCAGCGCAGACAGGTACTGCAGCACCACAGTACGCTCTGCCTCAGCCAGGAGCATCTGCGGGGAGGGCGATCAGGTGGGTCCAGGACGCCTTTTCCAACGGCGCTCCACCCTCACCAGTCTTTCTCCAACATACCTGGAACGCGGGATTCCGAACACGCCAGAAGTTCCTGCAGAAGCACGCTGTGCGCTCGCACACATCGTCCAGCAGCTCCGGGCTCGACAGCCAATGGCGTGAGGGCAGAGTTGCAAAGAGGGGCTGAGGGTGGGGAAACAGAGACAGGGCTGAAAGGATAATCCAGATCCAGCATTTCCCACAGAGACTCCTATACATACGCTTTATCTCCTCCTAGCCCTTGTGTGTGTGTGTGTGTGTGTGTGTGTGTGTGTGTGTGTGTGTGTGTGTTTATCCTCACCCGAGGACATTTTTTCCATTTTTTTGTTCAGATAGAGTGGGAGGGATAGAGAGGAAGAGAAAGAGAGAGAAACATCGACGTGAAAGGGACACATGGAGTAGCTGACACTCGCAAGACCAACCAGCACCAGGGACAAACTGCAACCGAGGTACATGCCCTTAGCGGGAACCGAACCCGGGTCTCTCTGGACCACAGGCCGATGCTCTAACTGCTGAGCCAAACTGGCCAGGGCTATTTCCATTTTAAGTCTCACCTGGAGCTCCAGCAACAGCGCCTCCAACACCAGTCGGCAGATCCTCCTCTGCAACTCGTCCAGCGCTGCCTCCACCGGAGCCAAGGCCCCTAAAGCCACCCCATCGGGCTGCAAGACTGACACGGAGGAGCTAGACCAACCAAAAGTATATCTTCAGGACCAAGGCCAAGGCCCTCACAGCCCTCGGTGGTCTGGTCGCTTGGACACCACCTAGTGGTGCGTGTGTGTGTCTTGTGTGTGTCTGGTCGCTTGGACGCCACCTAGTGGCGGGTGTGTGTGTGTGTGTGTGTGTGTGTGTGTGTGTGTGTGTGTGTGTTCGCGCGCGCCACCTAGTGGTGCGTGTGTGTCTGGTCTCTTGGACGTCACCTAGTGGGTGTGTGTGTGTGTGTGTGTGTGCCACCTAGTGGTGCATGTGTGTGTCTGGTCGTTTGGACGCCACCTAGTGGCGTGTGTGTGTGTGTGTGTGGCGGAAGGGGGAAAGAAAGGCGATTTCCCACACTTCTTTAGGTCTGGAATGTGGACTGAGGTGTGGAGTGGTGGGCTCAGCAAGCTATAGACACAGCCCAGTCCGACCTGTCTCTAATTCTCCGTGTGACTTTGAGCAAGTCATGTCTTTCGGTTTCTCTTTTCTCATTGGTAAGGGGAGAGAGTTCATCCCAGTCAGGAGGAAGTAAAAATCAGCAACTTGATTGTCTGCCCTCTTTGCCCCCACCCCAAAGAATATAAGACCCAAGAGGAAAGGAATATTTTTCTGTTTTGATCACAGCTGTAACCCCAGACATTATCTGGCACAGAATAGGCCTTAGAAGTAAATGTTGAATTAATGAATACATGAGACTATGTACTAGGCGCTGTAGTAGATACTTTACATCTGATGTGATTCTCAGAATGTCTCATTATTACACATATAATACTAATGAGAAAAGAGAGATTAGGTCATTGGTCCAAGATCACACAGCTAGTAATTAGCAGTACTGGGGTTGGAACCACAGGGCCATGTGACTCCAAAGTTCCTAATGGCTTAGTGAAGGCAGGGTCCATACCTAATAGGTGTTCAGTCAGGAGTTAGTAAAGATGAGGTTCTGTGGGGGCCTTCTGGTACCTGAGTGCTGATTGGTGGTTGAGGGCAGCCAGTAGGTAGGACACGTAATGAGGAGCTATTGCTTCCCCTCTGAGGTGGTCTCGGGAGAATCGGATCAGAGCATCATTGAAGCTGGAAAGGGTAGAGGTAGTTCCTGTACCTGCTGTCACTCTGGTGTCCCAACAATCTCTGACCTGAGTACCCTGGCCCCACTTCCAAGATACCTAAGGCACTGTTTGAAGGAGCCTTTTCCCATTGATGTAGCTTATTCACTCAGAGCCCCCTTTAAACCACCCCAGGAGCAGGGCTATGGGATGGGGGTGGGTCAGTGCCTTGGCAGACCTCCTCAGGAATGCTCCCAGTTCTGACAGTGCCATGCTATGCACCCGCCGCTGCAATGACTCACTGACCAGGCTGGTCACTCGAATGTTCTCTTCCAGGATCTACAGGTAGGGATGGGTAGCCATCAGCAAAGTCCTAGCCCTGCCCTCCTCCCCTTTCTTTATGAAGGCTGTCCACCTGGCTGCCACTTCCCACCCACCTGCAGCACAATGGCTGGCAATGGTGAGTGATAGAAGCCAGATGGATCTGTGTCAGGCTCTTGCTCCCGGCCCCACTCAGCTACTTCCCCATCCAGTGCCTTCTGCAGCCACTGCACCATACTTGCCTGGGGGAAGGAATGAGGGTCAGCAGAATGTAGCAGGGCAATGACCCTGCTAGAGACAAGCAGACATGTGATTACACAGCCGGTGGCAGAACTTCTCTGGACCTGGGCCCCAAATACTTACCTGGACTTTGGACACAAATGTTGCCTCCAACTGCTCAATATTCTCCAGGGTCAGGAGGGGCTCCAGCTGAGACACATCAGCCTCAGGCCCCAGTTCTAGGCTCCCCATCATTTCTGGCCTGGTGATGAGTGGCCCAGTGTCACACTGAGCTCCCAGCTTCTGATCCACCCACTTCCCATTGCCCCAAGGGCACTGACCCCAGGTACACATGCAGTGCCCACTGCAGCAAGGTGAAGGCGTCAGTGGCTCCCAGCTCAGGCCCTTCCAGGAATTGCTGCAGGCATCGACGCAGGCCACTGTGCAGGGTATGGGCCCACAGCTGGACCACCTTGTAGTGTGGTGGGCAGCAGGGTGCTATTAGTGCCTCAGCTGTGGCCAATTCAGCTGGTAGAGCCACCCGTAGAGCCTCCAGCCACTCTGCTAGGGCCCCTGGTCCAGGCAACAGAGGTGTCCCAAAGTGGACCCGCTCTAGGCCCTCCTCTAGTGCCCGAAGACAGCGCTGCCGCCAGTTCCGGGGGGGCTGCTCCAGGGAGGTTGTGCGGCCAGCCTCCACCTCTGCCACACGCACAGCAGCCACCAACAGGGCTGGGTCCTCTCGTGCCAGCTGCCCTGCAGTACCTACAGCTGCCTCCACAGCCTGGCCCAGTGCCTCAGCCAGAGGGCCCAGCCCCTCAAAGACTGGCAATTCCAGACCTCCAAGAGAGGCCCATGTCTCCTCTTGCAGCTGCTCCAGCTCCCGAAGGCTCACATATGCTTCCAAGAGCCGATGGGCATCAATCAGGATCTGTGTGTGGACCACTGCAGCTGGCACTAAGGAGGGAGCAGAGGAAATAGCCTTCAGTCTCAGACTTTCCACCTGTGCAATGGGTGCAAGATCAGATGCTGAGGCCCTGGGGCTGGGGTAATGTATAACATATTTAATGACCAGTACAGTAGACTTTTACTAGGCTATTGAATGAATTTAGTGTTATTAAAAAAAAAAAATCCAGTACAGTAGAGCATCGGCCAAACTGAAAGAACCAGGGAAGGGTCCAGCCAGTGTGGCTCAGTGGTTGAGCATTGACCCATGCACCAAGAGGTCACCGGTTTGATTCCTGGTCAGGACACATGCCCAGGTTGTGGGCCCGATCCCCAGTGGGGGGCATGTAGGAGGTGGCCAATCAATGTTCTCTCTCATTGATGTGTCTAGCTCTCTCTCCCTCTCACTTCCTTTCTCTCTCAAATCAGTAAAGGGAAAAAAAATTTATTTAAAAGAACCAGGGAAGGTCCTAGAGGCCTGGTGGGCCAAGTGTAAACCCTTGAGCTGATGGAACATAAGGAAGCCAGGAATCCTGGAGGGAAGGCAGGAAGGAACTGGAGGACATTCCAGAGGCTATTCACCCACCCCATTAGGGAAATATTTCAATTTAACAACCACAGTGGTCAGAGCCTCTTGACTAGCTGTCAGTTCTGACTCAAGACATCCCATGCTCAGGAACTCCAGAGTGAGCTAATTTGCACCCGGTTTTACATGCCATCTGAAGCCTGAGTTACTCTCTGGGAAGTCCCTGGTGTGTCCCTCCATGTAATTTCCCACTGGCTCCCCAGCCCCTTGAGTGTTTTCTGACTAACTGTTGGAGGGCTAAAGCCCAGTGCCTCTGTACACTCACCTGCTCGCAGCCGAGGCAATAGTTGAGACAAGGCCTGCAATTGTTTGTGTTGGACAACCTGTTCCCGCAGGGGCTCTAGGGTCTGTATGGCCTCTGCCATGTCCCGGAGCAATCCATGGGCCTGGCCCAGGGCCTCACGGGCTTCTTGTACGGTCTCAAGGGCCTGGGCCAGCTGCCATACACCAGACTTCACACCCTCCAGGTATGACTGCACCACTGACTGTGGAAGGAGGGGAGACAGTGAGGCCTGGCCAGCCCTGCCACCCACCCCCAGCACTCTTGCCCCCTGCCTGATGCCTACCTTGATGCGAGCTTCCAGGGAGCAGGTACGCTGCACTTCACGGCTTCGGTACTGGCCTAGCCTGGCCAGCTGCTCTGGCCGGTAGAAGATGCCTGAGGCCCACTTAAGTGCTGCACCCCGAGCCAGCTGCTCCGCCCTCTCCTGCTCTGGCCACTTGGGCCCTGGGCAGGAAAAGCCTGGGCAGCCATGTCAATTTCGCAGGGCCTGAAGGAAGTGGCTGCCGACCCTGCTCCCCTTCCTGCTCCTCAACCTGACCCCCAAGGCAGTCCACTCCTCTCGCTGTCCAATAGAACTGCTGCCAGACCTGGCAGGGAGGACCCAACCCCACCATTCCCATCTTTCTTGCCACATCCCTCCCATAGCCCACCCAGAAGGGCTCATACCAGGAGGAAGTGCAGGTTGCATTTCGTCCTTGGCTGTGGAGTCCATTTTAGTCCCTGGAGGAGCCAGAGCCAAGGTAGGAGTCCCGGCAAGGGTCTGGGTTACAACAGGCAAAGTGGATGCTCCTTTGAGCCAAAGGCTCTGTCTAGGCCTCTCCGAGAAGGAGGAGGGAGGTTCCTGCCCAGGCTCCTCAGAAAATCAGAGGGAGGTGGGTGTGATGAGGAGGCACCTGGGAAGACTCCCTTGCTGGGTTTCTCAGTTTTGCCCCTGCAGATGCAAAGTGAGGCTGAGGCACAGGCCTCCACCGGACCCCGCTCTTGATCTGAGGTGCAGAGGACAGTTTGGTATGGAACTCACCAGGTTTGACCAGGCATCCAGTTCTCCCTCCTCTGCAAACTGTGCTGGCCTTGAGGACGGCCCTCTCCCCCAGCCCTCACAGCAGAGCTGGGCACTCCCTCCACTGGCTCACAGAGCCTGGGTGGCTCTGGCTCACACTTCAACATTCAGCAGAATGCCTCTTTCCAAGGAAGCCTCTGTCCCACGTCCCTTCTCAGAAGCCCCCGTCTCCTTCCAAGGTCCCTCCCTCCCCAAGAGCAAGTACAAAAAGGAAGGAAGCTGAATCTCTGGCATTTTATTCCCAACAGGAAAGAGCATCTGCACTATGGGATGGGGTGGGGAGGCCCATTTCCTTGTGGGGAGGAGGGCATACTCCCTGTGATAAGTGAGGCTTACTCAGGACCTCTTAGTGCTCAGAACAGACATGAACTAGATGGCACAACTGTGGGGTGGAGAGTGGGGTGTGCAAATATGGATGCAGACATCACAGTATGAAAACTGTGTTGACAAGCCCTTCAGAGGAAGGTGTGTACCTCTGCAGAGGAGTGAGAGATCACAGGCTGTTGTGAAGAATGCGTATGGTGGGTGATGGCAGGAGAGGTTCAACGACTATGAAAGCAGTTTTTCTTGAGAGTTAAAGGTGGCCATGGAAGGGACTGCAAGGTAGTAATAATGTAGTGGACACTGGTGAACCACCCGAATCCACCCTTCAGGACAAAAGCACTTGTTCCCCTAGCTGCCAGAAGTGTAAGTTGCTGAGGTCTCACAGCTGAGTCTCTCAGTTATTTTGGGGGTTCAAAGGCCCAGTACCCTTGTCCAGACATAGAACATCTTGGAAGGGCCACTCCAATTTCAGAGCTCCTAGTAGGATGGGCTGAGGCCTCTATTATAACTGTGTTGCAGTTTAATTATTTTCTGTCCAATTCTGCTTATCTTACAAGTGTGAATCCTCAATAAACTTCTTACAGGCAGATCCCTGTGTTAAAGTCTGTTTCCCAGAGAACTTGACTTAAAATAAACAAATACACACACACACACATAATTGTTGTTGTTAATCCTCACCTGAGGATATTTTTCCATTGATTTTTTTTTTAATCCTCACCCGAGGACACTTTTTGATATTTTGTTCAGATAGAATAGGAGGGAGAGAGAGAGAGAGAAACATCGAGGTGAAAGGGACACATTGAGTGGTCACCACCCACACGACCAAGGCCGGGGACAAACTGCAACCGAGGTAGGTGCCCTTAGCGGGAACCAAACCCAGGTCTCTCCAGACCGCAGACCAACGCTCTAACTGCTGAGCCAAACTGGCCAGGGCTCCATTGACTTTTGGAAAAAAGTGAAAAGGAGGGAGGGAGAGTGAGAGAGAGAGAGGAAGAGAGAGAAACATTGACACAAAAGACACATTAATTTGTTGTCTCCCACACGATCCTGACTGGGGCCGGGATCAAACCTGCAACCCAGATACATGCCCTTGACTGGGAATCGAACCCTTGACCCTTCAGTCCGTGGGCCAACGCTCTAACCGCTGAGTCAAACCGGCCAGGGCAAAAATAAACAATAATAAATAACAAAAATGTGCCCTGGCCAGTTTGGCTCAGCGGTTGGGGTGTCGTCTTGCAGACCAGAGAGTCCCAGTTTCGGTTCCCGCTAGGGGCATATACCAAAAAATAAAATAAAGTTTAAAAAAATAACAAAAATGTTAAAAATAAAATGATATCAGCAAACACATAAACCTTCCTACGTGCTAGGAACTGCTCTACGTGCTTTACACATCGGTAAACATGTTTGCATTGGCTGAGAAATGGTTATAATTCCATGGCCTCTGAGCACTGCAGAGTGGAGAGGAGAAAGATGAGGCTGGGATCAGGGAAGGGGAGTGTGGTTGGAGACAAGAGGACAAGTTAGATGTAGTTAGTGCTTACTGTTTGGCAGAAAGTGAGGTACGATAATAGGACGGGTGATCCCAAGACAGTGGGGCAGTTTATAGGAGCAGGAACTGGCGAAACACATTGGGTTCATTCAGCAGCATGGACTCCTTTCCTGAGATGGGAACTGGGGCAGAGTTAGTAGAGTTGGGGCCGGTTGGCCATGAGGAAGGTTTTGGTGGCTTCTCCTTCTCTACTGCCAGGGCTGGCCACTGACATCCTGCACCTGCCTCCGCATCAAAGTACTGGAATCCCTGGGTTGTTTTCGTTCCTTTCGGCGGTTGACATTTGCCGATGGTCCCCAAAATTTTGCGGCCGTGCCCGCAGAGAAGAATTGCTCTGGGTTCCCTAGCAGAGCGCGGGGCGGAAGCGGAAGCAGTGACGCTGGCGCCGGCGGCTGGGCGGTGAGGAACGGAAGCGGAAGTGGCGGCGGCGCCGGCCTGGCCGGGCCTGGCTAAGGGGAGGCGGCGGGCGGGCGCGATGGCGGAGGCCGGGCCACAGGCGCCGCCGCCCCCGGGCACGCCAAGCCGGCACGAGAAGAGCTTGGGACTTCTCACCACCAAGTTCGTGTCGCTTCTGCAGGAGGCCAAGGACGGCGTGCTTGACCTCAAGCTGGTGCGGTCCAGGCTAAGGGACGACGGGGGGGGTGGGGGAATGTTGGAACAGGCCTGGGCAGGTAGCGGGAAACCCTGGAGAGACCCAGCGAAGCCCTTGGAAAGCAGGCCGCCATCCGTTTGCTTTCTCATAAGTGGGAGGCTGGGAGCTGTTTAATTCATTCGGCTGAGGCGATTGGGTGTTAGCTATGTGCTAGTTTCAAAGCTGCAGGTGCTGATCCTCGTGACCCTCCCTGTCTGAAAAAAAGAGTATCAGAACATCAGTTCAGTTTGTGCCAGGTCTCTTTTCGCCTTGCGGTCCTGAGCTGTTGTAATACCTGGGAGGAGGGTTAGGACTGTCCACCTCCTTTCCAGTCTACTCCACATCAAGTCTCAAGGTAGCCGAGGGTACACCTGAGAGTGGGGTTGAGCATTCTCCTCTCTGTTCTCTCTGCCAGGCAGCTGACACCCTAGCTGTGCGCCAGAAGCGGCGGATTTATGACATTACCAACGTGCTGGAAGGTATTGGGCTGATCGAGAAAAAATCTAAGAATAGCATCCAGTGGAAGTGAGTTGGGGCACCTGGGAGGGCAATGGGATCTCCTATCTAGAAGTTTTGGGGTGGAGGGTGCAGAAAAGAGCAGGGCCATGGGACCCAGAGTTTCTGGCAGCCCCCCTCAGCCCCATTCCCTGGGCTTAGGGGTGTGGGACCTGGCTGTAACACCCGGGAGATTGCGGACAAGCTGATTGAGCTCAAGGCAGAGATCGAAGAGCTGCAGCAGCGAGAGCAAGAACTGGACCAGCACAAGGTGTGGGTGCAGCAGAGCATCCGGAACGTCACAGAGGATGTGCAGAACAGCTGATATCCTCCTGGCAGTCCCTGCTCCTGGGGTGTGGGTGAAGGGCCCTCTAGTCCAGCTGGGTTTGCTCTGTTGTGTCCTGGGTTCTATTTCTCTTGAGAGGATGGTCCTGCAGCTCCTGGCCAGGTCCTAGCCTCCTGCTTCCTTCTCAGAGCCCCCCTCCCCCCCCAATCTTGGCCTATGATCCCTCCCCCTAGATTCCAGACCCCAAGACATTTTCTGAGGGCTTGAATGTTAGACCTCTGTTAAAGAGCTGGGTCTTCTCTGTGATCTGCCATTTGTCACCATAGGCAGGGAATCAGTTGTGCTCCTTAACCCCCACACTTTGGCCTACGTGACTCATGAGGACATCTGCAGATGCTTTGCTGGTGAGCAGAGCCTGAGTGGGGGGAGATGGGGGTGGGGCTGGGCTGAGCCACAGCCCTGAGCAGTAGGTTCAGTACTTAAAGAGAGTTCTATCTCTTAAGACTTGAGTTCCTGGGGCCTTCCCAAAGAGGAATCAGGCAGAGTGAGTCTGGGTTTGAGGGTCACTGGGACCCTGTGGAGGCCAACCATACAGAGGGGATACAGGAATCCTGGGCTGGGTCCCTGGGTCATTCCCCATCTACATGGTGCCTTGGGTTTGACTTCTCAGGTGTGACGAGCATAAGGGGGACAGTGTGTGTGCATGCTCATTCCTGCATGCTTGGATGCGGAGAGCAGTGATGCCCACTTCTAACCTGTAGTTAGTTTAGCTTCATTGTGGATACAGGAACTGTTTGTTCCTTCTTTATCTTTCGTCCCCCAGACTGGTCCTAAGGAAGGGATGTTGGCCTTGGCCAGAACACCCACACCTAGGGAGCAGCCCTCAACTGAGGAGTGAAATGGTCACAATCAGTAATTTTTTGCTCCACATGTTTGATTCCAGATTTTCTGGTTACTGACACCTGGGCTCTTGGAAAGAGAAAAGCTTTAATTCTCTGCCCAAGCCATGGTGGGGGATGTATAAGGCCTACTGTCTGGCCCCTCATAGACCATGATCTTCCTTGTTCCAAGGGACAGGAACCCTCATTCCCAGCTCAGATTGAGCCCCTGGGCCCTGACCCTTCCTCCTTGTTATTTTAGGAGACACCCTGCTGGCCATCCGGGCTCCATCTGGCACCAGCCTGGAGGTGCCCATCCCAGAGGTGGGTACTCAGCTCAGGCAGGCGTGGTTGGTTGAGGGTGGATGCTGGCTGTGGAGCTCGATAAGTCTTGGGTGGGGCAGGTAGGGGGAGGCCTGAGGTTTCGAGTTATCTAGGAGAACAGGCAGCCTGGGGTGGGAGAGGACACTGTGGCTCAGGGTCAGGCAGGAGCCAATTCCACCGGCCCCACACCCCCAGGGCCTCAATGGGCAGAAGAAGTACCAGATTCATTTGAAGAGTGTGAGTGGCCCCATTGAGGTGCTCCTGGTGAACAAGGAAGCATGGAGCTCACCACCTGTGGCAGTGCCTGTGCCACCACCTGAAGATCTGCTCCAGAGCCCACCTGTTGTCTCTGCTCCTCCACCTCTGCCCAAACCTGCTGTGGCCCTGCCCCAGGATGCCTCACACCCAAGCAGTCCCCAGGTGATCACCACCACTTGTGTACCTGGTGGCACCGAAGCCCAAGGAATGGCCAGTCCAGCAGCTGAGATCACAGGTGAGGCATGACAAGCATCTGGTGATGGGGTAATCTCTGGGGCCCTCTGTGTTGTGAGATGCTATACTCAGAGCTGGAAGAGACTCTGTGGGAGTTATCCTTTTCCTGGCCCCCAGCTGTCCTCCCCATGCTGTGATAAGGGAGCCTTTTTAACAGGCAATCTCTGACTGTGAAGGAGCATTAATGGTGGCAGTTTTTCCTCAGATCCACCTATGTGTCACTTGTCCTGGCAGCCCCTTTTGTTATTATTTTTTTAATCCTCACCCGAGGATATTTTTCCATTTTTTTGTACAGATAGAGTGGGAGGGAGAGAGAGGAAGGGAGAGAGAGAGAGAGAGAAACATCGACGTGAAGGGACACATCGAGTGGCTGCCACCCGCACGACCAACCAGGGCCGGGGACAAACTGCAACCGAAGTACGTGCCCTTAGCGGGAACCGAACCCGGGTCTCTCCGGACCGCAGGCCGACACTCTAACCGCTGAGCCAAACTGGCCAGGGCTTTTATTATTATTTTTTTAATCCTCACCCGAGGATATTTTTCCATTTTTTTGTACAGATAGAGTGGGAGGGAGAGAGAGGAAGGGAGAGAGAGAGAGAGAGAAACATCGACGTGAAGGGACACATCGAGTGGCCTGGCAGCCCCTTTTGAAGTGTGGTCACAGCAGCCATGTTGTCCATGAGTCTCCCTCCTGCAGGCCTCATGCCCCTGTCTCCTTCAGTGCCTCATTTCCAGGTGACCTCTTCGGGGGAGACGGGCAGTGCCTAACTCTCCTTTGGGCTGGGAGCCAGGACTGTAGTCATCCTGGCTGTGCGTTCTATTACAGCCAGCTTCAATATCCCATTTTCTGCCCCCAAATGACTGGGTTTGGGGCATGTGGTTACAGTGAGTGGTGGCCCTGGATCTGATAGCAAAGACAGTGGTGAGCTCAGCTCACTCCCGCTGGGCCCTACAGCACTGGACACCCGGCCACTGCAGTCTTCTGCCCTGCTGGACAGCAACAGTAGCAGCAGCAGCAGCAGCAGCAGCAGTAGCAGCAGCAGCAATAGCAGTTCATCTGGACCCAACCCTTCTACCTCCTTTGAGCCCATCAAGGCAGACCCCACAGGTGGTGAGTACTTGTCCCATCAGAAGTGGGGAGAACACAGCCTCAGTCAGTCCTAGGTCAGAAACAGAATTGAGACTGGAGACCCAGCTCTCCTATCTCCTCAACCAGGCCAGCACAAGGGCCAGCTCTTGCCATCAATCTTGCGTAGACTAGAGCTCTGCCAGCCTGAGTGAGGAGCTTGGCCTCCAGCTTCAGTGCTGGTGTCCCTTTGTCCCCCTTACTGGTCTGATACAGAACTCCCTGGCCCTCTCTCAAGCCCTTGGCCACCCTTGGACTCAGGTCTCAAGAAGATAAAAGCACTCTCTTGGGGAGGGGACTGTGGTTGGCATTCAGGCTCCAAAGATGGGCAGCACCTTCCCAGGAGAGGCATTGTTATCTGCCTGAAGTTCCATCTCCATCCTGTGACTTGAGTATTTGCTTTTACCAGGACTTATTCTTCTCAGCCCATAAGCACCGCTCTCTCCTCACCAAATGACACTTTGCCCTCTGTGTCCCTCTCATCTTCCCTGTCTCCTCTCTGTCTGGACTCTGAAAAAGTCATCTCCACTCCACTTCATATTTTGGTCTCCTAGTCACCCTTCTTCTGGTTGCAGCAGTCTGGACCCCTGACTGTCAGCTCTAGCGAGTTTCAAGGCTGATGTGTTCTGATGCTCTTTTGCTTCATGTTGATGTTTTTATTTTTTCTCCTTTGGCTTTAATGATGCCATCTCTTGACTCTTCTCTCACTGGCTTCCCTTCTGACCTCTCCCTGGCACTTCCTTAAACATTGACACTTCCCAGGTCTCTGTCCCATTCCACACCTATGGAGGGCTAGCCAGACACCTTGCCAAGGTCTTTTGCCTGAACTCCACACTTGTGTCCATGTGCTTTCCTCTGCACATCTAATGGGCATTTCATTCCCATGTGTTCTCAACTGAAACTTGCTTTTCCAGTTCCAGCTCCTTCGCCTTCTGCTCCCCACCTTATGTCAGCTAAGTGAGTTCTATTCCACACATCTCTTATATCTTCAACATTCAGGATTACTCCTGGCCACCTCTATTAAACAATTTTCAGCATCCTCTTTACCTCAGCTGACAAGGGTCTGTCTAAAACACAGCCTGACTGGCATTCCTGTTTACAAAAATACCTTTAATGGCTTCTTAAGGCCTGTTGGATAAAACCAGAACCCCTAAATCTAGCATATGACATCCCTGGTGATCCAGCCAACCCCAACACTCCTCTTCAGCTTCATTTTCCTCTGCATCCTCACAGTCAGACTTCTGTAGCAGGGTTGTTACCCTATAGCACTAACCCCCATTGAAGTGTCTGCCAGGTAACCCTGCTCAGATGTGTCTGAGCCTGGCACCAAAGAACTGCTCAGTAAGGATGGGGATGGACAGGACATTCTCCAGACAGGGCATTCTCCATCAGACAGGATATCCTCCATTGGTCAGGGTCCTGCATCAGACAGCGTATACATGCTGAGCCCAGAAAGGGAGGGGGTCTGCTTGCGCTTCTGTAGCATTTCTGAGTTATAAAGGCTATATTAGTCAGCTGCAATGAGCCTTTGGTCCTAGGCTCATTCACTGAGGAATTTGGATCAGCAAGGAAGACCAACAGACAATGCCGGTTTGGCTTGGGGCATGGCATTTATCTCTTTAGCTCTGTGGAGCCCCAGGGTGGGTGGTACAGGATCTGAGAAAGTTGGGAGCTAGAGTGGGGCCAAGCTGGACTGCTGTGTCCTTGAACATGGCTTTCTTGTCTTTCAGTTCTGGAACTCCCCAAAGAGCTGTCAGAAATCTTTGATCCCACACGAGGTAGGGCTGTGTTCCTCCTTGGGGCTGGGGTAAGGGACACATCTTATTGGGTCTTACAGCTGTTTTCTTTCTTTTTTTTTTAATCCTCACCCGAGGACATTTTTCCATTTTTGTTCAGATAGAGTGGGAGAGAGAGAGAGAGAGAAACATCGACATGAAAGAGACACATCGAGTGGCTGCCTCCCACACAATCCCAACCAGTGCAGGGGACAAACTGCAACCGAGGTACATGCCCTTAGCGGGAATCGAACCCAGGTCTCTATGGACCATGGGCTGACTCTCTAACCGCTGAGCCAAACTGGCCAGGGCCTTACAGCTGTTTTCTTTCCCTTCTGAGGACCTATGGTTGTGTTTGGTACACCTGGACATGGTGTAAAAGTTCCTGGTGGGGGAGGGTTCCCCTTCATGGGCTTTGCTGGGTGGAGAGGCAGGAGCCAGAATGTCATCAAGCTCTTCTTCCTTCCCCAGAGTGCATGAGCTCAGAGTTACTAGAGGAGCTGATGTCCTCAGAAGGTGGGTGGCCCAGAAAGGTAGGGGGTAAGTGGCCCAGGAAGGTGGGTAGTGGGTGTGGACAGGGGGTTAGATGGCTGTTGGGTGAGGCCTTGGCCTCAGGACTCAGCTTGGTACTCTCTACAGTGTTTGCCCCCCTTCTCCGCCTTTCACCACCCCCCGGAGACCACGATTACATCTACAACCTGGATGAAAGTGAAGGTGTCTGTGACCTCTTTGATGTGCCTGTTCTCAACCTCTGACTGATGGGGACATGCCTTGTGTGGCTGGGACACAGACTGTAACCTGAGGGCTGCTTGGGGACCTCCCCACATCTCACCCCTACACACAGCTTGAGAGCCACAGACTCCTGGCTTCCCCAACCTTCCCTCACTACTCGGTTCTGGCCACAACTCCCACTCGTGCACCAACACCTGTATTGTGCTGGGAGAGCAGGGGAAAGGGGCTCAGCTCCCTCCATGGTGGAGCCAAAATATTTCTCTCCTTTTCTGGAACCTTCCCTCACCTTGTGTCCTCCCTGAGCCCAGGCTCTGCTGCCACCCAGTGTCACTAAATGAGGACCCATATTCACTCCATAGGGCAGTTTGTCTACCCCCCTTGTCCTGTTCCTGCCAGCTCCTCCCCATCCCAGGAGGGAAGCTGGGGTGGAGCTGGGCACTTGTCAGCATCATTTCTAGCCTCCTTCACTTGACCCTACCGCTCCTCCTGGACCTCTCCTGCCCCCCTTCTGCCTGGCCCTTAGCCCTGACAACCTGTGGGTGGTGTTGGGTGGGGATGCTAACAGGAATAGAGCTAAAGCTGGGCAGGTGAGTCCCTGGGGATTGGCCCAGTCTCCTACTGCCCTATAGCCCCTCTCTTGTTTATTCATTTATCCTCATTTAGAGCCATTTACAGAGATTTAGAAAGATTTGCAGTAACGAATGGATTCCTATATAAAGATTATTTTTATACTTTTTTCAGCAAAAGGAAATTGTAATATTTGTACAGTGTCCAAGTGAATAAAGATCGTGCCTAAGGCTATCTGTGGTCTGGTTCTTTCCGGTCCCCTCCCTGGGACTGCTGGATTGGTGGTGGGACTTGGGTGGGTCCTTGCTGTAACAGGAGGTGTGGCTGGTGGAGCCTGCAGCCCGCCCTCCCTGCCCCCACCTGCCGCACCTTGGGGCGGGGCGGGGCCACTTCAGGGCGGGACAGGGGTGGTGCTGTCCTACCCCCAACCCCCTCCAACCCGGAACTAACCTCGGCTCCCTCTGGAAGGCCGCGGTACCTAGCAGGAGTGGGCACCTGGGCAGTGAGTGTGGGCCACGGGCGTCAAGCCACGGACAGAGGGACGCCCTCATTGTCCCCAGGGGCCCAACCCGGTGCACCCTCGGCAGGAGGTTGCAGGGTTTGGAAGGTACAGGCGTCCCTCTCCAGCTGGACCATGGCGCCCCCACGGGAGGTGGTGAAGATTGCTGTTCAGAAGCCTGGCGCCATCCCGCAGCTCATCCAGCTGGACCAGGTAACCCGGCCTGTCCGGCCAACATCCACCCCACTGCCCACCTCTGGATCGCTCCCTTCTTCTTGAAACAGCCCACCCTACCCCTTCCCCAGATTTCCCCCCAACTCTTCCCCACTCCTGGCCCCTTGAGTGACCTCTTCACTTGCAGGCTAAGCCCCTGGCCGCTGTGCTGAAAGAGGTGTGCGACGCGTGAGTGCAGGCCTGTCCTGTCAGGCCAGGGGAGTGGAGGAAGGGCGGGGGTTGGGGGAGGCCCTTACCTGCCTCACTGCGCCTCTTCTGCCCGCAGGTGGAGCCTAGCTCACTCTGAGCACTATGCCCTGCAGTTTGCTGATGGGCACAGGAAATACATCACTGAGAATGTGAGTTCTCTTTCCCCTTTAGTCCCTTCTAATTCCTTACCCTGATTCCTCAGACTCATCATTCTATTGGATTGTGATCTTTTATTGAGTTCCAAATCCTCCTTCATTGACAATCCCTAATGAACCTATCCTTAGAGCCCTTCTTGACTTCTCTTTTTTGTCTTCTCCAGAACCGCTCAGAGATCAAGAATGGCAGTATCCTATGCCTCAGCACTGCCCCAGTAATGTCCTTTCTGGCCCCACCCTCATTCCCTGCCTTACTGCCTTTGCCTCCTCTCTTCCTCTGTGCCCGTCCCCAGGTCTGGAGGCCCCAGTCACATTCCTGCAGTGCTCCACCTAGTGGACACCCAGGTCCCACCTCCAGTTCCCACTCCTTACCTCCACCCAACCTCCTCACCTTTGCTTTTGCTCCTGCCCCTGCCAGGACCTTGAGGCTGAGCAGCTGTTGGGTGGGCTGCAGAGTGGGAGTCGTGAAGGGCGCCGGGAAGCCCTGCAGCACCTTGTCCTGTTGGCCCCAGACATGACCTTTGCCCAGGAAGTCATCAGCCGTGATGGGCTTCAGAAGCTAGGCACCATCATTGAGGAAGGGGATGAGTGAGCATCAGGCTATGGTGGGTGGTGGACATGGTGAGGCTGGGGGCCCTGGTTTGGCCCTGCTCAGCCCCAGATGTCCTCCCAGCCTAGGAGAGGTGCTGGCCCTTGCACTGCAGGTCTTCTTGGAGCTCATGGAGCATGGCGTGGTGTCCTGGGAGACGCTCAGTATCCCCTTTGTTAGGAAGGTGGGTGGGCTTTTCTAGGGACAGCAGGTAGGGGCATTGGGGTGGTGTTAGGATTTGGCCATCCATGCTGGTCAAGTGGTGACAACCCCTACCCCTCTCACAGGTGGTATGCTATGTGAACATGAACCTGATGGACGCATCGGTGCAGCCCCTGGCTCTCAGGCTGCTGGAGAGTGTAACTTTGAGCAGCCCCGCCCTGAGCCAGCTAGTTAAGAGTGAGGTGCCACTGGATAGGCTGCTGGTGCATCTACAGGTGTAGGTGTCTGGAAGTGGGATACAGATGAGGAGAGCAGAGCCAGATCCTGGATGGCCAATTGAGTCCTCTTCTTGTCCCAGGATGAACCAGCAGCTGCAAACCAAGGCCATGGCACTGCTAACAGCCTTGCTGCAGGGGGCCAGCCCTGTTGAACGTAAGGTGGGTGTCCATCTGGTGGATGGATGAGGGGCAGGAGCTGGTGAGCACTGTGTTGCACCTTGGGCCTACAGGGTGGGTGCTCATGGTGGGGCTACATTATCTAAAACCCCTTCCCACACACCCTTAGCACATGCTTGACTACCTATGGCAAAGACAACTTCGCCAGTTCATCTATAAGGTAGGAAGCACTGGGCCAGGAATATCCCCTCCCCACTCCTCCTTTCCTAGTGAATTCACTTATACTCATGGACTGGCTGTCCTTCAGAATATCATTCATAGCGCAGCACCACTGGGTGACGAGATGGCTCACCACTTGTATGTACTGCAGTCTCTTACACTGGGGTTGCTGGAGCCACGCATGAGGATGCCACTGGACCCCTGCAGCCAGGTGGGTACCTTTGGGTGCACAGGCTGGAGGCACCTGAAGCTTGGCCTTAAATCTGTGATTGTGACCACTCCTCAAATAACTCCCAGGAGCAGCGGGAGCAGCTGCAGGCCCTGCGCCAGGCTGCCTTTGAGCCAGAAGGGGAGTCCCTCAGTGCTGGCCTGAGTGCTGACCGTCGCCGTTCCCTCTGTGCCCGGGAGTTCCGAAAATTGGGCTTCTCCGTGAGTGGACCTTACCCAGCTCCTCACCCCTGCTTCAACCCAGGCTGCTGTTGTTCCAGAGGGCTGCAGCCCTTCCTTAGCTGCCTGTCTCCCTTCTCCCAGAATAGCAACCCTGCACAGGACCTAGAGCGCGTGCCCCCCGGCCTGCTGGCCCTGGACAACATGTTCTACTTCTCCAGACATGCACCCAGTGCCTATAGCCGGGTCAGTGTTGGGGAGTAGGTAAAGCAGAACGCCTACCTACGCAGGGTCCCCGTGGGCTTAGTCATGACTCCCTGCCCATTTTTTGCTCCTACGACCCAGTTTGTTTTGGAGAACAGCAGTCGTGAGGATAAACATGAGTGCCCCTTTGCCCGGAGCAGCATCCAGCTGACTGTGCTGTTGTGTGAGCTGCTCCATGTTGGGGAGCCCTGTGAGTGGGATTGGGCACAGTGTGCCTGGGAACGGGGAACGGAAGGGCAGAGAGGGCCAGGGGCTTCGCATACTTTCTCCCTGAGCCCCTCCTGCCCCCCTGCTCCAGGCTCCGAAACAGCCCAGGACTTTTCACCCATGTTCTTCGGCCAAGACCAGAGCTTCCACGAACTCTTCTGTGTAAGCATTCAGCTGCTGAATAAGACCTGGAAGGAGATGCGGGCTACACAGGAGGACTTTGACAAGGTGGGTGGGTGGGAGCTGGGAGACCTGGGCCAGGGCAGGGGACTATGCAGGGTAAGGCCCCAGAGCTCAGACCCTGAACTGAGCTTGGGGTGGCCCTAGGTCATGCAAGTGGTCCGGGAGCAGCTGGCCCGAACACTGGCCCTGAAGCCCAGCTCCCTGGAGCTCTTCAGAACCAAGTTGAATGCACTTACCTATGGGGAGGTGCTGCGACTGCGGCAGACTGAGCGGATGCATCAGGAGGGCACACTGGCCCCTCCCATACTGTGAGTTGGTGGGGACAGATGGATCCCAGTCCTAGCCCTCACTTTCCCTGGTGCCCCACAGACTTTGTCCCAGGTCATTTTGGTCAGCAAACCTCTTCCCCCAACCCAGGGAGCTTCGGGAGAAGATGAAGCCAGAGCTCATGGGCCTAATCCGCCAGCAACGTCTGCTCCGTCTCTGCGAGGGAACACTCTTCCGCAAGATCAGCAGCCGGAGGCGCCAGGGTTGTTGAGTGGGCAGGGGGGGTAGATGTCTAGCTTGGGGTCAGGGCCCCTCTCATCACTTCTTCCCTTTTCCCCTTGTTGCCCATAGACAAGCTGTGGTTCTGCTGCCTGTCCCCCAACCACAAGGTGCTGCAGTACGGGGATGTGGAGGACAGTGCCAGTCAACCTGCCCCTGAGAGCCTCCCAGAGCAGCGTAAGGAGGGCAGGGGCAGGGATAGGATACCTGCTTCCCCAGATCACCCCATACACTGGGATGCCTGAGGCCCCAGTGGTTATCCCAGACTTCTCTCAGTCCCAGTGGCTGACATCAGGGCGCTACTGACCGGCAAGGACTGCCCCCATGTCCGTGAGAAGAGCTCAGTGAAGCAGAACAAGGTGAGGGCAGAGGGGGCCTGGGGGCTCCTTTCCACCTGCCCTGCCCTGCTCCCTGCTCAGTGCTCCCGATTCCCTTGCCTCCCCAGGACCTCTATGAGTTAGCTTTCTCAGTCAGCTATGACCACGGAGAGGAGGAGGCATACCTCAACTTCATTGCCCCCTCTAAACGGGAGGTGAGTGTCTGGGCAGACTGAGCTGAATTGGGCAGATGGGCAGGGGAAGAGACTGGCAGGTTCTCATGGAGCCGTCCCTGTCCCCAGTTCCACCTGTGGACAGATGGGCTGAGCATTCTGCTGGGCAATCCCATGAGCAGTGAGCAGACAAGGCTGGACCTGGAGCAGCTGATGACCATGGAGACCAAGCTACGCTTGTTAGAGCTGGAGAATGTGCCCATCCCTGAGCAGCCACCCCCTATACCCCCGCCCCCCACCAACTACAACTTCTGCTATGACTGCAGCATCATTGAACCTTGACACATTAGCCAAGGGCCACAGCTGCTGCCATTGTGGTGACCATGAGGGGTGAAGTATGCAGAAGTACAGATACCCAGATCAGTGGAGGCCGCAGCAGAAATAAAGTCTGCTTGGTTCTTAGTATGTGTCGAGCCAGCTGTGAACCCTGTAGGTCAAGCCTGCCTTCAAACTGAGTTTGCACATGAGATATGGGGCATCAGGCCAGGGCCACAAACTGAGGCAACTACAGCTGAGGGGCTTGTCCTTCCTCAGGATGAGTCCTCAGCCTCCCTCGGTGCTGGGCCTGCAGAGAGGGATGACCTATTTGGGGGGCACCAACGAAGAGAGTGCTAGTGCTATCAGCCAGGTGAGGGAGAAGCAGCAGGGCAGGAGGCATTGCCCTAGGTGATGTCTTCCTGGTCAACATTAACAGGGCCCTAGTCTGGGAGCCATGTTTCCAGAGGCTCCTGAGAGTCTGAACCTTGCTTGGCCTGCTGTGTGTCCTTTGCAGGACTTGGAGGCCCTCTGGTGAAAGGTAGGAAAGAAGAGATGTGAAGTTGGGCTTGCTTTGTGCTGAAGGGCAGACTTAAGATTCCAGAAGACATCCTCAAGTAGTGAGAGGATATTCTGACAAAAGGGAATTTAGTGCAGGAAGCCTGAATTCTGACTAAAACCCATTACAGGAGGGTGGGATGAGGGCCACAGGCAGGCCAGAGCCCCTGGGATCAGAACTGGCTAGGGGTATTGGGCCTAGCTGGAGGTCACGCTCAGAGGCTATGGTCATGGACCCCAAGCCTCTGAGGCAAAGAGCACACCCGCCCATGGAGACAGTCTGAAAGCTGCCCACCACCCTCTGACCTTTTCCATGCCTCTCGTACCTCTTTCCCAATGCCTCCTCAAATATCTTTTTAAACAATGTTTACCATCAACATATTACCTTGAAAAGTGATGAAATGACATCTCCTCTGGAGTATGTGCTCAGCCTCGCCTCCCCCAGTTATGCTTCTGACTCAGGCACCCAGAGACTTACTTCCCACCACAGTTGGAATAGTCTGCTGTTGAGTTCAAGGTGGAAATGGGGGTAGAGATCCCAAATGCTGTTAAGTCTCCCAATATTCCTTCTCAGTGGTCCAGTCCTTTGTGCAGGCCACTACCATCTTGACAAAAACCTCCTGACTTCTGCCTCCAGTCTTGCCCCTCCAGTTTCTCAACACCTTTCTTTCTTTTTTTTTATCCTCACCTGAGGACATTTTTGCATTTATCGTCAGACAGAATGGGAGGGAGGAAGGAAGACGGAGAGAAACATTGATGCGAGAGAGACACATTGAGTGGCTGCCACCCACACGACCCCACCCAGGGCCGGGGACAAACTGCAACCGAGGTACGTGCCCTTAGCGGGAACTGAACTCGGGACTCTGGTCCACAGGCTGCCGCTCTAACCTCTGAACCAAATCGGCCAGGGCCCAGCTACTTTCTTAAACGTGAAGCTGATCCAATCACACACACTACCCCCATCCTGTATTCTTCAGTGTCTCCCTATTGTCCAGGTGATAATGGTCATGGCACCGTGATGAGTAGAATTGAGGTGGATTGCAGACATGTGGTTTAGGCCTTCCAGTAGAGTGCCTGTGGCTTGCAGGGTTCTTGGTGCTTGGTCCATCCTGGCATCCTCCCTGTACCCTGTTGGGGCCTGGACCCCCAACCCCCAGTGCCAGCTTTGGCCTGCCATGTGCACCTCTCAGCCCCTTCTGCCTGATTGTCCCCTTCTCTCTCTTCTCATTTTTTCACTGCCTTGAGTCCTTCCTTGACCTCCCAGGCTGAGTTCATTGCTCCCTAGGTTCCTGGTCCCAGATGCCTGTGTCTCTATTTGTGTACACCCTGCACACTGGGCTGTTCCTGCCTGTTGGATGATTTGCCTCCCCAACTGCCCTGGAGGTTAGGAGAACTTCATAACCTCTGAATCCCCACATTAAGCAGGCACTCAAGCAGCCCAGCTGGCTACTACTAGAACTGATGAACAGATACATGGACAGAGTGTAGGTGGATATATGGAGGGCCAGAGAGCCAGACTCTCAGGACTGCTGTTGAGAATTCACTGGTACTGTTTAAGAGGTTGGACTAATTGACCTCTAATAACCTTCCCTAACCCAGAAATGCTTTTTGCTATCCTCTTTCTTGTCCTTTTAGTCCCCCTGAAGACAACCACATGGACTCCCGGCATCATTAATCAGTGTGTTCCTGGGGTCTGGCTGGGCCTAGTGCATACAGATGTGCCTTTGCTGTAGGACCTACCTGGGAGCTTATGCTGGGAGAGGCCTCCAGACTTTTGGAGTCTTCCACTATATGGGGAAGAAGCTGGGACCTGCTAGGGGATCCTGTGGGGCTTTGGGCCACACCTAAGGAAGTTGTCTAGTGTTTCCTTCATTGTCCCTGGGCTGGGCTGCTTCAACTGAAGTGGAGGAGGGGGATGGGCCCTTTAGTCTGAGAACTTCAGATAAGGAGGTGAAGTCTGGAATTTTTAATCTTATTTGGGTTTACAATGAAGACTGTTGCTTGCTGCTAAAGTTCAGTGTTGGTAGAGGACTGGGGGAGCTCTTCTGGACCACAGGTCAAAGCTCTAACCGCTGAGCCAAACCGGCCTGGGCATGGGGGAGCTCCTATAAGGAACAAAGTGGAGCACAGGGAGAAGTGGGCAGAGCAAGAGGCACGGGGTCTGCTCCTCCCCAGCATCAGACCCAGCCACCTGTGGGCCTGGGGCTTCCGGACCCAGGCCTGGTCAGGAGAGCAGGGGCTGGCATTTCCAGGGGCCTGCGGCAGTCACGTAGCTAAAAGCCCTGTTGGACTGTGGGGCAGGCTGGGTAGGAAACACACAGGGCTGCCCTGGATTAGTCCACCTCCAGTCCTAGCAAAGGTACTTATAGCTTGGGGAAGGGGCTCTGGGGTATGTAGCAGAGGGAAACAGGAGGCAATGAGTCGAACTCCAGGTCAAAAAGCCAGGGCTAGGGACTATGGAGGCTGAGCTACAGGGCTGCTTACTGACCTGGCCTCAGAGCGTTAGGGTCAGGTCAGCCCCTCCCACGAAGCGGGACTGGATGCAGGTCACCTGGGGCAGTTGGACTTGGAATCGCCTGACAGCAGCCATGCTAATACCAGGGCACATAGCAACATCTAACATCTGGATCTGCTTGCACGCCTGCCCAATGGTATCCAGTGTTCTGCAGGGAGGACAAAGTGTGAGTGCCTGACTTGATGTGGGGCCCCAGCCCAGCCCAGCCCAGCCCAGCCCAGCCCCTGCACTGTGGCATCATTGGACACACTCACTGCTCTGTGAGCTGACTGCAGCTGGACAGGTTGAGGTGCTGCAGCCTTGGCCAGGAGCTGGCTGCCTGGGCCCAGCCCTCATCACTGAGGAGGCTGCAGTGACTCAGTGCCAAGCGCTCCAGGCTAGGGCAGCCCCTGGCCACAGCCACCAAGCCCTTGTCTGTGAGTGCTGGCAACAGGCTCAGTGACAGCTGCCTCAGCTGGGGAAACTGGAGCACCTGCAAGGATGGGGGTGTGGGGATGGAGTATAGTATGGCACAGGGCCAGGGCTCTTCTAGGTTCTTCCACCCCAGCCAAAGGAGAGGCCATAGGCAACAGAAGCCAGTGAGAAAGGAATTTTTTCCAAGCAAAATGTGGGTCGGCTCAGACCCCTGACTCAAGCCCCAGGATCTTCAGCCTATCCACACCACCAGTCCCACACCTTTGCCAAGCTGGTATCAGTCAGCTTGCTGCAGGCTGTGAGGTCCAACTCCTGCAGGGCCTGCAGCATGAGCAGGGAGGGGCCCTGTGGCTGGGGAGAAGAGTCCTTAGGGCCTGAGGCGTGATCCTCCAGCTCTTGGTGTAGCTGTGGGAAGAAGCCCTGCTTCTCAGCTTCCGAGTTTGGCCCTCAGGTGCTCAGAGAGAGAGAGAGAGAGAGAGAGAGAGAGAGAGAGAGAGAGAGAGACACTCAGGAGGGGCAGGAGGACAGGTAAGCCCCACCCTCCGTAACCTCAAGGGTCCCACACCTGGGCTCCTTGTGCTGGCTCCTCACGTGGTTCCCCCAGCCCCAGAAGCCCCCAGTCACGAAGCTCCTTACACCAGGCCAGGCGCAGGACTAAGAGAGGAGTAAGGTAAGTGCAGATGGTTTGCAGGGTCCGATTGGTGAGGGCCACACAAGAGGATAAGTCTAGCACCCTGAGACTTGGTCCCAGCGCTGGGATCAGGGAGAGCACTGAGGTGTCCTAGGAGGAAAGTGGAGAAGGGAGAGAGCAATGGAAAGATGGCTTGTGCTTGTCACCATACTTGGCAAGGGTCACTAGGAAGGTTCCGGCCCCATAGGCAACAGGGAGCTGTCCAAGGTTCAAGCCCCACAGGCAATAGGGAGCTACCAAGGGTCCATGGAGGGAAGCAATACTGTCCCTGTGCTGGTGAAAGGTCAGAGTGGACAGAATGAGCCACCAGGGATAGGACACCAGGATGAGTTTGCTGGAGGATAAAGGCCTAGATTGGCTGAGGCAGAAAAGATGCAGGTGGAAATTTCCAAGGTAGGTGTCTGCCCTGATTGTGCTTCCAGTCCCTGCTGAAGGGGTAGGTTGAGGCTAGCCTCTGACCACAGCTTATTGGAGTAGTGGTGGCCAACTGACCTAACTGACACCATCAGATACACTTCCTCTAGATTTTGAAGCAGAACTGTGAGGTCACAGTGGATGTAGGGTTGCCACCTGGCAGAAGCAGTGGTGGTTGGGGAACAGGAGCTAAGGGCAGAGTAGAGGAAACTGGTTTGTAGAAAGATGCAGACACAAGAATGTGAGGCTCCGGAGAGTCCAGCTAAGAGACAGTGGCAAAAAGAAGATGGAGTGGGGCAGGGGAAGAGGCATTTGTGGAGAAAAGGTTGAGAGATGGTTTTCAGGGTGGGAATACCCTGGTCACATTGACAGATTGAAAGAATGACCCACTAAAGAAGACTGACCTTGCCAAGGCAGGGATGCCACCCAGAGGGGCAGGGCTGAGCCCTATTGAAGAGACTGGCTTCAGGCAAAAAGTGAACCTCAGTGTCCCTTCTCCACAAGGCTCAGTTCTGTCACCTCCTTTCATCAGCCCTCCTTGCCTCCAGAACACCCGCTTTCAGTGCCCCCTCTCCAGACTGCAGTGGTCAATGAACACTTGGCATGCCAGGTGTAGGTTACCTCGTGGGCTGAGCCACCCCAGCCTCTTGAACCTCCCTTTACCTGAGCCCACAGAGGGAGCTGCTGGGAAGAGTGCTGGCAGCTGCACTGTCTTGTCTAGGCTCCTTTCCCCTTCCAGACTGTGTCCCAAGTTCAGATCTGACTACTACTCCTTGGACACAAACACTGGGCAGTTCCTCCCTGGTGCCACACATCCAGTTCCCCAGCCCCCAGCCCTGGTGTGGAAGAAAGGGGATGGTAGGCTCACCTTGAGTGAGGAGCAGTAGGCCAGGCTGAGGGAGGCCAGTGGGGGTGGAGCTCCGCAAACTGAACCCAGGGCCTGGGCCAATTCCTGTCCACTCACTAGACAGCACTCAGCCATATCAAGGCTCTGCAGCTCCCGGAGGCCCCCCAGGGCTGTACATCCTGCATCCGTCAGCCGCCGCAGCTTTCTCAGGCTCAGGTGCCGCAGGTGCCGCAGGCCCCGGCTCACGGCCAAGAGTGCCCTGTCAGCCAGTTCTGAGCAGCCGCTGAGGTCCAGGGAGGTAAGGCCTGGTTGCTGGCGGCAAAGGGCAGCCACAGCCTCCGTGGAGAGGTCCCGGCAGCTGTGCATGCTCAGCTCCTGCAGCTGTAGCCCGGCCACCTGGCCCAGGGCCTGCAGGGCCTCAGGTGGCAAGCCAGTGCCACTCAGGTCCAGGGCACGCAGGCTACCAGCCCGCTCCTTCACAAATCGCAGCAGGTTGTGGAAGGAGAGTTGGGAAGGGGAGGAGTCCTGGGGGCCAATGGAGCCCCAGGCTGAGCCTAGCTCAAAGGTGAGATGACAGTAAGCCAAGGAGAGGCGCTCTAGGCTGGGGGTACAGCTGCTTAGCTGGTTGAAGCTGAGGTCGGCCAGGTCTCGCAGGCCAGCCAGGTTGAGCTCACGGAGGCCGCTCAGTGCCTGCTGGACCTGCTGTGCCATCTTGGGTTGAGCTAGCAGCATGCCTGAAGCAAAGAGACTGTTGCAGCCACTGAGGTCAAGGCTACGCAGGGCTGGGCAGCTGAGGATCAGGGCCACAAAGGAAGCCTCTGTTGGGCTGCCCCCACTGAGGCACAAGCTCTGCAGGTGGGGGCCCAGGTGGTAGGCAATAGACTGCAACACCTGGTGTGAAGTTGGTGAGCCATCCAGGTTGGTCAGGTTGATGCAGGAGATGCCCCAGAGGCCCAGGCTCTTGATGGCTGGGAGGGAGGCCGAAGACATAGGGATATTGTACCGCACCTTTTCCTAAAGGGCAGCAGGTCTGCATTAGCCCTCTGGCCTCAGAGGGTGTTGGACATCAGGTCTGGTGACAAGTTGTTAGTTAGAGGTTGAAGGCAGGTCAGAGAAGGGCCCTTCTACAAGGGACACCCACTGTGGTATGTGATGTCATGTGTGGTTAGGGGGGTGCTGGTGGGAATTGGGAGCTGGGAGGACAAGTCATACTGGGGCTCAAGGGGATGGATGATTGACAATAAGGGGAGGGTAGGAAGATTAGTGATGGATGGGTCTGGATGCCAATGGAGTCCCGTGGGAAGTGGGGAGTTGGCATGCAGGATATAGAAGGGTTGGTGGGTGGCCTTGAGGAGACCTAGCAAAGCCTCCAGGGAGCTGAAGGACAAATTATGCTGGACCCCAACCTTTGGGACTTTCAGAAGGTGGCCCTGAGACCCATGGGCTCAGCCCTTGGCCTTAGCTAAACCACCAGTCTCCCCTACTTTCTCGAGACCATATAAATAGCCCTTAGAGCCCTGGCCGGTTTGGCTCAGCGGCTAGAGCGTCAGCCTGTGGTCCAGAGAGACCCAGGTTCGGTTCCCACTATGGGCACATACCTCGGTTGCAGTTTATCCCTGGTTCTGGTTGGGTTGTGCGGGTGGCAACCACTCGATGTGTACCTTTCACGTTGATGTTTCTCTCTCTCTCTTTCTCTCTCCCTCTCTCTCCCTCCCACTCTATCTGAACAAAAAACGAAAAAATGTCCTCGGCTGAGGATAAAAATAATAAAAATAGATAAATAGCCCTTAGAACAGCTGAAGGTGGGAAGAGGGTAAGGCAGGTTTCACTCACCACAACCCACTGTGGCTCAGATGCCAGAGGTCTGGGGCAGGCAGTAAGATTGAGATCCCTGGTGGCTTCAGTGTCTCGGCCACATGAATGTTTGCAAAAATGAATTTTGTGTATAAGTGAAAATGTGTGCATGCATGCATGTGTATGTGTGCATGCACTAACACATGTGAGCTCCACAGGCTCCAGAGTTCAAGATATGCTTGTGATGCCTGAGGCTCATCTCTGGAAGGTTTGTCTTATCCAGGTAAGGAAGGAGAAGACTCCATTTCTGGGGGCAGGAACTAAGAGAATGAATCTCAGAGGTGCCAAGGAAGTTGATCTGGCCCTGCTGTACAGGAACAGGGGAGCAGACAACTGGAGGGAGGTAGGCAGGAGGCCTGCTCAGGGCTAAGTCATTGTGGGAATAAGTTGGTTTGTGCAGGAGTTTGGAGAGCCCCCAGCTAAGGAAACCTAACCTTGTGCCAGAGGGAGCCAAAGGGTAGTTGGTACAGGTCTTTATGAAACAGGTCTGTGACCCTGGCCAGTTTGGCTCAGCAGTTGGAGCATTGGCCTGTGGACCAGAGAGTCCCGGGTTTGGTTTCCGCTAGGGGCACATACCAAAGAAAAAAAGAAAGAAACAGGTCTGTGATGGGAGGGAGAAGAGGCTTGGCTTCTAAAATCCTAGCTCTGTTTCTCTACCCTTGAGGATGCCCAGGTTGCAGGCAAGTAGTACTCAAAGGCTCTTGTCTTAATGTATCAACGCAATCCTGATGCAGGAAAGCAAGTTCCCTGGAAAACCTGCCCTGTCAGCAACTGTAATAACAAGCTTATGTTCCCTGCTGTACCCTACAGAACATAAAGGGGAAGCAGAAAGGTAGAACTGACACATAATATGCACTCCTGCAAGATACCTATCAACAGGATCCTCCCAGGAAGACACACAAAACTCATCCCCAGGGGTGGAGAAACAGCCTGGCTTCTGCCAGAGAGAAGCAGCCATCAATAGCATGGCTGTCATCACGGGAAGGAGTAAGTGGTAAGTGATGGAGACCAGCTCTTGGCTGCTTCCACAGGAATTGTGGGTCAACCAGATTCCCTTTCTACACCCCACTGAACATGGTCATTATGGATGAGAGGAGCACTCCCCACATATCCCTTTGTGGACACTGGGACACAGTGGGGTAGTGGGGATTCCCAAAGACCTGGGTCCCTCTCTCAGATTTAATGAGAGATGGGGAACATCCCAGTGTGAGGGTGGGGAGAGGGATGAAAAGATCAGGGAGGAAAGATTTTAGAAAGGCAAGGTAAAGCAGGCCTCCAGCCATTTCAAAGCCCTGCATGCCAGATGAGCCAATCTGATGATGCATGGGATGAACTATGGCTGGGGGACTGCATAGCCTGCTGACTGCCCAGGCAGCACCTGCCCCCTAAGTCACATGCCAGCTCCCTCTGCCTTCAGTCTTCCTTCTTGACCTTCCTTCCTGAGCCTAGGGTGTCAGGAATGTTCTCTCCTCTCCCACTGCCTCCCTATAAACAGGTAGACAAACAGCTGAGGGAAGGCACTGGCAGTAAGCCCAGGGTCCAAGTTCAGGGCTGGTGGGTAGCAGCAAAAGCCACTGGATAAAGGGGTAGGGCCTGGCCTAAAGGACTTCTAGCTCACCCACCTCCCTGCTGTCCACTATTTTTCTTGGTGGGGAGGGGGCAGCATCTAAGTCATCACCTAAGTGGTCCGGCCTAGACTCAAAGGCAGGAGCCCAGGAGCAGCCTTTTAGGGATATAATCTGGGGTTGGGGGGTAGAGCAGCAGGCAGAAGGAGCAGGCTCTTAGGTCCTTGTGTTTGGCCCTAGTATAGTAAAGCTCTCCTCCTTGGGCCCTAGGAAGATGCTTCTAGAGGCTCAAGAGAGGACTGCAAGGGAACCTACTCCAATTTTAGCCACCCTATCCACAGAGGGGCCAACTAGCCCCTGGTTTCCTCCCAATGCTGGTATCTTTTTTTTTTTTTCTTCTTCCTTCCCAATCTGTGTATCTTTTCTTTTCTCTTCTTTTTTTTTTATCCTCACCCGAGGATATTTTTCCATTTTTTTGTACAGATAGAGTGGGAGGGAGAGAGAGGAAGGGAGAGAGAGTGAGAAACATCGACGTGAAGGGACACATCGAGTGGCTGCCACCCGCACGACCAACCAGGGCTGGGGACAAACTGCAACCGAAGTACGTGCCCTTAGCGGGAACCGAACCCGGGTCTCTCCGGACCGCAGGCCGACGCTCTAACTGCTGAGCCAAACCGGCCAGGGCCCAATGCTGGTATCTTAAGAGTAAATGCAAAGTCAGGAAATGCCCTACATCTGCTAAAAGTGCCACATGTGCCTTGTGAGAGGCCAGGATTTTGTTGTACCTACTGAAGCCTGAGCTGAGGCTCCAGGCCTCAGTGTGCAGACTTGGAGAGCCATCTGACAGAGAAATGGCCCTCTGTCTTCTGGTACAGGAACCCAAAGCTAACACACATGTTCTCTAGAGGACCTTTGAGAAAACAGGCCCTGGAACCCAGGGCTTTGGTCTCTAGAGAGGAGTTAGACTTTAAGTCTTTAACACCCAAGACGGGGGCAGAAGCTGAGATGTTCTGAGTGCCTCACAGTGATCAATCCAGCAGCAGGCAATCAGCCCCCAGCCCCAGGAAGAGGCAGAGCCTGGGTGTATGTTGGGGTGCTGCCTTTGTCTACTTTCTTATTTGAGAAAAACTGGGATTAAGTGGAGCAGGTCAGAGAGAATAAGAAATCAACTGAGTCCAGCATCCTAGCCTGGCCTGGTGAGCCACAGGCCCTACATTGGCCTTGGTGAGCCAGAATCTTCTATAGCACCTACTAGCTGGGGCACTACCTCCTTATCAACCTGTCCATACCTGGGTCCTGGAAGATGGTTCCTGCCAATAGGGTCTTGCAGATTGCTCTCTGGGACATGGTGGTGGTAGGATGTCAGCAGGGCCCTAGATGCCCTGGTACCTGTGGCCTGGACTCCAAGTGCCCTCAGCCCAGGGAGGGCTGAGTTCTTCAGAAGCACTAAATGGGTCTTTGTCAATGTTCTATCTGGAACAGCCCCAGCACTAAAATGGTGGACTCTAAAATCCTGAACTCTAACCCTGGCCTCTTCTTCCCTTACTCCTTTATTCCCATTCCAGTCTCATCTATACCCCAGGGCCTGACTGCCCACTTTGCTTCTTCTGCCCTCTCCTTCTTTGCTGGACTCCAACAGATCTCTCCCCTGATTATATCTCCCTAGGAGTCTCATGGCCCTGCCCATTATGCTGCTGCACCCATTTTGCTTGCTCCCTGCCTGGCCAGGGATGGTGAGACCACTGTCTCCCCTGGGTATGTGCAGGGGATACAGAATTCTGTGCTGAGGAAGCCATCCATGGTCTCCCCTTACTCGCACTGTCAGCACTAGCCTGCTCCACTCCTACCACCCAGTTCTCTTCTCATTCCTTTTGAGATTTCTCTCCAGGCCCACTATCTTCTCCAGCCCCTGAGGCTACTGTGGCACCCTCCCTCACTCCAGCCTTCTCAGGGGTGACCTGCTCTATTTCCAAAATAAACCAATGCCATTAGTTGGGAAGGCCCTCCCTTTGTCAGATTCACCAGCCCACTCCTGGCAGGACCAGTT
Organism: Molossus molossus; assembly: GCF_014108415.1. Classification (NCBI taxonomy): domain Eukaryota; kingdom Metazoa; phylum Chordata; class Mammalia; order Chiroptera; family Molossidae; genus Molossus; species Molossus molossus. The sequence continues at coordinate 37,683,297 of NW_023425357.1, read as the reverse complement.
CTAACCTCCTTCCCTCTCCTACTCTTGAGTTCAAGGTAACTCTCTTCTCCTGGTCTAGGGAGTCTGTCCCCCACCTTCTCCTCTGAGAACCCTGCAGTTTCTGCCTTTCTACTGTTCCTTCCCCAGAGTCCACAGACACCCCAGAGTCTTTTTTTTTTTTTTTTTGCATTTATCTTTAGATAGAGCAGGAGGGAGAGAAGGAGGAAGTGACAGAGAAACATCGTCGTGAGAGAGACACATCGAGTGGTTGCCACCCACATTACCCCAACCGGGGCCGGGGACAAACTGCAACTGAGGTATGTGCCCTTAACCTGAACTGAACCCGGGTCTCTCTGGTCCATGGACCGACGCTCTAACCGCTGAGCCAAACCAGCCATGGCGACACCCCAGACTCTTAAACAACAAAAAGCCTCCCTTGATCCTGCACCCCCTCTTCTCACCTCTCCTATTTCTCCCCTTCCCTCCACAGTCACACTTCTTGGAAGTGCATGGGCACACCCACACCCGCTGTGGCCATTTATTTACCCCTTGCTTCACCCATTTACCTCTTCCTCCACTGCCCCCATGGAAACACTCATTTCTGGCAACAGCTCCCCTCCAGGAAAGTCATCAACATCTGCCATGCCACCTGTTATGGAGGCCAGTCTGCCCCTGAAGCTATCGCCTACTGATTCTGCCTTTCTGGCTTCTGGCCTACTCCCCATCAGCCTCTTTTGGGGTCATGGCAGAAGAGAAAGACCCAATCCATAGGCAAATAAGTTCTCCATGGTTTGTTCCACTCTTTCCCTCCCTCCCCCATTCTTCCTCCTCACCCGTTCCCCAGCCTAGCGGACTGTACTTCATCACATCACAACTATTTTCTTTATGGTCCACATAATTTTCCAGAGCAGCAGACCCTGGGAGACAGTTACCTGATGGACTTCTCTTCAGATACATGGATATAGATCTGAGTTCACTGTCTTACCCCCAACTCTGTCCTTCTCCTAAACCCTCAGTGCCCTCTATCAAGTTACCCAAGTCGGAAATCTGGGCATCATCCTACACTCCTCCCTCTTATTCAATGACCAAAGTGCCTTCCATTCCTCAATATATTGCAATATGTTCCTCTGCTCCTACTTCAATGCCTGTCAAAATATATTATAGTAGTTTTCTCCTAGAGACTAGGGTTCTGGCCTCTAGTCTCTCTGGCTCCATCTAGCCTTCATATTGTCACCAGAGTGATCCTCACAAAAGGCAAATTGAGCCTCTTCAGACCCTCTGATGGTTCTTCACTTCATAGGACAGAGGCTGAGCTTCCTGGCTGGCATTTGAGACCTTCTATGTCAGACCCTTGCCTACTCTCCAGCTTCAACTTTCCCATGCCAGTGCCCCTTTTTCTCCCCAGCTCCACCTCTGGGAATGTCAACTTCTGACCATTGTCACATGCTGCCTTGCCTCTGGTTCAGCTGCTTTTTCTGTTTAGGAATGTATGTGTGTTGGGGGGGGGGGAGTCTCACCCCTCAACTAGTCCTATTTGTCTATTTAGCAAATATTTATTCTTCATTCTTATTTATTTATTTTTATTAGAGTGGGAGGGAGGGAGAGAGACATTGATATGAGAGAGACACATTCATTGGTTGCCTTCCGTACAACCCCGACCAGGGCTGGGGATTGAACCTGCAACCCAGATATGTGCCCTTGATCGGGAATTGAACCTGAGACCCTTTGGTCCGCAGGCTGATGCTCTAACTGCTGAGCAAAACAGCCAGGGCTTATTTTTCTTTCAAGACTCAGCTCAAGCATCCCCTACTCCATGAAATCTTTTCTGAATTTTTTCTCTGCATCGCTGGTGTGCCTCGAGAGACTTTGAGGGCAGCACTGTATCCTCTCATTTTGACTTTGCTGACTCCATCTCACTACCAGCTCCTGAGTGCTGTCTTCCTCAGGCGTGCACCCTCAGGGCCCAGCACAGTGCTAGGCACAGATAGGCAGCATCAACATCTGAGTGAGTGAGGCCTTTCCATGTGTCTCTGGTAACTTTCCATCTTCCTTCTACCCTTTATATATTCCAAACCTCTCTGCTGAAGCCCCGGATTTCACTTTTCTTCTTACTCCCCTAAGATAACTTGGTCTCCAAATTCACTGAACAAAGAGCCCACTAGCCTCTGAGCAACTTGCTCAGCAAATGGCTCTACACTGTCACCTCCACCCCTCCACTTCCTGAGGAGGAGAGGTGACATCCTCTCCATCCTATCAAAGACCAAGCCTTGCACACTGAAGCCAGCTTCTTCCACCACCTCAGGTGGCAGCCACCATTCCTGACCTCTCTCCTCCCAACACTCACTCCTCCTCTAGTGACTCCCTTCAAAGTATAATCACATTTGAGATTTCTCCCAATTAAAATCTTTTTGTCAGGCCAACCTCAACCTCTCATTATTGCCCTATTTATTTCATCCTTTTTTTTGGGAAATGTCTTGCAAGTGAGGTCACTCTCTACACTTCCTTTGTTCTCTTATTCACCCCTCAATCCATCTGGCTTTTCCCCCCTGAATGCCATAGGTTGCTGAAGTCACTGGTGACCTCCCTGGATGTCAAACATCATGGATACTATCTGTTCTTTATTTTCTAGGCTCTTCATGGGATTTGACACTGTTAATGCTCCACCTGACACTTTAAGTGCTCTCTGCCTTTGACTTCTGGGCCCTCCTCTTGTTGGAATTTCCTCAGTCCCCTCTGTAGGCTTCTCCTCCTTTCTGCGCCCTTGGGCATTCATTCTCTGTGGCCTGCTTTTCCTATAGCTCTTCATGCTCTCCTTGAGGGAATTTATTTACTTCCATGGCTTCAACTTCCACCCATTCTCTAATGACACCCAAATGTATATTTATTGTCCAGACCCTTTTCTTGGATTCCTCACCCACCAGAAATCCAACTACCAACTAGATTTTACCATCTAGACATCTCACACTTCAAGTTTTAAACAAGTCCAAATCAAATTCCTTTAGACAGTTAGCTCAATGACACTGGATAAATAACTCGACAACAGGTCCTCCACATTTAATATTTGACAGAGAAGGGTTCTAATCCAGTGGGGAAGGGGAAAGAAAGATTATACATAAATTGTATTTGGACTAATTAAAAACTAATCAGTTTAGCTTCTACCTCATAGCATAAATCAAAATAATTTCACCAATAAAAACAATTAGTATAGCCCTGGCCGGTTTGGCTTAGTGGTTAGAGAGTCAGCCTGCGGACCAGAGAGTCCTGGGTTTGATTCCTGCTAAAGGCACATACCTCGGTTGCAGTTTATCCCCGGCCCCGGTTGGGGTCGCATGGGTGGCAACCAGTCGATGTATCTCTCACACATCGATGTTTCTCTCTCTCTCTTCCCCCCTCTCTCCCTCCCGCTCTATCTGAAGATAAATGCAAAAATGTCCTCGGGTGAGGATAAAAACTAAAATTAAAAAAAAATAGTATAAAGATTCACACAGCAAAACAAGAAACATTTTTTTCTATGAGCATATAACTGCTCTACAAAAATGAAGTCCAATAAAAAAAAACCAGAAGAAAACATGAGTGTATATTTATCAACTCTCTGAAGAGGCAAGGAATCTCTAAGTTTATTTTTATTTTTCTTATTTTTTATTTTTTTATCCTCACCCGAGGACATTTTTTCCTTTTTTTTTTGTTCAGGTAGAGTGGGAGGGAGAGAGAGGAAGAGAGAGAGAGAAACATCTCTCTTCCTCTCTCTCCCTCCCTCTCTACTTGAACAAAAAATGGAAAAATGTCTTCGGGTGAGGATGATAAAAAAAAAAAAAAAAAGGGCAATGGAGCCCAGGCCGATTTGGTTCAACGGTTAGAGTGTCAGCCTGCGGTCTGGAGAGACCTGGGTTCATTTCCCGCTAAGGGCATGTACCTCGGTTGCAGTTTGTCCCCGGCCCTGGTTGGGTCGTGTGGGTGGCAACCATTCGATGTGTCCCTTTCATGTCGATGTTTCTCTCTCTCTCTCTCTTCCTCTCTCTCCCTCCCACTCTATCTGAACAAAAAATGAAAAAATGTCCTCGGGTGAGGATTAAAAAAAAAAAAGGCACCCTGGCCGGTTTGGCTTAGCGGTTAGAGCGTCGGCCTGCGGTCCTGAGAGACCCGGGTTCGGTTCCCGCTAAGGGCGCGTACCTTCGTTGCAATTTGTCCCCGGCCCTGGTCGGTCGTGCGGGTGGCAGCCACTCAATGTGTTCCTTTCACGTCGATGTTTCTCTCTCTCTCTCTCTGTTCCCCTCTCTCCCTCCCACTCTACCTGAACAAAAAAATGGGAAAATGTCCTCGGGTGAAGATAAAAAAAAAAAAAAAAAAAAAAAAAGGCAATGGAGCCCTGGCCAGTTTGGTTCAGTGGTTAGAGTGTTGGTCTATAGACTGCAGGGTCACAGGTTCGATTCCCAGTCAAGGGCACCTACCAGGGTTGCAGGTTTGATTTTCAGCCCCAATTGGGGTTGTGCAGGAGGCAACCAATCTATGTGTCTCTCTCACATTGATGTTTCTCTCTCTCTCTCTCCCTCCCTTCCACTCTCTCTAAAAGTTAATGGAAAAATATCCTTGGGTGAGGATTAAAAAAAAAAAGCAATGGAAGAAATAAGAAAGAAAAAGATGTCCAAAATCAACAACATCAAAATTTAACTTCTGTGTCTCATAAATAAACACACATCTACAAATCAAATTAAAAGGCGAACATGCTAGGAATATATTTCAATAAATATGTAAAGATTAATCTCTCTCTCTCTTTCTTTTTTGTTAATCCTCACATGAGGGTATTTTTTTCCATTAGTTTTTAGAGAGTGTGGAAGGGAGGTAGAGGAAGAGAGAGAGAGAGAAGCATCAATATGAGAGAGACACATTGATTGGTTTGCTCCCACATGGCAGGAGATAGAACCTGCAACCCAGGTACATGCCCTTAGCCAGGAATCAAACCCACAACCCTTTGATGGAAAGGCTGATGCTCTAACCACTGAGCAACATCAGCCAGAGTGATTAATCTCTTTAATGTATAAAATGTTCATACAAAGAAATAAGAAAAACACTAAAGCCCAGTAGTTAAATGGATAAAGAACACAAATAAACAAAAGAGGGAAATATAAATGGTCAGCTAATGAGAAAACTATTCAACCTCAGAAATAATCAAGAAGTAAAGCCCTGGCCAGTTTGGCTCAGCGGTTGGAGCATTGGCCTGTGGAACAGAGAGTCCCGGGTTAGGTTCCCGCTAGGGGCACGTACCAAAAAAAAAAAAAGTAAAAATTAAAATAAGGAGTTACTATTGCTTGCCTTTCAAACTAGGACAGATGTCTGCATTCTCCTCCTAGCTGGGCTGTCTCTCTACATTCTGACTTGCCCTTTCCAGCCCACTCTACACTGCAGAGTTCTAAGACACAAATCACCCTATGTCACTCCCTAGTCTTAACAGTCCTTTAAAGGCTCCAGGATGGCAACCAGGAGAAAGCCTCAGCAATGCCACCTGGCACATCTGCCAGCTTGTAGTCTGACCCCTTTCTAACCTTATCTCCCACCATGTGTCCCACACACATCTACGTTCCAGTCATAGGGAACTTGTGTGGTCATCTCCAGAACTATTCCACACCTTGGTGCCTTCACCTGTGCTGCTACCAGTCCTGAAAAGGCCAACCTTCATCCTCATCCTATTCCTTCAGGAAGCCCTCCCCAATGCTGCAGGTTTCCTTCAGATGTCCTTCTTCATGTTCCCATTGCACCTTTCATTCCAGTGTCATAGCACTGAGCATATGATATTATGAGTACAGTGATACCTCGGTTCTCGAACGCCTCGGATTTCGACCAAATCGGTATTCGACCAGGAGATTCGAGAAACTTTTGTCTTGGAATCCGAACAAATATTTGGAACTCGAACTTCCGAGATGAGCCGAGTTGAGCCGAATGGCGTTCATTCGGCCCAGCGCGCCTTGCTTGCGTCATCAGTGTGAGTGCAGAGAGAGAGTCACGCTTTGTGGAGAGAGTCACGCTTTGTGGAGAGAGTCACGCTTTACACTGAATTTAACCCTTAGACATACTGTACACTTTTATTTCTTGTTGAGACTTATGTTTTTCTACATATTATATACAAATTAGGCCAGTAAATAGGCATTTTCTGGGGCTTGGAACGAATTAATCCAGTTTCCATTATTTCCTATTGGGTTTCATTGCTTCGGTTCTCGAACAATTTGGTTCTCGACCGTCCTCCTGGAACGAATTATGTTCGAGAACCAAGGTATCACTGTACTTGTCTTTTTTCTCCAATGGACCATGGGTTCCTCAGGGGAGGGGCTGTGTCTTAGTCGTCTGCATAATCCCAGCACTGCACCCAGAGGCAAGTATGTACAAATGTTATATATGTATGATGAATAAATGGATGGATGATGTATGAGCAGTGCCATGAGCAAGCTGACAAGAGACAACTGAGAATGGGCCAGGTGAGGGTGGGTACCTTACCTCCCGAAGGGCATTCCGGGATGCACAGTACCAAGCCCGACTCACGAGGGAGGCCTCTTTCTGATCTGATAGAGGCAGGAAGCTCAAAATATATGTGAGCATCTGAGGGGAAAAAGAGAGGGCATTGGGGGCTGTTAGAGCTGGGGCTTTGGGAACTTTCTCTCTCTTTTTTTTTTTTTATCCTCACCCGAGGACATTTTTCCATTTTTTGTTCAGGTAGAGTGGGAGGGAGAGAGAGGAACAGAGAGAGAGAGAGAAACATCGATGTGAAAGGAACACATCGAGTGGCTGCCACCCGCACGACCGACCAGGGCCGGGGACAAACTGCAACCGAGGTACGCGCCCTTAGCGGGAACCGAACCCGGGTCTCTCAGGACCGCAGGCCGACGCTCTAACTGCTGAGCCAAACCGGCCAGGGCTGGGAACTTTCTCTAACTGATAGCACGGTAGGTCTGAGGGGACTAGAGCACTGGCTTCTAGTTCATCTTGGATCCTAAGCTTCACAGAGTCTTCATGTCCCCTCAACACCTCCCACGTATCTTTACTGTGAACAAACCTGTCCTAAGCATTATCTGGATGCAGGATTGTACAAACTGATAAAAATCAAACATCCTGCTCAGTTTGGTAAAAAGAGCTTAGGCACTGGGACCAGATAAACCTAATTCAAATCCTTACTCTATCAACTGACCTCTCTGAGCCTTGTTTTCCCTATCTGCAAAATGGCAGTTGTAGTAAAATTTAAACATATTTTTGCAAGAATTAAATAACATGTCTTGCAGAGGAACTAGCACACAGCAAGTCAAGTGCTCCTCCTTTGCTTTTCAGGAAGTTACACCCCTTCCCCCTACCCTCATAGGTCAGGTTCTGGGAACCCACTCTTTTCCCATCTTCTTCACTGCCAACTTGCCTCCTCATCTGGTAAGATATGATTCCAGCAAGTCCCAGCTTGGGAGGCTCAGGCCCTCGCTCCACTTACGCTCTATGAAGCTGGGGGGATGAGGTTGGAGGCCCTATTATAGGGAACTGGGAAGGGAGTCTCCTGTGAGGCCAGGAATGATCTGATATTAACTCTTCTTCTCTTCTGGAATCTCCCTTCCTTGATTCCTGTAACATTGTGTTTTCTAGGGCTCCACTCACCACTCCAATTGCCCTGTTTCTGGATTCTTCTGTGGTTCCCAGGGCTTGGACCTGGGTCTTTCAATCTGTTTACATTCTAGGATAATAAGCTCATTTGCATGGCTTCAACAGTTACCTCTATAAGAATAACCAACAATTCAATATACCTGAATTATCTTACTTAGTCCAGTGTTGTCAACTGTCCACAGAAGCCTTCATCTAAATATTTTACCATCATCTTCATGTCAACCAGAATTCATATTCTGCCCTCAGTCCAAAGCAGCCCTACCTACCAACTTTCTAGTGCCTGAGCTTCAATGCCAACAGTACATCTCATCTGAAGATTTTGATAATACTTTGTACTCATCATGCTCTTCTATCCCTTGCTCTCAGATACAGGTGTAAAGCACAGGCTTTAGGCCAGGCTAACTTAGACTCATTCAAACCCCAGCTCCACTACTTTCTAGCTGTGTAACGTGTGACCTTAGGCAGGGTACTTGACCTCTCTGAGTCTCAGTTTCCATACCTGTAAAATGGGGATATTAGAAAATCTAGGTCACAGTCTTATGGGGATATTTATATGTATATAATTATATATATAAACTTAATAAGTATGATGTGCTTGACACCTAGTAGGTTTTCCATAAATGGTTGCTGGATTGCTGTTACTAATACTTTTACCTTTGAAACTTTACTTAGTCGCCTAGATTTTCATCATTCCAAACCTGGAATCCTTACACAATCTTCCACCTGAAATTTATGTCTCCAGGATTATCCTTGCTAATCATTCTGCACACTGCAATAAGGTTAATTTTCCTAAAAAACAGCTTTAAGTCTCAGCACTCCCCTGATAAAAACTTTCAGGGTATCCCAGTACCCCCAGGACACAATCTCCACTCTTGGGGTCAGTACTGCCAGGCCTCCATGTCCAACTGGACCCCTGATCCCAGAGCTTCCCCAATCCAGTCTCCCCACTGTCCTACAAACACAGCATGTCCATTTCCTTTGCCTATGTAGGCCTCTTTCCTGGAATGCCTTTCTCAAGCTTGACCTCATCAGCTCATTCTGATCTTTTCTTCTCTCATCCCTAGTATACAAAAGGTGCTCAGCAAGTACTCACTGGATTGAATTAAGTATGGATAGTCCTCTATCTCTGTTTTTCACCAAAGGTTTGCTCAGGGTGGGGAGATAAAACAGATCAATTATTGAGAAAATGACTGGGGAGAAAAGCTTTCTGGGCCAGCAAGGCTAGATATGGGGAAGAGAACACTGATGGGGACTGGGAATGACCAAGCTTCCAACCCCATCCTGTCTTCTGGGGCCCAGCAGCCAACCCAAGGATCAAAGGTAGAGGGCAAAAAAACCTGTCCTCACTGAGGGGATTCTTTGAGCTGAGAAGGGGAGTGGCCTCTCTAAAGGGACCAGAGGAAAAAGTGATAAATATGGAGTGGCCATCTCATGAACCCCATCCCAAGGGACTTCTAGAGGTATGATTAGTCATTCCTGGGATCTATAGGGATGAAGTAGATAACCTCTGGGGACAAATGGGAAAAGGATGCCATGGCATGGGGCTCAACAGCGTGGGAGGGATCCTATTTTTGCTAAGGGGAAGGAGAGCCCTATTCCAGGGCTGATAGGGAAAGAATGCCCTGTCTCCTGTGGGCAGTGAAGAGGCCAACTCTCTGAGCAAAAAAGGATGGAAGGGTCAAAACCTGTTATCACTCTGAATAACGGCAGCAGAGAGGTCATGTTTCAAGCTAAGGAGGAGGGCAAACATCCCATGAGGCAAAGGAGGTAGGGGCGGCCATCACTGGGGACAGAGGGAATGGGGAGCAGCCCTGTCTTCGATGACAGAATTCAGCGATCATGCCCGGAGTTAATAGGAGAGGCGGTCTGTCTCCCACCGCCGGAGACAAGGGACAGCCATCTTTCGAGGTGGAGGGAATAGAACGGTCATCCCAAGGGGCCAATGGGATAAAACCGGTTACCCTTTGGGACTATGGGATGGAGCAGACATCTTCCAGAATTGAGGGGTAGGGGCGGCCATCTCAAGAGAAGGTGGGTAGGCAGAGGCCCAGTCCTCTCTGAGGTGACAAACAGCCATCTCCTGGGGCCGATGGGGAAGAAGATGTCCCCCAACTAAGGGGATGGAGTGGCCCAAAGGTGGGGGCCATTACCAGGCAAATCCTATGATTTCCCAGGCGGGTCGTTTCCGCTTGGCTAGCGGAACCCGGAGAACTGTCTGACAGCCCCTCCCCACAGCCCGGGACCCCGAAGGCGGGGCCTGGCCAGAGCTAGGCCTGAGGGCGGCCTCCTCTCACCTCCAGGGGCAGCGACTCCGCCATCGCATCCCTGCCGCCTCCGCCCCCGCGCAAGGCATCTGGGAAGTGTAGTCTCACGGCCTCTAGGGGCGGGGCTAGGAAAGGAAGCGGACCACCCATTTCCGTCCCAGTTGTGACGATTTGGGTCTGCACCGGAAGTGCCTGTGCTGTCGATGTGGTACCTAGTGACGGGTTTCGTTCGCTATCCCTTGTTTCCCTGACTGAGTATTTTTATCTCACCATGGCGGTAAGGAGGGCGGGGAGGGTGGGTCCTCATCGGCAAAGCGCTCCCAGGGCCGGGAGTCTGAAAACAAGAAGACTATCAAGAGAAGCGGGTCGGCGAGAGGGAGGCGCCATTCAGTGGCCGGACCGTACTAGATGGAGGGGGGTGGAAGGGAGCGGCGCAGGACCGTACCAGAACTGGTGCCGGAGTGGGGGTGGGCGTCAGTATCACACAGTACCAGAGTTGGTCAAAGGTCTGAGGGACCTGAAGGGTGTGGACCTCAGCCGAGATCTGGTCTACTTCAGCCGAGGCCGGAGAGGGGCACTATTCAGCGGCACTCAGGAATTCCCCTTGAAGGGGTCATCAGTCCAAAGCTGCACCTTACCAGGAAAGCCAAGCGATATCAACCTAGCATTGGATTGTTTGAGGATGTACAGGAGGAGATCATAGCTGGGGTTGCTGGAAAGATGGTTTCAGCCCTAAGCAAGATTGACTGGAGGAGGGGTAGACATCCCAAGGATTGTGTTAGGTTTGAGCACTGTGGGGACCTTGCCCAGGTGCATCTGGAACTCTGTAGCTAACCAATCTGGTGGGGAGGGTGAAGAGGACCCTGCTGAGGAATGCTCTGACAAGCAGGTCATCATTTTTCTGCAGCCCAAAGGCAAAGTGGGGACAAGAGGGAAGAAGCAAATATTTGAAGAGAACAGAGAGACCCTCAAGTTCTACCTGAGGATCATACTGGGGGCCAATGTAAGTGTCTGCCTCCTTGTTTCTGTGCCTACCCAAGTCCCATAGTCCTCAGTTCTGTTTGGTGGTGGCAGCAGCAGTGGTGGTGGTGGTATGTGAGAGTCAAGACTTTACAAGAAAATTCTAATTAAAAAAAAAAAGAATAGATACTATACAGAGAAAATATTGAGTAGTCAAAACAGAACAACAAAATGAGGATGGACTTGAGAGCCCTAACACCCCAAATACAGAGGGTTCTTTCCTAGGCTGATGTGTCAGAGGGTAGTCTGGGTACTCAGGACTTGGGAAACAGATCTCTTTTTCCCCAACCTTATAAGAGACAACCTATCTTCTTCCACAGCCTGGCCTAATTCTTGGTCAGAGTCAAGGGAGGTCCATGGTTTAGGGTAGCTTTGATCCCAGCCTGATCCTGTGTCTGCTTGCAGGCCATTTACTGTCTTGTGACCTTGGTCTTCTTCTACTCATCTGCCTCATTTTGGGCCTGGGTAAGTGATCCCCATCCTGGGAAGTGAGTGAGCACATAGGGTCAGTGACTGGCCTTTGATACTCCCATTCTTGTTCTGCAGATGGCCCTGGGCTTTAGTCTGGCAGTATATGGGGCCAGCTACCACTCTATGAGCTCAATGGCACAGGCGGCCTTCTCTGAGGATGGGGCCCTGATGGATGGTGGGATGGACCTCAACATGGAGCAGGGCATGGCAGAGTGAGTGTCCCCCGCCGCCAGCCCAGGTGAGCGGCCCCAGGGCTGTGGTGCTGGGGCCCCGATAGCCCAAGACCCACAGCTGCCTGCAACTTGAAGAGGTGGGAGCTGAATTGGGGCCCATTTATTGTTTTTGGCCCTTGTAATCTCCCTTCTATCCACAGGCACCTTAAGGATGTGATCCTACTGACAGCCATTGTGCAGGTGCTCAGCTGCTTTTCCCTCTACATCTGGTCCTTCTGGCTTCTGGTACATGGGTTGTTGGGCTCCCAAGAAGAGGCTGGGGCATCTAACCCTTCTCTTCTTTCATTTCCTGAACCTGGCTTCAAGTTATCTTTTCTCTCCTAGGCTCCAGGACGGGCCCTTTATCTCCTGTGGGTGAATGTGCTGGGGCCTTGGTTCACGGCAGACAGTGGTGCCCCAGCACCAGAGCACAATGAGAAGAGGCAGCGCCGACAGGAACGGCGGCAGATGAAACGATTATAGCCACTAACATTGTTACTACCGGCTACTGGGCCCTGGATGACTATCAGGCTGCATGGCCTCATGCCAGGAGTGATGAGGGCCTAGTCCAGGGGCCAAAAGCAGTCTAAGGCATAAGATTGTTGAATAAATGGCTTAGAATATGGCTAATGGCTGTGTGGGTGAGTCAGGAAGAGCTAATACTTTGGTATTTTCCTTCTGCTATAGACTAAGCATGGTCTTTACCTTGAAAGAAGAAAAAGTCTCTTGGATTGGCTAAGAAAACTTTATTATGCTCCACATGTTCAGGGAACTCATACATGCAAACACACACACACACACACACACACACACACAGATAATACTGCTCAAGGCACTGGCCATTGGGTATAGAGTGACCCCAGGGTTGAGAAGATGCCCAGAATTCTGCTCTGGTCCCTCCTAACTCTATAGTTCTTTTGCATGCAGGCTGTGGCCCAGATAGATATCCTGGAGGCAGCACCTTCACACCTCTAGGCCGGGTCCCTTGCTCAGTCCCAGTGCCTGCACCAGGTCTTCTCCAAGCCCGCTTTTCAACGTCCGTCTCACTGCAGGAACAGAGGAGGGTTGGAGGGGGTTGATGGGGATAAAGTGGGCAGCGGGCACGTGGGTAGTACTCACAAGATTTGCGGTTGCCACGGGAACGCTTGCGTTCCCGAGCAGCTAAGGCACGAGGATTGCTCTTGGTCACTGACTGCACCAACAGGTCCATGATTTCATCTGAAGTGTCACTGGGTAAACTGGAGTGTTCTTCTGGGGGTGCAGTGGAGGGCCCCACTGCCATGGGCATCACTAGGGAGCTGCTCTGGACCAGGCCTGAGGGAGGCCAGATAGGGAGGTCAGGCCAATGTGGCCCTGAAGCAAAACCCATTCTCCCTAGTGGCCACAAGTCCCACCTCTGCTACGGCGGCCATGTGTGGTGTCCTCAGGCTTGCTGGTCAGCAGACTCTTCATGCTGGCGTGATTGTCTGCATCACCCTGGCCTGGCCCACTACCCACAGCCACTGGGACAGATGGGTTGCTGCCGGGGGCTTCCCCAGCCACACCCGAGAACTTCTCTGTCTGGAGAGGGGAGAAGGATGAGCTGGGAGCCAGGGAAAGAAACCATGGGAGTGGCAGTCAAAACCTGGAAGTGGTACCCACCTCAGTGATCATACGTCCTCGGGTCTTGTTGCGCTCACGGTATGTGGCCCGCTTCTGCTGCTGTTGCAGCACCCGTTCCCGGCAAGTCCGGTACTCCAGCGAAAACTCCCGCAATGTGTGGCAGAACTGCATGATGCGCACTTCACGGGCTGCCTGTGCTGTGTACCCCAGGTATAGCAGGAAGGCATGGAACCTAGGCAGGTCAGGATAGGAAGGTATGGTAAGTTCTACCTGGGGGGTGGGGGATGGTGATGGTCTTGCTTCTTGGGCCCATGATCCCACCTGTTGCAAACACGGCGGTGCACTACTCGAAGCATGGCAACGCGTCGGGCACAGTGGGTCAGGAAGTGGGTGAGGCGGGCACGTAGGGCTGGGGCCAACTCATGCTTGGCCAGGCTCCGCAGACTCTCCTCAGCTGCCCAGCTCCGGTGCTCCAGCTGCCCCAGGTTCTCAGTCAGCTGTTCAAAGTCCACCTGGAAAAGCAGGGGGGTACACAGGCTGTCCCCCCACAAGAAGGTACTGCCTGAGGCTGCCTTTGCACCAGGCTGGTCAGCCTGACTGTAGGTACACAGATGAGATCAGCCTCTGCCCTCCAAAAGTTCACAGTCTGCTGCAGGAGACCGGCAAGTCCACTTGATGCAGTGGGGAACAGAAAAGGTTTCTTGGGGAAGTGGCAACTAAACTGAGACGCAAAGACTGAGTAGGTGTAGCCAGGCCAATAGAGGAAAGCTTTTCTGGCAGAGGACAGCTCACACAAACACCTGTAGTCAAGCAAGCCCTGGCACAGCTGATGAAATGAGGGGAGAAACCAGCCCCAGGAAGCAGTGCTCTCTCATGCCATGGTCAGTCTTATTTAAGCCTTTGGCTGGTGCTAACCTTGGCACAACGGGTCAGGGCGGGGATTTCTGAGTAGAGGTCAGAGGAATCCGGCTGCGTCTGGAGCACCAAGGAGCAGAGATGGTGCAGCAGTGACTGCCGGCGCACTGTGTCCTTCACCTCTGACACTTTTTCCAGGTAGCTCAGCTCAAAGCCACTGCTCTGAAAGGACCTCGTCTGAGCCTGGGCCTGGTTGACTCCAGAGCCTGGCCCCCAGCCCTCATGTGCTGTCACTCACCTGGGAGCCATTGAGGAAGTTGCCCACAGCCAGCAGGGTGGCCAGGATGCAGCGGAAGGTGGCATTTTGCACCAGCTGTTCCATGCCCACTTTCAGGTCAAACAGTGGCTCTGCGATTTCCTGGTGTGGGAGGCCAAGGACTCAGACTACATGGTCATCATACTCACCTGCCTCCATTGCCTGTCCCATCCCATGACCCAAGTACCCGTTCCATGCTGTCATAGTCCAGCTTGAAGGCCCAGAGTTGTAGGCGGGCAGCCAGGCCCCCAATGGAGGCAAGAGTCATCAGGAAAGTCTCAGCTGGGCCTAGAGGGATGTCAGGATTAGACAACTGGGCCTCCTCAATCTTCTGCCGTTCCTCCTCCGTGGGCATCATGGTCAGTAGTTTCTGAGGACACAATCACCACCCACATAGGCCCCTCAGTGATGGCCTGAGGCCTCAGGTGTTGGTCTTGACGCCGCCCCCCCCCCCAGGCTATCTGGGGAGCCCAAGGGTCTGGAGACTGCTCTGCCAAGACCATGCCCACCACTGGAGGGACAGGAAATGCCCAATGGCCAAAGGAGAGGGGCTGGATCTCCCACCTCCCACACCCTCAGCTGGTTATCCCCACCTCAATGCCATCTTTGCTGACAGCAAACTCATCAAAGTTGAGCAGGGCAGCCTTAATGACATGCACAGGTGGCAGTGTGGTTAGGCCAATGTTGATAGCGTTGCTGCGCTTGGGGTCCAGCACTGTGGTCATTGTCCGGCGGCCCTCACCAGCTTTCTTTGAGGTTGGGAAAAGGGCAGTGTAAGATTCAGAAAGGGACTAACTAGGGCAACAACCTAAGAGGACCCCTTCTAAATGGCCAAATGGCGGGGTCACCCCACAACTGGGCACGGATCTGGGATGTCGAAGGACTTGGGATGAGCTTAGATGCTAGTTAGGGCTCTGCTGATCCCTTGTTGAGAGACCTCAAACAAGTCCTCACTTCTTTCTTTGCCTCGGTTTCCCCATGTGGGAAATGAGTGGCAGCCCAGCAGTCAGGACCCTTGAGGTCTGATTCCCTACCCCCTCACTGAGGTTACCTTGCAGATGAGGATGCGTTTACCTTGGAAGGTAACACGTCCTTGGCACGGGACTCAAACAGGTGTTCCAGCCGGGCCGTGTCTATTGAGACAGGCTCCAGTGAGGCCCACAGGGTGGAGCAGGGCCCAAAGCGGCTCCCAGAGTCTCCATGGCCCCCAGCCAGCTTTAGCTCCCTCCAGAAGAGTTTTACTGTCTTCCTCTTGGTGGGGAGGGCTAGGCCATCCGGCGCTGAGGTGGGAAGAGGGGCAGCTGGAGGTGGAGGTGGTGGGAAGGGGCCTTTGATGGGTGGGGGAGGTGGGGGTGGAGGAGGTGGGGGTCCTTCAGAGAGCAAGGGCAGTGGGAGTGGTGGGACCCCTTTCTCAGCCTCCACAGACTCTATGTTTAGTATGTCCTGATCTTCATCCTCCCCCAGATCTGAGAAGTCCAGGTCTCCAATGCAGAGCTTGGGGATACAGGTAGTGAGCTCCTGGGTGAGCTCAGCCTTGGGGCTTGGTGGGGCCAATGTCTCCTTGAGCTCTGACTCAAGGCTTCGCTGGGCCCGGAGCAGGACTCGGGGGGCAGGGCTCTGGGGTGTTCTGGGTGCAGGGACTGTTTCAGGGGAAACCCATAGTTCCCGGGTATCTAAAAAAAGAAAAGCAGCTGTCAGTTGCCCTCTGTGGAGCAACAAGGAAACATGGGTAGATTCTGCCCACCCACATACTCACCTGGGTGCCCATCAGCCTCATCAGGCACTGCCCCAGGCAATGTCTCTGCCTGGCCCTGGGCCAGCACAGCCTGCTTCTCTGTTTCTGCTGCTGCCACATTCTCCAGGAAACGGGCTCTGGGAGGGAGGCACTTGTCAGTGAGAGTGTCTAACACACCCCAGCCCAGGGTGGTACACATGCTGGGCCCCTGGGCTCTGCCCCTAATTGCAGGCACACAGAGGAACAGACCATGCGCTGAACAGACCCAGGACCCAAACCCCCCAAGTCCAGCCCCTGTCCAATCCTCCACATCTGGGGTCAACCTACAGCATTCCCAGGTCAACATACAGAGAGAAGTTCTACTTAATGCCTAACTTGAAACCTTGCTGTTCATGTTAATTGTCCTGATTCTAGACAAGGACCATTAGAGCAGGGGAAGGAGATAGCTGTCCCAATGAGCACATCAGACTGTCCCTCCCTTAACATGTCTACAGCTTCTGAGAGCTATGACTTGTGCCCAGAAAGGGGCCTGGTAAATGACAGGAAATCAGTTTATGTTGAAGTAATGAATGTGACCCAATGTGTCTTTTTTGCCCACTCCAGTCTCTGTTGGCCCTCAGCCCCAGCCCTTACCTTAGCCCCAGGTTGCTCCTCTACCTCCACACCACACAGCACCCTAGATCCCCTCCCTGCTCTATTCCTGGCCTGAGGACATGGGCTCCAGGTTGGGAGTCCGTGTCCTCATCTTCAGTCAAAGCTGTCAGGGTGTCACTATTGAAGTGCAGGGACCACTATGACCTCAGTGAACTAATTCCAGTGCTTAGTCCTTAGGTAACCAAGGAGGCATAAGTCTGGGAGAGAAGGGGCCTACTCTGGCTGCATCAGGCAAGTAGACCCCCAGCTGGGAGAAGCAATGCTGAAGCCCTGAGCACATGGCAGGCCTGGTAGGCTGGCCTCTGTACTTACTCCAGCCTGGCCTGCCCAGTAGGGGACTGGGGGACAGGTGGGTTTTCAGAGGCCCTGGGTAGGAGATGAGAGAAGAGATAGTAATTGTGGTGTATCTGCTCTACCCCAAAGCCCAGTTGCACACACCACACAGAGCTGGGCAGAACTATCAGCGATTCCTTCCCAGCCACAGTTGGGAGAGGCATGACAAGAGGAAACTGTAAGTGGAGGGGAGAGAGTGACATGAAGCCAGTCAGGGTGTGTAGTAAGAGACACAGACAGAGCAGAACAAGAGGCAGAGACAGTGATGGTGAAACAGAAAGACAGTAGGGGGTAGGGAGACAGATATGATTGGCCAAGACCAGACGGAATGCCAGAAAGAGAGGAAAAGAAGTCGCAGGAGGAGGAGGTCAGTCAGAGCTGAACCCCCCCCCCCCCCAGCAGTCACTTACCAAACAGGAGCAGTTTGGTGAAGTCTGGAAAGAGAGAGAGAACGCACGCGTTTGGGCAGAGGAGGCGGGTCCATGGAGGGAAGCAGAGCAAGAGGGACAGTCGGGGAGAAGATTCTGGGCACAGGCAGCCTCTATCTCCCTACTTACTTGTAGATGTTCCTCTCACAGAAGATGTCAGCTGAGGGTGCCACGGAGAGGGTGGAAAAGAGGTTAACCGAGGTACAGAGGCCAGAGGCAGGGCCCACTGGGCTGGGTGCAGGGCCTGTAGGCAGGGCAGGGCCTGTGGGACTAGAAGAAGGGTCTGTCAGGAGACAGTGCTACTCCTGGCACACCCATCACTCCTCCCCAACTGCTGAGGCATGTTCTTACCCAGGCTCTGTGGTACGCACAGGGCAGCCCCCGCCTTCTAGAGATCTGCGGCTCCTCTTGCCTTCCTCTGAAGAGGGCTTTCTACGTTCCCGCCGCCCACCTGCAGTGGCTTCCTCAATGTCTCCATCCTCCAACCGCAGGGCGCTCTAGCAGATGTGAACCCAGATATGAACAGCTGAGTTAGGGTGGGTGCTGGGGAACAGCGCCCCATCCTTCCTCTCCTCTTGCTCCCAGATAGACCCTGGTGGCTTAGCCCACCTCATAGAGCACAAGCTGTGCTCGCAAGTCGATGTCAGTGCCTGTAGCACTTAAGTGGCGCTGGACCAGTGCCTCCATGCCCTGCTGTTCCAGTGCATCCGTCACATCATAGAAGGAGTCCTGATCTGGGAGCGCTGCCAGTGTCTAAAGGGTGGGGATAGGAGGGCAAAGTTAAGGCTGATGGGGGCTGAGGTCAGGAGCCTAAGGAGCTCATAAATAGCATTTGGTTCCCACTTGCACACACACCTTATTAATGAGGGTGACTGTGTACACCAACAACTCAAGGTCTGCACCATTCTTCTCCTCTAAGATGGACACAAGATTGGCCCATGGAAGAGCACCTGCCACACAGAAAGGGGAGCAGTCATGTGGAGAAAGGTAGGAGAGGGGGTTCTAAGTGGTAGGGGAGGGAAGGACAGTCTCTGACCGGTGGTGCGGGCCACAGAGTTGACTGCATAGATGAACAGTGGTGCATTGCTCTCAGAGTATTCCACAAATACCAGCAGCAGTTTCAGCGCTGTCTTCACCACCAAACGGGACTAGGAAGAAGGATCACCACATATGAGTGGGGCTGACCTGTGCCAGCTCCTGGTGTGGTGGGGGAAGGGCTCCTGGGCTGGATCCAGAGAGGAGAATCTCCACAAGAAGACCTTGGCTCCAGGCCCAAACATTGAAGGGCATTCTAGGCTTAGAGATGCCACAGACTCACTCCCTTCTAGCCCATCTTACAGAAGAGGAAACTGAGGCCCCGAAAGAGGCAGTGGGAAAAGGATACATGGCTGGTTAAAGGGCCACTCACCAGACTGGCACACAATGTGTACAGCCACTGCACAGTCTCAGTGTGGGCCACCACCCCTAGCATCCCATCCACAAAAAGCATCAGCTGGCCTAGTGCTGGGGACACAGAAACAAGAAGAGGTCAGTAAGGGGTCATTGAAGGCAAGGGTCATGGGGGAGGGGTGGGGCTGACCTCGGAGGATGTAGCTCTGGTAGTTGTGGTCAGCAGCAGCACCCACACGGATCAGGCAATTCAGCCCCTCAGAGTGCACGAATTCAGGCACCAGGTCCTTATCCTCCTGGGGGGCATCATGGGGAAGTTTAGGGGGGCTCAGGCTAGATTCCTACCCTCAGCCCACCTCTGGGCCTCACCTGGAAGATCTGCTTTAATGAGAAGAGGGAGCGGCGGAGTTCAGGGCCACTGGAGCCATACAATTTTTCTGCAAAGGGTAGGTGGACATAGTAACCTCAAGGGGACACAGACACCCTCTTCTTTTGGGACACAACCACAACCCCCCACCAAAGAATATTCTAGTACTCTTGAACCCTCCAACTCCTCCTCTACTTACTCCCTGACTCTGGGCAGCCCCCACCACAATCTAGCTGCAGCATCAGCCCTGTCCTGGAAGGAAAGGTCAGGATAGGAATGGGGAGGGCCACATATACTGTCTCTGATCTGCCCTGTCCCACTGTCCAGCACAGACCTGAAAGAAACTGAGCCAGCTGGGCGGGGGTGGGGGGTTGCTGGACACTGATGCTCTCACACACTCACCTAAGATGGCATTGACCCTCACAGAGAGCTGGGTCCGCAGGATCAACGTAGGCTTCCGCCCTTTGCTGGAATCAAGCAGCTTAGTCAGCAGCTCCCAGCCCATTCCTTGAGGTCCCTTCCCCTATACCAAAGCAACCAAAGACCTCCCCACTTGCCAACCCAGGCCCAGCTCCTTCCTCCCCAATTGCTCCTCCAAGCCCAAGGATTGGCCAGACAAGAAGGGTTTATGCAAACACAGGTATCTCAGGTATGTGGTAGAGCCCCCACTCCCTGGGCAGCAGGTAACACTGGCCAGGCCTTGGGATTCCCCTGGCACAGTTCCCTGGGGAAGTGTGGAGGTGACCACATGTGGCCCAGGCTAGATGTTTTGGCTGCTGACACCTTAGCTAGCCCCTTGTGGGGCCAAAGTTGGGGCCAGCTTTGTCTTTCTGGCCTCATCAGCTCTGACCTAATCTCTTCATAGAAACTTTCCAGCATCTCCCGCTGCTCTTCCAGGGACAGCTCAGGGTCCAGGTAGTATCCAGACGGAGACACTTGTAGGGCACAGTCCTCTAGCTGGGGGCAAAGAGAACAGCTGTCAGGGCTGGGGTAGAAGTAGCAGGGGTATGTACAGAGACCTCGTGACCTCCTACCTCCTACTCAGGGTGCTGGCAGAGAAACACATGACAGGGTCTGCACTGCAGCCATGCATTCCTTCAGCAGTCCTTCTTCATGTACCTACATGTGCAAAGCCCATCCTTCTCAGGTGCCATGCTTTCTTGCCCTTTGTATGTGCTATGTCTTCTCCTGGCTAATACCTACCCATTCTTATTTTCAGATTAGATAAGGCTTTTTGAAAAGACTACCTTGATGCCCAGCCGGCATGGCTCAGTGGATTGAGTGTCGTCCCATGGACTGAGAGGTCCTGGTTCGATTCCCAGTCAGGGCATGGGTTGCGAGCTCCATCCCCAGTTATAGGCGTGCAGGAGGCAGCCAATTGATGTTTCTCTCTCACATCTATGTTTCTATCTCTCTCTCCCCAAAATCAATAAAAACATATTTTAAAAAAACTTCCTTGACTCTTCCAGCCAATGCTATGCAACCCACTCCACGCCATGTAGGCCTTCCACAGAGCAGTACAATATCCTAGATACTGGTCTCTTTTCTCTGTAACTATGTGTTCTGTGGGTTCAGGCACCATGTCAGTCTTGCTGCATGCTATATCTGCTGAGCCTAGTACAGCACTTGGCACATAGTAAGTGCTCACTACACATGTGTTGAGCTAATGAACATGAATGAGGAAGGAGAATGGAGAGAAGATGGAAGGGAAGGAAGTTCTTGCCTTCGAGGAAGTTCACAGCTCTGGACCTAGCCCAAAGGTTTCCAGCTGCCCTTGGTCCCATGGGGAGGAAAGGAAGGTCAGGTCCTGTCCCCACCCCTGCCTCTGTGTAGCACCCCTGCTATGCCTGAGAGCCTGACCCAGCTCCTTCCTGGCAGTTCAGTCCCTTCCTGTGAGGCCCTTGGATGACCACCTCCCCCCACTGCCTGGGGCATGGGGCATAGGACAAATACTCCAGCCTGGGGTGATAAGTTGCAGCCACAAAGTGTTTAAGCCTGAGGAGAAAGCGTTAAGAATGCTGGGAGGTGCAAACCCAGCTGGGAGGTGTATATGTGTATCCTTGAGTTAAGATAGTGAGGAGCAGGGGGTAATCCACAGGCTCCCAGTCCCTCCAGGCCTGAGGGTCTTTGCCCTGCCCTTAAGTGGGCTACAGTGACCATGGTCCTAGCTGGACCTCAGCGGCCTCCAAGGGGCCTATTGAAAACCAGAATTTAGGGTCTGACACTGTCAGTCTACAGTGGGTCCCTGAAACCTGCAAAAGGCACATGCTCCAACATGTATCTGCTTCCCATGTCTCTCTTCCCGCTGAGCCTGGCTCCCCTCCACCACTGGGCAGGACACATGGCTGCTTGAGAAGCACCTGTAGAAGGACCTAGTAAGGTGACTATGGACTATGGACTATGGAGAGTCTGATGGCAGCACTATGCCTCTCCCAGACACCTCCTCCATAGCAAAGTCCCCTTAAGTGGCCTCATTCCTTGAGGTGCCATGACCCAGGGAGAACTCCCCTCTGTAGAGTCAGGGTGCCTCTGGTTTCCATCTCACTGGGAAAGTCAACCCCAACATTTGTCCTGTTGTTCCGTCAACCCTGCCTTGCTCTGGACCTAGCCCAAAGGTTTCCAGCTGCCCTTGGTCCCATGGGGAGGAAAGGAAGGTCAGGTCCTGTCCCCACCCCTGCCTCTGTGTAGCACCCCTGCTATGCCTGAGAGCCTGACCCAGCTCCTTCCTGGCAGTTCAGTCCCTTCCTGTGAGGCCCTTGGGTGACCACCTCCCCCCACTGCCTGGGACATGGGGCATAGGACAAATACTCCAGCCTGTTTTCTATCCCACTTCCTGCCTGGCTGCCTGCCCTGCCTGGGCGTCTTGGACGGGCCTGGCCTCTCTCCCTGAAACAGAGTCATCTTCTCCAGGGCCTACTGGGAACAGGCCTGAGATGGGGCAGGGGGGGGCCAAGGCCCCAGGGCTGGGGTACTTTGTCCAGGGGCAGCTCAGCTGAGGGTAGCCCCACATTCCTTCTGATCCCTCTTCCCACAGTATGACTCAGCACCTACCCTCCCCACCCCCATCCAGGCACAGCTGTATCTCCTTCTGGAACCCTAGAGAAATGTATCTCTCCCAGAGCCACACTCTCCTCAGGGATTCCCCCAAATCACACATGTATAGAACAGCTCATTCATTTAAACATTCAAAAACTGGGCTAGTTTTAGGTGTTGAGGACATAGCAAGGAACAAGACACTGCCTCTACCTTCCTTACTTTCCAGTCTAGTCTGGGAGGCAGGCAAACTTGACTCAGAGAAAGGCCACAGATAAATGCAGAAGCACAATGGCCAAGAGTGCTAAGCAAGGGGAGGGGTGGAGTGATATAAAGATAAACACTGGAGAGGTGATCAGATTATACAAGGTGACTGCTTACACACCCAGGTATATATGGAGAATATATATATGAATACATATGTATATATACATATATATATTCACTGGCCAGGCACAGGCCCAAGAAGCACACCCACAGAAAGCTCAGGCCCAACTCTCTTCCCTTCCTGCATGCATTCTTTTTTTAAAATTTATTATTATTTTTTATCCTCACCTGAGGACATGTTTCCATTTTTTGTTCAGATAGAGTGGGTGGGAGGGAGAGAGAGAGAGAGAGAGAAACATTGACGTGAAAGGGACACATCGAGTGGTTGCCACCAGCACGACCCAGCCAAGCTGGAGACAAACTGCAACCAAGTTACGTGCCCTCAGCGGGAACTGAACCTAGGTCTCTCTGGATCGCAGGCCGATGCTCTAACCGCTGAGCAAAACCGGCCAGGGCCGGCATGCATTCCTGTACACTCTAACCCCAAGTGTGCAGGATACCTGGGATGCCTGCATCCATGTCGGGCAGGGGTCCTGAAGACTAAGCTCACCAACCTCAGCCTCCTCAGATGAGCAGGCTTAAACCCTGGTGGTAGCTGTGGCTTCCCTAACCAAGTCACCTGTCCAATCTTGCCCTAACCATGTCACCTGTCCATTTCTGGAGAGGAGGTCCAGGAAAATTGGCAGCCCAAAGCCTACAGGACAATGTTCCCTACTCTAGCTGTTTGTCTTGGATGAAGATGGAGGAGGGGGCTAGGGTCAGACAAGCAGCAAAGAGCAGAGACTTCCTGCCAACTGAGTGGTGCTTGTCCCTCACACCCCAGGCCCCTTCCTGGGGTCACCCTTCTGAGAGCCAAACCTCTGGGCCTTGTTTCTCACACCCTGGGGCTGGGCCAGGCCTGAGTAAGCCCAAACCCTGGTCACTGCTAACAGTGCTTAGGGTCAGCACATGGTCAATGTGGATCTACATCCTTGACTCCCTCCTGGCTCTTGTCTTCTGCACTTCTCTGCTGTCTGTCCTGGGGTGGTGTCCCTCCGCCATTCTTCCCAGGCTCAGCCCCTCACTTTAACCTCCAGACCACTTTTCTTTTGATTCTCTGGGCTCAGGTTTTTCTGGCAGCCCCAACCAACTTGTTACATATGATTTTATATGCAGGGCCAAGCATAGGGGACCCTGGTGTCTACTCCCCAATATTTTTCATAGCAGCCAGGTGAGAATGAACATGCCAGGGACACAGTACAGGAAAGATGGAGAAGAGGACAGAATTATATGCTGAAGGACTCTTGTTTTAGGAAATAATCTGTTAATTGCCTTTTTCTTCTCTTTTCCTATAAACACAAGACCCTGTGCTCTATGACCCTCCTCCTTTCCTGTTATCTTGGGTCTCCAACTAGACTGTGACTTCCTGGATGAGATGACATGAATAGGCCTTGTGGAGAGAAATCCACTTTTGTTACGCCTCCTCTATGTCACACACTGGGCTGCCTGATTTGTTTGATTCTAATAATTCTTTTGCAGGTGAGGAAACCAAGGCAAAGAAATTTAGTGAATTTGTACCAGGCTGCACAACCAGGAATGGGACTAGGGTTAACTGACCTAGATCTTAAATGTATGT
Organism: Molossus molossus; assembly: GCF_014108415.1. Taxonomy (NCBI): domain Eukaryota; kingdom Metazoa; phylum Chordata; class Mammalia; order Chiroptera; family Molossidae; genus Molossus; species Molossus molossus. The sequence goes on along the minus strand of NW_023425357.1, from coordinate 37,659,068 downwards.
TCATTGGAATTGCTCCAAGGAACCCTGGAGGGGAGGTAGAGTGAGGGTTGGGGCCTGTAGGTTTGCCAAGAGCTGAAGATGGCCCCTCAGCTTTCTGGACTCTGCAAATACCCCAAACTGGTCCTCCCGGTTCCAGCAAAGAGAATGCTAACACACACACACACACACACACACACACACACACACACACCATACATGCTTGGGTAATAGTGCCTCCTTCTGCCAGGACCTAGGTCCTGGGGTCCCTTACCAGGCTGCAGCCCAGAATGATCAGCTAATTGGACATTCCAGCTGTAGGGAAAGTGGGGAGGAAGCCTTGACTCATACCCACATCCCAATCTTCTACCATCTCCCAAAGAAACCTTCATACCAAGGAACTATAGGGCTCAGTTCATCACCAGAGCACCACCCCATCTCACCCTTAAGAATCCTCTGGGACCCCTCCAGTTGGTCCCTGTCCCAGCAGGTCAGGTTAAAACTTTACCCCCTTGCTACAACTGCTTCTGAAGGGTAAAATGGGGCTAGAGCGAGGAGGGGGCAAGGTCAGGAAACATTCCAGGACAGTGCTACCCCTGTTCTACTCTAATCTTTAGCCACAGCTGGGGAAACAAAGTTGCTGGTAATGGACAGATTTCTAGGACTCTCTCTGCTTCTAGGAGTAGGGGCCTTCTCTGGCCTTTGCATCAGGATTAGAGCAGCACCCACGTCCCTCTGCCCAGAGCCCAGGGAGAAGCCAGGGCAGGGCCTTTTTGGTGTAAGGGAGGGGTTCCTGAGGCACCACCCAGAAGGACAAAATGTAACAGGGAAGGTGGGACTGGGCAGCTCTGGTTAAGGAGGTGAGCTGAAGGCCAGAAGGCCAGGTTCTTCCTTGATGCAGGGGCAGGTCCCTGGGCTGGGATAGGCTCTGGCAATAGAGGGAAGATAGCCCTGGCCAGTTTGGCTCAGCGGTTAGAGCGTCGGCCTGCGGTCCCGAGAGACCCGGGTTCGGTTCCCGCTAAGGGCACGTACTTCGGTTGCAGTTTGTCCCCGGCCCTGGTTGGTCGTGCGGGTGGCAGCCACTCGATGTGTCCCTTCACATCGATGTTTCTCTCTCTCTCTGTTCCTCTCTCTCCCTCCCGCTCCATCTGAACAAAAAATGGAAAAATGTCCTCGGGTGAGGAAAAAAAAAAATAGAGGGAAGATAGATATTCCTGAATTTCCTTGGGGACATGAGGCATGGCCCAAGGCACTGCCAGGACCCTGCCTCATCCTCTCCCCCCCATCCCCCATCCCCCCCCCCCCCCCCCCCCCCCCCCCCCCCGGGCCAGGAGATGAGTCAGAGGCTGTAGCCAGGAGCTTCCTCCTAGACTGGGAGGAAATAAGCAAGGCCCTCTCTGATGTGAAAACTCCAAGTCCTTTAGAAAGGAAGCCCCTAGGGGAACTCAAGAGGCCTGCCCAGTGAGGTGGAGTGGAGCCCAAGAGAGAAAGTGGGCTGGGCCTCTGTACATCCCCAGGGAGGGGGCAGGGTCTGCAGGGATGATGAGGGTCAGTGCCCAGAGTAGGACAGACTTGGCTGTGTCCTGTTCCTTTACTGGACAACTGTATAGAGGATGAAGCAGGGAGTACAAAACCCCTTCCTCTTATTTCTGCTCTACAGGCCTGCACAGGAATGCCTGGATTTCTGGGCCACCTCTCCCCCTCTAGAGGGCTAGCAAGTTAGGCTTGAGTCATGTCTGTGCACCTGGGGCACCCATCTATAGGACTAGGGGAGGAACCAGCTGTTGACATTTCCTGGAAGGAGGGGCACTGCTCCCCCCTCTCAGATCTCTGATGTCCCTGCTCCTACCCTATTTTCAGCCCTTCTTCCTCCAGCCTTCTATTCTGGGGCTGTGGTCACAGTTTATATTTGGGATGAGCACATCACAGTGCATCTGACCATTGCTGGCAGAGCTGTCAGCCCCAAGGAGTTCTGGCTCTAGGCAGAGCGGAAACCAAGTGTCCACCCCCATATCCTGCCAGTGGAGAATATGGCAGTCCTCAGGTACACCAGGAGGGAGATACTGAAAGTGGAGAAACTAGGAACGACTGAGTTGGCAGAGATTTAACACATTCTCTGAGTTCAGCAGTGTCCTCAGCTGGGGAGCAGAGAACAGGGGGCAGAGCACCTACCTAAGTAGGGTTAAAGGTCCCTAAATGGGAGGTGTTCTGAGCCTCTTTCTTTGGGAGGTAGCTGACATCCCAAATCTGCCCCTAATTGGAAAGAGGGGTGTCAGGGTTAAATCCTGTCCTAGAGTGGGGGTGGGAGGAATACTATGTTCTCTCTAGTGCTCCAGGCTTATTTCAGCACCGAGTTTCAGGAACCTAGACTCAGTTCGGCACCCCTCTCTCTCTAGCGCTCATCCTGAATGTGAGGTGGTCTTGGGCTGGACGCGCTTCTTCCAGGCCCACTTGTTTGCTCTTTCAGCAGGGCAGGGCTGGAGTGGACAGTATACTGCCACTTTCAAGTCGTGGCCTTGAATCCGGACTTTGCAGGGACACGCGCAATTCCACAGGCCAACAGTCTCACCAGCTCTTCCGCAGGTTCTCAGAGGCGGGGCTGGCCCGCAGCGCGAAGAATGCAGGCTGGGGGCCCGGCGCCCAGGGCACATTCCAAGGGGGACCCCCGGGCCCGGGGTGGGGGTGGGGAGCAAGTTTGCACAATTCGGCAACCCTGCAGGGGAAAGCACCCCCACCAGTTCTCTCTCCTTTCCCGCACCACAGGCAGGGAAGCCCCGGGGGGGGGGGGGTGCGCCTCCCAAAGTCCTGGCCTGGAAACCCGACGCGCGCCGGAAAGGGCTGCTTGCGAGGGGCTGAGTGCCGCGAGCGGTAGGAGAGGTAGGGACCGCCATCTGGAAAAGGGCTTTTCCTGGTACTGTGCAAGAGTCGGTTCCGGGGCTCAGGCAAAGTAGGGCAAGGCGGCGGTTTAAAATTAGCCCGGCCCGCCCCCTCCCTTCCAGCTGCCGGCCCGCGGCTGCGCGAGTACAGGATGGCGGGGGCTGTGACTCAGAGGGCTTTTCCACCCGTGGAGCCTCCAGCGCTCGGCGTGTCCCGGGCTCGCTTCTCGAGGACTCCCCTTACTCCGTGAAGTCTCTTCGCCTCCGGCACGCCCAAGCCAGAGCTCCCACCTACAAGAGCAATCCAATCCAACCTCCAGACACTGCTCGAAAAGCCTTGGCCACCTTTAGTGGCCCGCCCTGGGTCCGCCCCTCCTCGTAGTTCCGCCCCGGCTTCAGGTGAAGTAAAAGCTAGTCCACACATCCCCAGCTCCTCCTCCTAGGTCCGCTACCACCCAAATATCTACCGTCATCCAATCCAAAGCAGGTACCCAGGCAGACAGGCAGCAAGTGGAGCCCCTCTCCCCAGCACCTCCCCAGGTGGGCCTCACTTCAAGGGGCAGCCAGGGTGGCGCAGACCACAAGCTCCCATCTCCCTTCTTCAGCTTCCCCTGAACTTGAGAGGCGTTCTCGCAAACGGGGCCGCGTAGACCTTGGGTCCCCAGCCCAAAACTTTCCCAGAGGAGCGTACCCACTGCAGCTTCTCTCCGAGGAGCGCCTCCCGAGGACTTTCATGGCGCCAACCCTGAACTCTCGATTGCCCTCAACCTTTCTCCGGCGCCCCTCACCTTGAGTGGCGCCCCTAGAAGGCGGTGCAGCGCGGGTAGCTGTGCGCCCAGGGGCAGCGCCCCGTCCAGGCTGCAGGTGGGGGCCCGGCGCGGCTCCGGGAAGTTGGCACATGCAAAAGGATCGGTGTCCTCCAGGTACTGCACCCGCACGGTCACCACTGATACCGGCTCCCCGTCCCTGCGGTCTTCCCCGCCAACCATGGCTTTGCCACTGGCCCGTACCGCGCGTCTCGGAACAGGTCTGGAACCCGTTGGGAAGACTACTCAACTGGATCTGGGCGGGACCGGACTGGACGCGGCTGAGGGGGTGGGGCCAGGCGGAGGCGGGGCCAAGGGAGGAGGTGGAGCCAAGAGTCGTCCCGGAAAGCGTTCGGGGGCGGGCAACCACTGCCGGAGGCAGGGCTTGCGGCTGGCCACTCAGAGGGCGCGATCTTAATCCCGTTAGTTCTCTAGTGAGGCAGGCGGGAAAACCCGAGCTCGCGCCCCATCTTCGAGAGCGCGCAGCGGGCCGGAAGGCTTTCTTTGCTGCGCTCTCTTTGAGGAATTGTTAGGGCAGGTGGGGCGGAAATTTCTTCAGATAGTGGCTGGCCTGGTCTCCCTCAGTTTAGAGACGAGATGGTCCTGAGTCCTTCAGTTTGAGGAATGAAGTGAATGGGATCCTCTCATTTGGGGAAAGCAGGGAGATGAATCCCTTTCAGTTTGGAGCAAGAAGTGAAAATAGATTCTACTCAGTTTGAAGAAAGAGGTGGGATCATTTTCCTTTAGTTGGGGGAAGAAGAGGAAGCGATGCTTCTCAGTTCTGGGAAAAGGATGAGATGACGCAGTTTGAGGAGGGAGGTAGAACACGTTTCTCTCAGTTTTGGGGAAGAAGTGGAATGGGTGCCCCTCAGTTTGAATAAGCGGAGATGGTTCTCACTTTGAGACGAGATACGCCTAATGCCCCTCAGATTTGGGGGGAAAGTTGAGTGGATTCCTCTTAGTTTGAAGGGAATTGATAGTCTGTGTTTTCCGTAGTTTAGGGAAAGAAGATGCGTTCTCTTCAGTTTCATGGAAAAGGTGAGGAGTTTCCTGTAGTTTGAGGGAAATGAAGAGGAATGGCGCTCCTCGGTTTGGGAGATGAGAGGAATAGCCCCCTTCTCAGCTTGGGCCCCGTCCGGGCCTTGGGTTTTCTGGAGACCTTGAGGACAGCGCTGTCCACACGATTCTCTGGGAGCGCCCAGTGCGCGTGCGCAGCTCTGATCTGGGCTGGAGCCCGAAGGGGGTCCCAGGCTCTACTGGGCGGCGCCTATGGAGGCGGCGGCGCACTGCTCCCTGCGATCTCTTGGCTGCAGCGAGAGAGCCGTGGGCTGAGTACCAGGGGCCAGCTGCTCTCTGCTCGGTGGCACTTGCCTTGGAGACGAGCCCCTTTCGTCTGGATCCTGCCTCCTGGCAGATCCCTGGCCCTTCCGCGGCGGGCTGACACCTTCCGCGGGTGGGACGCCGCTGGTGATTCGGGGGTGCTGTGGTCGCTCACAGCTGGAATCCGGCTGGGGAAGGCGTGGGGCAGGTTTGGAGAAGCAGATTGAAAGGAATAGGTTGCAGGACTTGGGGGTGGGCTGCACTGGGGAATTTCCAGAGCTGAGACTGGTTTAGACGGGAGGAGCTGGGGGCCTGAGTACGAACGCCCGGGGCAGGATCTGGGAGTCCGTACCTGGCTTGGGGGTATCAGTTGGGATTGGGGGTAGCGCTTCTCACGTGCTTGTGACGCGGGGGCGGCTGGTAGGAGGCCGCGGCGACGTGGGGCCGGCTCCAGTGCAGTGCCTGGAGGGCGACTAGGCAGGAAGCAGGATGCTGCGCGCCGCGCTGTCGCTCCTAGGGCTGCCCCTCGTGGTGGCAGCAGCAACTGAAGAACCCACCCAGGAGCCGGGGTCCCCGGGCGAACCTCCCCCAGAGTTGGCGCTTTTCCGCTGGCAGTGGCACGAGGTGGAGGCCCCCTACTTGGTAGCCCTGTGGATCCTGGTGGCCAGCCTGGCCAAAATCGGTGAGTACATGTGCAAGGGCCAGGCCGGCGGCTGGCGGTGGGCAGTGGACCACCCCCAACCCCTAGTTCCCAAATCAGGGCAGGCTTCTTGCACAGTGCCGGGATTTAGGTTGCGATTCCACAGTCCCGGCTGTCACTGAGTTTCTGCGTTGCCTCTTGAGGATTTCCCTCCTCCCCTTCTCCTCGCGTGGGAGCTCTGAGGATTTGCCTTTTCCAAGGGTTGCCCCAGCTCTCTCCGTCCCCATCCCGAGAGGGCAAAGGCAAAGGCAAAGACTTTGCCCTCTCTACCCCCCTCTTTCTCTTGCAGTAAACCCTTCAGTCTTGCTTCTCCACCATTCCTCAGCTACCCAGAAATCTGTCAGTGGTGAAAACGTGTGGGGACACTGAGGGGATGGGTGTTCTGCAAACCCAGGCATCCTGGTCCCAAGGAACAGGCTTCCCTGGAGACCAGGTCCAAGTGTCCCAGTCTTTTGGGATCCTAAGCTGTCATTTTTCCTCTAGTCCCCTAAAGATGCCCTCTTCTTGTGCCTAGCTGTGGGACTCCACCCCAGCCCTTCAAGTTCAGGTCTACAGTCTTTCCACTTCAGGGTATAAGAAACTTCCATTTATTGGGGCCTTACTGTATGCTGCCAGCAGTAGATGCTTTCATACATCCGACCTCCCTCAGTCTGCACAACATTGAAGGTTGTGCTTATCCTTTCCTTGAATAATGCTGCTTTTCCTTGCCTCTGCCCCCTCCTCCCTGCTTCTGGCCCCTCCTCCCACCAGAGACCCTCCTCCCTTTGTGCAGACTCTGCTGTGGGGATGGCTAATTATAGCTGAGTGTTGCTATTCTGCATCTATACTGGCACAGTCTGTACTCCAATCTTACCAATACAGCCTTCATGTAAGAATCACACAGATTAGAATTTGCCTCCCTCCTCCCCCAGGGACACTGCTGGGAGGAGAGGGTCTGAGCGAGAACTGAAGAACTCTCTACTCTGCTGTGGCAGCCTATTAATAATGGAAAATGGGCCTTTAAATGCCTTCCAGGAGCCCTGGCCGGTTTGGCTCAGCGGTTAGAGCGTCGGCCTGCGGTCCTGAGAGACCTGGGTTCGGTTCCCGCTGAGGGCATGTACCTCGGTTGCAGTTTGTCCCCGGCCCTGGTCGGTTGTGCGGGTGGCAGCCACTCGATGTGTTCCTTTCACATCGATGTCTCTCTCTCTCTCTCTGTTCCTCTCCCTTCCACTCTACCTGAACAAAAAATGGAAAAATGTCCTCCGGTGAGGATAAAAATAAATAAATAAATAAATGCCTTTCAGGAGCCTGGTTCTGTCTGTCAGAGAACAGGCCTTGGTGATGTTTTTGGATTGCTGGGATTGATGCATACTCTAGAGATGAGAATGGAATAGGGTTCCTGAAGGAGAGGAGAAGGGGAACCAAAGGTAGTGTGTGGGAGATCTATGACTGAACTTACCTTAGAGCCTGGCAGCAATGAAAGCAAGGGGAGAGGAACCTCAGATCTGGGAGCTAAGAATTAGGTTTGCTGAGAAGTTTGTGAGTTTCAGGAGAGTTCCTGTCTTATTTAGGCTTATAGCAATGACTGTAGTTTCCCCCATAAATTATTGTGCTTTTTCTAAATTGGATGACACCTCCCCTGGAGGTAGAAAAGAGCCTCCTTTGCATCAGTCAAAAAAAGAGAGGAGGAGAAAGATAGGTAGAATGTTCTGGGATACCTTCCTCCAGTTTCATTGCTAGAAGATTCCCCCACTTTTATTCAATAAATCTTTATGTAGATCCCGCTATGTGCCAGGCACTGTCCTAGGCCTTTTGGGGAGAAGGGCATTATCTTGGCATTGGGTCTCACACAGACTAACATGGAAACCTACCTCACTACCCACCACCCCAGGGATAATATGGGGAGAGGTATTCACTCTTGGCCTAAGGGACCAAGGGATAGCCAAAAGAACTTATTTTAGGGACAAAGGTAGAAGTGGAAATAATGCTAGAAACCTATTTCATACCACCTCCTCTTTTCATAGAGTCAGATCTGTTGCTATTTTACCCCAGAGTCATATTTAACTAACATTTGTTGAGAACCAGCTCTTTGTCTGACATCCTACTAGGCACATTCACATTATATCATCATTTTATTCTCACCCTGTGTAATGGTATTTTTCCCATATTACAGGAGAAGAAATTGAAGTTCAGGTAAATTAAATAATATGCCTGAGATCACACAATTAGAAAGTGATAGAGACAGAAGAATTGAAGATTTTCTGACTGCTAACCCCAATACTTTTTAAATTACCAAGTCCTTGGTGAGCCTATACAATGAAAAGCACACTGGGCTAGAATAGTACTTCTAGGAGGTGTACTATGCATTATGGTCTAGACAGGGAGACAGGATGCAGTAATATAATAATAGATGACATTTATTGAGTGCTTACTATAAAGCACTGGGCTAAGTATATTGTCTTACTATAAAGCACTGGGCTTGAGTATATTGTCTTATTTAAACCTCACAGTGGTCCTATGAAATCTTACTATTTTTATTTCCAATCTATTCTTGAGAAAACTGAAAGTCAGAGAGGTGAAGTAATTTGCTTCAAAATCACAGACAAGTAAATAGAGGAGCCAGGCTTTGGACCAGGCAGCCTGGCTCCAGAGGCCCTGATTTTTACACCTATATTATACATAAAAGTATATTGAGTAGCATTTGCCGAGGTTCAGATAATGGCTAGGAATAAAGGAAATTAGAGAAAGGTGAGGTCCCCTGATATGAAGCAGAGAGGAGGGGGCATTTCTGGAAATGGAAAAAGCAAGCAATAGTCTAGGTTACCATGGTAGGAGCACCAAGAAATAGACAACTTTGTAACCCTGGAAGATTGGAGATTCTAAGAGCCTTGCATTCTTTTCTCCTTCTTTGGTCCCAGGGTCAGGGGTCCTGACCTTGGATAACCTAAGATTGAGAGGTTACAGGCCAGTGTGTGTGTATCTGGTAAGCTGAAACCTGGTCCTCTTCTTACATTGCAGTGTTTCACTTGTCTCGGAAGGTGACATCTCTGGTCCCTGAGAGCTGCCTGCTGATTTTACTGGGACTGGTGCTTGGAGGCATTGTCTTGGCTGTGGCTAAGAAAGCCGAATACCAGTTGGAGCCAGGCACCTTCTTCCTCTTTCTGCTGCCTCCTATTGTGCTAGACTCGGGCTATTTCATGCCTAGCCGGCTGTTCTTTGACAACTTAGGTGCCATCCTCACCTATGCCGTGGTGGGCACACTCTGGAATGCCTTCACAACAGGTGCTGCCCTCTGGGGCCTGCAGCAGGCTGGACTTGTGGGTGAGTAACCCTAAGACCCGAGCTGGCAGAGGGAGGCTTTGCCAGACTCATCACCCAACTCTTTTTCCCTCTGCCTTTGGAGATCCCATGTTGGCGAGAGCCATGCCCTGAGAGTTCCATCTTGGGTCCCTCTTACCTGGGGTGCAAGGCATTGCTCCAGATGGGCCTTCAGCCTTCATTAGGTCTTTGCCAGTTGAATCTGGGCTCCTACAGCATGACAGATGATCAGGGACCTGACTTCCAGCTGTGTGTGGGCTGCTGAGGCTGGGAAGCCGGTATCACCACTCTGTTGTCTCCTACCTGCTGTTACCACACTGCCAATTGCCAGCCCTGCTCCTCTGAGGCACAGCTCACCATTCCTGTGAGGGCCTACCATCTTGACTCATATTATTATTTTTAATAAATACATATTATACATTCACAAAATGCAAGATACTACATTGGGTGTTCTCTCTACTTATCCCATTGACTCATCATAGCAACCCTGTTGAGGTATAATTTGTCCCATTTAATAGATGAGGAAATAGAGGACCTTAAACTTGTTTGATATCAGGTCCAACGTTAGCAGGAGAAGTCCATTTTACTGAGGCTCTTTGCATTCAGGCTGCTGTGACCTGCTCCCTTTTTCCTCATTTTCTGCCCCCCAAATTTATTCAACCCTGAATGTTGGTAATTCTGACTTCTTCCAAGGTACAAGGGAAGGTTTGCAGTTTTCACTGAGGACTCCAACCTGGTTTTCCTAATTGGTCGATGAACTCCCTGAGTGGGAAGGGAAGGGAGGACATGAGACCATGATCTTAATAGTAATCCTAATAATAGGGTACTTTCTATGTATTAGGCACTGGCTAAAAGAACTTTGTGGGGAAAATACTGTAATTATTCCCAAAATATACATGAGGAAACTGAGGCTCTCAGAGATATGACATGTTCAAGTCCCACCGGTGGTGCTTTTTATGCTATATTCAGTCCTCATAGATGGATAGCCTCTCTCCCTGCTGCTGAGAATTGTGAGGGTCACATCCCTTAGGCTGAGAACCACAGGTGTGGGAGAAAGCACACTCTTTTGTTCTCCCTAATAAAGCCAGTCAGCAGCCAGTTTCCACCTGCTGGTGGTTATTATTACTGCTGCTTTACTATTTATTGTCAGTGCCATTTAGCTTTTCAGGTTACATAGAGCTTTCTTAGTCATCTCCTAGGTTGTTTTTTGCAGCAGTCTTGTGAGGTAGGCACACGAGGAGGCATGGCTAAGAGAAGTCATGCAACAGTGATAGTGCCAACATCACAGAGCTGATAACTGGCAAAACCAGGTCTTAGGCTCAAGTCTCTTGACCAGCAGGCTGATGCTCTCTTTACCATCCCAGTCTTCTCTGGGTGTCCTTGTTTTAACAGTGGGGTGGTGTCTGGGCTTGAGACAGGAGACTCAGTTCCTCACCAATTACTGTCCCCCATCTGTCCCTTGAAAGCCCATAGAGTACAGGCTGGCTTGCTGGACTTCCTGCTGTTCGGGAGCCTCATCTCAGCAGTGGACCCAGTGGCTGTGCTGGCTGTCTTTGAGGAAGTGCATGTCAATGAGACACTCTTTATCATTGTTTTTGGCGAGTCCCTGCTCAATGATGCAGTCACTGTGGTAAGAATGCTCAGCTGGCCTGCTGATCTCAGGCCCTCCCGCTCTGAGTAGTTGGGTGTATAAGTAGGTTCAGACCCTTTTCCCCGACCCCCTGGGGAAGAAATACAGTCTCAGCATTTACCTTCTCCTAGCAGTCCCAATTGCTGCCTTCCCCTCATTCCTGACTCTCTTCTCACTCAGGTGCTGTACAAAGTCTGCAACTCCTTTGTGGAGATGGGCTCTACCAATGTGCAGGCCACTGACTACCTGAAGGGGGTCGGTCAGTATTTCCCCACTTTCAGCTAGCACTGCAGGTCTGCCTCCCCTGGGTAGCTTAGTCCCTATCCCCACCACTTCAGGACAGAGGAGGCTTATTTCAGGCTTACTCATTCCCTTCCCTCCTCTATGGAGAAATGGGGTCCTGAGAACCTAAGAAGGAGGGGCTTTCCTGGGATCCTGGCTCAGGGATCCTGATCCCCGGGGAGTGCAGTGGGCATTATCCTCCACTCCCTGCCAGGCAGAAGTCTTGTCAGCCTGGGTTTGATCCAGGCCAGGGGTCATGCTGACAACCCACTCCTCCCCCAGCCTCCCTGTTTGTGGTCAGTCTGGGCGGGACAGCCGTGGGCTTAGTGTTTGCCTTCCTCCTGGCCCTGACTACACGCTTCACCAAGCGGGTCCGCATCATCGAGCCACTGCTGGTCTTCCTCCTCGCCTATGCAGCCTACCTTACTGCTGAAATGGCCTCGCTCTCTGCCATTCTTGCGTGAGTCCAGGGGAACTTGCAAGCAGGCAGCTGGGAGGGGGCACTGGAGATGGTTGCTCCTCATATGGACAGATGCAGTGCCCTGAGGAGTCCATAGATTTCCCTGAGGTCTTGTGGTAGTGGTAGCCTCATACTCCCCTTGGGAGATAGTAAACCTCAGGTAATGTTCCAGGATCTACCCCCCAGAACTTTCCTGGGCACCCCAGACAGAACCCAATCTTTCTCTGCCTGAAGTGCTCTGTGTGGTGTGGGCTGAGGTAGAATTGGCTTCAAGGCCTGGAACTACTGGCTGTGGTGGCCACAGCACTTCAAAAGATGCCTCAGAGAGTGTGCTATTCAGAGCATGTTTCTCCCACCTTCCGCTCCAGGAGGCACTGAGCAGGAAGCCTGGAGATGTGAACACTCATCCCAGGACCACAGCTAGCTATTATTCGACAGTTTCCATGCCTCCTGGGCATCAGCTCTGAGAGTCTGAGGCAAGACCTTCTCCTGAAGCATGCTCAAACCCCAGAGGCTGACCTCTTCTCACTTGTCCTGTCTCTCCATTCCTCTCCCAGGGTGACTATGTGTGGCCTGGGCTGTAAGAAGTATGTGGAGGCCAACATCTCCCAAAAGTCACGCACAACTGTGAAATACACAATGAAGACTCTAGCCAGCTGTGCTGAGACTATCATCTTCATGCTGCTTGGCATCTCAGTTGTGGATTCTTCTAAGTGGGCCTGGGACTCTGGGCTGGTGCTGGGCACCCTTTTCTTCATCCTGTTCTTCCGAGCCCTCGGTATTTCTGGCACCCTCTGCTTTTCCACTCTGCTTCCTGTCCCTGCCCCAGCTCATCTTCCAATCTGAGTCCACATCCTTGTCAATTCCTAAGCCTCCCCTTGTTTCTTTCCCCTCCTAGCCCCTTTCAGACCTTAGCCCACATACTTGGTGTCAGTCACTCCCAGTGCCCTCTACTTCCAACCCCCTGCTCCCTACTGCCCTCCCTCCTGCTGTAGGTGTAGTTCTGCAGACATGGGTGCTGAACCAGTTCCGGCTGGTCCCTCTGGACAAGATTGATCAGGTGGTGATGTCCTATGGGGGTCTCCGGGGGGCTGTGGCCTTTGCTCTCGTCATCCTACTGGACAAGACCAAGGTCCCTGCCAAGGACTACTTTGTAGCCACTACTATTGTGGTGGTCTTCTTCACAGTCATTGTGCAGGTGGGAGAGCCCACAAGACTGGGTGGGGAGAGGGTCTGACATGTCCTGGGGGAGGCTTGGAACCTTTGTGATAGGGGCTCCTCTTCCTGTTGTGTATACAAGGGCCTGATTTCCCAGACTTTGAATGCACTGAGGTCAGGATACAGAAGCTGAAGCCTAATTATGGGGAGAGAAATGCAACAGGGAACAGGAGAGGGCAGGGCTCACCTGCTGCCTGTTTGTAGGGCCTGACCATCAAACCACTGGTCAAGTGGCTGAAGGTGAAGAGGAGTGAGCATCACAAACCCACCCTGAACCAGGAGCTGCATGAGCATGTGGGTACCAGAAACCCATCCCTCCACCTATCCCTCTTTCCCTTTTCCTATTTTGAGCAGAGTCCTGATCCAGTCCCCCTACGCCCCCCCCCCCCCCTTCTAGACTTTTGACCACATTCTGGCCGCAGTGGAGGACGTTGTGGGGCACCATGGCTATCACTACTGGAGGGACAGGTGAGGGAGCTGCCCCGAGGCTCCTTCAGCAGCAGCAGCCCCACCAGCCAGGGCAGCATGGGATATGTGCCACACTCCTGAGAAGGGACACAGCCAGGCTCAGGCTGGGTGACCTCTGTCTGAAGCCCTTCATTGGCATCCCAGTACTCTCAGGATAAGACAAAGCTCCCCAGTGAGGCCTGCCTGTCCCTGTGTGGTCTGGTGCCTGCTGGATTCAAACCTCATTGTGCTCTGCTCTGTCTTTGACCATCTGCCTGTTAATTACTTGTATTCTGGTTTAGAATCTTAGGGCCCACCATGCTCCTCTCCCCCTGGCCACTGGGACATTTATACATGTAGTTCTAGAATACTCCTTTGCCTCCCTTTCACCTACTTAACCTCTGTTCATCCTTCAGATCCCACCATAGCCATCAAGTCCTTAGGGAGGCTGTCCCTGGCCTCCCTAACTAGAACAAATCCATGCCACACTCTATAATTATCCTTTGCAGTTCTTGTCATGGTTGCACTTTTACAGTTATTTGCACTAACTTCATTTAATGGCAGGCTTTCCCGTAACACTATAAATTTCATAAGGGCAGGGACTAGCTTTGAGATTTTCCCTGACTGAGGTCCATACCAAGACAGCCAGGCCAGCGCTGGTGGTGTCCCTACCCCATCTGAGGAAGGGCCAGCTAGCCAGGCCATGGGAATGGCACTCAGGCCCCGGCCTGGCATCCTCTGTAGGTGGGAGCAGTTTGACAAGAAGTATCTGAGTCAGCTGCTGATGAGGCGGTCAGCCTACCGCATTCGGGACCAGATCTGGGATGTGTACTACAGACTCAACATCCGGGATGCCATCAGTTTTGTGGACCAGGTGGGTTGGCAGCCAGTGGTGGGTGAGTAGGTGGCCAGTAGAGCAGGGTAGGAAGGGGTGACTGACAGCAGATAGGCCCTGAGCAGGAAGTCAGGAAATTCTAGCAGACTCAGTGGTCTTGTGAAGTGACAGCTGCAGGAACCAGCCTGGCCAGATGCTAACATTCAGAGTCTGGCAGGAAGCAGAGAAAAGTGGGAAACAGCTAAACTCTGGAGTCAGCAAATGTGGTTCAATTATTACTTATAGGCTTGTGACCTTGGGTAAGTCGCTTATACTCTCTGAGCCTCAGTTTGCTCAACTGTAAGAAAGTAGAAATAAGAGTGCCCGTATCACAGAGTTTTAAGGATTCGATAGGTAAAATTGAACCTCAAACATCAAAAGTACAGAATGTGTTAACTATTGTTATTTTTTAGCACAGTAACTTGCACGTCAAAAGAGCAGAATAAGGGTTAACTATTGTTATTTTTTTATTGCTTTCTGACTGTCTGGGCCACTCTCAATCTGTTTACCATCTAAACTTTGTCTTGGCCCCTTCAGGGAGGCCACGTCTTATCCTCCACTGGACTCACTCTGCCGTCTATGCCCAGCCGAAATTCTGTGGCAGAGACCTCTGTCACCAACCTGCTGTAAGTCCTTGAGCCCACTTTCCCTTCCTCAAACTTCTCTCCATTGATCCCTCTATCTGAATCACTTCTGGGAAAGTTTATGAGCACCTTAGTTTCTGCCCTTCCCCTGGCCTGTGCCTCCTGGCCCTTCCCTAGCACTTGTTCCCTGCCTCTTGCAGGAGGGAGAGTGGCAGTGGAGTGTGTCTGGATCTGCAGGTGATTGACACAGTACGTAGTGGCCGGGACCGTGAGGATGCTGTTATGCACCATCTGCTCTGTGGAGGCCTCTACAAGCCACGCCGAAGGGTGAGAGCAGCCAGAGTGTAAGCCAGGGAGGGTGATCTGGCCATGATCGCAGGTTTATGAGGTGGTTGGCACCAGCTGTGGGGAGCTATAGATGTCAGGTTGAAGAGTGGAAGCTTCATCTTGTCAGTAATAACTTTTAGCTTTTCTTTTTTGAGTAAGGGTTGATCTAATACAAACACTGTTTAAAGATGTATTCTCTGGTAGCAGAATGCAGATCAAATTGGAGGGGGTCAGTTGAGAGGCTGGGCAAGCCAGTTGGGAAGCTGGAATGCAACACTGGATTAGAGCTGGGTTGTGGGAAGGGAGAGAAGCATAGGACTGGATGATTGGCCATGGAGGGGACAGAAGGAGATAGAGTACAGAGGGCTTGATGGGGTCTAGTCACAGACAGAAGCAGGAGTGCTGAAAAAGCCTGCGGGAGCAGCTTAGCATGGGGAAGGCAGACATCTACTTTAGGCAATCTGAGTTAGTCCAGTGCAGGTTGTGAAGTTTTGGGGCTGGAAAGGCCCATCCCATCCAGGAGGGAACCCATCGCAGCCCCAAAGGGAGCAGCAAGCCATTACCTTGAACTTCCTGAAATGGGAAGCCAGCTACCATTCCTGACAGTTTTAACAGTCAAGGCTGTTTCTACCTTGGAGACAGAATCGACTTCCTTTAACTTGCTCCCACTGGTCCTAATTTAACTCTCTACAGTTCTGCAGAATATATTTTCAAAGGTTTCAAGGCAATTCCCTTCCACACAGGCCATCTGTGCTGAGGCCAGCATTTCTTCTCTCTGATGTGTTTTCTCTGGTCATAAGAAATAAGGACCACAATGGAAGGTGCAATTCTAGCTGTTGTTGACCATAACAGGACATAGGGCCTCTCTCACCTTTCTAGTTCTAGACCTTGCTGTTCTCTTCTTGCAGCCCCGATTCCCTTCAGCTTTGGCTCACCACCCTGAGGCTTATATTGTCTTTACAATCAGGCAAACCCCTAGTGTTTTCTTTAGTTAATGGGTGTTAAACCCTATCTCATCTTATTTGTTCTATTTACTTTTTTTCTAATGGAAAATGTCACTCATTTACAAAACTAGAGAGAATATAGTAACTGATTTATCCATCACTGAGCTCCAGTAATTATCAATGCACAATTTTATCTTATTCTATTCTGGATCCCCACCACACTCCATCCCCACTTTATTATCTTAAAGCAAACTCCAGACATCATATCATATCATCTCTAAATATTTTGGTATGTATCTAGGCGGCAAGAACTCTTTAAAAAAAATACAACATACTACCATTATCACTTGTAACAGTTAACAGTAATTTCTTCTCACATCAAATATCCAGTGTTCATAAATATCTTTTTCCAGATGGTTTAAGTCAGGTTCAAATAAAGTCCACATATTGCATTTGGTAAATAAGTCTCTTTATTTTTAAAAAAATCTATAATATTTACTTCTCCCTCCTTGAAGAAACTAGATACTTTGTCTCAGAGAATTTTCCATATTATAGATTTTGCTGATTATATTCCAGTGGTGCTGTTTAACATGTTCCTCCTTCCCCTGTGTTTCCTGGTAGTTAAATCTAGAGATCTGGTCAGATGCAGGAACATCAATAAGTATGCTGGCCCTGCCCGGTTTGGCTCAGCGGTTAGAGCGTTGGCCTGCGGTCCAGAGAGTCCCGGGTTCGGTTCCCTCTAAGGGCATGTACCTCGGTTGCAGTTTGTCCCCGGCTCTGGTTGGTCGTGCGGGTGGCAGCCACTCAATGTGTACCTTTCACGTTGATGTTTCTCTCTCTCTCTTCCTCCAACTCTATCTGAACCAAAAATGGAAAAAAAAAAAGTATGCTGTGTGTTTCTTACTGTATTATATCAGGATGTACATAATGATTGGTTGTCTATGGATGTGTGTGTATGTAAGATTGGTAAGTGGGTTCTGCCCAACCAGTTCTTGTGTAGCCAATTAAAAAAAGAAAACTGGAGTAAGATTGTGCTTATCCCTGTTAAATGTCATCTTATTTGATTTAGCCCATCATTCCATCGTTTGGATCCCATATCTGCCACCAAATATCTGCTCAGATTCACATCCTGTGAAAATTTGCTGAGCCTGTTAACTCTGTATTCATCCAAACCAACATAAAAATGTTGAACAGGATAGAACTGAGGACAGAGCCCTGTGGCATGCTACTAAAGGCTTCCCTCCAAACTGACATGGATCAAGCATTTTTGGGTATAGTTACTCAACCAGTTCTGAATCCACTTAGTTGTACTGTAACACAATACATAATTCAAGCATTTTGGGGGTATGGTTACTCAACCAGTTCTGAATCCACTTAGTTATACTATAACACAATACATAATTCATCATGTTCTTCACAGAAATATCATCAAAAAGAGAGAGAAGTATCTAGTATGCAGTTAGAAATCTAAGATTATAGTTTAAGAGAAAGATAAGGGCTGAAGATGGATTTGGAAGCAATCTTTTTTTTTTATCCTCACTTGAGGACATTTTTTTGGTTTTTGTTCTATAGTTGGAGTGGGAGGGAGAGAGAGAGAGAGAAACATTGACGTGAAAGGGACACATCGAGTGGTTGCCGCCCGCACGACCCAACCAGGGCTCGGGACAAACTGCAGCCAAGGTAGGTACGTGCCCTTAGCAGGAACCGAACCCGGATCTCTCTGGACCACAGGCCGATGCTCTAACTGCTGAGCCAAACTGGCCAGGACTGGAAGCAATCTTTGTCAGAGTTTTCCTCACCTGGCTACATCAGAATCCCCTGGGGAGCTTGTTAGCGTACACATTCCTGGCTTCACCTCCTGAAGATTCTGATTCTGTGGTATGAAATGGGACAAAAGAAATCTGCTTTTAAATCATCCCCCAGGTGATTCAGATGCAGCTAGTCTGATGGCTGGTGTTGGGAACCACAGATCTCTATCCTGGGCTAGCTGAAGCTGAAAGAATGGACAAGTTTGCTGGGGAGAGAGAATTTAGAGGGGAGAGGAGGGCCAAGTACAACACTATGAGGAATGCACATGGAAGAAAAGAAAGGGGAGCTAGCAAAGGAGAAGCGAGAAGGAACCCTTGGAGGAGCAGTAGCAGATGGTGTCTTGGATGCCTATGGCAGAAGTGGGACTTAATGCTGCAGAGAGGTCAGGCCAGTGCTTAACTAGGGGCCATGGCATTGGTGACCAGGAAGAAGGCAACGCTGGGGAGTTGCAGACCCTGAAGTTGTATTTCTGGTATTTTTAAGGAAGTAATGGGTATGAGAGAAAGTGTCAGAATCAAAGTATAAAAGTTTGACAGCAAAGGGGAAGCAGTGGAGTCAATGGAAAAGTTTTCTTCAAGGAGGGAAGGGGCAGTGGTGAGGGAGGGATTAAAGAAGCAGGAGAAGGAGAAATAGGAGGAGCATGGAACTAATGGAGGCAGGAAGGAGTAAGCTGAGCAAAGCAGAGGCTGGGGTGGGGAGTGAGGAGCCCTGGGAAGGACCTGGACTCCTCCCTTTACCTCTCTGAGAGAGGGGCAGCTCTGGGTGAGTATGTAGAGGAGAACAGATGGGAGACTTGCAGGGAGCTCTTAGAACTGGTGAAGGGAAGCAGAAAATGTGAGGTATAGGAAAGGGGACAGACTGGGAATGTGAGGCAAGATAAAATGATTTGGAACATGCTGACAGTATTTGGGAAATTACCACTAGATAATGAAAAGGCTGCCAAGAGCCAAGGGCAGAGATGGAGGCCGTCTAGGTGAGTATGTGGTAAGTTTGGTCTTTATGAGAAAGAGTTGAGAGGAGCAGATGATGGGGTTGGTCCTGAATTGGGCACAGGTGGTTGTTGGACTGAGAGGGTTTGGGGTGTCAGGAGAGACAGTTATGGGAGTTCAAAGTGCAGCCCGAAATGTCATGGTGTTTGTTGTAGGAATGGCTAGCGGGAGAGTTTCACCTGGAGAGAAAATCCTGTGTAGCTAGCAGGGGATATGTGGGCCAGGTTCACAACTGAAGGTGCAAAGAAAGAAATGTCTCCTGTGGTCTCATAGTAACCCTCTGCCTCTGGTCATTCTTCAAGTCAGAGAGAAATAGGAAGGGGCAGTAGTGGATAGGGGAAACCAGATTTGGGGGAATAGGTTCTAGCATAAAGGAAAGTTTTTCCCTAGTGAACTGAGAATACAGAGTGTCTGGCTGGATTCCTATTGAATTTTTGTTTTGTTTTGTTTTTAATCCATGGCTAGTTCTTGAAAAACTGGGCCAGCAGGGCTTATGGTGACCATGGGGCTATGGCCTGGGATTCCTGTGGGAGGCCAAGGCACCCAGCCTCATGGCAGGGTGGGGCTGTCATTGCCAGTACAAAGCCAGCTGCAGCCGCCACTTCATCTTGGAGGATGTACAGGAGCGGCAGGACAAGGAGGTCTTCCAGCAGAACATGAAGCGGCGACTGGAGTCCTTTAAGTCCACCAAGCACAACATTTGCTTCACCAAGAGCAAGCCACGACCCCGCAAGGCTGGCTGCAAGAAGGCACGTGCTTTCTTTGGGGCTAGAGAATGACGGCATGCAGTTTTGCACCCCAAGTGTTGGAATCCAGCCCAAGGGGACCCCTAGTTGGATAATTAATCCTCAGGGATTTAGTGGCTGAAGCAGCCTGAGTTCCCTTTTGTATCTTCCTGGAGCCCTGAAAGGGTAAGGTGAAGCCTTCAGAGGAAGATCAGCTTCTTGGCCATGTGGTCAATTGCTGGGAGGCAGCTGAACTTCGTGCTATAAATGAAATGAGCAGGAGAAAGGCAGATTCTTTGGAGGAGGCAACTCCATAAACCCCTAATTCAGCTCAGACTGATGCATCAAGAGCCCTTCTGGGGCATGGGTTACTCAGACTCCACAACACTTCTGTGGGGGGTCCAAGGGATGGTGGAACCATCGGGAATCAACACAAATTCCCTCCCCTTCTGTGTTGGGAAGGTAACAGGGTTGGGGTTGGAGCCAGGGCCAGAGGCTTAGGGTTTTTTCTTGCTCCTTAGAAGAATGGTGTGGCTTACACTGCAGCTACAAATGAGAAGTCTCCTGGAGACCTGGGCTTTCAGGACACAGGCAAGCAGGGGATGGGGATGGGGTTGAGGATGGGAGGGGTAGGGAAAGGGCAGGACCTATCAACCAGAATCCTGGAGGACCTACTCTGCTGCATTCAGTGCCATGAGATGGGGCTCTTCTCAGGGACTAGATGGGCATACTTGATTTCAAAGCTGGATGTGTTCAAAGCCGTTATTAGATGTTGTGACAGGAGACATCTGTAGCTAACTACAGGTTACAGGCCCTGAGGACCTGGAAAAGGTGTGGAGAAGGGGAGAGCTTGGTCTGAACTTTGAAGGATGGGTGAGCCCTGGGGCCCAGTGTCCCATCTGCAAAACCAGGATGAGCTGAACACTGATGGGCCTTCTAGCTCCCCAAATGCTCATGTTTTCATTTGATGGGATCTGGAGCTGAGAGGAGAGGATAGGGAAGCTATAAAGTGTGACTTCCCTCATGGCTTCCTCTGAGGACTCTGCTCATCCTGGTTGCATCCTTGGGATCTGTATTCCCACTTCCCTTTCTTGCAAGCACCCAACTCCCTAGGCCAGTGCCAAAGCAGCCAGAGGAGAAAGCAGATGCCTCTGCCAACTGTGGGCTCTGCCTGGGTGGACAGGGAGCTGGCTTGTGCAATATCAAAAGGCAGCTGCTTGGCTGGCCATCCCAACTCAGCTCTTGTCCCTAACCAGCTGCTGTGATCTTAACTGTGGAGTCTGAGGAGGAGGAGAGCTACAGTTCTGAGACAGAAAAGGAGGACGACGAGGGAATCATCTTTGTGGCTCGGGCCACCAGTGAGGTTCTCCAAGAGGGCAAGGTCTCAGGTAATGTCTTCCTCCCTGACTCTCTCCCATCTGGAGCGAGCTGGAGCTATGCAGTTGGCATCTCCCTTTTTACTCATGGCCTCTACTCCAGATAACTCCCTTTCCCCATTCACTCGTTTTTCACCAACCAGCATTTACTGAACACTGCCTTTATATCGGACTCCTAATGCACATGATTTGCTTCAACTCTCACAACAACCAAGATAAGGAAACAGCTCAGAGAACCAAAGGAACATTGAACTTGTCTAGCATCCCACAGCAGAACCAGAATTTGAACCTGACCCATCTGACTCCAAAGCCCACAGCCTTTTCACTGCCATGCTGTCTCCCTTTACAGTCTGGGAAGAAACATGAGATGACAGGCTAATACCTGGCTCTGTTGTGACCCATGCTCAGCACACCTGCCCTCAGGTAGAACACCTGTTGAAAGTGGTAGTCTGTCCTGGGGGAGGAGCCCGAACTAATTGAAATGGGATTATTGTGGATAAAAAACATTATTTACATGTTTCCATATGTGGAGAACTGACTCACTCATAAATACCACTGCTAGTTGGCTTAAGCACCCTCAGTTGTCTTTTAAATTTTTTTTATTATAGAAAATTTCAAAATATACATTAGACAGAATGGTAAGATGAACTCCCACTGATCTGTTACCCAACTTCAACAATTACCTACTTCTAACCAATCTTATTTCATCCATACCATCACTATTCCCCTCTCTTCGCTGGGTTCTTTTGAAGCAAATCTCCAATATTATGTCACTTCATCAATAAACACTCCAGCTTGTATCTCTAAAGATAAGGATTCTTTATTTTTTATTTTTTGCATTTATCTTCAGATAGAGCAGAAGAAGAGAGGGAGGAAGAGAGAGAAACATCGACGTGAGAGAGACACATTGATTGGTTGCCACCCACACGACCCCAACTGGGGCTGAGGACAAACTGCATCCAAGGTATGTGCCCTTAGTGGGAACCGAACCCGGGACTCTCTGGTCTGCGGAACGATGCTCTAACCTCTGAGCCAAACTGGCCAGGGCTCTATCTCATTTTCTTAGCTAATCTTATATTTCCTTTAAACTAGTAATTACATATAGATAAGATTTATGTTGTAATTTTTTTTTTTTATCCTCAGCCGAGGACATTTTTCCATTTTTTGCACAGATAGAATAGGAGGGAGAGAGGAAGAGAGAGAGAGAAACATCGATGTGAAAGGGACACATCGAGTGGCTGCCACCCGCATGACCAACCAGGGCCGGAGACAAACTGCAACCAAGGTACATGCCCTTAGTGGGAACCGAACCCGGGTCTCTCCGGACCTCAGGCCGATGCTCTAACCGCTGAGCCAAACCGGCCAGGGCTATGTTGTAATTTTTTTGTAAAAATATTTTATAGGTGGTAATGGTGTACTTCCTTCTGTATCACATCAGGAAGCACATACCACCTGGTTGTCTTTTTTTAATTTTTTAATTTTTTTTTATCCTCACCCGAGGACATTTTTCCATTTTTTATTCAGATAGAGTGGGAGGGAGAGAGAGGAACAGAGAGAGAGAGAAACATCCACATGAAAGGGACACATCGAGTGGCTGCCTCCCGCACGACCCAACCAGGGCCAGGGACAAACTGCAACCAAGGTATGTGCCCTTAGCAGGAACCAAGTCCGGGTCTCTCTGGACCGCATGCCGATGCTCTAATCGCTGAGCAAAACTGGCCAGGGTCCACCTGGTAATCTTTTTGTGAAGTTAACATTGACCACTGGTTTCAGATATTGTTACCCTTATCCCTCCATTATCAAGTTCCCTGTCAGCTTTTCATCAAATGGTTTTAGCAGCCACTGATGATCACGGCCAGATCCAACATTTAAATTTTTTTTTTTTAATCCTCACCCAAGGACATTTTCCATTTTTTGTTCAGATAGAGTGGGAGGGACAGAGAGAGAGAGAGAAACATTGATGTGAAAGGGACACATCAAGTGGCCGCCACCCACACAACCCAAACAGGGCTGGGGACAAACTGCAACCGAGGTACATTCCCTTAGCGGGAACCGAACCTGGGTGTCTCTGGACTGCAGGCTGACACTCTAACCGCTGAGCCAAACCGGCCAGGGCCAGATCCAGCATTTCACTGGGAGTTGCACAATGGTGATATTCTTACATTTATTTATTTATTTTTGTCTGCATTAATAGCAGCTTCCTCCTGTCAATTGCTTAGTTACTTTGAGGTATAGTTCATACAAGAAAGAATGGATAAATACTTGATTTTTTCCTTTTATTTATCAGTTTTCTTTTTATTTATCAATGAGTTAGTTTCCCTAGCATCCTCCAAAAGTGAACACTGAAAGTTTTTGTTGTTTTAATTTTGTTGTGGTTGTTAAAATTTAATATTTTAGGTCTTTCCAGAGAGGAAGTTTTACTTTCAATCACAGAATCATTACATTAAAAATTTTTTTTTCTTTATTTATTTTACAGCAAGAGGAAGGGAAGAGAGAGAGGGATAGAAACATTGATGAGAGAGAATACTGATTGGTTTCTTCCTGCATGCCCCCTGTTGAGGATTGGGCCCACAAACCTGGGCATGTGCCTTGACTAGGACTCAAATCAGTGACCCCCTGGTGCATGGGCCAATGCTCAACCATTGAGCTACATCAGCTGGGCAGAATCAATACATTTTATAATGTACTCAGTCTAGTTTATTGGACTACTCAGGACTATCAGTGAGCAGACACAAACTGAGCACCTATTATATGCAAGACATTGTGCTTGACTTTGGCCAGAGGGCTTCTCTTTCCCAGGTTTCCTCTTTCAGAATCTCAGACTTCCTGTCGTACAGAGGCTGAGCCTTCCATCCTGGCTGCCAGCATTCTGGGATTCTTAACTTATGTCCCCTGTGCTCTGGCATCCCCTTTTTGGCACGGTTTTAGCCTGCTCTTAGGTTTGCATGAGCTCACTCTCCTGCGCTCTGTCCCACCAAAGGGCTGTGGTGGGTGTTCAA
This sequence comes from Molossus molossus, assembly GCF_014108415.1. Lineage (NCBI taxonomy): Eukaryota > Metazoa > Chordata > Mammalia > Chiroptera > Molossidae > Molossus > Molossus molossus. The sequence continues at coordinate 37,635,429 of NW_023425357.1, read as the reverse complement.
TGGGTATTTGCTGAACAATTACTATGTACCCAGCCCTGTGCTAGGTGCTGGGGATACAGTGAAAAGCAAAACCAGCTGTGGAGCTTCCCTTTGGCAAGGCATTTATCAAATAATCACACAAGTGGATGTAATGTGGCAACTATGAAGTGAATTTATGAAAATGTGCTTATACTTAAGAATTCCATGTGTTGGTAGTGAATGGGGGTGTACTCTGTTTCCAGGGAGCCTTGAAGTATGTCCGAGTCCACGTATCATCCCCCCCTCTCCAACCTGTGCAGAGAAGGAACTACCCTGGAAGAGTGGGCAGGGGGACCTTGCAGTTTACGTGTCCTCAGAAACCACCAAGATTGTGCCAGTGGACATGCAGATGGGCTGGAACCAGAGCATCTCATCCCTGGAGAGCCTGGCATCCCCACCCTGCACCCAGGCTCCAACTATGACATGCCTGCCTCCCTGCCCACTGGCCACTGAAGAGCCACAGGCCCCTTTTGGCCTGCCTTCTGATCTGCACCCTAGCTTCGCCTTTCCTCCAAGCCTGGCCAAGGCTGGCCGCTCTCGCAGTGAGAGCAGCGCTGACATCCCCCAGCAACAGGAGCTGCAGTCCCTCATGGAACATGAGGACCACTCAAATCTTAGCCCAGGCACTGCCAACTCCCACTGGTGCATCCAGTTCAACAGAGGAGGCCGGCTGTAGCCCAGGGACTAAGGGAGGAGCAGGAGGCTGGAGTCCCCACACAAACGGCAGAGGAGTCCACTCAGCCTGACATGGGGTCAGAGGGGCCTGGACTGAAGTAGCAACTGGGCTCCCTTAGGGCAGGTCAGCAGGGTCTCTTGGGCTGGTCCTTAAAGGGACCCTTTTCACCACCACCCCTGCTCCTAACTCCTGCCACCTTCCCTTTTAATGAGACCCTAACCCTGACTCAAGACCCAGTCCAGAGCTAGGGGATAGGCCCAGAGACTTGGATATTTGATGTCTCTTCCCCAGTGAGTCTTCCTGGGGCAACTTTAAGCAGCTGTTTCCTGCCCCCAAAGCAAGGGCATCATTCCTCGGTTGACACTGGCTTTTTACTGCCCTCCACCCCCTCCTTAGCACCAGCTCAAGAACAGTGGCAATGTAGCCCTGTCCTCAGAGGGTTTGGGGTGGGAGGTGAAGCAGGTCTCACCTTGGGTTTTGCTGCCCTGTTGCATCAGCTACCCATAACCAATTTTTTTTTTTAGGGCACTGGGAATCTGTCTTCACCTCTTGCTTTATCTCCTTCTGTTTGCTGCCAATTATTGGGGTGATATCTCCTCCTTTTCCAGGACCAAGGCCACAGGGCTGAGCCAGGCTTCAGGTCAGGACTGCTTTTTAGCCATTGTCACTCTGAGGATCTGCTGCTCTGCATCCAAGTCTGGATTTTTCAGATCCTTGGGTCTGGGTTTTCTAAGGAAAGGAGACAGTGGCCTCTGGGCTTCCACATTACCACCTTGACATTGCCCAAACATGAAAGGAGCCAGGGCCACTGCTCCACTACTCTGGGGGCTAGAATGCCTGGCCAAGGCAGGCAAAGGGCTGACAGGGTGGCAGGTAACTTCCCTGGGGTTAGCACCTGCCCTGTGTTGTGTACCTTGATCCGAAGATACATTAAACATTTCTTAAATGGATGGGTGTCCCATGTCCATGTGTCTGGGGGTTCTAGGATCAGGGGGTGGCAACAAGGGCATCTGGTCAGTGAAATGGAAACTTCCAACTGCCTGCCCCAGGGCTTCTGGGATAGAGGTTGGAGGAGGATCTTGGGAAAGACTGTTAGGCCCTCTGGCCCTCCTTCCTCTCCCATACCTTCCCAATATTGTACCCCTTCAGGGGCCTGCAGTGGCTGTCCAGAAGATCACTATGGGCATAGGGTCACAGAATGGGGAGACCACAAAATGGGGAAGGCCAACATGGAAAGAGACCCCAGAGGTCAGGTGCCATGGTACCCAAAGATGCAGCCACCACACACTGGGACCAATAAGCTTTCCTTGAAAACATGAAGGCAGATGTAGGACAAATGAACAGAAATGCTCTGCACATGGTGGGTGAGAGGGCACTCTCAAAGGAGCTGGTTACCATGAGTGTTTACCATATAAATAGGGTAGCGTGGGGTCCAGTAACATCTAAGGATAGGACTTTTTTTTTTTTTTATCCTCACCTGAGGACATTTTTTTGCATTTATCTTCAGATAGAGTGGGAGGGAGAGAGGGATGAAGAGAAAGAGATAAACATTGATGTGAGAGAGACACATCAACTGGTTGCCACCTGCACGACCCCAACGGGGGCCAGGGACGAACTGCAACCAAGGTATGTGCCCTTAGCGGGAAGGAACCCAGGACTCTGATCCACAGGCTGACGCTCTAAGTGCTGAGCCAAACCGGCCAGAGCCTGAAGGACTTTTAAAAAATATATCTATCTTTACTAAGATATGTCATGCATACCATAAATTCACCCAATTAAAATGTATAGTTCAGAGGTTTTTAATATATTGAGTTGTGCAATTCTTACCATAATCTAAGTTTAGAACATTTGGTTATTCCCAAAAGTCACTCCTTACCCCCGACCCAGCCCTAGGTAATCACTAACCCACTTTCTGTCTCTATAGATCTGAAGGACTCAACACACTGCCAAGGTTACAAATTTAGTCACTTTTTCTATGTTAAGCATGGGGAAAGTGTGAAGAAAAGAGTGATTTAGGCTTTGCACTCAAGTTGTGTACAGTTGGCAGTGATAAGGCCTAATAGTTAACAGTCCCAGCTGTCATTCAACAGGTATGTCATTTTAGGCATGTTACACACTCTGAGCCTCAGTGTCTTCATCTCTAAAATGGGATAACAAGTACACTTACTTCATAAAGTTGCTATCAGGATTCAATGGTAAAATGAATAGAATCTAGTACAGAGCTTGGCCCACAGGGATCACAAATGTTTGTTATTATTGGTCCTTATAAGACAAAGAGCACTAAAAGTGCTATGAGTCCTTGAGGAGATCTAGGTAGCCTCTGGGAGGAGTGTGTGTGTGTGTGTGTGTGTGTGTGTGTGTGTGTGTGTAGAGGCTCAGACAACACAGGCAATCTATGTAGAAAGAGCAGCATAAACAAAGGATGCCTAGAGCACACCTGGCAAAAATTAAGAAGCAGTGGGTGATGTGGTTGGAAGAAACCAGCCAGATTAGGTAGGGAGACCCTGCTGAGTTTGGGGGTGGCAGGGAGCTGGCCTGAGAGAATTGGAATCTGGGAGTGGTGTGGGCACTGATATGCTTTAGGAAGCTCAAATATAGCTGAGCCAGGTGGAAGATGTGTGAAATCCCAGGTGGAGGAAAGGCTACAGAACACTTGCTGGGAGGCTGCTCCAGCAGCCCAAGGATGTGAAGGGGCTGGTACTGGAGACAGCAGGCAACTATTCTCAGACTTCAGGATCACTGGGGAATTTATCAAACATGCAGATTCCTGGGCCTACCCCAAAGATTCTATGGGGCTAGACTCAGCAGGTTTATGGGGGCCCAGAAATTGTAATTGTAATAAGCTCTCCAGAGGGAGGTGGCCCACAGACCACAGCTTCAACAATTACTAGATTAGAAAGATTGTGGAAATCAAACTAATGGTGTAGGGGAAGGGCTGCAAAGGGGCTCCTGGGCCTGGTGTTGGGTAACTAAGAATAGTGGGATTGCCAGGCACATAGGCTTGGTCAGAGGCAAAGGGACTGGGGGAATAAAGGTGAGCATAGCATAGAGGAGACAGGCATCTGGGATCCAGCAGAGTGAGCAAGAGCTCATCTATGGGTTACCACCTGACTGGGCAGGGTGGCAGAAATGGGTGTGGGCATTCCAGATAGAGAGAGGTAACTAAGACTTGTCATCAGATCAGGTTTCCAGGCCAGTATGGGAGCTGGACAGGAAGGCTCTGATGCCTCTGGATGGCCTTGAATACCACGCTAAGGAGTTTGGAGTTCATTTAGGCCAAAGGTGAGAGAGGTCTAGAAGGTTAGGGGTATATGTCACCCTCACTATCTGGGGCAGTATTGAAGAAGGTGTGTAAGATTTGGGATGGAGTAAGGGCAATGACTGTAGGTCTCTTATGAGGCCCACTGAGGCACAAAGTATTTTATTTTTGATCTATTTATATTGGCAAGGAATAGGAGGCTGAGGGAAAGTGAGGGAAGGCTGGGAAAAGGGCAGGGGAGGGAAGCCCATCCCTATTTAATGATCTCAGTGGAAAAGGATTCTAAGAGTATATTCTGCTGCCAGGAGAGCCATAGAGATGGGCCTCATGAGTCACTGCAACCTCAGCCCACAGAGCCTGCTGTGGTCAGCAGCCCAGCCTGGCTCCAGGCCCAGCCCCCAGTATTCCCCTTTAGGCCTCAGTCTGTCCCGATTTCTATCTGTATCTTTGCCATCCTGGGCCATGCATCCTGTAGCTCTCTGCCTCTTCCGTGTCCTTTTCAGATGAAGCCTCTGAATCTGTCTCTATTTATGACCTTGGTTTACATCTGGCTCATGGATGGAGAGCCTCAGGAGGGCAGGGGTGGTGTGACCAGTCGCAGGCATTCCCTAAGCATTTATTATTGCTCGAAGTACAGAAGTGGACAACACACAGTCTCTGTTTTCATGAAGCTTATAAGGCACATTCTATGTGGAGTGAATAAACCAAAGCCTGGCTCTGGCCAGAATCTGTTTGCCTGTGCCCCGGGGGTGCTGGGTTAGCTATGGCCTGTGGCTTGAAGGCTCTTATTTGCCTCTGGCATTGCAGGGGTATGTGTGCCTGCCAGCAGGTTCCCCCCTCAGCTCTTAGGCTCCTAGGGGGCCTGACTGGTGGTGGGGGTGGACAGACAGTGGGGCAGAAGGGGTGGGAGGGAGCAGGAGGCAGTGACTCAGTGGGGCGGCCCTGGGACAGCTGGGGAGAGAGCCAAGGTTGGTCCTATAGCTCACTGAAGCTAGAGGAGAGTGGGATGAGAGGACCCACTGGGGATTGGGGATAGAGCAGGACAACTCCAAGGCTCCTCTCTTGTAGCCAGGTCAGCTCATGAAGAAGGATCCTTGATAGCTGAGAATCTGGACTCTGGGTGCTGATGACAACTGGGAGGAAGAGGGATTGCTGTTCTCACTATGCCTGCTTCTGATGCCCAGGTTCTCTTCTCTGGCAACCTCTTTGGGCTCATGAAGGAGGTCTCTGCCTTAGAGTCAGGGAAGCCATTATACCCAAGAACCAAGGGCCTGAGCATATTGGGCATAGTGCCTTCTTTTGGCTACATAGCCTACTTTCTAACAATCTTCCCACAAATTTTGGGGAGTGTTAGGCTAGGCCCACTTGCTTCAAAGGGACTTCATACCTCAGAACTGGGAGGGATCTCACAGGTCAAATATCCAAGTGACTTTCACCAGTTGAGGATTCCCTGATTGAGTGGGAAGTAAGGGGCAGGGCACCAACACAGCCCAAGTGCTGGCAGCAAGTGGACGTTTGACATATGGATTTTCCCTGGTCCTCATGGCTATCCCAAGAGGAAGAAATAACCTTTTTTTGAACAGGTGAGTAAGGTGAGGTTCAAAGAGAACTGAGTTGCTGGAGCTCACCCAGCAGGTAAGTGGAGAAGCAGGCCTGGGTTAGTATCTCTCTGGCTTTAGAATGGGACCTCATTCCTAGCCTCCTCGGCTAGACTTTGTGGGAAAGGGGGTGTTGGATGGGGAAGGAGTGTATGTGAAAGAAGTGCCAGGAATGTAAGGGAGTGGAGGGTCTGGGCCTGGTGGATTGGTGGATTCTGGCAGGCCTGGGTCAGCTCCCACCCTAGAGACCTCCCTGCTCCCTCCCTCTCTCCAGCCAGAGAACAGCTGCTCTCCCCATCATGGGATCACATAACTTGTCTCTTGGTGCCTTGGCCTGGGGCATGGAAGGAAGATGGAATTTGCAGTGGAGGGGACCCTCCCTCCCATTCTCTGTGAAGATACTCTTACTGGCTCCTAGTGGCCCCATCCCACTGATCTGGGCTTAGGGAGTCTTTCTAGTGTTGTGCAAGAGGACCCGGCGACCACCAGAGCCAAATTAAAGCCAAATAGAGAGCAAAGCCAGCCAGTGACTGATCCCGTGTTCTCAGAGATCAGCCCTGGGGCCGCCAAATGTTGTGGCTCTACAGAGTCAAAGAAAGACCTCTGGAGAATTGAAGTCCAAATAAGAGCCATTTATTAGCCAGCCGGCATCTGATTCCAAACACCCCTGTGACAGTCTTCGAAATCAGCCCCGACATGCTTTATTACATGCCTTTTATACCTTACAGAAAATAGGATCTTATTTTTTTAAAATTTTTTTGGTATGTGCCCCTAGCGGGAACCGAACCCGGGACTCTGGTCCGCATGCCAATGCTCAACCACTGAGCCAAACTGGCCAGGGTGGATCTTCTTGATATAATGCCCAGGACCACAGCAATGCTGTATAGAATTAGTTTGCCTTACGGATAATAGGAACACCCAGGCACACTCAGGTATTTCAGGTATTTCAAGGTGCATTGGGTCACACTTAGCCCTGAGCTGCACAAACACAATGCAAGTCTAATTCCTTGAGATTGTGGGGGAGGTGGAGTCTCTGACTCAAGACCTCCAGGCTCCGTGGACTGTTACATATGCAGCTGGCTCCCAACAATTTCTTGGTTCAGGGAGTACTCCAATTTACTGAGGTTATTTTGACTAAACAGGTTCAGCTGAAGGGCACACAGTGACTTTCCCAATCATCAATTATGGAGCAGCACAATAATTTACCAATCATCAATTATAGGGTTATAAACATGCCAGCACACTAGGGGCCCTCTGACACCCTGGGCCCACACTTCTCATCTCCTGGCTCAGAGGAATGAGAGCTCCTTGTTTTGCTTAGGGAGGCTGGGGGAGGACTCCCCGCCTAATTCCTGCATTCCACAGGAGAAGCTCACCCCTCACCACCCTCCCGCCCCCACAATCCCTTTCCCTCCATGCCCAGGAATATCCACATGCTCACTCACTTGGGCACCTACACCGCCTTCCCCCAGCAAGGGCTGCTTTTCAGGGAGGCAACACAGTGGAATGGCCGTTGGTCTCTGCCCCTACCAGACTGAGAGACTGAGCCAAAGTCAGCGGGGCCCTAGGGGTGCGGGGGAAGTCGAGCCGCCCAGGCCGCTAGGTAGGAGGGGTCGGTGGGCAGCAAGCGCTGCAAGGGCTACCGCGTCTTCCGTGGGGTCTGTCGCAGTGGGCTGTGGCTCCATCCTCCGGCCTCCAGGGGTCAGCGCGGCGCCGCGACCGCCGACGCCCTGCATTCTCTCCTCCGCGGCCAGGAGGCGGCGCCCGCGGACGCCAGCTGCGTGCTGTTGCGCGCCGTCGAGGCTCCACTGGGGTACGTAGGATGGCTCCGGTGGCCTAGCCTCCCTCGCTCCCCTTATCCTGGTGGCGTGTCCCTAGGGGTATGCGTGTGGCAGGCGGGGAAGGGTGGAGATGCGTACGTCCCTGCGGGAGGCCAGTTTCCGGTTGGGCCCACAAATGCGAGCACGAGGCAGTGCCACCAGCATAGGCCCGCAAAGCCGCAGGAGTGCGCTTCCCAGGGTGGGAGCCCATGTGAGCGTGGACGGAATAAACCCCTTTATTTCTCCTTTATCCTCAGGCCTGAACTGCAGCAACATCTACGCTCCCTGTGCCCTGGCACCAAAACTGGCCCCTCCTACGTCCTAGTGCCTTCCCCCTGCATTTCTGCCAAGTGCTACCTGACCGTTTTCAGCCCTTTTCCTGGATGAGCTGAGGCCTCAGTTCACACCGAGGCCCCAGCTTCTCTCCCGCTTGCCATGAGTAGGCCCACTCTTAAGGAGTGGATGATGGAAGGGTCTTTGGAGGATGGGGATGAGTCTCCAGACTCCCAGGGCCATGCCACCGACTGGAGGTTTGCTACATGCCGTTTCAGGGATGCCTGTGTTGAGGAGGAACCTGCTCCCCAGATGCAGGCTAAGGACCTCAATCCTCCAAGACCAACAGCAGGGGCAGCCCAGGGTAAAGGGCTTCAGGGCAGCCCCCTGTCTGGGGAGCTTCAATCAACCCCAGAACAAATAGCTGAAGATGGGTCAGGGGATGGCCAGAAGGGCACATTAGGAGGTTCCTTGGGAAGGTCAGAGGAACCAGTCCCTTCTGAAGTGGAGAGCCTCCTATGTCCAATGTCCTCCCACCTCAGCCTGGCACAGGGCAAGAGTGCCAGCCAAGGGGGAGGGTTGGGAGGGAACCCAAATCCAGGCAGGGTGAGGACAACTGGCTTGGACCCTGGGGGGTTGGACAGTGACTCTGTGGACCTTGGAGGCCCTTTATCTGACACATCATCACAGCTGCTGGAAGCAGGTAAGGGAGGCTGGACAGAGATGTCTTGGAAGGGAGTGGGAGTGTCTGGAGAGGGATCCCAAGACTTGGAGAGAGCTCTGACCCTACTCAGGCTGAAGTCCAGGTCCGAGGAGGGATCTCTGGGTATGCGGGCCAATGCAGACCCAAGCTATTTTCTTTCCCAAGACCCCAGTGGATCCAGCCTCCCTAAGCCCAGTGACTACCTTTTGGCGCAAGACCTCGCCTGGGAGCTGCTGGCCAGTGGCATGGCTGCCCTGCCAGGTAGCAGGAGGTACTAGAGCTGGTGGAGGTAGGGTGTCTTAATTGAGCAGATGTTCACCGCCCTCTCCCCACAGGAACTCGGGATGTAGAAGGCCGGGCAGTGCTACTTCTGAGTGCCCATAGCCACACCTGGCTTCATCCCAAGTGCAGCAGCCATGAACTCACCAGCCTCTTGCTCTACCTGCGAAGCATTCCCAGGTTGGCAAGAGGAGGTTGGGGGATAGAGCCTGAGCAGGAGATGGGCCTGAGAATTAGGTACTGAACCAATCCTGCTCCTTTAGGCTAGAAGTACAGGCCCTGGGACTAACTGTGCTAGTGGATGCCCAGATTTGTCCCCCGAGCTCTTCCCTCTTCTGGGGGCTCAGCCAACTGCAAGTGAGTACAGGGTTATAGCTCCCTACCCCCAGTCATTCCTTTTGTGTAGGTTTGGGGCAGGGATGAGCTCAGATTTCTTTCAGGAAGCAGCCCCAGGGTCTGTGCACCAAGTGCTGCTGGTGGGAAAAATGCCAGAGGAGGTGCCCTCAGGGCTTCAGGTACTGAGCTGTGTTGGCCAGAGGTGGAGGTGGGGTGCTTCCCCACTAGGCCTGCGTTACACCTTTTTTTCCTGCAGCTAGAGCAGTTGTCCTCTCATCAGAGCCTGCTGACACACATCTCCACTTCATGCTTACCTGCGTCACTGGGAGGAGGCCTGCCTTATTGCCATCAGGCCTGGCTAGACTTCCGGATGGTCAGTGCACTGGGTGGGGCATAGGGTGGGTATGCAGGCCAGCAGAAGAGCTTCTCCTGGACTGGCTGGAGCAACACAGAGCTGGCTGCTGTGTCATGCTTGCCCCTACTCATAGCGTCTAGAAGCCCTACAGCAGAGCTGCCAAGTGGTTTGTACCCTGCTCCAGGGGGCCATTGAGGACATGAAGACTATGCCTCAGCCCATAAAGACTGGGGTGAGTGTCTCCTTCTGACTCTTCCCCAAATGCTTCATGTCTCTTTCTCCCATGCTTACCTCCACTACCTGTTTCCTTTAATCACAGGAAGTTGGTCAGCTGCTACAGCAGGCACGGGTCCTGATGCAGCATGTGCTAGTCTCACCACAGTTGGCATGGCTGCAATGCCAGGGGAGCTTGGAGCTGGCATGGCTGAAGCAGGAGGTCCCAGAGGTGACCCAGAGCCCAGACTACAGGTAGGTACAAGCCAGCTCCCAGATCTTGCACCAGCACACCGTATTTTGTGCCAGTGACTCAGTGGCTGGCTCAAAACCAGCCAGGACTGTGGTCCCAGGACAGGGTGGAGTGGAGCAAGGCAGCTGGTAGGCACCTTAAAATCATGTACCTTGTACTAGGCCAGCAGTGGACAAGGTTGATGAGCTTTATGGTTGCGTGGATGGGCTGCTGCATGAACTGACCCTGCAGAGTAACCGTCGAGTACAAGCACTGGAGTTAGTCCAGACACTGAAGGCCCAGGAGAACAGGCTGCACCAGGTGGGAACTACCTGCCCAGATGGGCCCCACCCCTAATCTTCGGCATGATCTCCCAACCCACAGCAGCTGTTCTTGCCCTGTTTATGCCCCTCCAGATTGAAATGTGGCTACAGAAGGTGGGCTGGCCAGCACTGGAGGAGCCAAGGGAGCCCTCACTGGACACACTGCTTCAAGCCCAAGGCCCTTTTCGTGAGCTGGACCGGGTTGCTCAGGTGACTTTGGCTACTTGTTCATTCTGTAGGTATTGGGGCACTTTACCAGGGACTAGGAATTCAGGGTGGGTGAAAGTAAATCTATCCTTTGCTCTCTTGGGATTTATAGTCCAGCAGGGAAGTTGTAATTAAAGGTTCAAAGTCATGTATGTGTGTTTGCAAACCGAGGCAAAAAAACTCTGGAGAGAGAGGAGCAATGCAGGTGGTTCTACCTGAGTATATAAGATATGACCCAGAAGGAGTGTTGGGTAAGCTTTCTTGAGATAGTGACTTTTGAGCTGGGAGCTGAAGGATAGGTCAGGGTCAACCAGGCAGAAAAGGGTTGGAGATATGAGACATTTCAGGCTGAGGGAACAAACAGCATATACAAAGGTCCTGTGGCAGGAGGGAGCATGACTTGCCTGAAAACTAAGAAAGACAGTGAGGTTTAAAAGCAGAACAGAAGAGGGAGGGAAGAGTAGGGTGAGATGAGGTAAAACAAAGCTGGAAAAGTGGTCAGTGGCCAGATCACTGGGCCCTGCAATAGTGCACAATTTAAGCAGGAAATTCACATATTCAGTGTTACAGGAAGATTACCTTAGTTTCTGGGTAGACAGCAATTTGGAGGATGGATGTGGAGAGTCTATTGAAGAGGCAGCTGCAGTGGTCCAGGTGGAAAATGGTTGCTCTGGCCTGGATGATAGCAGAGGGGATGGATTTGAAAAATTGATGGGATTTGATATTGGACGCATAAGAGAAGGTAAGAGGGAGAGAGAGAGGTTGTAAGAATGAATGGGTTCTGTTTCCTGAGAGAGGTACCAGGAGACAAGGACTTTCTGGGGGAAGGGTATTTATGAATCCAGTCTTGGGTGTGCTTTGGAGATGAATGAATGTAGAAGAATAATAGCATTGGGCCTGTGGCTAGAGGAGAGATCTGGTTGCAGAGGGTAACTTGGATGTGGGTGTGTGGGTGATAGTTGAAGCATGTTTACACAAGATTGCCTGGGGAGAGAGAGTAGATAACCTTTAGGAGCCTTAGTGTTCAGTGGCCTGAGTAAGGGTCTGGGAGCCGGAGGAGGAATCACCAGAGACAGACAAGGAGAATCAAGAGACTGGGGTAGGGTTGGAAGCCAGGAGAGAGAGGGTTGAATGTTGCTGAGCTGTGGAGTCAGACAAGTCCTGAAACGTGCTGGGAGGTGGGTAGAAGTGGGATTGGAGTGGGCTGATGAAGTGAAGACACAGTGATAGTGAGGAAAGACAATTCTCCAGGAAGGTTTGGTTATGGGGAGGAGCTAAGAGAGAAAAGGACATGTGTGGGGAGTAGAGTGAGGGTCTTTGATTACAGGGGAGAGTTCATGATGATGTGTAGATGTCAGTTGAGGAGACCTGGGCTCTGGGGCTAGAACACCCGACCTGGACACTGAGCCCGACTCTGTCTCCAGGAGCAGATCAGGCAAGGGGAGAAGTTTCTGCAGCCACTGGCTGGCTGGGAAGCAGCTGAACTGGGCCCCCTTGGGGCCCACTTTCTGGCCCTACGAGCCCAGCTGACTGAATTCTCCAGGGCTTTGGCCCAGCGGCGACAGTGGCTGGCAGATGCTGAGAGGCTGTCATGCTTCTTCAAGCAGGTGTGTGAGGGGTCCTGTCCTTGGCTGCAGGTGGTCAGTAGGGCCAGAGGGGTAGCTGCCCAGCTCCTTTACAACCTGAGCTCTTCCTGGTCATCCCGCCTCTTCTCTCTCCTTGTGTTCAACCTGACCCCTAAATTCAGCTACTGGGGATGTGGTCTAGGGCCAGCACTCTGTGGGAATAGGGAGTGGGGAGAAGACTTCGCAGTCTTGGTGGGACCCTCCTTCAGTGCCTGTTTGGCCTTGGTGTTGCAGGCCTCAACATGGGCTGAGGAGGGGCAGCGGTTGTTGGCAGAGTTGGAGCAAGAGCGCCCAGGGATCATACTGCAACAGCTGCAGCTACACTGGACCAAGCACCCTGACTTGCCTTCTGTCCACTTCCGAAAGATGTGGGCTCTGGCTACGGGGCTGGGTTCTGAAGGCATCCGCCAGCAGTGCCACTGGGCCTGGGCACAGTGCCAGGACACCTGGCTGGCCCTGGAACAGAAGCTAGAGACTGCACTGAAGCCACCACCAACAGGCAGTACAGCTAGCCTGTGTGTCAGTCAGGTCCCAGTTGCGCTTACCACCCCTCCCCTGAGAAAAGCATACAGTCTTGATCGGAATCTGGGGCAAAATCTCAGAGAGTCTGTCTACCACTGCCATCATGCGGCCATTGTGGCTGCCTGCCACAGACCAGAGGCTGGAAATGGTGCCCAGCCAGGGTTATCCCTTTCCATGCCTCTGCCAGGCAGCTCTGATCCCAGGAGTCCCAAGAGGTATAGACATTGGGCAGGGCAGGGAGGGCAGTTACAGGGCAGATGTCTAGGGTCCTGACTTCACCTACCTTGTAGGCTCCAGCTGGTGTTGGCAGAGATGGTGGCTACGGAGCGGGAGTATGTCCGTGCCCTTGACTATACCATAGAGAACTACTTCCCTGAGATGGACCGCCCCGATGTACCCCAGGGCCTCCGTGGCCAGCGTGCCCACCTCTTTGGCAATTTGGAAAAGCTGCATGACTTCCACTGCCATTTCTTCCTGCGTGAGCTGGAGGCCTGCACACAGCACCCACTTCGGGTAGCCTATGCCTTCCTGCGCCATGTAAGTCCCCTGCTGATTCTGCCACACTCAGTAAAGCTTTTGGGCACATGCTTGGTGCCTGGCCTTGTGTTGGGTACAGCTATAAGTGAGACTAATAGGGCCCTGCCCCTCAGGATGCTCATAGTTAAGTAGAGGAGACATAAAAGTGAAAAAGGTGATTCTAGATTATAGTTGGGGCTAGGAGGAAAACAATCAGGAAAGATAGATGATTGTGAGTTACCAGAGAGAGCAGTAAGGTCTGTGAGGAGCTGGTGTTTGGGCTGAGGGCAGAGGTAGGGGCTGGAGTCCGAGTGTCCCATTAAAGGAAAGGGCAAGTGTAAAGCCTGTGGCAGCAAAGAGGCCCAGTGGTCAAGGAAGAGACAGATCAAGGTGGCTGAGTGTAGTAAGCAGAGTAGTCCAAGGTGTGAGTTAAGACCAGAGAGTGCTCTCAGAACTGTGGGAGGAGCAGAGCTGGGTGCAGGACTCCTTTCCCAGAGAGCCTGTGGACAAGCCCCCTTGGCACAGGGCATGTTCTTGCCAGATCACCTCTCATTTAAAGCAAAGCAGATTGGATCTGCAATGGGAGGCCTTCTTGGCAGCCACCTGTTGGCATTTTGGCCCTCTCTCAAGCTGAGAGTTGTCTACCTTAAGGCAAGGGTAGCCTTAGGGAGCTGGCCCCCTTGCAGTCAGGGCTAAGCTATGTGTCCTCACAGAGGGTGCAGTTTGGGATGTATGCGCTGTACAGCAAAAACAAACCTCGCTCCGATGCCCTGATGACCAGCTATGGTCACTCCTTCTTCAAGGTAGGTGACACTGAATTTGAAGGGGGAAAGGGATGGCGGGAATACCCTGAAGCTGCCTGATCTCCCACCCACCTGGCAGGACAAGCAGCGAGCATTGGGGGATCACCTAGACTTGGCTTCCTACCTGCTGAAGCCCATACAACGCATGAGCAAGTATGCACTGCTGCTCCAGGAGCTGGCGCGGGCCTGGGGGGGAGCCATGCAGGAACTGAGTGCCCTGAAGGCAGCCCAGAGCCTGGTGCGCTTCCAGCTGCGACATGGCAATGACCTGCTTGCCATGGATGCCATCCAGGGCTGTGATGTGAGTCATGCCAGGCCATGGTGAGCAGGTGCAGTGGGTGTCAAGGGAGGGTGCTGAAGAAGCTGGGCACCCACTGGGCCCAACTTGGCAGGTTAACCTCAAGGAACAGGGGCAGCTGGTGCGACAAGATGAGTTCACAGTGCGCACTGGGCGCCACAAGTCCCTGCGCCGCGTTTTCCTCTTTGAGGAGCTGCTGCTTTTCAGCAAGCCTCGCCGAGGACCCACAGGCATCGACACATTTACCTACAAGCGTTCCTTCAAGGTAGGCCCACCATACCCCGCCCTGTGCCCTCATTTCCCAGTGACTCACCACATCCCTCTCCTGGCCACACAGATGTCAGACCTTGGCCTCACTGAGTGCTGTGGGGATAGCAACCTGCGCTTTGAGATCTGGTTCCGCCGTCGCAAGGCCAGGGACACCTTTGTGCTGCAAGCTGCCTGCTTGGCCACCAAGCAGGCTTGGACGGCTGACATTTCCCGCCTGCTCTGGAAGCAGGCTGTCCACAACAAGGGTACGTCCCTGCCCCTACTTCACCCCTTAATCTCCTCCCCGGTGAGTTTGTTATCCCACAGGGGCTCAGGTAGGGCCTAGGGAATGTTTGGGAAGTTGAAGGAGATCCAGCAGCAGAAGCAGCAGCCAGCGCCGGTGAAAGAACCTCCAAGTCAGCAATCCTGCTGTCACTGTCTCTGACCATGGGCACAGTATTACTCTCTGAGTATCAGAGGTCTCATCTCTAAAAGGGGAATTACACCTGCCTGCAGGATTGTTGGGAGGAGAGAATCGCACCACAAAAGCTCAGTGCACGGGATGGTGTATCTACTGGGAATGGGTGTCAAGGAAAGGCTTATTTAAGGGTGGAATGGATAGAGGCCGAGGGCCAGGTTAAGGTCACAAAGGGCCCCAGCTATGCCCATTCTCCACCCAGAGGTGCGCATGGCTGAGATGGAGTCCATGGGTGTGGGGAACAAAGCCTTCCAGGACATCACCCCCAATGAGGAAGCTATCAACGACCGCACCATCAACTACATTTTAAAGTGCCGAGGTAGCCTTATGAAGTGGGGGTCAGGAAAGTTGCATGGGAGGCAACAGGACCTCTGTCAGTCCTGGTCTTTACTCCCCTCAGGACTTTGGCCCAGGTACATTCTCACCTGTCTCAACCTGATCCTCTCTCTTACGCAGAAGTTCGTTCTCGGGCCTCCATTGCTGTGGCCCCATTTGATTATGATAGTCCCTACTTGGGGGCCTCGAGCTCCCTTCCTGCAGACCCTGCCTCTGGCTCTGTATTGGGGTCCCTCAACCTGCACCTGTACAGAGATCCAGCTCTTCAGGGCCTCCGCTGGCCCCTGTATTCTACCATCTTCCCAGAGGAAACAGCGCTGGAGGCTGAAGTGGAACTGGGCAGCCAGCCGTCCTTGAGTAGGTCTGGGTTTAGCCAGAGGCAGGAGGGCATGACTGGGGATCTGGGCCACCCCTGCTGACAGCTCACCCAGTCTCCAATCCTAGCTTCTGAGGACTCAGAGGTCTCATCCCAGTGCCCATCTGCCAGTGGCTCCAGTGGCTCTGACAGCAGCTGTGTGTCCGGGCAGGCCCAGGGCAGGGGCCTCGAGGACTTGTTTTATGTGAGTGCCATTTTGTCCCATACCCACCAGCCTCTCTCAGCCCAGTCTGGACCTGTCACTGTCTTTCCTTTAGGTGGAAGTGGGGGGTGGGCAGAGCCATTCCCCAGAGATCCCACTTGAACCCTGAGCCAGGGAAATAGGCACTCATGCCTAGGTTGGCACCACAGGTCTGAGCCCATGCTCGAAGGTGAGAAGTGGATCTAGCAGCCAGTAGCTCCAAGGAGTATCACCTCTTCCTGGATCTACTCTGACCAGGGCATAGCTGGCACCTGGGCTACTTCCAACCCTCTGGATTATCTTTTCTGATGTCTATGCCCATTGAACAGACTGGCAGGCACCGCTTAAGTGGAGTCTGCTGCAGAGCCTGAACGAACACCCTGATTCTGGGCTCCTGGCTCTGTGTCCCCTTCTTCTGTCTCTTCTCTAGTTCCCACCCCAGTTGTGGGTTAGGATTAGGCTAGAGCAGAGGTTGGGTATTTCTGTGCTCTAGGCTGGTGAGTACCAGGTGACCCCAGGCAGTGACTGGGCTGCCCCATTCTGTAGAAGGAACACAGGCAAGTTCCCAGCAGCTGCTTCCCAACCCTTGGTCTCAAAGCCAAGCTCCTCAAATTGAGGGGCAAGCCCACCCCTGTAGGGCTCTTACTTTTGCCTGCCCTGGCTCCCTAGGCCCAGCCCCTTTTTACTTGGGTCAGTTTGGTTATTTGACTCAGTGCCTTTCGAATAGCTTTCAATTAGATTTGTTGTCTAAAATTATTTCACTGATTGTTAGGTATTTGGCATCTCGGAGAGAGAGTCTAGGCCTTTGACTTGTTATTTACTCTTTTATTTGTTTATAATAAAAAATAGACTGATACATGTGTTCTGGGGACATCTTTGGTTCAAATTAGTCTTGGAAGCCTGGGATATGTGGGGGCAGTGTCTCTGGGCACCCTAGCATTCTTGTAAGTACTTGCCTAGGATAGAGTAAGAGACAGACCTAGACAGGCCCCTCTGGATGAGCAGATTCACGCAGCAGCCATATTTCCTGGCAAAAGGCAGTGTGAGCTGGAAAGAAAGGTCAGTCTTATCTCTGATTTCCTGGCCAGTTGCCTACTCAAGCTCAGTGTGGGCAGGGTCCTCCAAGCTGGGCAGCAGCAGGGACAGAGACAGGGTAAGGCCAGTTCTTGGGAAATGTTGATGTTCTTGGGTTCAGTTCTACCCAAAGGCATCTCAGGGCTCTGGCTAAGAGTGACTACCAGGGAAGTGAGCAGAATGACCAAAGGGTCAAAAATGTACATTTCCTGCCGCTGTTTTTCCACACCGTAGATGCTGATTTCACTTTTCCAACCAGGCCAGAGGCCTAATAATGTGGCACTAGTGTGTTTATGGTAAAGGTATTATAATAATATACTTGATTATAGAAATACCAGATTAATAGGAAATTAGCTAAATCTTTTTCACTTACACTGTTAACTACAAACTTTGAACACTAAAATTATTTTAAGGAATCAAAAAACAAAAACCCCGAATCATTCCTTTACCCTTACTGAACATTTTCATTTTCTCTATAAAAATGCTTTAAAGCAGCTCAGCTGTGAAAGGAATGTACAAAAGTGGTGACATCATGGTTAAGTAGGTGAAGTTGGTGTCACCTGTTGAAATGGTCTGACTCCCAATAATTTTTCAGCATCCCCAAACTTTGGGCTTATATGATGTGCTTCCCTGAGTGGCCAATGTTAGAGATGAAGGCAAAATTAGTATCACCAGAGGGAAACTACAAAAACAAGTAGCATGAATACTGAATGCTGCTTTTTGACCACTCTGGACTAGCTAATTTCAGCCATCCTCCCAATGCCCCCTCCCCCCTTCCCCAGGGACCTGAGGTCTGGCTGCCTGCCTTGCCTTCCTGGCAGCAAGACATAGTGCCCATCTGAGGTATCTGCAGGGTCACCATTCCCAGTGTGGTGCAGGTGGCTCTCACCTCCACCCAGCTGTGCAGGCGTTCCTGGGTATGCTGGTCATTCTTAAAGCCGGTGATAGCTAGCAAATCCACCACAAACTGCTTGGGGCTGATGTGCAGGGTCTGCCAGGAGAGCCCACTGTCAAGCACGGCCAGGGGCAGCTGCCTACCACACATTTGCTCTCAGCCTTTCAGTGGGGTGCAGAGCAGGGGCTTCCCTGGGCCTGCAGTAGCTGCAGGGATCAGGGAGCACTATTATGCCATACTGCCTTGGCCAAAGCTTCATCCAAATGATATTGCCCTGTCTTCCTGTCCCTGTTCTTCTTGCTACCCTTCTGCCTCTGACCTATTCCCCCACACCCCAATCCTGGCTTGCTTCCTCTTGCCTTGCACCACTTATTTTAGGGCAAGGGGACAAGTGGAGAAGGAACAGGGTTTGGGCCTATCACGTACCCACAGCTGGTTGGTCAGGGAGACCACCTTGGCTGTGATGGCTTTGGGATCCTTTTGTCTGATGGAATCCAGGATGATGTCGGTCAGGAAGCGGTGACATTTCTGTGCATAAAACATCTCTTCCCAGGACAGAGAGAAACTCAGGAAAGTCACCTCTATGGAGGAGAGAGTGGATGTGGCCCCATCTGCCCACAGGTAGGGCCTTAGAGACAGCCTATAGTAAGGGCTTCTGAGGGAAAGTCTTCCAGAAGGACCCTGGGTGGGGCTCAGGCATCCCCACAAGGAAGTGCAGGCCTGGCTCCAGATCCTCACCTCGGGGCAGGGGGCTGGCTGAGGGCAGTGTGCGCTTCAGGATGTCCATCTGTGTGGTGTAGACGATGCTGTCCTCAAAGAACATGCAGGAGCCATCAATGCCCACCACAGGAGGGTGGCTCACCTTGAGGATGACCCCCGCACTGTCTATGTCACTGGCTTCAGGCAGAGGCTGCTCAGGGTCAGGGTTTTCTGTGGAAACAAAGTGGGGAGAGGGCTCTTAAAACATCTCAGAGCTCAAGCAAGGAGTAGACCTTTGGTGACAAACCAATACAGTCAGTCACCCCAACCTTCCAGCAACTGCTGCCTCCAGCTTCTCAGGAATGGCACCTTGGATTGGCAGGGGCTTGCCTTGGCTCTCCTCTCTTTGTTGCCCTGGAATCATTGCAGGCCAAATCCTAAATTCCAGAACTTCAAGGAACTCCAAATTTCTCTGTTGAACTGAGACTGGTATCAAATAAGGCTGATAATAACCCAGCTGGGGGACTGGAAATCTGTGTAAAGTTATAAAATGAGCATTTTGGACAAGCTTTGATATATGCCCACTCTGAAAAGTATGTTTGACAGACCAACTTGTGGCTTACTGTCAGAGCTCAAGAAGGCCCCTCCAAGCAGGGCTTAAGCCACTAAAAGGGAAGGCGACAGAATACTGTAGGAAACAACCCATCATGGCAGTCCTTGGCACACGTCCCTAAAGTCCTCCGCACCTCTCCCCCAGACACAGCATACCTCACTCTTCAGCTCCTTGTCCTGTCCATCCCACCTCGGTAAGCATCCACCTCCTTTCGGTCACCCAAGCCAGAAACCTTACCTCCATCTGCCTCGTCCTCTCTAGCCTATTTAATCTAGAATGACCTCACTACTTCTAACACTTCCCCTCCTGCTGCTACATTTCCTCTGGTTCTAGAGCAAGCTTTCTGAATGCTATACCTGACTGCTTGCATGCTCCCTTGTTTACTGTAATTAGTTAATTTTGCTCCGTGTGTAAATGCTGCAGTGGCCACCCATTCCCCTTAGGATCAGAACAAAGTGTCAGGTACTGAACTTGTCCTGAACTTGGGTCACAAGACCTGTTCTGGTTACTTTGCCTTCAGTCTTAACTCCCATCACTTCACGTGAAGTCTGGCCTCCAGCTAGACAAATGACCTGGTTCCACAAACACCATGGCTTCTTCCTCTCTCTGCTGACACTTCAGCCCCCAGCCTCCTTTGTGCTTTAGTACTTCATAGCCATCCCCACTTCCCATATGCCTTATGTGGTTTCTCAGCTCCTCAAATCATGCTGTTGAGTTGGTCATATATTTGTATCTGCTGCTTGGCATAGAGCTGGCATTGGTAAATGCAGGGCTTTAGTCCTCCTTTGTCACTAACTCACTTTGTGGTCTTGGTCAAGGTTTTTTTCTTTTCCTGTTGTGAGACTTAGGTCAAAGATGGGACAGACAGGACTCACCTCTCTCCTTTGACTTCTGCTTGCCCCAGTCCTTCAGGGTGACAGTTCTTTTTGTGGGGAAGTATGGCTTAAACGTTGGCTCTGGCCCTTTGTCTTTGACTCCAGCTCCAACCTCTGCCTGCAGACCTGGGTCCTTCTCTGAGGCTGTGGAATGACCTTTCCGGGAAGTTGAGGTACTGGACTGGGAAGTAGCCTCACTACCGGAGGGGAGCTGCAGGGTGGCCTCCTCCAAGGAGCTGTTCCGGGGAGCTGGCAGTGGCTGGAATTCCCATTGTTTGCAATTGACCATGTCCCATTCCCTCACCAAGGAGATGAGTTTTTGCATGGGTGTGACTGGAGAGTCTTTGGTTTCACATTTCTGTGTGAGGTTGACTGTGATGGACTTCTTCTTGGGGGGGCTTTCAGGGTGGGCCCCCCAGTGTCTGGGGTTGGCACATAGGCTAGAACAGTGGGAGTATGTGCTGGGATTGCTTGCCCGCTTGGCATTTCGGGACAGGGACATCTGGATGGTCCGGGAGTACTGCTCAGCCTCCTCCATTTGGCTAGACCTGGCCAGGGTCCCTGTGGCCTTGTTCCGTGGAGTCCTGTCATTGCAGTCCTGGAAGTCCACAGGCATGCAGGCTGTGGTCTGGGGAGGGAGGGCACAGCAGCTCTGGACATGTTGTGCTTCCACATAGGAGCCTCCCCAGATCTAATAAGCTGGGTTTCCAAGACTTCAAATGCCTCACATGGTCAGGCATTTGAACTTTGCTCAGTCTGAGTGGGGTGGTGTCAGCCCAGGGGCCTCTCATACTCCAAAGGGACATATTTATCAGCGTCCCAGGCCAGGGCAGCCAACACTTCCCTGTGCCTCCTCCCAGGTTCAGAAGCCAGTTACTGTGCTAGGAGCCCATGTAGGCCCTGCCCCACTCTTCTCTGCCCTCCCAGTAGCAAAGCCTGCCCTGAGCTTTGTGGGAGTGTTTTTTGAGGACAATACCAAACCAAAGAAGGTAGGCCTTACTTCTTTGGCATCTCTACTCAACTCCATCAGCGACTCTGACCCTTCTGTCACCACATGCAGCCTCCTGATGGGAAAAGCTTCTTCATTTTCAGATTCCTTCTCCTGGGTCCATGACCTGCAGACTCCAAGAAGGATTGGTTAGTGAGCAGAAGCTTCTACTAGCCCATTGCCCTGTCAGGCAGGCTGGCTGAGAGTGAACTTGGGACAGTGAGGGAGAAGGGGCTTTTAAAGGGTTTTGCTTAGGTCACTGCCAAATCCTAGGCCTACCCCCCCCCCCCAGCCCCAAGAACAGGTCCTACTGGGAGGTGGAACTTAAATAGGATTCCTAAGAGGAATATAAAGGAACAAACTGAAGAATATGATGTCTGGAGCAAAGTCCCCTTACTTGTATGCCTCACATTGGACAAGGGCTTCTGAGAGGGATGGGATGTGGTATTCCTCTACCTCCTGGCAGAAGAGGGGCCATTCCCTGCAAACGACAAGGAGATGTTAGACTGGGCAGCTAGGTGGGAGTGTGAGTGGGGGCATAGGCTTCCAGAGCTGCTGCCTTCAACAGCAGGTCACATGTTGAAAATACTATAACCTCCTCCCTAAAGGCTGCAAACTCATTTTCTTTGTTACAGAGGGATGGGGTTTCATCATACATTATCCTTTCTTCACTTACTTAAATTCAGATGGTAAAAACAGTTTTCCAAGTCTCAGGAAGTTGAGAATGTGTCGGAACATTTGGCCATCTCCATGGATCAACATGGTCTGTCCATATGTGATCCAGTACGCTCTCTGAGGGTTGGACAGCAGTTCTGGATACTGCAAGGGATTGGACACTAGAATCTGTTAGTTAAAGGGCTAGGTTTTTAGTAAAGGGCAGATAAATCTTCTCTTACTTCATTTTCCTGACCATTCTAAAGCAGAGGCTTTGAGATTTGTCGGCCATGTAGAGCCATATTGGAGAGCACAGCAAAAGAAGAAGCACATCGTCTCTGCTTCAAGTATTGCTGGTCCCTAGACCCCTCTCTTGAGGAATTTGGAATCCCACCCTACCTCCTACTCAGTCCAGGCCCCTCAGACTGGCTCCTCCCTGCCCATACTCCTGAGGGCCTTCCTAGCCTGCTGTTTGTATGGTAAGAGCAGGGAGAAGGTTCTTGTTCTAAGCAGGGGCTGAAGGCTGTGTGAGGGTCAGGTGGCAGGTTCCAAAGCAGCTCAGCTACAGAAGCCAAAGGGAGAGGGGGGCATCCTGGAGCCAACAGTACCTTCAGCAGGGTCTTCAGGGTGGTTGCATACCAGTGGCTTCCAACATAAACCTTGATGATCTGTTGGGGGGAATACACAGTAATTTCTGCCGTCCACTCCTCATCTAAGGAAACCAATGAGAGGGAACACATCACTTGGGCCAGAAGGGAAATTTCAGTCAACAAAGTATTGCATGTTAAGACTCAGTATCTTCATCAGTCATATTGTGTTGCCTACTCTGAGAAGCCCAGAAATCCCTGACACCAACCTTCTCTGCTGCTCAGGGCTTTTCTGTGGTTCCCATTTGGTTTCCTGGTGGTGAGATGGGTTTGGAATGGTAGCTTGGAGGGTCAGCCAGTGACCCTGGGGGTGGGGAGGGTAAACTCTTTGGAATCCCAACCTCAAGGGCACTGCTGCTCTTCTTCTGGCCCCCCTCTCTCAAGGAAGCTGAACTGATGTTCCTATTTGCCTATATTTCCAACTGCCTCTGGTTTCTGGCTGGGTGTGTCCTGGGTATGAAACTTTTCATGTGGCTGCTTAGACTAAAGCTAGGAGTTAGTTATGTTTTGTGCTTATGGTTTGGTGAATGTCATAGAGCCAGCTCTCATTAATTCACTGTCACTTCTATAGAGAACAAGCCTCTAGACATGACTGGAGAATGGGGCTTTCTCCTGGGGATGACTAGACTTAGGCTTTGTTGTGATGTTTGGGAACCAGTTTTTAATGAGTTTTGTAATGAGTGAAGGGTATACAACTAGATTATAATTAGGTAGGAGGTATATAATTAGATTGTGAGCTCTGTGAAGATAAGGAATGTGTTTGTTTTGCTCACTCTGTACACATAGTGTCTACTTTTTTTGTCCTAGTATATGGTAGATGCTCAATAAATGTTGCATGTTACAGAATGACAGTAATACAGCATAAACTTGACCTGAAAAACTTTTTGTTAATAGGAGGTTATAGGCAGATGGTGAAAACAATACTGTCTTTGGACTCAGATTTCAACTCCAGCTCAGTCATGATCTAACTATGTAATTTGAACAAGTTACTTCCCTGAGCCTCTGCTTCATCTGTTAAATAGACTCAGGGACTATTTCTCCCTGGATGGCAATGAGGACCAAATGAGCACAGCATGTAAACACCAAGAGTTGGAGCAGACATACCTTGGGGACTGTGCAGCCCCACACTGGGTCAGTCTATAGTGTTCAGCCTCTACTGCTCAAGGCTACTTGTGGGCTTGGGGTGGGGAGGGGGTCACTTAATATGAAAGTTTCCCTTTAGGCAAAATCCTAAATGTTGGTCTGTCTGGCTTTTGTTTCCTCTTCCATGTACAGTTCCTGGCCCTGGCCAGCCTCATCTTTCCCTTCTGATCCTCCAGACCCTCCCCTGATGCTAAATTCAAAACAAGAAGTTTCTTCATTTACTGGGCACATCCATGGATGCCAGAGTCCTTGGTTCCAGATAAGTCTTCAGAGCCACTTTCATTGGCTCATAGGTGATGTCCCTCTTGTCCAGGAAGGCACAGAGCTCATATACCTCAGAAATAGTTTCAGTCAGGGGCAGCCGGCAAGTCCCCAACCAGTTCCTGCCCAGAGGAAAGGCCTGTCACAGAGAGCCTCAGCACTGTACCCCAAGGGAGTCCAGCCTGTCAACTCTGTGTCTAGAATGTCTTGCCCCAGCACTGGCCCAACCTATTGTCACTAACATCATTTCCTTGATTTAACTTGGAATCTGGTGGTATCTAGTATGACTAAGCTTGAACACACAGGCTCACCCTTTTGGAGCTGAACTTGACCTATTTCAGCAAAGCCCTCTAAATAAACTCATTGCAAGCCTCCAGGCCTTGTCTCAGGTTTAAAAGCCAGGCCAGGACCCAGCCACATCTTTCCTGCCCTCATAAATATCTGCCCAAGATATCTCAGTCACCATGTGGCAACCTGCCATTATTTTGGTAGTACCCTGTGTACCCAAGAAAGGCTGAACATCAATCCCCTGACTCCAGAGGCACTTGTCTTTGCCTTCTGTGACATTAGGGGTGGGCCACAAAGGCCAAAACAACAATATTGGGGTAAGACTGCATTGAGGGTTGGCTGACCCTCTCCCCAGGGATTCAGAAAAACCTAGTTCTATCTTTGGTTTCAGTACCAATGTATTTTGTGAACCGAAAAGAGTTGTTCTGCACTGGCCAGGTGGCTCAGTTGATTGGAATGTCGTTCCGTATACCAAAAGGTTATGGGTTTCATTCCTGGTCAGGGCACATACCTAGATAGCAGGTTTGATCCCCGGGCAGGATGCTTACAAGAAGCAACTGACCCATGTTTCTCTCTGTCTCTCTCTCTCTTCCCTTTCTCTCTAGAAATCAATAAAAACATATCCTCCAAACCTCAGTTCCCCTTCTGTAAAACAGGATTGGAATCCATGTCCCTGCAATAATGGAGACATTTGAACTCATTCCTCAAGGCAAAGGCCAGGTATCACCTCTGTGAAGGCTGTCTTGCTTTACTTCTGGGGGACTCATCCCTAACTCTGACCTCTTTGTGCATCCCGTGAGCCTCCAAAGGGTTGGAGGGACGACCTTTGTAGGAGGATCTGCATGGAGGGGTTAATACTTAGCATCCTGAGGGTTGTGATTGTGGCTTGGTCACCTCAGACCTACCACGGGGCTAGAACCAGAGCAGTGGTTTGCAGAGAATAGAGATATGGAACAGTTTGGAGCCTTTAAACCTTGGGAACCCTTGTGCCTTGGCACGAGTCCTCACCCTTAAGGCCAAGGTTCAGTGGTGGCGAGGGGAGTGGCTAAAATGATGGGTTTGTTCCTAAGAACACTACTTCCCTCTGGCTGGCAGGCAGGGCCCCAAATTGGTTCCTAGAGAAAGGAAGAGACCACCCTAAGTGGGACCGAGCTATTCTCTAAGGAGGGCCTTACTTGACATGCTGAAAGAGAACCCCATTTCCCGTGATGTACAGTCTGCTTCCATCCAGCGTGCTTTCGATGTGGAGTTGTCCCAGTGCGGAGTCTGGGTACTTAACCAGCACACCCAGGGCCATCACGTACAGTGGCTTCACAGACTCCAGGCTGGCTGCACGGCCACCCTTCCCTGGGCTCGGGGAAGGACAGGAGGTCCGGGAACAGCCACCTGTTCCGGGAGAAAGGGGTGACTTCTAGACCCCTCGCAGTCATACCTGTATTGGAATCTTTGGGTCTCCTTTCTACTGCTTCCTTCTAGTACTGAAGAGGCTTAGAGAGAGCGAGCTTACTTCCTTGCACAGCTCAAATCTGGATCTTCTCAAAATCAATATAATTTTTCATATTCTGAGTCAGGTTTAGAGACCAAACTATTTGTTTCAGGGTGGGGGAGAGAGAGAAAAATCTGCTGTACCACTAACATGTGGAGTTCAGAATTTTCAGTGCAGCAGCCATCTGGCCCAGTCTCTGCAGGAACCTCCCTTAGTTCCAGGCTCTGCTCTAATCATCCATGAGTAAGACCAGCAGCCACACAGCACAGACCTGAAGTGCACTACAGCTTCCCGGATTCACAGTATCTGTCACTCCTGGGCAGAATTTCTCCCAAAGATACACTAGGTGGTATTACTTTCAGGTGGAGCATTTGGGTGCTGGCTCAAGGGCAGGACCTTGTTCTCCTGCAGTGGGCACAATGCACAGTCTACAGTGGCAGCAGTGGGCTGATGGACAAGCTGCTGGGTGATTTTTATGGATAATCTCCAATCTCAAGAGCAACCCTACAAGAGGGATAGAGCTATCCTCACATCACAGAGGAGGAAACTGTCCTGAGAGATTAAGCACCTTGTCTGAAAATGCAAAGCAAGGCAGGGGCAGAGCTGGGATTTGAGGGCAGCTCTGTCTGTCTCCAGAACTTCTGGAGTCATTTCCCTTAGTATAGTGAAAGGCAAAAACAACACTTTGTTTGGGGCACTGCTGCATGGCTTCCAGAACCTATCTACAAATCCTATGCCATTCATCTTCATATAGCTCTGGTGGAGGAGGCACCATTCCACAAAAGTGAGCCTTGTTCTCTGAAGAACAGAAGCCCTTGGGGGAGGTGTTCAAGTTACACCCCCTTAAGTGGATTTTTAGAGCCTGAAATAGGCTCCTGAGACCTACTGCAGGATGCCATTGCCCCTAAATAGGATAGGACTCCATTTGCTAGGGAGGAGGCTGGGAGAGCTAGGCCGAAGGCAGAGAAAGGCCTATTCCCATGGGATAGATGTCTGGTGGTGTGCAGACCACACTTCACACATACTACACATTCTTGGTTCTATACATTCTCAGAATGCCTGCTGAAGCCACACTAAAGGAGCCAGCTCCTGAAACATGCACAGAAGCTTCAATGGATGTGAGGAATTGCAAAATGGGATGATAAAAAGCAAATAAAAAATATGAGGGGCCCTGGCTGGTTTGGCTCAGCGTTAGAGTGTCGGCCTGTGGCCCAGAGAGATCCAGATTTGGTTCCCGCTAAAGGCACGTACCTTGGTTGTGGTTTGTTCCCAGCCCTGGTTGGGTCGTGCGGGTGGTAACCACTCAATGTGTCCCTTTCACTTCGATGTTTCTCTCTCTCTCTCTCTCTCTCTCTCTCTCTCTCTCTCTCTCTTCCTCTCTCTCCCTCCCACTCTATCTGAACAAAAAATGTAAAAATGTCCTGGGGTGAGGATAAAACAAACAAAAAAAAACATGAGGGTAGGAGCAAGCTGGAATGAGGTAGGGCCAGGAGCATGAAGGCCTGGACTGGATCCGAGTCAGGAAGTGTCAGGAGCAGGCAGAAACTAACACAGCAGCCAAGGGTTTCAAAATAGGGGACAAGGGAATGTGGAGGTAGGTGGGAACACTGAAGCACTAGTGAGGAATTTGCTCAGGCATTTCCCATGGCCCCCCCAGCTATGCTTGGAAGACAAAAGAGAGAGTGGCAGTTGGATGTTGCAAATTCTCAAGCAGAGCAGCCCTGCCCTGCCCTGCCCTGCCCCGCCCCGCCCCGCCCCCGCCCCGCCCTGCCCTGCCCTGCCCCTGGGAAGTCTGCCATCAGGCCCAGTCTCCCAATCCAGGACATTTTGGCCTGGTTTCCCCACCTAGACTGAACCAGGCTACCTACAGCCCCTGTTGGCTGTAAGCCAACCATGCTCAGTGAGGAGGCTGAACAGACAGGCCACACAGGGCTTCAGATTAAAATTCCTCTTTTAGGATTCTAAGACAGCCCAAACATCTACTTCTCTCAACCACCCAAAGCCTGAAGTAGTTGTGGGAGGAGAGAGATGTTTGTTCTTGGCTTTTCCAACTCAAGCCTGACCACCCCAGAATGTCAAGGTGAGGGCAAGTTTCCCCTGGTGACATACCCATGTTCATCCGGTACAACCTTACAGCTTCAGTGAGCTCAGGGATTTCTAGAATTTCCACTTCTGCTTCTAATACATCTATATTGGAGAAATTATCCGGTAGTAAAATCTTCTGTGAGCGAAGAAAATTCACTTGAAAAGGAAAGGAAAAGAAAATGAGTTAAGGTTATTTCTAATTTAAGTGAAGGTCCAGGTTTTGACAGGTTTTTGCAACTTATCCTAGGCTCTCCTTCTTTTGAAACAATTTCTAAACATACCTGGTTAGATTAGCTTTAAGTCTGTGGTTTTCAAGGTGTAAGACCTCAACTTACTTTTTTTTCCCTGTATTTGAGTCCATGGGTATGGTCTCCCGTGGCCTGGCCTGGGGCTCCCAAGCCAGGACCTCCTCATGAGCACACTGGCCCTGAGACTTCTTACCCTGTGAGTCTTGACCCAAGAGCAGGTTATTCCAAAAGAGGGAGTTGTCTTGCTGCTTAGAGAGGAAGGGCCCAGCTGAGCCTGGGCTGGCAGGTGGCAGTTGCAGTTTGTCCCTGCCTAGACTGCAGTGTAGGAGGCAGAGTTGGAGCCCACGCTAATGTGAATCAACTTGGAGATTCAGAAGCACATCACAACTTTCCAGGTGACTATATGAATGAATGGGGTCCCAGGCATTTGGGACCCTAGTACAACTTGGGTGTTTCCTGCCCTATTCATCCAGGCAGCAGCAGCAGCATCTTAGAATCCAAAAGGCTCTCTTCTGTATAGGGTTGAAGATCTCATCCCTCCTTAGGCCACTAACTCAAGTGGACATTTCTACAAGGATTCTGGGGAAACTTGCACCATTCATCTTCCTTCCCTTTTATTCTGAGTTTAGTGAAAGTAAGAATAGGCAGGGACCATCCTTTGAAACACCCCTATTTCCTGATTTTATGGTGAGAGGAACTGAGGCCTGGAGCACACTTGGATACATAAGGGCAGAACAAAAAGAGCAGCTGACCTTGGAGTCCAGCTCAGGGCCTTGCCCTTCACATTAACTTTTGTGGTCCCTGACACTGTTGCAGGTAGTTTCCAGTGCTCCCTTATACCCAGGCCATCCCCTGGGATTCTGCTTGCCTCAGAGAAGGTTCTGTCATCACCTCCCCACCCCCAGTGAAGCTCCTGAGGCCCTAAGCACCAAGCTGGGCCTCTATCTAGTGTGGGTAGGGAGGGGTAGATGGACCCTATCAGCCAGCCCCCCAGCCCCACCCCACATTACCCCCAGTTAGAGCAATCACCAATGAACCGGAACTCGCTACATTCGCACTCGATCAGGGCCACGGTCTCGGCCAGCCACAGCAGGTTGTCTTCAGTTACCAGGCTTGGATACTTGGCCACTAGGTCTAGGGGTAGGAAGCAGTAGTGCACTTCATCTTCCGTGTCTAACAGTGGTGTGTCCATGAGCCCCAAAGGTGCCTTATCATGTAGGCCTAGAGAGAATGTGCAGAAGGGTGTCACCACTTCCTAGAGGCCAGGGCTCTCAGAGGCCACAAGGGCTCTCACTGATCCAGGGGTCCCAGAAGAAGCTGGAAAGATTAACCCAGGAAATGGTCTCTGCCTGGTACCTCCTTCCTCTGTATTTATTTATTTAATCTTCACCTGAGGATACTTTTCCATTGATTTTTTTTAAAGATAGAATAGGAGGGAGGAAAGGAGAGAGAGAGAAAGAGAAACATCGATGTGAGAGAGAGACACATTGATTGGCTGCCTCCTGCACAACTCTGACTAGGGCCTCGGGGATGGAACCTGCAACCCAGGTACGTACCCCCGTGACCCTTTGGTCCAGGTACTGATGCTGTAACCACTGAACAAAACTGGCCAGGGTTCCTTCCTCTGTTTTTAGATGTAACCCTAAAATTTGGCAGGAGTGTTCTGGGGAGCAGGGCATGGAAATCTATTTTTTATTGAAAGGCAGTGGGACATGTTATAAAATTTTGGCTTATGTATACAAAGTCATTCAATTCACATTGGTTATCTATTTGGTTCTTTCTAACTGATCAAACCAACCATTGTGACCTACAGGTAAAATAGATCCTTTTGACTCCCCTGGAAGCCCAAAACCCATCAATAATTATGAATGGTTGTTTGGTGTCTGAGATAGGCTAATCTATACTGCAAGGTACACATCAGACAGTGATCATTTGGGGACATTCCTTGTGTGGTGGTTAGAGTGACCTGGAAGGATGGTGGAGTTCTCAGACTACTAGGAAGCGCGGAATGCAACCTGCCTAAGTGAAACCAATATGCAAAGGAATGAATGTGGAGGAGGATGTTTGATGCTGGTGGGTAAGCAGCCATGGAGAGGGTTATGTGGCAGGGTACAAGATCAGAGGAGATGACAGTGAGGTAGAGAAATCATCCAGAACTACTTCAGAAATCAATGATTTGGGTACTCTCTGGATGGAAGCCACTTCTGTTAGGATGAAGAGAAGGGAAGCTGGTGGGGGCTTCAGGAAGGGTCAGCTTGTGGTTATACCTGTGAAGGCTGGGCTTTTTATAGGAAATTCTGAGGGTTTGCTGATACACTTCCATGTTCGCCAGTAGTTCAGAGATGCTCTCTCGGCAACAGGTATGTCTGCAGGCCGCACACGTAGATGGTGTTTCCCTTCCTTCAGATTATCTAGAGTCTGTTAGATAAAGAAGGTTACTGCTTTGAAAATTAAACCAAGTAACTATCTACCAATTCTAGGGTAAAATACCAGTAAAAATAGTATGTCACTTACTTTGGTAAAGTGTTTTGAAATAGAGTCAATCACATAAAAATGTAAAAATTTAGGTCTGTAAGAAGACATGCTGATGTTCAAAATCTCAATGTTTTCTCTCTGGATTTTTGAAACAATTTTTTGGATTATAATATATGTAGATTAACAAAAATTTATCTTACACAATCTTAAGGGCAAATTATATTTAACCTTTAAAAACTTGAGATTTTCAGTTATTTCCCTTCAAGAGTTCAAAAACCCTTTTTGGCCTTGCTATTTTGGCTCAGCAGTTAAGAGCATCAGCCCAGACCATGGTCTGAAGTCTTGGGTTTGATTCCTGGTCAAGGGCACATACCTGGGTTGCAGGTTCAATTCCTGGCTTCCATCGAGGTTGTGCAGAAGACAACCAATCAATGTTTCTATCTCTCTCCCTCCCTCCCTTTCTCCCACTCTATCTAAAAATCAATGGAAAAATATCCTCGGGTGAGGATTAACAAAAGAACAAACCATTTTTGCTCAGTTATAATTGTTTTGCTCTGCTTGTTGTTTGTGCTCATCCTAACCATGGAACATGGTCTAAGTAGGGAAGTGAAGGTGGCACAGGGTATGTTTTCCAAAGCACTTTCACTTATTCACTCATTTACTCTAACACAGCTCTGGGAGACAGATGTGCTGTTTGCATTCTCATTTTGCTGATGAGGCAGTGTAGTCAAAGAATTTGTGACTTGTCCAAGCAGTCTTCCAAGTCCAGAGCTTCTCTGCTTCAAGGAGCAGGTGACTAGGGGTGGGCTGAAGCAGGAGTGGAGCACAAAGCTAGGCAGGGCTGAAGCCCAGGGCAGAGGGTGGGCTGGGTGTCTCCATGTTGCCCGCACTGAGGGACCCCTTTTCCCTCAAAAGCCCTGCCCAGGAAGCAGGTTATCATAACATCAAGCCAATTTTTTTCTGTCCCTAGCTTAGAAGAAAAATTTCCTAAGAAATTTTGGATATAGTTGGAAAAGTACCCTGAAAAAGGACCACATGGCCCTGGCCAGTTTGCTCAGCGGTTAGAGCGTCGTCCCGCCGACCAGAGAGGCTTGGGTTTGGTTCCTGCTAAGGGTACATACCTCGGTTGCAGTTTGTCCCCAGCCCTGGTTGGGGTTGTGTGGGTGGCAGCCACTCAATGTGTCTCTCTCATGTTGATGTTTCTCTTTCTCTGTCTTCCTCTCTCCCTCCTGCTCTATCAGAAAATAAATGCAAAAAATTAAAAATTAAAAAAAATAAGGAAACTACTAATTTAAAAAAAAGAAAGAAAAAGCACCACATGACCAGTTTTTTTCTCTAAGAGCCTCATAACAGACAGAACACCTCAGATTCAGTATGAAACTAATAAAAGAACCTAGTACGGCTAATTCATCTACCCAGGTGAAGCTCTTGAGAAGCTGCTCATGGGAATCCTGAAATTTGAG
Source organism: Molossus molossus (assembly GCF_014108415.1). Lineage (NCBI taxonomy): Eukaryota > Metazoa > Chordata > Mammalia > Chiroptera > Molossidae > Molossus > Molossus molossus. Next base: position 37,603,859 of record NW_023425357.1, on the reverse strand, counting down.
AAGTGCCCTCTGGTGACCATGGCTATAAACTGCGCCCACATAACTGCTTAAGGTCTGCAAGAGGGGACCAGAGTGAGTCTTCCCACTTTGGGTGGCTGGTGGACTTATGGAAGGACTGAGGTCTGAATCTTTTTTTTTTTTTTATCATCCTCACCCGAGGACCTTTTTCCATTTTTTGTTCAGGTAGAGTGGGAGGGAGAGAGAGGAACAGAGAAAGAGAGAAACATCGATGTGAAAGGGACACATCGAGTGGTCGCCACCCGCACAACCAACCAGGGCCGGGGACAAACTGCAACCAAGGTACATGCCCTTAGCGGGAACTGGATCCGGGTCTCTCCGGACCGCAGGCCGACGCTCTAACCGCTGAGCCAAACCGGCCAGGGCTGAGGTTTGAATCTTGACTCTGTCCCTTAAAAGATAATATTTATTGCCTAGGCACTTTTAAACTGAATCCTCTGAATGTCCCCCTGACCCACAAAGTAGGCTCCAGTATTATCAGCCCCATTTAGCAAATAGGAAACAAGATCCAGGAAGAGAAAGAGTACTCACCCTGGCCAGTTTGGCTCAGTGGTTAGAGCACTGGCCTGCGGTCCAGAGAGACCCGGGTTCAGTACCCGCTAAGGGCCCGTACCTCGGTTGCAGTTTGTCCCCGGTCCTGGTTGGTTGTACGGGTGGCAACCACTTGATGTGTCTCTTTCACGTCAATGTTTCTCTCTCTCTCTCTTCCTCTCTCTCTCTCCCACTCTATCTGAACAAAAAAATGGAAAAATGTCCTCAGGTGAGGATAAAAAAATGAACAACCCATGCACCGAGAGAAAGAGTACTCAGTGCCTCAAGTAAGTGGAGATGCTGGGAATGGAACCCAAGATTCTAGAGCCCATGGTCTTAACTACTGTTCTTTTTTTTTTTTTTTAACCACTGCTCTTAACTAGCTGCCTCCCACTAGTCACTTAACCTCTCCAAGCCTCAGGCTCCTCACATACAAAGTAGAGATAGTAAAATTTTGGAGGTGGTTTGTTTGGCCGATGTGGCTCAGTGGTTGAATGTCAGCCCATGCACCAAGAAGTCACTGGTTCGATTCCCGGTCAGGACACATACCCAGGTTGTGGGCCTAATCCCTGGCAGGGGGCGGGGGGGCATGCAGGAGGCAGCCAATTAATGTTCTCTCTCATCGTTGTTCTCATTGATGTTTCTATCTCTCTCTCCCTCTCCCTTTCTCTCCATCTAAAAAGCAATAAAGGAAAAAAAATATTTTTTAAATTTGGGAGGTAGGGGTGTAGAGATTAAAAGAAATAATGTAAATGTTCATTTCATTTCTCTTAGTGGTCAGAATCCAAACTACCTTTCCACCTTCATCCCCCACCATTATTTCAACTCCACCCCTTCCATCAGTGACACTAAACTCCACAAAACTCCAAAGACATCCCATGTACTCAACTTTATGTATGCTGTTCCCTTTGCCCAGAATACTTTACTTCTCCCTTCTCTGCCTGAAGAGCATGGAGCCTCCTCCAGCCAGAGTGGGTCATCCTCCTCCTTTGTTCCCACAGACCTGCAAACTTCTCTATCTGGGCCTCTGGCTTGGCTTCAGGCCTGTGCTCTACCTTTACTGAGGCTACTGAAGGAAGGACTGTGTTGATCCGCCCCCAACTTCTAGTTTAGAAGCTAGTGAGTAGTAAGGATACAGGAGGGCTGGAGGGCTGAGTCCTCTGTAAAGCCAAGAAAAGTGAGACATGGGGAAGCCCCAAAGTTGCTGGTAGAGAAACAGAGTGCACTCATAAAAACTGAGAACGATGCTGAGTATCCAAAACCATAGGAAAGCTAGCACAGGATTACAATGGGCAGAGCCCAGAGAGTTCAGAGGACAGTGAAGGCAGCAATTTCAACTTGGGATCTGGAGTTCAGAGAGAAGATCTAAGGGGGAGAAGGAAAAGGACAATAGAGGAGAGGGAGAGAGGATTACAGGAAGAAAGGGCTCAGCTTGGGTCTGATTGTGGTTGGACTAAAAACGTTAGATGAAATAGCAAAAAAACAGAGTGAAACTAGGGAGAGCATTCAAGAGATGACACACTATTCCAAGCTTCTGCTAAGCTGACTGCATCACAGGAACTTGAACCTGTGTGTATTTACTTCACCTGCAGATTCAAATCCTGAGATTCTATCTCAATGGAAGAAACAATGGTGCCCTTGAACAATTCTTAATTGGTCATCGGGGAGGGAACACATTAGAGGAGGGAAACCCCTGCCTGGGAGAACAACCTGTTTGAGGATGGACCTGGAGGTACTGTTTGGTATCCAGGTATGTCCTTTGGGGTGAGTCAGTAATGACAGTCCAATTAGCTTGAGAAATCATTCTGTAGAAATGAAATCTCCATTTCTTGCTACTTCCAATGTAAAGTGTAAGCAGTACCATTTTCCCCAAGAAAATGTGTTTTACAAATCTTAAAAAACAAAAACACACACTAAAAAATAAAATAAAATAAATCCACAAAGATCACAATTCCTGCTAGTCAGTCAAGTTATGCTGCATGCTCTGGGCCCAGGAGCCTCAGCTAGGTTGTTTTCTAAACCCTCTCAGCCAATCCTTGCTCTGACTTCTAGAAATACAAGGCCTTCTACTCAAGGGAAGGCACTTGGATGCTGTAAGAATCCCCAGAGAGCATTCCCCAACCCCTCACCCTGCCTTATTGTTTTTCAGTGACACCTACTTATTTACTGTCTGCCAGTCTCCTCTAATAGATACAACCTCCAATACCATGAGACCCTGCCTATTTTGTCTCTGCTGTATTTGCAGCACCAACAACAGTGCCTGTGAGATCTCAATACATTTTTGTGGAAGGAAGCAAGGGAGGGAGGGAGGAAGGGAGGGAGGAGGGCATTTCAGAGAGCTAGGCTTCCAGCTGTCTTTTGCTTTTGCTGATTAAAGTTGCCATAGTGTGTGTGGTTGGTCTTCTATGGACTTCAATTCCACTTCTATCTGCTTGAATTAATTACTTTTAGCATTTTTATTCTTCTTATGTTATGATCCAGAAAGTTATTAGGAGGATTTCTTTAGGGAAATACAGATTTGAATTCAGATGGTTAATTGCTAAAGGATGATTAATGTTGTTTTTGGCCTAGATAGTAGTGAAAATTAAGTCAATCAGAAGCAACATAAGACTGATGGCATAGGGGCGAGTGTGTATGTTTGCCAAAAGATGACTGACAAATGCACTGCTGGCAGAGTTTTGGAACTTATCGGAGGTTTTCCAAGGCAGCAGGAGTGCTCAGAGATGCCTTGTGCTCTAATGTGGGCTGTTGGAAGGAAAGTGATAGTGAAGGAACTTGGGGGAGCTTATAAAGTCAAGGAGGGCCAGCACCATTCTGAGGCTCAAGGGAAGCAAGGCTGGGAGAACATAAGGATGTGCAAAATAGCGCTATCAGCCAAAGAAGCCAAAGAAGATATGGCTACCAGCTTCTCAACCTGCCCTTCCACTGCTAGATTCAGTTTCCTCACCTGCAGAAGTAGAGTCAGCCTTCACAGGTCATCTTGGGTACATCATTTAATGTGCTCTCAGCAAATGTTTATCAACACCTCTTATAGGCTGAGTACAGTGAGAGGTGCTAGGAATGCAAACATGAAAAGAAGATAGGCTAGCGAGGGAGAAAGACATATGAATAAATGATTCCAACAGAATTAGTACTGACATAAGAGAGGAATTAACTCTATTATGAGAACAGAGAGACAAAAACTCTGCCGGGAAATGTCAGGCTAGGCTTCCCATGAGCCACATTTAGGCTAAATCTTAAAAGGGAAGAATTCTAGAAATAGGTAACAGCAAGTGAAAAGGTATGGAGAGAAAACATTTGGGGTGCTAAGGGATGTGGCTTAACTTCAACGTGTGTGTTTGCACGCACATGCATGTGCCCATATATGCCCATATGTGCCCATAGGTGTGTGTATATGTTGGGTATGAGTTGGGACAAGCAGATGGGTCATCCTATGAGGAGTCCTGATGCCAGGCCAAAACATTTATACTTGAGTTGTCCACTTACCCATATCCACAGACAAGCTACACTATTGGGATGAATATCTGCTGTTTATGTAATCTTCCTTTCCAGATCACAGTGGTAATCTGTCTTCACATCATGAGTATTAGCAAATGTGAGACTGTCACTCGTCTGTTTTCTTAAAAGCATAATTTGTGTGATCAACATAAAACTCCCAAGGAATGCAGGTGTATTTGGATTGCTTGCTGGTAGCAGAATGCCTACAGGTGGAACAATTTAAGTTTCCAAATTTGAAAGTCCCCAGAAGGCGGTGAAAAGGAAACACAAGTAGCATGTACTGTCAACATACCAAGTCCTCAATAGACTTCCAGTGAGCAAGTAAAAGGAAATCGGCAGTCTGCCATGAACCTTGAGCCCTTGTGAGTGACCCTGAAGGGAAATTTCAAACTTTATAGTAGTAGCTGTGACTCCCAACCAGGCTGATAGCATGTGAGAGGCTCAGCACGGTTTACATTTAGGCGAAGGGGCCTTCCCTAATCACATAGAAAGTCCTAGGAAGCACTGTGATGTAAGACCTGTAATGACTACTTTGTATTGTCTCTGTGAGCAAGATATGACATTCCTAAGCATCCAAGCTCATGGATTTACATACCAACTTTCATAACTCCCAAATGTATATCTCTAGACAAACTGCTCCCATATATTCCAGACTTATATATCCAGCTGCCTCCTCACCATTGCCACTTGGACATTTAATAAACCCACTTTTCTTGCCTTTCACATTTAACACATTCAAATTCTAACTCCTGATCGCACCCCTCCCCCAGCTCATACATCCCTCAGAATCTACCATTCACCTGGTTTCTCAGGATACAAACAAAGGAGTTATCTCTTCTCTCTCACCCTACCTCCAATTCATCAGTAAACTATCAATTCTATCATCAAGACACAATCAGAGTTTGAACACTACTAACTCCTCTATTACCAGCTTAGGTCAAACCACCACTATCTTTCATCTGGTTGTGCGGCAGGAACCTCCTAACTGGTCTTCCTGCTCACTCCCTTGCCCCACTAAAGTCTAGGCCAGGGGTCAACAAGTTTTTTCTATAAAAAGCCAGATAGTATATATTTTAGGCTTTGAGAATATGATCCCTGTGCAACTATTGGACGGACTCTATATAACAGCTTGGTAGCAGCCATAGACAATATATAAACAACTGAGCATGGTTGTGTTCCAGTAACCTTTTGTTAATGGACATTGAAATTTGAATTTTATAGAATTTTTTGTGCCACAAAATATTTTTCTCCACCACCTAAAAGTGTTAAAATCATTCTTAGCTCATGGGTTGTCCAAAAATGTAGTGGATTGGATTTGGTCCATGGGTTACAATAAGCCAACTCCTGGTCTAATGTGAATAAATTTTACATTATATAAAGGATCAAATGTACCCATTTAAAGTGTACAGTTCAATGGTTTTTACTATGTTTACATGGCTTTCCAACAAGGCAAAGCCCACCATGTTACAGATAATCCTGGGTTGGATATTCCACCTGTTGAGTGCATGGGAACTTCAGTTAGTGGAAGGCAAGGTCCAATTTTTATTGTTAGGGGCGAAATCTGAAGTGCACTAACAGTTTAGACAGTTATTTTTGTGCTGTCCAATATGGTAGCCATTAGCCACACCAGGCTAATGTGATCATCTCAGATGTGCTACAAGTGTAAAACATACATCAGATTTTAAAGACTTAGTACAAAAATAGAATGTAAAATATATCAATTTCAATATTTTGACTACATGTTGAAATGATAGTATTTAAAATATATTGAGTTAAATAAAATATATTATTAAAATTAATGTCATCAGCCCTGGCTGGTTTGGCTCAGCAGTTAGAGCATTGGACCACGGACCAGAGGCCGGGGTTTGGTTCCTGCTAAGGGCACGCACCTCAGTTGCAGTTTGTCCCGGGGGTTGGGGTTGTGTGGGTGGCAGCCACTCGATGTGTCTCTCTCACATTGATGTTTCCCTCTCTCTCTTCCCCCCCCTCTCCCTGCTACTCTTTCTTAAGATAAAATGCAAAAATGTCCTCAGGTGATGATAAAAATAAATTAATTAATTAATTAATAAAATTAATGTCACCTGCTTTTTTTTTTTAATGTGGCTACAAAAAATGGAAAATTACACACATAGCTCATATATTTTTATTGTATCATCCCCTTTTATCCTTAAAGCTCTTAGGAATAATGCCTGGTACCCAGAATGCTTTCAATAAATACGGGCTGAAGCATTAAGTTGGGCTGCCTGAGAAAAGTCTTTAGACTAAGAATTGGCAAGCTCCATTTTCTCCAAGCAAAGGGTTTGTACATTTAGGCAAGAACCAGAGTATCTGAACAGGTCTTTGCAGTGAGAAAAGTGATGGAAATGTGTGAGGCTGTTGATTTGCTTGAGACGGCTGTTCACTCTCCAGCTGTATTTATACTCTGCTTCAATGAATAAACACTGCTTCAGTTCTGCCAACCTAAATGTTTATTTTTTTAAAAACACCATTTCCAAAACATAAGCACTTGTTTTTTTTTTCCCTCACCCGAGGACATTTTTCCATTTTTTGTTCAGGTAGAGTGGGAGGGAGAGAGAGAAACATCGATGTGAAAGGAACACATCGAGTGGCTGCCACCCGCACAACCGACCAGGGCCGGGGACAAACTGCAACCGAGGTTCGCGCCCTTAGCGGGAACCGAACCCGGGTCTCTCAGGACCGCAGGCCGACGCTCTAACCGCTGAGCCAAACTGGCCAGGGCCATAAGCACTTGTTTTACGATCTGTTTTGGAGAAGCCAATCCACATGATTCTCTGACTACTCTAATGCTCACAACTTGGAACTTTGGAATTGGGCCAACTCATTGGCCTCTAAGTAGTTACCTCCCATTTAGAAGTTGTTTTCAGTTATATTTTGTTTCAGTTTGGGAAGTGAAGACAGCCAAAGAGTTAAAGGGTTTGATAAATGTATTGTAGGCTTATGTTCTTTAAAACGATTCTTAAAAAAATTGCCTTTATCTCTTTGATTTTCTGCAATTAACAAATGACTTCTTCGTTTTCCCTACAAAATGGTGCTTTAGTATAGAGTCATCAACAATCTTGACAAGCCAGGCCATTTAAAGTGATTTTGAAGCTATTTGTATTTCATTCTTGGGGTAGTTAAAAAAAAAAATTTTTTTTTTAATTTTAGAGAGAGAGGAAGGGAGAGGGAGAGGGAGAGAGAGAAACATCAATGAGACAGAATATCAATTGGCTGCCTCCTGCATGCCTTCCAGTGGGAATTGGGCCCAAACCTGGGCATGTACCCTGACTGGGAATTGAACTGGTGACCTCTTGGTGCATGGGTTAATGTTCAACCACTGAGCCACACTGGCCAGGTGAAAAAAAATTTTTTTAATTGAGGTGGATATCTTGGAAAAAAAAAAAGAATATTACAACCACTTGCACTGGAGTATATTAAGCATTTTTATTTCTAAATATATAATAACTTTTAAGAAAAAACATTGATTTAATAAGAAGTATCCATAAAAACATATATTATAGCCTTGGCCAGTTTGGCTCAGCGGTTAGAGCATTGGCCTGCAGTCCAGAGAAACCCGGGTTCAGTTCCCGCTAAGGGCGTGTACCTCAGTTGCAGTTTGTCCCCAACCCTGGTTGGTCGTGCAGGTGGCAGCCAGTTGATGTGTCCCTTTCACGTTGATCTTCCTCTCTCTCCCTCCCACTCTACCTGAACAAAAAATGGAAAAATGTCCTCGGGTGAGGATAAAAAGAAAAACAAAAAAAACCAACCATACATTATAAATGTTCTCATTCCTACATGACTCAGATATGCACAGTCTACCTCAATTTTCTTCTAAGAAGTATTAGGGAGGCACAGTTAGTAGTCTACTGAGCTGCAGTGTGGCTTGTTGGGTCAGTGATTGTGGAGATAAAGTAAGTAACACTTTGTCCAGACAGTGAGATTAATATCGAGCATGGCCAAGGGGTCCTTCCCAGACATAATACTTAGTTCTTCCAGGATAAAAGACAAATTTCACTGTTCAAAAACTAAGAATAAACTACTTAAGATAAACCACAGAAATCATTTCTGTAGTTTGGAGAAATTTTAAGAAACAAGGCAATGTTCTTTGGTGATACTTTAGTTTTTTTATTCTCACCGGAGGACATTTTTGCATTTCTCTTCAGATAGAGCCGGAGGGAGGAAGGAAGAGAGAGAGAGAAACACCAATGTGTCTCTCTCACACACCGAGTGGCTGCCACCCACATGGCCCCAACTGGGGCCGGGGACAAACTGCAACCAAGGTATGTGCCCTTAGCAGGAACCGAACCCAGGACTCTTCGGTCCACAGGCCGATGCTCTAACAGCTGAGCCAAACCGGCCAGGGCTCTTTGGTCATACTTTAATGGTTATAAGTAAAGGCATTTAAAACTCTTACACCCTGGCTGGTTTGGCTCAGTGGTTGGAGTGTCCAAAGAGTGGCAGGTTCGATTCTGTTTAAGGGCATGAGCCTCTGTTGCGGTTCGGTTCCCAGTCCTGGTCAGGGTCATGTGGGAGATAGCCAATCAATGTGTCTCTCTCAAGACAATGTTTCTTTCTCTCTCTCTCTCCCCCTTCCTCCTTCCCTCCCACTCTGTCTGAAGATAAATGGAAAAATATCCTTGAGAGAGGATTTTAAAAAAAAGGTCATGTCTGGCTGTTGTGGCTCAGTGGTTGAGCGTCAACCCATGCACCAAGAGGTCGCTGGTTCGATTCCCAGTCAGGACACATGCCTAGGTTGTGGGCCAAATCCCCAGTGGGGGGGCATGCAGGAGGCAGCCAATCAATGTTTCCATTTCTCTCTCCCTCTTCCTTCCTCTCTCTAAAAAAACCAATAAAAAATTTTTTTTAAAAAAGGGTCTTACAATGAGAGAACAAGAAGTCTTAGAAAACAGAGAAGTAAAGGCAAAGGAAAGATTCTGAAGTTTGGAGGACTTTTTGCTGTGCTGTTAGTTAATGTTGTGGACCTAACAGGCAAAATGAGAAGTAATATTCAGGATGAATCTTTTAGATTTTAAATCTCAGACAGAGGATTTCCAGTCAAGATGGCGGCATAGGTAAACATGGTCCTTGCCTCCACATCTGGGACTCCAGCAACCTGGGTCATACTGTTTGGCTTACCCTGGTGATTCCCTGAGGCACTGCCCCACCCAACTTTTGGGCCCACCCAAGCTGTTTCCAGTGACTACCATAGGAACTGTCTTGTCTCCTGCTTCAGATTTTCCTAAATTCTCTCAAACAAGCAGCATCTGGTCTCAGCAAGCCCCATACCTCTCGCTAAGTGGCCCCAGGCCCAGCACTAGAAATAGCCGGCCTAGATTCACAACTTGGCCTCTTCTGGGCTCCTCCAAGCCCAGCACAAGAAGAAACCATCAGCAGATCACTTTGTAACTTTATGCCTGGTGGCATAAGGTAGAACACAGGCAGTGACTGACCTTGCCTCAGAGCCAGCACACCTAGTGGACAGCTTCAGACCACATTGAAGCACCATTACCCAACCACCTCCATAAGCAATACACTCAAGGAGTGGACTCAGTGGGTACCAGAGCCCTGCTGAAGTAAGTCTTGCTCTGTGTGGTGGGCCCCTGCACAGCTGATCCTCCAAGGTAGTCAGAGGCCAGTGGTCAGTGGGCACAGCCAGTCCTTGCAGCTGATCAGCCTGAGTAAATCCCTCCCATTGATGTGCCAACAGCAATCATGACTCAATTATAACAGAAGGGTGTACTTCAAGGGCCCAGCTGGGGTGATCAGGGAGGCTGTGCCACTGGACCCTACAGGACACCTACTACAATAGGCCACCCTATGGAGCCTGGGAAACATAGCAACTCTACCTAACGCATAGAAACAAAAACAGGGAAGCAGCCAAAACGAGGAGAGGAAGAAACATGTCCAAAATGAAAGAACAGAACAAAACTCCAGGAAAAAACAAAACAAAATGGACATAAACAATCAATTGGATGCAGAGTTCAAAACACTGGTTATAAGGATGCTTAAGGAACTTAGAACTTCAAGGAAGTTAATAAAAACTTCAAGGAACTCAGTGAGACCATCAACAACATAAAAAAGGGCCAGTCAGAAATGAAGGAGGCACTAACTGAAATAAAGAATAATTTACACAGATTCGATAGTAGAGTAGGTGAAGCTAACAAGCAAAACATCTATTTGGAATATAAAGAATCTAAAAACACCCAACCAGAACAGCAAAAAGAAAAAAGAATTAAAAAAAAAAAATGAGGATAGTGTAAGGAGCCCCTGGGACAACGTCAAGCATGCCAACATTCACATCGGAAGGAAAGAGAGAGAGCAAGAAATTGAAAACCTATTTGAAAAAATAATGACAGAAAACTTCCCTAACTTGGTGAAGGAAACAGACATACAAGTTCAGGTAGCACAGAGAGTCCCAAACAAGATGAACCTGAAGAGGCCCACACCATGACACATCATAATAAAAATGCAAAAGGTAAAAAACAAAGAGGGAGCCCTGGCTGGTTTGGCTCAGTGGTTAGAGTGTCGGCCTGCAGTCCAGAGAGACTCGGGTACGGTTCCTGCTAAGGGCATGTACCTTGGTTGCAGTTTGTCCCCGGCCCTGGTTGGGTCGTGTGGGTGGCAACCACTCGATGTGTTCCTTTCACGTCAATGTTTCTTTCTCTCTCTCTCCCTCCCACTCTATCTGAACAAAATATGGAAAAGTGTCCTCAGGTGAGGATAAAAAACAAAACATAACAAAGAGAGAATCTTAAAAGCAGTAAGAGAAAAAGCAGTGTTACCTACAAGGGAGCTCCCATAAGACTGTCAGCTGATTTCTTTTTTTTGTTTGTTTATCCTCACTCGAGGATATTTTTCCATTTTTTGTTCAGATAGAGCGGGAGGGAGAGAGAGGAAGAGAGAGAGAGAGAAACTTCGATGTGAAGGGACACATCGAGTGGCTGCCACCCGCACGACCAACCAGGGCCGGGGACAAACTGCAACCGAGGTACATGCCCTTAGCGGAAACCGAACCCGGGTCTCTCTATACCGCAGGCCGACGCTCCAACCGCTGAGCCAAACCGGCCAGGGCTCAGCTGATTTCTTAAAAGAAACTTTGCAGGCCAGAAGGGAGTGGCAAGGAATGGTCAAAGCGATGAAAAGCAAGGACCTACAACCAAGATTACACTATCCTGCAAAGCTGTCATTTAGAATCGATGGACATATAGTTTCCCAGACAAGAAAAAGCTAAAGGAGTTTATCACCACCAGATTGAATCTACAAATCAAATGGATAAGCAGAACATAAACAGACTCATAGATACAATGAACTTTTTGTTGGTTGCCAGATGGGAGGGGGTTTTGAGGGATGGGTGAAAAAGGTGAAGGGACTAAGAAGTACAAATTGGTTGTTAGACCAAGGAACCTCAAAAGGAATGGGGGAGGGGAGGGCAGGAAGAGATAAACCAAAGAATTTATATGCATATGCATAACCAATGGACACAGACAATAGTGTGCTAAGGCAAGAGGGGGTGGGAGTGGGAAGGAGGGGGTCAATGGGAGCAAAAATGGGGGACATCTATAATATATTCAACAATAAAATTAAAAAAATACTCAGACACAGTGTATATAACAAACCCCACAATTTCTAAAGTTTTCACCTTTTAAAATTCAACAACATAAACAGAAGAAGCTTAAAATACGATTTCCAAGAGTCAAGAGCACCCTCTCAGGAGATGGTAAGGCCCATTCTGGGTCCATGATGGCTGCTAGTATAGATTAGGCAGAGTCAGGATGAAATCTTTTATTCAGAACATGCATTCCCAGTATATTGTTTATTACTTTACATACTTCTTCATTAAAAGGGTCATCTCAGCAACCAATATATAACACAACATTTAGTGATGTAAGGGCTGTGTTTACTGATCACCACTCCCAGAAGATAAGAGTATCTTACCTGCAGCAAGGGCATCAGCTGCAAACCCAGTGCTTGCTCATAGAGCAAGTTCAGTTCTGCACAACTGGAGAAGGAAAGTTTGGATGTGTAGAGGTAATAGTGCACGTGCCTAAATGTGGAACCATCTCTGTCAATGAATAGCTTCTGGTTTTCCAAAGAGGTCAAAGCTGAAGCCTCTTTCCACAAAAGGGAGTCTGGGAATTGAGCAAGTTTGCTTCTGGGAACGGAGAAATGCCAGCCCCCAACATTGAAATGAAACAAATCCTCAGCTGACTCTTGAGGCATGCCAGGCTCCTCCTAAAGGGGAATCAAAAGAGAGCTATGCTAGAAAAATAAATAAAAAGCCTCCATATTGGTAAGGGAAAAGTAAAACTATCTCAATTTGCAGATGATGTGATTTTTCACATAGAAAAGCCTAGAAATTCACTAAGAAGTTGTTAGAATGAGTTCAACAATGTTAATCAGCATAAAAAATAAATTGCATTTTCATATACTAGCAATGAACAACCCAAAAATTACATTAACAATTCCAGCCCTGGTCGGTTTGGCTCAGTGGTAGAGCATCAGCCTGCAGACCAATGAGTGGTGGGTTTGATCCCAGTCAAGGGCACATACTTCAGTTGCCCCAGGCCTGGGTCAGGGTCCTGCAGGAGGCAACCAGTCGATGTTTCTCTCTCTCTCCCTCCCACTCTATCTGAAGATAAACAGAAAAAATATCCTCAGGTGAGGATTAAAAAGAAAACAATTCCATTCACAATAGTGTCAAAAAGAACAAAATATTTAGAAATAAATTTAACAAAATAAAAAAATTTAACAAAATTCAAAACATTGTTGAAAGAAATTTACAAAAGCCCAAATAAATATTTTTAAAATGCCATGTTTATGGATCAGATGACTTAATATTAAGATGGAAATATTCCCCAAGTTGATCTACAGATTGAAAACAATCCCTATGAAAATTCCAGCTGTCTTATTTTGCAAAAATTGACAAGCCGATGTTAAAATCCATATGGAAATACAAGGGGCCCAGAACAGTCAAAACAATCTTGAAAAAGAACAAAATTTGAGGATTCACACTTCCCACTTTCAAAACTTACTACAAAACTGCAGTAATCAAGATGATGTGCTACTTGTGTAAGGACAGACATATAAATAAGGAAAATAGAATTGAGAGTCTAGAAATAAACCCTTATATTTATGGTTAATTGGATTTTGAAAAGGGAACCAAGACAATTCAATTCAAAAAATAGCCTTTTCAAAAAATGGTGCTGGTACAACTGGACATGCAAAAAAAAAAAAAAGTTGGACTGCTACACCTCATACCATACACAAAAAATAACACCAAATGGACCATAAAACAAAGTATAAGAGCTGAAAAAAATAGCCCTGGCTGGTTTCGCTCAGCGGTTAGAGCATCAGCCCGTGGACCAGAGAGTCCCAGGTTAGGTTCCCGCTAAGGGCATGTACCTTGGTTGCAGTTTTTTTTTTTTTTGGTACATGCCCCTAGCGGGAACCTAACCTGGGATCTCTGGTCCGCGGGAGATGCTCTAACCGCTGAGCCAAACCGGCCAGGGCTCAGTTGAAGTTTGTCCCTGGCCCCGGTTGGGGTCATGTGGGTGGTGGCCACTCGATGTGTCTCTCTCACATCGATATTTCTCTCTCTTCCCCCCTCTCTCCCTCCTGCTCTATCTGAAGATAAATGCAAAAATGTCCTCGGGTGAGGATTAAAAAAAAAAAAAAAGCTAAAAAAATAAAACCCTTAGAAGAAAACAAAAATCTTAGATTAGGCAATGACTTCTTAGATAAGATACTAAAAGCAAAAGACAAACAAACAAATAAAAATTCATCAAAATTAATAACTTCTATGCTTCAAAGGACACCATCAAAAAAATTAGAAATGCCCTGGCCAGTTTTGCTCAGTGGTTAGAGCATCAGCCTACAGTCCCGAGAGACCCAGGTTCGGTTCCTGCTAGGGGCGCGTACCTCGGTTGCAGTTTGTCCCCGGCCCTGGTTGGTCGTGAGGTGGCAGCCACTCGATGTGCCCCTTTCACGTCGATGTTTCTCTCTTTCTGTTCCTTTCTCTCCCTCCCACTCTACCTGAACAAAAAATGGAAAAATGTCCTTGAGTGAGGATTAAAAAAAAAAAAAAAAAAAAGAAACACAACCCACAGAATGGAACAAAATATTTGCAAATCATATATCTGGTAAAGAACTTGTATTTAGGCTATATAAAGAACTCTTACAACTCAATAATAAAAAGATGAATAACTAAATTTAAAAATGGGTAAAGAATCTAAATAGACATTTCTCCAAAGAAGATACATAAATGGCCAATATCATGTGTAAAGATACTTAACATCATTAGCCATCAGGGAAATGCACAAAACTCACCACACCCACTAGAATGGCCTGAATCAAAACAATAGATAATAACAAGTGTTGACAAAGATTGGAGAAATTGGAATTCTCATACATTGCTGGTGGGAGTGTGGAATGGTGTAGCTGCTCTGGAAAATACTTTGGGGGTTCCTCAAAATGCTAAACATGGAGTTACTATATGGCCCAACAATTCCACTTCTAGATATAAACTCAAGAGAAATGAAAACCTATATCCACACAAAAATATGCAGACAAATGTTCATAGAAGTATTATTCATAATAGCCAAAAAGTAGAAACAACCAAAATGTATATCAACTAATGAATGAACAAACAAAATGTAGTCAATAAAAAGGAGTGAAGTACTGAAACATGCTACAACATGAATGAAACATTGACACATTATGTTAAGAAGTCAGGCTCAAAAGACCACAAATATAAAAAAAAAAAGGTAAACTGTATGGTATATGAATTATATCTTTTTTTGATTTTTTATCCTCACCCGAGGACATTTTTCCATTTCATGTTCAGATAGAGTGGGAGGAAGAGAGAGAGAGAGCGAAACATCGATGTGAAAGGGACGCATCGAGTGGCTGCCACCCGCATGACCAACCAAGGCCAAGGACAAACTGCAACCTATGTAAGCACTCTTAATGGGAACCGAACCCAGGTCTCTCTGGACCGCAGGCTGACGCTCTAACTGCTGAGCCAAACCAGCCAGGGCTGAATTATATCTTTAAAAAAAATTTTTTTTCTTTATTGATTTTAGAGAGAGAGGAAGAGAGAGGGAGAGAGAGATAGAAACATCAAAGAGAGAGAAGAACATCGATTGGCTGCCTCTTGCATGCCCCCCACTGGGGCCTGGGCCCACAACCTGGACATGTGCCCTGACTGGGAATCAAACCAGGGACCTCTGGGTGCTGGGTCAATGCTCAACCACTGAGCCACACCAGCCGGGCTATGAATTATATCTTAATAAAGCTGTTTTTAAAAAACAGAATTATCATGAAGTGTACCCCACCCCACTGAGCATGTGCAGGGCTTTTTTAGAATCATACCTGCAGAGGCATTACCTTATTAGGGTCATGGCAGGACAGCTAAATGCTGTGGGTTCCTTTTTATATATATACAAAGGCAATAAAGATCAATAAAATTCCAGCACATTATTCAAAGCTCAAGGTTATCTGTTCATAAGTGAATTGTCTATTTTGCTTTAAGATGACCTAACTTATCAACACGATAGAAAAGTAGAAAGCAGCCCAGCCAGTGTGGCTTTGTGGATTGAGACCTGTCCCATGGACTGAGAGGTCCTGGTTTGATTTCCGGTCAGAGCACATGCCCAGGTTTCGGGCTCGATCCTCAGTGAGGGGAATGCAGGAGGCAGCCTATTGGTGTTTCTCTCTCACATAGATATTTTTATCTCTTTCTATAAAAAAAAATCAATAAAAACATATTTTAAAAAACTAGAAAGCTATCAAACAAACCATCTATATCAGATTTGAAAAGTAAGTACTACTCTTACAAAAAAATTAAAGAGTGGTAAGTAGTGTATAAAACTTTACCTAAGAAAGAACCACAAAATGATATTGAACTCTAACTAAAAATGATGTATGTTGAGCCCTGGCCGGTTTGGCTCAGCGGTTAGAGCGTCGGCCTGCGGTCCCGAGAGACCCAGGTTCGGTTCCCGCTAAGGGCATGTATCTCGGTTGCAGTTTGTCCCCGGCCCTGGTTGGTCGTGCGGGTGGCAGCCACTCGATGTGTCCCTTTCACATCGATGTTTCTCTCTCTCTTCCTCTCTCCCCCTCCCACTCTACCTGAACAAAAAATAGAAAAATGTCCTCAGGTGAGGATAAAAAAAAAAAAAAAATGATGTATGTTGAAGTGATTGGGATACAATGTACCGATATTGCACTTCTTTTGAAATGCATAAAAAATAGGATGGGTTGATAAAGGAATAGATAGATGAACATGTGATAAAACAAATACAGCAAAATGTTCATTGTAGACTCTAGGTGGTGGGTGTAATATGTTCACTGTACAATTCATTCAATCTTTCTGAATGTTTCAAAAATTGCATTAAAATGTTGTTGGGAGGAAAGAGTGTTAAAGTAAGAGTTGGTTGCTCAGGAGAGAAAAAGCCCATTTCTCCAACAACAACAAAAAACCCGAATCTCCTATTTTGACAACTGAGGAATGTAACAAAGAAAGGAATAAGGTTCTTTTTTCTTATAATAACCTGGTCTCAGTATTCAAATATAAATAGGAGCAGTTATGTATGCCATATTTGAAGTTAGAAGAGTTACAGGGGATTTAAAAATAAATATTACAAATTGTAAAATGGTGTAATGACCCACAGAGGCAGAGCTGGAAAAGCCAATCTAATGAGCTAATCTAGGCTTTTGAGTCCTGACTTTTCTAGATATGGGTAATATGACAAACTGAGTAATTAAGGACCTCAACTAGACCAGAAAGCATAAATATGCAAGGACTCTTGATTTTGCTTTCTGTTCTCCTTAAAACTGACTGGCTGGTTGAGAGCTCAGTGAAAAGTGCTTTGTGTGTGCAGATTTTGGATACTAAAGTTAACCTACTCCTTGAAGGTGAGCCATAGTTCTGGTCTTCATTCTTCTTTTCTTATTAAGGATAAAATATGACAAGAGGGTCTTGGCTTAACAGTTTGCTTCCGTCTTATACATACATGTCCCATCCACAGGCAGGGGGGTCTGCTGTAGTGAGGGTAGGTAGGGGTTAAAGATATGGCTGTTCATTTCAGAGTTTCCTTCCCCAAGACTGCTCAGAGGCTGGTTAGTACAGAACTATCCCAGCCTGGGGAGAGCCCTTAATCATTGGGAAACTTGAGGACCTGTAGTACTTAAAGGGCAAAAGACTTCTTGCCAGACTGACTGGCAGGAAATGGACTAGCTCTAGTATAGCCATCCCCACCCCATCCCAAAAGAGCATCGATCTTTTCCACATTGATCCCTTTCCCCCAAATCAATTTCTAGAGCTATAACCACCTCATGCTCTAAAAACAGGACCTCAACTTCTCAGACCCAAGTTCCCCACCGTTTCCCATCATGCCTCAGAAAGCTGCTTCCCAATCCTTCAGATCTAGATTCCCCACCTCCCCGGTTTACTTGCCCATCCATCGCCTTGCCTCAGAGTGAACATCTTCAAGCGCTGAGATGTAAAGACCTTCACCCAGTAAAGAGGCACACCCCCATTCATCAGACCTGGAGTCCCCCAAATCCTCAAAGCTATAACACTTGAGCATCTTCCAATTTCTTAGACCCAGCACCCGGACCCTTAAAAGCTGGGGTTATATCCCCCAGCATATCCCAGAGTCAGTAACCTAACCCTATAGCCCTAATCCTCCACCACATCGCCCCCAAATTCGCTGTTTTAGTGGGTTCGGTGCCCCCACCAGGTCGGGCTCCATACCATGGTAGGGATTCCTTTGGCTGGCAGGCGGGCGCGTGACCTTGGCAATAACGGCCCCCAGGGCGCGGGAGGGGCGGGGCCAGTGCGTGGGGCGGGGCCTAGCCCGCGCTGGGCGGTCTCGCGGGCGACGACAGGTGAGCCGAGTGAAGCAGAACCGCTTGGCGGGCGAGGATGGCGGAGCAGTGGGATCTGGACGAGGAGGGCATCCGCCGCCTGGGGGCGCTGAACCTAGAGCAGCCCGGTAGGGCCAGGCCAGGACTCCGGGGTCTGAGTCTGAGGGGAGAAAACCGAGGCGGAGGCAGGGCAACGTAAGGTAGACCTAGACACGGGAGAGCGGCGGTGGAGGAGCGGTTCCTGAGGCGGAGGATGTGTTATTGAAGGAACTGAAAGAACTGGAGAGTCTGGGAGGAGGGCGAAGAGTTGAGGAAGAGGAACGCGACACTGCAGCCACGACACAGAACTGGACAGTGTCTGATTTAGTGGAAGGAAACTGAGCTTCAAGAGGGGTATTGGTGGGTGAAAAGGAGGGTGCTGAAAAGGGCGTTTGAGATCGGGGTGCTATTGAGGAGTCACTAAGGGCGTTAATTCTACTCAGTGGAGCTGGTTGGGGTGAAATGCTCTTCTTCCACTCTCCGCCTCAAGAATTTGGCCATTTCTTTGATCCGTCTGGACGCGTAGCCTTTTAAGAGTGACTCAGAAAGGGGCTGGATGTGAAAGGAATAATATCTGATCTCTCAAGACGCTTAGGTCAAGGCCCCAGCCCTGAGAGAGTCCGACAGATGAAACTGGTTGAGTGACTCCTGGATTCAACCTTTGACCAGGAGTCTGACTCTCCCTGTGTTAAAGCTTTCCTTGTATTATTTAGCCCCCTGACCCCAAAAGTCTATGACGCAGATATTGTTATTGTTCCCATTTTACAGATGAGTAAAATTAGGTTTAGACTTTTGCACAAAGCCACAGAGTCCAGAGTAATGCAGCCAGGATTTATTAGCCCAGGGTTCTGATTCCAGAGCTTGTGCTATACTCATAACAAAAAGTTGCCTTTCTTGCTTCCAGTAGTTTTTATTTGTGGGATATGAAATAACTTGGTTTTATTTTATTTAAAAAATATTTAAAATTTATCAAAATTAGTGCATGTTAGTAACAGTCAAACATAACATGAGTGAACAAAGAGGATATTAATTTTTCCATCCTCTTAAAATCTTCCCCCAACCCCTAACCAAAGATAATGGTTTATTGTGTAGATAAATAGATCGATGTAGATATTGCAGGTTTATTTTTTCTTTTCCAAACTACTTTGAACTTTCTTATTTTACAAGTTAGCTACGAAAAGCTGTATTGGCTTACACAGTTTTGTACCTTTCTTGCTTTTTATTTTTATTTATTTATTTGTTTATTTTTAAATCCTCACCGGAGGATATTTTTCCATTTATCTTGGGATAGAGTGGGAGAGAGGAAGAGAGAGAGAGAGAAAGTAAAAGAGAGAGAGAGAGAGAGAGAGAGAGAGAGAGAGAGAGAGAGAGAGAGAGAAACATTGATGAGAGAGAGACACATCAGTTGGTTGCCTCCTGCAGGACCCTGACCGGAACTGCAACCAAAATATGTGCCCTTGAATGCCATGGAACGCGCAGCTCTTTGGTCTGCCAGCCAACACTCTAACCGCTGAGCCAAACTGACCAGGGCCTCCTGCATTTTTTTCTAAAACTTATGCAGCATTGTTTTTTCACATTAAGTCTAATCCATGTGGAGTTTATTCTTATATGTGATGTGTGATATGATATAATTGTATATTTTTATGCTGTTAGCTAGTTTCCCCAGAGCCTATTTTTAGTGATATCTCTGCTACATACTAACTTACATTCCTTTATAAAGTTAATAGTAAGTTTTGATAACTGGTAAAGTCATCAGTTTACCTCCCTTTACCTTCTTCAAAAATGTCTGGGTTGTTCTTGGCCCTTTATTCTCTCCTGAAAATTTTAGAATCCGCTTGTCAATGTCCATGAAAGTATTTTTAAGCTGGGATGTGATCTGAGCTAATACTCATTTAAAAAATATTACTCTTGCCCTGGCCGGTTTGGCTCAGCGGTTAGAGCGTCAGCTTGCAGTCCAGAGAGATCCGGGTTTGGTTCCCGCTAGGGGCTCGTACCTTGGTTGTAGTTTGTCCCCAGCCCTGGTTGGTCGTGTGGGTGGCAGCCACTCGATGTGTCCCTTTCACATCGATGTTTCTCTCTCTCTCTCCCCACCACTCTATCTGAACAAAAAAATGGAAAAATGTCCTCGGGTGAGGATTAAAAAAACCAAAAAAACATATATATATATATATATGTATATATATATATATATATATATATATGTATTACTCTTACCCATTAGAAGCCTGTCACAGTAGTCTAGATACAAAATAATGAATGACTTGTATTAGGAGGATAACAGTAGAGATAAAAAGAAGTACATGGAGGAGTCAAGGTGTATTTTGTGGGCAGATAGGATGAGAATTACAAAGCATTTGAAAGTAGGAGATGAGGAAAAGGAAAATTCAAAGATAACCTTGAGTCTTAACCTTGGGTGTATAATAGTGCTATTTATTGAGAGTAAAAGAGTGAAGGCTATGAGAAAGAGATTTGGGGAAAGGGAATCAAGAGGGTTGTTGTAAGTATGTTAAGATACCTATTAGACATTCAAATGTGAGATTTTATTAAGTAGTTGGATATATGAGTCTGGATCTCAGACAAAAGGCCAGGGTTAGAGATATGCATCTTGTTAGCAAATAGGTGATATTTAAATTCACAGGGACTGGGCCCTTGGCCACTTTGGCTCAGTGGTTGAGTGTTGACCCACGCACCAAGAGGTTGTTGGTTGATTCCCAGTCAGGGCACATGCCTGGGTTTGGGCTCGATCCCTGGTGGGAGGCATGCAGGTGGCCAATTGATCAATGTTCTCTCTCATCGATGTTTCCATCTCTCTCTACTTCTCCCTCCCTCTCTCTCTCAAAATCAATAAAGAAAAAAAATAAAAACAAAGTCACAGGGACTGGAAGAACTAAAGAATGAGGATGGAGAATAGGAGAAGGCTTAAGACTCGACTTTGGTATTTCAATGTTTACAGGTTAAAGAGAGGAGGAGGAACGTGGTGTCTTGGAATAAGAAAGGGTCGTTTATCAGGAAAGTAATAGTCACCTGTGTCAAATGCTATTGACAGGCTGTGCAAGTTAAATGCAGAGAAGTGTCTTTTAAATTGATCAACATGGGCCCTGGCCGGTTTGGCTCAGCGGTTAGAACGTCGGCCTGCGGTCCAGAGAGACCCGGGTTCGGTTCCCGCTAAGGGCATGTACTTCGGTTGCAGTTTGTCCCCGGCCCTGGTTGGTCGTGCGGGTGGCAGCCACTCGATGTGTCCCTTCACGTCGATGTTTCTCTCTCTCTCTCCCTCCTATTCTATCTGTACAAAAAATGGAAAAATATCCTCGGGTGAGGATTAAAAAAAAAAATTTTAAATTGATCAACATGGAGCTCACTGGGGACTTTGACTAGGGGACTTTTGGGAGAGAGGGGAGGAGAGAAGCCAAACTGAAGTAGGACAAAAGAGGAATGATATGTGAGGAGAAGAAATAGTGAAGGTAAGAAGAACCTTTGCTGAGATATTTGGTTATAGGAGAATACAGAAGTCAAATGTTACCTGGAGGATATGACATGGAATCAAGAACAAGTTTTTTGAAGAGACGATATACCAGAGCGTATTTGTAGGCTGATGATAATTATTTGATAGAGAGAGAAAATATGTAATTATATAACTTTTTTGCTTTTTAAAATAATTTAATTGAATTACTATATATGTAATATAATAATTGCACAATAAAAGTAAGTTTTAACCCCCTTGTGCCTGGCCCTGACTCAGATCTCCTTCCTAAAGGCAATTGCTGTTACCAAGATCTTGGATAACTTTGAAAAATATTCTCTACCTATATAAGTATATATCACCTATTTTATTATGGCAATTCACAAATATATATGAGTAGAGACAATGGGATAATGAGCTCCCATCACCTTATCTCAACAATTATCATCAATTCATGGCCAGTCTTTCATCATACCTCACCTATTCTCTACCCACCCCCATCCCTCTGCACTGTTTATTTTGAAGCAAATCCAAGATATATGATTTAACCCATAAATATTTAGTGTGTATCTTCAAAAGATAAAAACTTTAAGTATGTTCTATTGTTTTTGAAGAAACCAGGTCATTTGTTTTGAATAATTTCTTATAATCCTGATCTCTCTCATAATATTTCTAAGATATTTAACAATTTCCCATTTCTGTATTCCCTATTAATAGGTCTGATCAGATTCAGGTTTGATTTTTTATTTTGCAAGACTGCTTCATAGATGATGTTGTATACTTCTGTCAGGAAGTATATAATATCTGGTGTTCTTTCTGTGACATTATCAGCTACTGAATATGATTGCCTAGGGTCCATTAGTTTATTAGGGATTGCAAACATAATTTTCTAATTTGGCCTTATGTTTTTATTAGCTGTAATGTTTTTATAAAAAGAAATTTCCTCACATCAACTATTTGGTTATCCTGAGGTACAGTTTGTATAGGAAAGGCAGAATAAATGCCTAATTTTTTTTTTCATTTTATTTATCAGTTTAAAAAAAATTGAGTTGTTTTCTTAGCATCCTCCAAACATGACTAATGAGAGTTATTTTATTTTCTTAGTATCATTATAAACTCATTTAAATATTTAATTTAAATATTTTGGTGTGTTCCAACCTATTGCAGTTATTATCATAAATGATGCTGAACTTGTCCCAACTTTGGTTAGTGGGAGATCTTTGAGGTTGACTTCTGAGAGCTTTTTAGTTTTATAATTATTTGAAACTCTTTCATCATCATTTTAAAATCTTTATTAAATTATTAATACAATTTCTAAGTGCACTATAAATGGTTTTCTATAGAAAGGTTACTTGATCTGTTGTTTTCATTAATGAAACATGTTTTTACCCATTTAATATATGTAGCCCATATATTAAAATTGGAAGATTATTCTGTTGCTCTTGACATCTGTGATGTGCAGTGTTTGATTTGTTCCCTGATCTGTTTATCTTCACTCTCTTTATAAATAGTGCAACTAAATAATGCATAATCTCTTAAAACCTGCACATCATATGAATCATAAAAGAATGTCTGTCTCTGTGACACTTTACCATTTCAATGATAATTATGATTCCCTTTAACAATGTTAAAATGTTTGTTCTTCAAAATAGACTCCAGTGAAAAGGCACTAGAAATGCTGTAAGGCACTAATGGAAATCATAATTGAACTTAGCCTTTGTCCCATAGTAACAGACTTTCATGATATTAGATCATTGCATACTACAGAAAGAACTACCAATATGTTGCTCTCCAAGTCAGGAAAATAATTTTTTGGAGATATAATTCACATACTATAAAATTTAAAGTATACAATTCAGTGTCACTCAGTATATTGTGCAACCATCACCACTATCTAGTACAAGAACATTTTTATCAGCCCAAAAAGAAACTACATACCTCTTAGGCAGTCACTTCTCATTTCCAGCTCCCCTCTGCCCCTGGCAACCACTAATCTGCTTTCTGTTTCTACAGATTTGCCTGTTTTGGTTATTTCATATAAATGGAATCATACCATATGTGGCCTTTGTGTCTGGCTTCTTTAACTTAGCATGATATTTTTGAGGTTCATCCATGTTTTAGCATGTATGGGTATTTTCTCTCTCTCTCTCTCTCTCATTTTTCAATCCTCAGCCGAGGACATTTTTCTATTTTTTGTTCAGATAGAGTGGGAGAGAGAGAGAGGAAGAGAGAGAGAGAAACATCGACGTGAAAGGGACACATCTAGTAGTTGCCACCTGCACGACCCAACCAGGGCCAGGGACAAACTGCAACCGAGGTATGTGCCCTTAGCGGGAACCAAACCCGGGACTCTCTGGACTGTAGGCTGATGCTCTAACCGCTGAACCAAACCGACCAGGGCTTTTATTTTTCTTTTTATTTTTTTATTTATTTTTTATCCTCACCCGAGAATTTTTCCATTTTTTGTTCAGATAGAGTGGGAGGGAGGGAGGGAGAAAGAGAGAGAGAGAGAGAGAGAGAGAGAGAGAGAGAGAGAGAGAGAGAAAGAGAAACATCTCGACGTGAAAGGGACACATCGAGTGGCTGCCACCCGCACGACCAACCAGGGCCAGGGACAAACTGCAACCGAGGTACATGCCCTTAGCGGAACCGAACCTGGGTCTCTCCGGACCGCAGGCTGATGCTCTAACCACTGAGCCAAACTGGCCAGGGCTATTTCTCTTTTTAAATTAACAGACTATCTTTATAAAAAGCAGGTTTAGGTTTACAGAAAAACTGAGCAGAAAATACAGAGAGTTCCATATACTACTCTTCCTCCCCCACATTTCCTCTTCCATATTCCCCCAGAGTTTCTCCTATTATTTATATCTTGCATTAGTGTGGTATATTTGTTATGATTGATGGACCAATATTAATAAATCATTAATTAAAGTGTATAGTTTATGTTAGGGTTCACTCTTTGTGTTGTACAATTTTGTGGGTTTTGACAAATATCTTGTGTTGTGTGTCTACCATTACTGTATCAAATAGAATAGTTTCACTGCCTTAAAAATTTCCTGTGCTCCACCGATTTATCTTCCCTCCTGGCCGAACCCCTGGCAACTTCTCACTTGTTGATCTTTTTACTCTTGCCTTTTCTAGACAGTCATATAGTTGTAATCATGCACTATGTAACCCCATGGCAACCAATGATCTTTCTACTGTTGCCTCTTCCAGACTATTTGGATTCATAGAGTGTGTAACCTTTCCAGATTGGCTCTTTACTTAGAAATACGTATTTTAGGTTCTTTCATGTCTTTCCATAGCTTGACAACTAATTTCTTTTTATAATATTCCACTGTGTGGATGCATAGTTTGTTTATTCATACTT
Organism: Molossus molossus; assembly: GCF_014108415.1. NCBI lineage: Eukaryota > Metazoa > Chordata > Mammalia > Chiroptera > Molossidae > Molossus > Molossus molossus. The sequence continues at coordinate 37,579,077 of NW_023425357.1, read as the reverse complement.
ATTAAAGGACATCTTGGTTATGCCTAAGTTTTGACAATTATGAATAAAGCTGCTATAAACATTCAAGTACAGGTTTCTGTGTGGACATAAAGTTTCAACTTATTTGATTGAAAATACCAAGGAGCATGATTGCTAAGTCATATAGCAAGCTGTGTTTAGCTTTTAAGAAACTACCAAATGATCTTCTAAAGTGGTTACACACTTGCATTCCCACCAAAATGAATGAGAGTTTCTGTGGTCTGAATATTTGTGTCCTCCAACCCCCAATTCAAAGAGCTTTTATTCATGTGGACTATATTTACTAATATTTACTCTATTGAACATTGAAACTGAGAAAAATTTTAAATATTTATTTAACTCACTAAAAGATAACCCTAAGATACTCATTATATGTTAACATAAATATTTTTAAAAAATAACTATGCTTTCCAAAATAAAAAAAAAATAGTGAGAGGAGGGGCATTGTTTTATAGCTTTACAAATCTTTTTAATGTCTTTTTTTTTTTTAATCCTCAACCGAGGATATGTTTTGTTTTGGTTTTGTTAATCCTCATCCGAGGATATTTTTCCGATAGAGTGATAAAGAGGAAGGGAGGGAGGCAGAGAGAGAGAGAGAGAGAGAGAGAGAGAAACATCCACATGAGAGAGATACATCGACTGGGTGCCACCCACATGACCCCAACAGGGGACGGGGACAAACTGCAACCAAGGTAAGCACCCTTAGCGGGAACCGAACCCAGGACTCTCTGAGGGTCCTCAGGCCGATGCTCTAATTACTGAGCCAAACTGGCCAGGGCTGCCAGGGCCTTTTTTTTTTTTTTAATCCTCACCCGAGGACATTTTTTTGTTTTTTGTTCAGGTAGAGCGGGAGGGAGAGAGAGGAACAGAGAGAGAGAGAAACATCGATGTGAAAGGGACACATCGAGTGGCCGCCACCCGCACGACCGACCAGGGCCGGGGACAAACTGCAACCGAGGTACGCGCCCCCAGCGGGAACCGAACCCACGTCTCTCAGGACCGCAGGCCGACGCTCTAACCGCTGAGCCAAACCGGCCAGGGCACCTTTTTAATGTCTTAATTGAAGACAACTAGATTCTCATATCCACTTCTGTATTAAATCTGTTATGATTTATTGTTTTGGTTGAAATATATTTTTAAAAATCCCACTTCACTCTGATATGTAGTTGGAAAAGGAAGGAGGATTTTAATATCCTTTTCAGAGAATTGTGGATATTCTTACTTGCTATGACATTAAAACTGGAAAAATTGTAATTTCTCAAAGTTTAGTTGTATGTGGAATCTAAAACCATATGATTGTACTTTTTTGCACTCTTTACATTCAAACCCATTGGTATATCTTGCATTTAAATGGATCTTTTACCCATGAATGATTTTGTAACATCATGCACTTAATATTGGGAAAATATTAAGTGGCTGAGAAATGTAGATCATCCAAATATTGATAAATTTCATTATATAATATTTAAAATCATGTTTGTTAATTAATCACTAATCTCATTTAAAAACTAAGCTCTGGCCCTGGCCAGTTTGGCTCAGCGGTTAGAGCGTCAGCCTGCAGTTCACAGAGACCGGGTCCGGTTCCCGCTAAGGGCACGTACCTCAGTTGCAGTTTGTCCCCGGCCCTGGTTGGTCGTGCGGGTGGCAGCCACTCGATGTGTCCCTTTCACGTTGATGTTTCTCTTTTTCTCTCTCTGCCTCTCTCTCCCTCCCACTCTATCTGAACAAAAAATGGAAAAATGTCCTCGGGTGAGGATTAAAAAAATAATAACTGCATAACAATTAACACATATATATAACACTCACCATATGTCTGGTACTGTTCTAAGTTGTGGTTTTGTGTGTGTGTGTGTGTGTGTATTCATTCAATCCTACAACACCTTATGAGTAAGTGCTGTTACAATTTTTTGTTTATAGATGAGTAAACTAATGGACAGAGAAGTTAAGTGACTTGCACAAAGTCGCAGATCTAGTACATTGTCATTGTGTCAATGTGCTGTTATTTAAATACTATCTAGTTCTCTTCTGCTCATGAACCCTTTGAAGCTTTTTCTTTTATTTTTTCCCCAATTATCCTAAAATCCCCCTACAGTTGAAATCCTTGTGGTATATATTATATATCCTGCAAAATTTTGTGAGTACTATCTACAGGGATAAATCCTAGCACTATGATTTCTGAATTTTTTTAAAATTGTGTTTTGAGAACTTTTAGACTTTTACTACATACATTAGGATAATTAGAAAAACCCAAGGGATTTATAAAACCAAGGTTTTTAATGACTATATTAGACTGTATTACTACTTTTAAAAGATCCAGTCTTCTTATGAGCCTTGAATGTAGGGCCTTTCACACATGGGATATGGGAGGAAGGAAGTCCTGTTTTCACTGACTGCTGTTTATCCAAGCAAAATTCATAATATATCTACTGATGATCTCTTTTCAGAATTGGTGGAGTCTCTTTCATTGCAGGGATCTTATGCTGGAAAAATCCATTGCATTGGTGATGCCTTCAGAAATTTTAAAAACCTCCGATCCTTAGATTTATCAAGAAATTTAATCACTAGCCTGAAGGTAAGTTCTATATTCTCTGATCAGCCAATTCAGCCCAATTTATTTATTTTTTGATGAGAGGAAATAAGAGATAGATAATGTCATCCAGGGAAATATTGGATCTTCCTTTTAAATGTTTCCAAACTAAATTTTATTATTCACTGTAAAATTCTTTCAAATTTGTTCTATGTTTGAAATTTATTATAAAATACTGAGGGAAATTCCTTTTATACTCAGGTCAAACTATATTAAACCATCACTATCTAGAGCAATAGTATACATTTTAATGTGTGTAAAAAAATTATGAGGAGCTCTTATAAAAGTACAGATTCTTAGTCCCTCCTCCAAGAGAGATTCTGAGTTAGTAGGTCTAATGAGGGCTCAGGACATACCCCAGGGGATTCTGGTGGCGTTGGTACATGGAACATGGAACATACATAGAGAAACACTGGAATAGGTTGTTATTGTGAATTTTTTTTAGGAGGAGGAGGAAATGGTGGTCTTGAAAACAAAAATTTTCGGGCTAAGGAATGGTGGTGCAGGAAAGTGGGGGTGGCAAAGCAGGCTGGAGCAGACTGTGTGAAGATTATCAAACAGGCAGAAAGAGTTCTGTGGATATAAGCATGCACTCACAGAGATGGAAGTTTTGTTTTCTTTGTGGTAGACCCCCAAATGGTGTTTCTTCCACATGTTTCCATTTACCCAGCTATGTGTCTGTCTTGATAAAGCTCTTCTTTGCAAGGCTGAAGAAGGCAAAATACTCTTAGAATTAGTTCATGACCTCCTGGATTATTCTGCCAATTTTTCACTTCCTAGGGGGTACTTTATTCAACAACACAAGCCAGACCCAATGTCAAGGTTTAAAACTAGGGACCCTAAAAGAGGAAGTTCAAGGAAGGTCAGATTTCCAACTAGGACTCTAAAATCAGAAACTCCAAGTTGACCTAGGGCTCTAGACTATTTGGTAGCAGCCATTTATATTTGACCCTTCAGATTCATAAAGTATTAGGTCAGAAATGCTTAGGTCTTCTCTTTTCACATGTTTTTAAAATTTTTTCAGACTAAAATAAATGAGTGAACGTTGCTGTAATTTGTTATTATACTCCCTTTCTGTAAAATGGACACAAAACTGTTATAAAGATTGATCCAATTAGTATATGTAATCATATATACATATATAAGACTCCTGATACAGTGCTTCATATAGGAAGCACTCAGTAATGTTAATTTTTACATTTTTGTTTCCATCTATGAGTTATCTGCGTCTCTATTAACTCTGAATCATTTTGCTTAGTTTTCCCAGGGGAGATAATTTCTACTATAACTTTGGGGAATATATGAATTCATGACAACTAGGAAAAGTGAGAGGAAGTTAGAAGTCAATTTCCTTGGCTTTTATACTGAGAGACATAAAAAGATTACTTGAGCTAGAGCATTAGACACAATTAAAGATGGTCCTAATGGTGTATTTCCTTGAAAGTGAGGCCAAAGGCACTGGTAACTATTCTAATCACTGACCCTTTCACAATGTAAAATTTAATGGACTTGAAAAAAACAGAAAGAAAGGCATCAAAGTGTAAGCAGGGTTCTGTTTGGAAATGTTTTGTATATATCTTTGAGTTTTCTAAATTTCCTGCAATGAGAAAAAGGAAATTTTAAAGTGAGAGGATAAAAACATTATTTTATAAATACATGATCGAAAATAATTTTACCTTTCTAAAATAACTCTCAATGACGGATTTTCTTTTGTGGTAAGCATTTTTATTACTAAGAATATGTGGCTATACATATATGTACATGTTTTGAAGTATTGTTCTGAAATTTAATGTTGGGCAAAAGCAGCTAATTAGCCAAATATGTGAACATTAAACAATTATTTTCAGTAGTAGGTTTCAGCAAAGGAGGAAGATTGTAACTTTTCCTGAGCTTCCCTTCCTGATTCTATTGTTGCCAGATAAATGGAGAGGTGGGGTTGCTAAATCTACAGGAAGAGAACTGAAGAAGGAAGAACTTGCTTGTGTGGTGGCAGGAACTCTGAAAGGGTTAACAAGGACAACAGGGCTGCCAGACTGGTCCAGGAGGGATGACCTGAAGATAGCATTGTTTTTCTCTCCCATATAATCCAGTCCCCTTCTCCTCCAGAACCATCTCTCTCTCTCTCTCTCTCTTTTTTTTTCTATATATCTGGTTTTTATTTCTTTTTTAAAAAATCTTTATTGTTGAATGTATTACAGATGTTCCTCATTTTTCCCCCATTGATGCCCTCCTCCTCACTCCCGCCCCCCTCCACCTCGCCTTTTTCCACACTGTTGTCTGTGTCCATTGGTTATGCATATAACTTCTTTGGTTTATTTCTTCCCACCCCCCAACCTTCTTCCCTTTGAGGTTTGTCAGTCTAGCAATGAATTTGTACTTCTTAATCCCTTCACCTTTTTTACCCATCCCCCCAAACCCCCTCCCATCTGGCAACCAACAAAATGTTCTCTGTGTCTATGAGAATGCTTCTGTTCTGCCTGTTTATTTGGTTTGTAGATTCCATTGTCAATAGATATGTATTCATTGCCATTTTGTTTGTTCATATTTTTTATCTTTTTCTTCAAGAAGACCCTTCAACATTTCATATAGTAATGGTTTGGTGGTGATGAACTTCTTTAGCTTTTCCTTGTCTGGGAAACTATATGGCCATCGATTCTAAATGACAGCTTTACAGGATAGAGTAATCTTGGTTGTAGGTTCTTGCTTTTCATCACTCTGAATATTTCTTGCCACTCCCTTCTGGCCTGCAAAGTTTCTTTTGAGAAATCAGCTGACAGTCGTATGAGAACTCCCTAGTAGGTAACTACTTTTCTCTTGCTGTTTTTAGGATTCTCTGTCTTGAACCTTTTGCATTTTGATGATGATGTGTCTTGGTGTGGGCCTCTTGGGGTTCATCTTGTTTGGGACTCTCTGTGCTTCCTGGACTTGTATGTGTGTTTCCTTCACCAAGTTAGGGAAGTTTTCTGCCATTATTGTTTCAAATAGGTTTTTGATTTCTTGTTCTCTCTCTCCTCCTTTTGGCACCCCGAATTGCGAATATTGGCATGCTTGAAGTTGTCCCAGAGGCTCCTTACACTGTCCTCATTTTTTTGGATTCTTTTTTCTTTTTGCTGTTCTGCTTGGGTGTTTTTTGCTTACTTGTATTCCAAATCGATGGTTTGATTCTTGGCTTTACCTACTCTACTATTGAATCTGTATAAATTATTCTTTATTTCAGTTAGTGCCTCCTTCATTTCTGACTGGTCCGTTTTTATGCTCTTGAGGCCCTCACTAAGTTCACTGAGGTTCTCACTAAGTCCATTGAGCATCCTTATAAGCAGTATTTTGAACTCAGCATCTGTTAGGTTGCTTATCTCCATTTCGCTTAGTTCTTTTCCTGGGGTTTTGTTCTGTTCTTTCATTTGGGACCTGTTTCTTTGTCTCCTCATTTTGGCTGCCTCCCTGTGTTTGTTTTTGTGTATTACTAATGAGAGGTATGGGGCTATCTGAGACCAGATGCTGCTTGTTTGAAAGAATTTAGGAAAACCTGAAGCAGGATCCAAGACAGGCCAATCCTATGATTAAGCAACTGGCAACAGCTTGGGTGGGCCTGAAAGTTGTGTGGGGCGGGGCCTCAGGGAATCATCAGGGCGGGGTAACCAGTGTGAGCCATGTTGCTGGAGTCCCAGATATGGAGGCTGTCTGCCATCCCAGGGAAGGTTCACCAAAGGAACAAAGGCCTCTGACAACATGTTTGTCTCGGAGAAAGCTCCCTCTCCAGCCCTCGCTCCAATGCCAAACAGCTCAGTTCTTCCTTGTATGTCTCTGGCGCCCCTCGAGCTGCCTCCCCTCCAAGCTTAAAGGGAGTGAGTCCAATAAGTCCATGTGCGGGCCCTTTAAGAGTTGCTGCCTAAGGCTCCAGCTGCCTCAGCCTCCCTGAGGCTCAATTCTTGCTGGTTTTTCCAGCCAGAAGTTATGGTGACTTCTCTTCCTGGCACTGGAACCCTGAGGAGGACCTTCCCAGCGGAGGTATCCTCCTGATTTTTATCCACCACACGTGGATATGGCACCAGCCCCTCCACCTCCACCCCTCCTACCAGTCTCAATGTGGCTGCTTCTTTAATTCTGTAGTTGTAGGACTTCCATTCAGCTTGATTTCAGGTGATTTTGAATGATGGTGTTCTGTAGTTTAGTTGTAACTTTGATGTGGTTGTGGGAGGACACAATACAGCATTTACCTACGCTGCCATCTTGACTGGAAGTCCCAGAGTCATATCTTTTGCTTACCTCCCTTCCTCTTATAAATTGAGATGTTTCTGGGGTCAGGGGGCTAGTTGTGGCAAGGGTTAGAGAAGTGCAAAAGTGACTTGGCCTGGATACCACTGGGAAGGATTGGACTGGGAGAGTGATCAGGGAGCAAAAGAAGTAGAGAATTGGCTGCAGCTATTTAAAAGTCAGATTTTGTAAAGGAGATGTATGAGATCTGTGAATTATTTAATGTATAGAACATCCATTGCCCATGGGCTGCAGTATTCTTATTCTCAGGACACTAAATGGGAGTTTGAACCCTGCTTTTCTCATTGGTGACTCAGGTTATATGTTTAAGGATGGAAAGTAATAGATATATTTCTACTTTTATTTGTGAGATTATTAGTCCTTACCAATGTGCACTTTCATAATGTGGTGTTTTTCTTGCAGGGCATCCAGTATTTATGCTCACTTCAAGACCTGAATTTATATTATAACAACATTCCTTCATTAGTGGAGGTGTCCCGCCTACAGCCTTTATCTTTCCTCAAAGAACTAGATTTGAGACTCAATCCTGTTGTCAGGAAAGATACAGATTATAGGCTCTTTGCTGTGTACACGCTACAAACTCTGGAGAAATTGGGTGAGACCCTCCTCCCGTTCTTTGCCCTAGAATCTTGCTTTAAACCAGCTACCTCTTAACTTTTTGGATGTTGGCCCAGAGTGTGCACTGGCAGGATATATTTGGTTTATTAATTAATATTTATGCAACTCTTTTGTTGGCAGGATGTGTGACAAGTTCTTTTATTGCTTATTGAATGGCAATCTATGATTTTATCAGTTACTTCCAGCTTTAGTTTTCTTCAGTTGATGGTTTCACCACTACTTCCTCCCCAACAAAAAGTTTCCAGGTTGAGATGTATTTTTCCAGGAGCCCCAACTTTGCAACTGTATTATCAATAGAAAATTAATATAACTCTTTGGGGCTTAGTTGGAAAGCAACAATAAATATTCCTTCCAATAAGTTAGTCTGTATTTCTTTATAATGTTATTGTTGAATATACATTTATTGAAATAAAATTTGATTTCACATGTTCCTGGGAAAGTTATTGTAGTGAAAACTAATTGAAGTCTTTCAGAAATGGTGTAACTTTCAACTTGAAAATTGTGCCATTTGGGTTGTTTGCTGCCCAAGCTCTACTTTCCTGCAGGGCTAGTTACACCTATGTGGCAGTTGTTGCTATGGTATCCATGTAGTCTCTCTGAGTTACTACTTGCTCCAGTGACAACATAATAGCATTATTTTGTGACTTGTCTCTAACAAAAGATAAGACTTATCTTCAGTTTTTACTCTGTGAATATGATTTTCTGACTCACTACTGTTTACTCCAAAAAAGAAACATGCTCAGATCACAGTTTTTGCCTCCAGATGACCGAGCCGTACGAGAAAGTGAGAGAAAAGCTGCCAAGCTGCATTTTAGTCAGTTGGGCAACAGTGAAAATTTTCTTTTAGAGGTGGAAAAAAGGTAAGAAGATTCTTCACAAAAATTTTTTTTAGTTTGGGCCTGGAGGCCAGAGGTTAGCATGGCTGCGGGGAGGGAGGAGGGATGAGTGGCTCTGACGTACAGCATTTACCAATACATACCTGCTGGAGAGGGAAGCAGCAGATTAGAAAGAGAGAGTGTGAGTAGCTGATAAACAGAGGTTGTATGCATCATGGCAATGACTAGTGTCAGATTGCCCACCAATATTTTAAGAAAACCAGACACCTGGATTGGACACCTTCACACAAACTCTGTGCTTTCTGGAATCAATACTTATATTTTTCTAGTACCAAATTAAATGCAGCAATTTATAAAACACTTTTCCATAACATTTTCTCACTGAGACTCCCAGGACTTTTAATATCTCCAGAATATATTTTCCCATTTTCCATAAGACTCAAAAGTAATATAAGCTCCAAAAAATTCGCTAAAAAGACTGCAGAAAATTGAAGGTGAAGAGGACTCTGATGAAGAGAGAGATCCTAATGAGGTGAGTGAGCAAGAGGAGCTTGAGGATGATCCCAGTGTAGCCAAAGACTACAAAGACCTGGAAAAGGTAGTGCAGTCTTTTCGGTATGATATTATCCTAAAAATAGGCCTAGATGTCAGCAGAAACAAAGTGGAATATGCATTCTACAAAGGTGAACTCAGGCTGACCTGGGAAAAATTATGGAAGAAAAGCAGAACAGTGAAAGTGGGAGATACATTGGATCTTCTCATTGGAGAAGATAAAAAATAGAGATAGTGATGTGGATTCTTCTGAAAAGTGTGTTTGAAGAAAAGACTGAAAGTGAAAAATACAAAGTGGTCTTACCATGGTGGAAAAAGTTAAAATTGCCTAAAAAGAGTATGATTAAATAAATGGATTGCTTTTTAGTGATAAAAATAATTATTTTTTAGTTTGGTTTTGGACATAAACAATAATGAATTCCTGCTTAACTTTTTTATTTTCCAGCAGAAATATTAAGTTGTAAGAATCCTCTAACTAGGAATAAAAGTATCTGATTCAACATACTGAGATTTTTCTGGGATAAGAATCTGGCCCTCAGTGGGAACATTTCTGATTTATTAAACTATTGGGTCTGCTTTGAATGTAATTGTTGTAAATTCTCTAAAGGTATGTTCAAAGCTTATAGATACTATAAGATAACTTATCATCCCCACAAATGCTTATCAACTCTTTCTTGGTAGAGTTATAATCATTACACAGTCTTTTCCTATTGAATTAGGAGCATTATGTTACCATGGACAGAGATAAATTTGTTTGAGATAAATTTGTTAAAGGATAATAAGGGAGCCCTGGCCAGTTTGGCTCAGCTGTTAGAGTGTCGGCCTGCAGTCCAGAGAGACCTGGGTTCAGTTCCCGCTAAGGACGCGTACCTCCGTTGCAGTTTGTCCCTGGCCCTGGTTGATCGTGTGGGTGGCAGCTACTCTATGTGTCCCTTTCACGTCGATGTTTCTCTCTCTCTCTCTCTCTTCCTCTCTCTCCCTCCCACTCTATCTGAACAAAAATTGGAAAAAAATGTCCTCAGGTGAGGATAAAAAAAAAAAAAAAGATGATAAGGGAAGCATTTCTTTACAAAACCAAAAGTAAACAGACCTGGAGGCTCTAAAGTATCTGAATGGTAGAATTTCTACTCCTTGTTATTAAGATCCTATCAAAATAAGGTACCATATTTTCTACTCAAAACCCATGTGTGTTTTTTTAAGTGGCTTTACAATTTTTGAAAAGTAGAAGTCAATTACAAACAATTTAAATAATATAGAAAACTGTAGTGAAAAAAGTCAAAATTATTTCATATTCTGCTGCCAAGAGTTAACTACTAGCAATGTTTGGTATATATCCTGGACACCTATGTACCTATAGTTAACACACAGAACATGTAGATGTATCTATTAGTATTTTTTTAAAGATAAAAGTAATGCATGCAGCCCTGGTCGGTGTGGTTCAGTGATTAGAGCATCTGCCACACACCAAAGGGTCTCGAGTTTGATTCCCAGTCAAGAGCACCTACCTGGGTTGTAGTTTCAATCCCCAACTCTGTTCGAGGGGCATGTGCGGGAGGCAACCAATCAGTGTGTCTCTCTCACATTGATGTTTCTCGCTCTCTCTCTCTCCTCCCACCTTCGTCCCTCCCTTCCACTCTCTCTAAAAATCAGTGGAAAAAATACCCTAGGGTGAGGATTAGCAACAACAACAAATAATAATAATAATGCATATTGTTGAAAATTTGGAAAGTACACAAAAAAACACAAAGAATAAAATAGTAACTTAAAATCCCACTATTCTGAAATAAACACTGATTATATTGATACATATCCTTATAGTCTTAGGTATATGTATGTATATTTATATATAATATTATTATATAATATATAGTACTAAAATATTTTTATTTTATAGTAATTTGCTTCCTCTACATACCATTTTAAATTTTGTATCATGAACATATCCCCACAACGTTAAATATTCTTCCGCATAATAAGTTTTTTGTTTGCTTGTTTATTATCTTCCCCCTCCACTAGAACATAAGCTCCATTAGAACAAGGATCTTGCTTGTCTTTTATGCAATATCCCTAGTGCCTAGAAGAGTGTCTAGCCCATATAAGATACTAAGAAATAATCTGTTGAATGATTAATGAAGTCAGTGCCTGTTGGCCTGAGATCCTTCTTTTTTCTAGTGACTTTTCCTATCTCTGCTCTGAATCCATTGTTTTATAATGTAACCCTCAGAGAGCATCCTTAGTTCCCTATTTTTTCTTAGTTTTCTGTTTTTAAAGCCAGGTTCATTGAAGTTAATTTATATAGAGTAAAATGCACCCTGCAGTAGAAAGAAATGGAATGTTTCTTTAAAAATTATTTGTAGCCCTGGCCGGTTTGGCTTAGCGGTTGGAGTGTTGGCCTGTGGTCCGGAGAGACCTGGGTTCGGTTCCCACTAAAGGCATGTACCTCGGTTGCAGTTTGTCCCCGGCCCTGGTTGGTCATGCGGGTGGCAGCCACTCGATGTGTCCCTTTCATGTCGATGTTTCTCTCTCTCTCTCTTCCTCCCACTCTATCTGAGCTAAATATCGAAAAAATGTCCTCGGGTGAGGATAAAATAAATAAAAAAAAAAAAATTATTTGTATATATGTATTTTATAAAGTAATTCCTATTTTAAATGCATTAGTGTACCCTGCTTACTATAGAAATACATAGAAGAATTAATGTGTAACTGAATAAATTTTCTAGTAAGGCAAATACTTAGTGCCATTAATATTTCTGTTTAGTTACTATACAATGATTGCAAAACCAGAGGTAAAATGTCTTTTGTTGTTTTGTTTTGTTTTGTTTTTTTTATCCTCACCCGAGGACATTTTTCCTTTTTTTTTCAGATAGGGTGGGAGGGAAAGAGAGGAAGAGAGAAAGAAACATCGACGTGAAAGGGACACATCGAGTGGCTGCCTCCCGCATGACACAACCAGGGCCGGGGACAAACTGCAATTGAGGTACGCGCCCTTAGCGGGAACCAAACCCGGGTCTCTCTGGACCACAGGCCGATGCTCCAACCGCTGAGCCAAACCGGCCAGGGCCAGAGGTAAAATGTTGCTCAACATTTTACTCAACAAATGTGCCCAGTAATTTCCTACAAGCTCTCCAACCTTGAGTGAAGAAAAAAAAAATTTAAGCCTATCTGAGTCCTAGTTTTCCCAACCCATAAACTGGGGATAATAGATCATAGGAGAGCTTTTATGACTATATGAAATGGTGGGTGTAAAGTCCCTGGTTCATAGTCTAGGTTGTTTACTTACTGTACTTCTCAGTTTAACTATAGTACATGAGTGAAATGCAAACACTTACTTGCCTTTCTTGTCTGTTTTTCTAATTAATGGCTGTAGTTGTCTCCACTATAATTCTTGGCAGCAGAACCTTCCTTTCTATATTTTGAGTTTTTTAATATAAAAGAAAATCCCTCAAAATCATTCAGATCTAAATTTGTATCAAAAAAACAGAATGTCTAAGTTCTGAATTTTCTGGCTTTCATACTTTAAAGGCTGAGCTATAAGTGTCCTTCTCTATCATGTTCCCAGTAAAAATACGACTTTAATTGAAATTTTTGTGAAATTAATATGTCCTAGAGCATTTAAAAATGTGATTATTATGAATTAGTACTTTCTAAATGGCATTTATTGGTGATCTCAAAAAGCTTTGAGTTTTAAATAAATTATTCTATGTGGCAGCTCCAGGGAGAAGACAATGAAAAACCGTGTGACAGATGAGAGCTCTGCATCAAAAGTCAGTGCTGATGTTGATAACAGGATTGAAATTAGTAAGTTTTCTCTCTCTAATCACAAGTGATTAAAACATTAGTTGTTTCAGCTTTTGTGGCCAGTCTTGGGTAGAATGAAGACAAAATAGTTGAGAAATAGCATAGATTTGAAACAAACACAAGATTTATTGGCGGTTTTTTTACTCTTTTCTGTCATTGCCAGAAGGGCCCTATTTATTGAACAGGACTAAGCCAGAACCCATCAAAGCACAAGCTGTACTCAGAGTTCTATTTCATTTATATCACTTTACATCATTAGTACATCCTAAAAATTGCATTGCCAGTACCCACGAACCCCTTAGCATTGCTAAGGTTATTGATTCATTAGCCAGAGACTCATGACTCTTCTGCATCAATGCAGCTCACACCTTGGGCCTTCTGGGCTTCTCTACCTTGAACCTTTGCAACTGCAGAATCTCCTGTGTTTGTGCTGTATTCCTGGAGAGTGTCATCTGTAAGCATCATTGGTAATCTAATGTGATTAAAGTGGTTATGCCACATTTTTTTTTTATCCTCATCCAAGGACATTTTCCCATGTTTTGCTCAGATAGAGTGGGAGGGAGGGAAGGAGGGAGGGAGGGAGAGAAACATCGACGTGAAAGGGACACATCAAGTGGCTGCCTCCCGCACAACCCAACCATGGCTGAGGACCAACTGCAACCGAGGTACGTGCTCTTAGCGGGAACCAAACCCGGGTCTCTCTGGACCACAGGCCGAGGCTCCAACTGCTGAGCCAAACCAGTCAGGGCTACCACATTTTTAAAAAATATGTTTTTATTGATTTTTTTAGAGAGAAAGAGGAAGGAAGAGAGAGAGAGAGAGAAACATCAATCAGCTGCCTCCTGCACGCCCACTACTGGGGATTGAACCTGCAACCTGGGCATGTGCCCTGACCAGGAATCAAACAAACAAAAAAGGAACATACGAGCATGTCTGTGGCAACTAGGTGAGGTATGATTTTTATTTTTCTTTCTTGGAAGTCTCAATGCACATAGGTCATGGTCCATACATTTCTTTATTTCATTTCATTTTATTTATTTATTTATTTATTTATTTATTTATTTATTATTTTTTATCCTCACCCGAGGACATTTTTCCATTTTTTTGTTCAGACAGAGTGGGAGGGAGAGAGAGGAAGAGAGAGAGAGAAACATTGATGTGAAAGGGACACATCAAGTGGCTGCACCCACACGACCAACCAGGGCCAGGGACAAACTGCAACCGAGGTACGTGTCCTTAGTGGGAACTGAACCCGGGTCTCTCTGGACCGCAGGCCGACACTCTAACCACTGAGCCAAACCGGCCAAGGCTCTTTATTTCATTTTAAATAGCATTTTAATATTTCAGAATTGATTAAATTATATTGTGATAATTTTGGAAAATATTGAAAAGCATGAAGAATAATATTTTAATCACTCATAAACCTTTTCCCTGAAGAGAGTCCCAGTTAATTTGTTATACAGCCTTCCTGTCTCTTTTCTAGGTACAAGCATTTATATATCGATTTCCAGAAAGGCAAAGAAACATTGAAGCATAATTTGCCTTTTTGTATGAGCTGAATTAAATTTCACTTATGTCATATTGCATCATTACCACACATAAAGATTCACTCCAGGAATTAAACTGTTTTAAAGGACACAATCTCTGCTGAGAACAAACTGCTTTACTAGACACAGGACCCATTTTTAAAGGCTCTTAGAAACTCCAGCTGTTGCCTGGTTTTTTAAAAATAAAATTTATTTTGCTATTTTGAAACATTAAAGAGCTTTGCTTCCACTGAAAATTATGTTTGTGCTAGATCTCTAGGGAGTTTTGCCTGTAAGCACTGTTGGTAATTCAATATGACTAATGTGGTTATGCCATGTTAATGGTCCTGCCACAGGCTAGTAGAGAACTTTTTGGAGAACAGTTCTCACTAGCTCAGTTGTTCAAAAGAGTGCTTTCCCACTAATCATTTAGACTAGGCAGGGAAACTCCATTCTCTTGGATTCTCATCTTACTCTCCTAGCCACATAATCTTTGTCTCTTTCTTTTTTTTAATCCTCACCGAGGACATTTTTACATTTATTTTCAGATAGAGCAGGAGGGAGAGAGAGAGGAAGAGGGAGAGAAAAACATTGATGTAAGAGACACACTGAGTGGTTGCCACCCAGACAACCCCAACCAGGGCGGAGAACAAACTGCAACTGAGGTATGTGCCCTTAGTGGGAACCAAACCCAGGACTTTCTGGTACACAGGCCAATGCTCTAACCGCTGAACCAAACCGGCCAGGGCATCTTTGTCTCTTTCAAAGGTTCCTCTCTCTTTCCCCAAACCCCTAAAACAAGCATATCTAGACTATGTCTTTAGTCTCTCTTTTTTCTCTACTCTTTGCCCTTATTGATCTCATCTATTTCCACAACTTGCTTTATTTCTTCCCTGTAGATGACTCTTAAATATATTGGTCTAGTTTTGACAAACTGTATCAGTCTCTCTCTGCACCAGTCTCCCATTTCTATTGAATTAGTAATATATACCTGGAATCACCACTGGATAACTTTCCAGCCCCTCAAGCTAAACATGTTAAAAAACCAAATGAGCCCTGGCTGGCTTAGCTCAGCAGTTAGTACGTCAGCCCGCAGACCAGAGAGTCCCCAATTTGGCTCCTGCTAAGGGCACATACCTCGGTTGCAGTTTGTCCCCAGCCTCTGTTAGGGCCATGTGGGTTGCAACCAGTCACTGTGTCTCACATCGATGTTTCTCTCTCTCTCTTCCCCCTCTCTCCCTCCCACTCTGTCTGAAGATAAATGTAAAAATGTCCTCAGGTGAGGATAAAAATAAAAAACAAAATGAGCCCTGGCTGGTTTGGCTCAACGGTAGAGCATTGACCTGCAAACCAATGAGTCTCGAGTTCAATTCTGGCCAAGTGCATCTACTTCAGTTGCGTTTTGTCCCTGGCCGTGGTGGGGGTCATGCGGGAGGCAACCCGTTGATGTGTCCCTCTCACGTTGATATCTCTATCTCTCTTTCTCTCTCTCCACCCCCGACTTCCTCCCTCCCACCCTCCCACTCTATCTGAAGATAAATAGAAAAACAACAACAACAAATGAGACCTGCCTGATAAAGGGCAATAATAGCAGTGTGAATGCAAATGAGGAAGTACAGATTGATTAAATCCTTGAGGAATGAGAAGAGAACAAGAGGTAAAATTTTAAGTGCCCTGGCTGGTGTTGCAAAGTGGTTAGAGCATCAGCCCACATACCTGACGACAGTGGGTTTGATTCCCAGTCAAGGGCACATACCTAGGTGGCAAGTTTGATCCCTGCCCCTGTTGGGGCACGTTTGGCAGACAACTAACCGATGTGTCACTCTCACATCAATGTTTCTCTCTCTCTCTCTTGCTCTTTCTCTCTCTCTCTCTTCCCTCCCTCCGTCCCTTCCATTCTCTCTTAAAAAAATCAATGCAGCCCTGGCCGGTTTGGCTCAGTGGTAGAATGTCAGTGAGAACCACGAGTTGCAGTTTGATTTCAGCCAAGGGCATGTACCTCGGTTGTGGTTTGTCCCCAGCCCTGGTCAGGGTCATGTGGAAGGCAACCAGTCGATGTGTCCCTCTTACATCAATGTTTCTATCTCTCTCCCTCCCACTCTGTCTGAAGATAAATGGAAAAATATCCTTGGGTGAGGATTAAAAAAAAAAATCAATGGAAAAAATATCTATGAGTGAGGATTAACAACAACAATACCCCCCCCACACACACACACACACACAAACCTTAAGTATTTTTACCTGCAGCATTTTGCTAGGGAGTACAAACTTCAGAAGAGTTGGATTTATTTTATTTTATTTTTATGTATTGATTTGAGAGAGAGAGGAATGGAGAGATAGAAGCATCAATGAGAGAGAACATTGATTGGCTGCCTCCTGTATGCTCCCCACTGGGGATTGGGCCCACAACCTGGGCATGTGCCCTGACCAGGAATCGAACCAGTGACTTCTTGGTGCATGGGTCGACGTTCAACCACTGAGCACACCAGCTGGGCGAAGAGTTGAATTTCTGAATAAAAGACATATCAGATATTTAAGGTGGAAAAATACAAGGTTACTAAGGTTGCCGGCAATCTGTTGATGGTGGGAGAAAAACCACTGATTTCCTTTCATGATTTTCATATCTGTAGTGGTTATCATATATTAATATTTCAGAAGTCAGGGATTAAGTTTTTTTATTGGGATTAGCAACTTAAGGAACTGGCTCAAGGCTTCATTTATTTTGGAGACTGGTACTAGACTAGTTCTGCTCTTAAAAATTTGTCTCAGTAGAATCTAGGGTACAAGATGTTTACTAGAGATCAACATTGAAAGGAAACAGGAAGGAAGGTGGGTCAGAGAGAGAGCTAGAGCAAGCACTGTCCCACTCTAGGCAAATGCCTGGGCCTCCTTTGGTTCTGGATGTAGACCACCTGTGGAAGTGTATGACATCAGGAGGTAGTTCTCTAAAGCTGAGGCAGACTCTGAAGAGAAACAAGTCCTTCCTTGGAAGAAATATGGGCAGTGCATCTCTGTTTCAGCCTCACATAGAGTACAAGGTTTTCGGCCAAAAGTGTGATTACTGACCAACTATGATTACTGAAAAAGCCAACTACTAGTTCTTTGTACCTGTATCAGTGTTATAAAGCCATTTCTCTCTCATTACAAATATAAAACATTTTTATTCAAATATGCTGAATTATGGTTCCATCACTTTGGTTATGTGGGTGTAAAACTCGGAATAGACAAAAATGTCATAATTATATTTGCTTTTGAAATTAAGTGTTGGGTTTTTTTACATTTGAAGAAAAAAAAGAAAGTAAATGGAAGTATAAGGGAAAAAAACCTATCTCAAAATGCAAGTTGCTTATTTTTTCTGATTTTCCCCTATTTTGGTAAATGATATGCTTAGTCATAATGGCAGCAGAGAAAAGCATCAGTTTTTCTTTTTTAGGAGTGAACCTATATCTTGAATAGGACACCAAAAGCATAACAACCAAGGGAAAAATAGATGAATTGGACTTCATAAAATTAAAAACTTTTGTGCTTCAAAGGACACTATTAAGAAAGTAAAAGGGCAACTTACAGAATGGGAGAAAATATCTGCATCTCATATATATGACAAGTGTCTAGTATCCATTCTATATAAAAAGCTCTTATTGAGATTCCAAAATGGCGGTGGAGTGAATGGAAGCTACACAGACCGTCTCCCAGGACCAAACTGGAATTACAACTAAAATAAAGACAAATCGGCCCTGGCCGGTTTGGCTCAGCGGTTAGAGCATTGGCCTGCGGTCTGGAGAGACCTGGGTTCGGTTCCCGCTAAGGGCATGTACCTCGGTTGCAGTTTGTCCCCGGCCCTGGTTAGTTGTGCGGGTGGCAGCCACTCGATGTGTCTCTTTCACGTCGATGTTTCTCTCTCTCTCTCTCTCCCTCCCACTCTATCTGTACAAAAAATGGAAAAATGTCCTCGGGTGAGGATAAAAAAAAAAAAAAAAAAAGACAAATCGTCGGGGGAAAGAACAGAAAAGCAGCTTTCACGGACCATATAACCAGGGACACTGACTCGATCCTGGTAGGATTGCGGAGGTATGAGAAGGGAGCCCATGGACAGTAGAGGTCTTAGCTGTGACCAGCGCCCTCGGGGTTAAAGTCCGAAGTGGCTCCACAGCACAGAGCCAGGACAGACGCTAAAATAGCCACAGACACTCACCATGGGCTCTGGTAGAGGGAGGGTGGACTGGAACTGTGTGAGGACACTTGGGATTTGGAGGGTGTTCAGAGCTTTTGCTGAGTTGCAGCTACACAGGACGGTGGCCATCTTACTCCTTCCCAGGGCTCTGGGGAAAGGTGGTGGCCCCTCCCTCGGAGATTCAACCCCACTCTGTGGGCCATTGAAATGCATATTGAGGCTCATTAACAACCAGCATCTGCCCCATCCTCGGGAAATCCCCTTCCGCTGAGCACCTGAGGGAGTTTTTCATTCAACTGAGAACACAAGGCTCTTCAAGTAATCACGACTAATAGCCTCCAGGCTAAAAGCTAAAGGATAACAGAATCATTCCTGGGCTTGCAACCCTGCCCAGGAAAATAAGACTTGACAGTGGTGTTTAATGTGGGTCCTCCCACGCTCAAACAAACCCAGGATAGGGAGCTAAAAATAGCAGAATTCCAATACCCTAGGAAAAATTTGGCAAGCTCCAAAACCCACTGTGATAGCCAAAATGGTGAAACAAAGAAACAAATGCCAAATTAAAGAACAAGAGACCCCTACCAAACATGAGATAAATGAGGAGCAGTTAAGGAAGTTAGCAGAGCTAGAATTCAGAGCCATGATATTGAGGAAGCTCAACAGCATGAGTAAGGACATCAACACCATGAGTAAAGACATAGAAATGTTGAAAATCAACCAATTGGAAATTAAAAACCACCAAGAAGAAATCAAGAATGACATATCAGAAATAAAGAACACATTGGAACGTCTAAACAGCAGAGTAGAAGAAGCTGAGGACCGGGATCAGTGAATTAGAAGACAGGGTAGAAAAAAATCAACCAATCAGAAAACCAAAAGAAAAAAAAAACAATTAAAAAACAGGAAGACAGCTTAAGAGAACGGTGGGACAATAGAAGCATAATAATATTGGCATCATAGGAGTCCCCGAAGAAGAAAATGAGCAGGGGTTAGAGAATATATTTGAAGAAATAGTGACAGAAAACTTCCCTAATTTGGTGAAGGAAGAAGGCATTCACGTTCAAGAAGCACAGAGAGCCCCAAGTAAGAAGAACCCAAACAGGCCCACACCAAGACACATAGTAATTAAACTGCCAAAAATTAAAGACAAAGAGAGAATCCTAAAAGCAGCAAGAGATAAGCAACAGGTTACCTACAAAGGAACCCTCATAAGGCTCTCAACTGACTTCTCAACAGAAACACTACAGGCCAGAAGGGAATGGCATGAGGTAATTAAGGTCATGAAAAATAAAGATCTGAATCCAAGACTACTCAGCAAGGTTATCATTCAAAATAGGTCAAATAAAGAGGTTCCCAGACACAAAAAGGCTAAGAGAATACATTAGCACCAAACCAGCACTTCAAGAAATGTTCAAAGGACTGCTGTAATTAGTAGGAGAAATAGGAAGAAAAATATAACCACACTAAACAAAAATGGCAATAAATAAGTACATATCAATAATCACCTTAAATGTAAATGGATTGAATGCTCCAATAAAAAGACACAGAGTAGCTGATTAGATAAGAAAGCATGACTCATCTATATGTTGTTTACAAGAGACCCACCTCAAAACAAAAGACTCACATGGGTTGAAAGTGAAGGGATGGAAAAAAATCTTCCAAGCAAACGAAAAGGGAAAAAAAAGCTGGGGTAGCAATACTCATATCTGATAAAATAGATTTCAAAATGAAGGCCATAACTAGAGACAAAGAAGGCCACTACATAATATTGAAAGGATCTATCCAACAGGAAGATATAACCTTGATAAACATATATGCATCCAATATAGGAGCACCAAAATATATTTAAAATCTTCTGGAGGACGTCAAAGGAGAAATCGACAGAAATACAATCATAGCAGGGGACTTCAACACCCTGCTGACATCACTGGATAGATCCTCTAGACAAAAAATTAGCAAGGAAACAGACTCTAAATGAAGCACTAGACCAAATGGATTTAATAGATATCTACAGAGAATTACACCCCAAAACTACAAAATTCACATTTTTCTCAAGTGCACATATGGCATTCTCAAAAATAGACCGCATGTTAGGACACAAACTAAGTATCTACAAGTTCAAGAAGATTGAAATCCTATCAAGCATCTTCTCAGATCACAATGGCATGAAACTAGAATCACTTGCAACAAGAACATGCAAAGACATTTGAACACATGTTATTAAACAATGAGTGGGTTACCGAGGAGATCAAGGAAGAAATTAAAAACTTCCAGGAAACCAAAGAAAATGAACACACAACAACACAAAACTATGGGATGCAGCAAAAGCAGTTCTGAGAGGGAAGTTCATAGCACTACAGGTCTACCTCAAGAAACAAGAAAAGTTCCTAACAGACTATCTAACTTCACAACTTAAAGAACTAGAAAGCAAACAAAAAGAAAACCCCAGAGCAAGTAGAAGGAAGAAAATAGTAAAGATCAGAGCAGAAATAAATGACATAGAGATGAAAAAAAAAAAATTCAAAGGATCAATGAAACAAAGAGCTGGTTTTTGAAAAGATAAACAAGATTGATGGACCCTTAGCTAGACTCACCAAGGAAAAAAGAGAGAACCCAAATACACAAAATCAGAAGTGAAAGAGGAACTTCCAGTCAAGATGGCGGCATAGATAGGCGGTACCATGTCCTCCCACAACCACATCAGAGTTACAACTAAACTACAGAACAACCATCATTCAAAACCACCTGATATCAAGCTGAATAGAATTCCTACAACTACTAAATTAAAGCAGCAGCCACATCGAGACTGGTTGGAGGGGCAGAGGCACGAAGGGCTCGTCCCACACCCACGTGTGGTGGATAAAAATCAGGAGGACACCTCGGCTGGGAAGGTCCTCCCTGAGGACTGAGGGGTCCCCGTCCCACACCAGATGCTCTGCCAGGAAGAGAAGTCCCCATAACATCTGACTGGAAAAACCACCAGGAATTGAGGCTCAAGTAGGCTGAGGCAGCTGGAGCCCCAGGCAGCTCCTTAAATGGCCCACATATGGACTTAGCAGACTCACTCCCTCTAAACTTGAGGCGAGGCAGCTCGAGGAGCACCAGAGACATACAGGAAGGAACTGAGCTTTTTGGCACTGGAGAAAGGGCTGGAGAGGGAGCTTTCTCCGGGACAAATGTGCTGTCAGAGGCCTTTGTTCCTTTGGTGAGCTCTTCCCTGGGGCAGCAGACATTCACCATATTTGGGACTCCAGCAACCTGGCTCACACTGGTAGCCCCGCCCTGGTGATTCCCTGAGGCCCTGCCCCACCCAACTTTCAGGCCCACCCAAGCTGCTGCCAATTGCTTAACCATAGGATTGGCCTGTCTTGGATCCTGCTTCAGGTTTTCCTAAATTCTTTCAAACAAGCAGCATCTGGTCTCAGATAGCCCCATACCTCTCGTTAAATAATACATAAAAACAAACACAGGGAGGCAGCCAAAATGAGGAGACAAAGAAACAGGTCCCAAATGAAAGAATAGAACAAAACCCCAGAAAAAGAACTAAGTGAAATGGAGATAAGCAACCTAACAGATGCTGAGTTAAAATACTGCTTATAAGGATGCTCAATGGACTTAGTGAGAACCTCAGTGAACTTAGTGAGAGCCTCAAGAGCATAAAAAAGGACCAATCATAAATTAAGGAGGCACTAACTGAAATAAAGAATAATTTACACAGGTTCAATAGTAGAGTAGGTAAAGCCAAGAAGCAGACCATCGATTTGGAATACAAGGGAGCAAAAAACACCCAAGCAGAACAGCAAAAAGAAAAAAGAATCCAAAAAAAAAATGAGGATAGTGTAAGGAGCCTCTGGAACAACTTCAAGCATGCCAACATTCGCATTTCGGGGTGCCAAAAGGAGGAGAGAGAGAACAAGAAATCAAAAACCTATTTGAAACAATAATGGCAGAAAACTTCCCTAACTTGGTGAAGGAAACACACATACAAGTCCAGGAAGCACAGAGAGTCCCAAACAAGATGAACCCCAAGAGGCCCACACCAAGACACATCATCATCAAAATGCAAAAGGTTCAAGACAGAGAATCCTAAAAACAGCAAGAGAAAAGTAGTTACCTACTAGGGAGTTCTCATACGACTGTCAGCTGATTTCTCAAAAGAAACTTTGCAGGCCAGAAGGGAGTGGCAAGAAATATTCAGAGTGATGAAAAGCAAGAACCTACAACCAAGATTACTCTATCCTGCAAAGCTGTCATTTAGAATCGATGGCCATATAGTTTCCCAGACAAGGAAAAGCTAAAGGAGTTCATCACCACCAAATCATTATTATATGAAATGTTGAAGGGTCTTCTTGAAGAAAAAGATAAAAAATATGAACAAACAAAATGGCAATGAATACATATCTATCGACAATGGAATCTACAAACCAAATGAACAGGCAGAACAGAAGCATTCTCATAGATACAGAGAACATTTTGTTGGTTGCCAGATTGGAGGGGCGTTGGGGGAATGGGTGAAAAAGGTGAAGGGATTAAGAAGTACAAATTCGCCCTGGCCGGTTTGGCTTAGCGGTTAGAGCATCAGCCTGCGGTCTGGAGAGACCCGGGTTCAGTTCCCGCTAAGGGCATGTACCTCGGTTGGTTTGTCCCCGGCCCTGGTTGGTTGTGCGGGTGGCAACCACTCGATGTGTCCCTTTCATATCGATGTTTCTCTCTCTCTCTGTTCCTCTCTTTCTCTCCCACTCTACCTGAACAAAAAATGGAAAAATGTCCTCGGTTGAGGATGATTAAAAAAAAAAAAAAAAAAGAAGTACAAATTCACTGCTAGACTGACAAACATCAAAGGGTGTGGAGGGTGGAAAGAGATAAACCGAAGAACTTATATGTATACATCCATAACCAATGGACACAGGCAACAGTGTGGGGAAAGGCAGGAGAGGGGCAGGAGTGAGGAGGAGGTCATCAATTGGGGAAAAATGAGGAACATCTGTAATACATTCAACACTAAAAATAAATTTAAAAACATTAAAAAAATAAAATAGAAATAAAAATACCTAAGTGAAAAATAAAATAAAATAAAAATTAATGGAAAAAATATACTTAGGTGAGGATTAACAAAAAAGAAAAAAAAAAGGAGGAGGAGGCAAATGTTATGCACATTTCCTAAGTGAATCAATAAGGAACTTTGAGATCAATTCAACAGTCTCCAAACATAAACCAAGATGGCTGGGAATAGGCTCCTGGCATCACATTATATCCAGGACTCTCATCAGCGTTCTGCAATGATTGGTCATTTCAAACTAGTCTCTTTCTCCCTTGACTTCCTCATTTGAAAAAAGAAAAAGACTAATCATGAGTTATTTCATAAAGAAGAATGCTAAATGCTTAGGTCTCCCAGTATTTTTTACCTATGATTAAAGAAACAACTTTAAAAAGAAAAAGAAAAAAAAACAAACAAAAACTTTATTCTGCTCTTAGCCATTCTGGAAACTGTTATTAAAAAGAGCTAGTTAGGGCTTGTCTGGTTTGGCTTAGCGGTTAAAGTGTGGGCCTGCCGACCCAAGGATCGTGGGTTTGATTCCAGGTCAAGGGCACCTACCTGGGTTGCAGGTCCAATCCCCAGCCCCAGTTGGGGTCGTGCAGGAGGCAACCAATTGATGTGTCTCTCTCACACTGATGTTTCTCTCTCTCTTTCCCTCCATTCCTCTCTTTCACTCCATCTAAAAATCAATGAAAAAATATCCTTGGGTGAGGATTAATAAATAAATAAATAAATAAATAAATAAGCTAGTTAAGATTTCTATTCAATTATAACACTTGTGCAAGACTTTTTGCATGTTTGATAAATGCTTATTAACTGTAGAATTCTGGAATTTGGGGTCTTCTGGCCCCTACTCCCACCCCTGACCCCCATCTTAGTATTGGCACTATTGCTCACCCAATTCCCCCAAGACAGAACTTGCTCTTGGACTCATTTCAAATCTCACTCAATTACCTAGATCTGTAGAATAACTTTTTTTTGTGGAGGAAAAAATTTAATTTTAATTGAGATATAATTCACATACTATACAATTCACCCTTTTACAGCATACAATTCAGTGATTTTTATTTTAGTCACAAAGTTATACAACCATCACTATTACCTACTTTCATTTCTCTAAAAAAATTTAGCTGTCATTCTCAATTCCCTCCTCCCCACCAGCCTCTATCAACCATTATATAATTTCTAACCCTATGGATTTGATATTCTGGACATTTCATGTAAATGGAATAATATAATATTTGACTTTTTATGTCTGGTTTCTGTTACTTATATTTTTGTTGTTGTACAGACAGAGCGGGAGGGAGAGAGAGGAAGAGAGAGAGAGGGAGAAACATTATCGTGAAAGGGACACATCGAGTAGCTGCCACCCACACGACCCAACCAGGGCCAGGGACAAACTGCAACCAAGGTACGTGCTCTTAGCGGGAACCGAACCCAGGTCTCTCTGGACCGCAGGCCTACGCTCTAACTGCTGAGCCAAACCAGCCAGGGCTGGTTTCTGTTACTTAACATGATGTTTCCAAGATATACATTGTACCATGTATCAGTACTTCACACCTTTTTAGGCTGAATAATATGCCTTATGCAAATAAACCATATTTTGTTTATCCATTCATTAGTTGATGGGATTTTTGGCTATAATGCTGCTTTCATTCCTGTACAAATTTTTGTGTGGACATATATTTTCATTTCTTTGGATAAATATCTAAGAGTAAATTGCTGGATCAATTTAAGTAACTCTGTGTTTAACTTTCTGAAAAACTACCAAACTATTTTTCAAAGAAGCTATACCATTTTATTTTCCCACCTAAAATAGGTGAGAGTTCCAATTTCTCCACATCTTTGCCATACTTGTTGTCTGTCTTTGTGATTCTAGCCATCCTACTGGGTATGAAGTGGTATCTTCTTGTGGTTTTGATTTGCATTTTCCTGATGGCTAGTGATATTAAGCATCTTTCAAGTACTTGTTGGCTAGCTGCATATCTTCTTTGGAGAAATGTCTATTTAATCTTTGCTCATTTTTTTTTCCTTTTTGAAAAAATATGTTTTTATTGCTTTTTTAGAGAAAGGGAGAGAGAGATAGAAACATTGATGTGAGAGAGAACCATCGATCAGCTGCCTGCTACATGCCCCCCAGTGGGGGTTGAGCAAATGGAATCCAGCAATACATCAAAAAAATTATTTATCATGACCAAGTGGGATTAGTACAATATTCACAAATCAAGAAATGTGATACACCACATAAATAAAATGAAGAATAAAAACCACACGATTATATCAACAGATGCAGGAAAAGTATTCGACAAAATCCAGCATCCATTTCTGATAAAAATGCTCAGCAATGTGGGAATAGAGGGATCATATCTTGACATAATAAAGGCCATATATGAAAGACCTACAGCCAACATCATACTCAATGGGCAGAAATTAAACACATTTTTCTTAAGAACAGGAACAAGACAGGGATGCCCACTTTCACTACTCTTATTTTACATAGTACTGGAAGTCTTAGCCACAGCAATAAGACATGAAGAAAAAATAAAAGGGATCCAAATTGGAAAGGAGGAAGTGAAACTGTCATTATTTGCAGATGACATGATATTATACATAGAAAACCCTAAAGAGTCTAAAAATCTACTAGACTTAAAAAATGAATTTGGCAAAGTAGCAGGGTACAAAAGTAACGTCAAGAAATTGACAACATTCTTATACACCAATGATGAACTCACAGAAAGAGAAACTGAAAAAACAATCCCATTTATCATCGTGGCAAAAAAATTAAGATACCTAGGAATAAACTTAACCAAAGAAGTAAAGGACCTATTTGCAGAAAACTACAGGACATTGAAAAAAGAAATAGAGGAAGATATAAAAAAGTGGACGCACATACCTTGTTCATGGATTGGAAGAATTAACATCATTAAAATGTCCATATTACCCAAAGCAATCTATAGATTCAATGCAATCCCCATCAAAATACCAACAACATACTCCACAGAACTAGAACAAATACTTTAAAAGTTCATATGGAACCAAAAAAGACCCTGAATAGCCACAGCAATCTTGCCTTCTTCTTAATTTCTACTGAGCCCTTCATAATTTATGAAGCCATTTCATAACCATTATCTTGTTTTAACCTCACTTAAATCCTGAGAGAGAGGCAGGTTAGATTTTATCATCACTGTTTTAAAAGTGAAGTGAGAGATTCAGAGAGATTAAGCAATTTGCCCAAGTACACATGGTTTCCAAGTAGTGTCACCAGAACTAGCTCTCAATCTTGTGACTTCCTTCTAGTATCTTTTCATAGACATGTTGCCTTTGACGTCTGGTCAGTGCTCCATTGAATACCTTTTCTTTTAACACAGACTCAAACAAAGGACTGTTTATTCCCTTCCCCAACCGGGAAGTAAAGGATTCCCTAACAAGCACTTCTGCAACCCAAGGCAACAGTATACCAGATCAGAAATTAGACACTTTCCCCATGGGGACACAGGTAATGTATTTACTTTCTTGCTGATCTGTTGACTAGTCAATGATTAATACTAGTAATTCAGTGGACTCTCTATTATTTCTGAAGAATAGGACTTGTTCGATGAGGCATTTTGGACTGTTTAAAAAGAAAAGGCAGGACAGGATGCAGAGGACCTTCTGTATTAATTTCAATCTCCCCTTTCCTTCTCCCCCACTAACCTGCTGTCAGATGCAGTATATTTATACATATAACTTTAGCACATTTTATGCCAGGTACTTTGGCCCTCAAACAGGGATACAACTGTTATAATTTTTGGCCAGTTTAAAATGTCTCCTTTCTACCCAATGTCTCCATCTTCTATTACCTTGTTCTTACATTCTACCACTGCCTTTTAATCACTGAATCTCACATCTCAAGATTGGCTTTCCCAAGCTACCTCTTCATTGTAACAAAACAAAAAAAAGAAAGAAAGAAAACAGGTAAAAATACCATAGTAGTGGTGGGAAGAGAGAGGTCATACAAGATGGGGGAAATTGTTGTTTTTTTAAATCTTCATCCAAGGACATTTTTGCATTTATCTTCAGATAGGACAGGAGGGAGAGAAGGAGGAAGAGAGAGGGGGGGGGGGGTGGGGGGAGAGAGAGAGAGAGAAACATCGATGTGAAAGAGATACATTGACTGGTTACCACCCACATGACTCCAACTGGGGCCGGGGACAAACGGCAACCAAGGTCCGTGCCCTTAGCAGGAAACGAACCCAGGACTCTCTGGTCTTCGGGCCGACGCTCTAACCACTGAGCCAAACTGGCCAGGGCACAAGATGGGGGAAATTTTTAAAATAGCTTTACAGTGAAAAAAATTGTGGGAGGGGGATATAATCGTTATATAAGACTTATTTGTAAGAATGAATATAATGCAGAATTGACTTTTTTATATTCAACTTCTCCTTTTGTCTACATTAAAAAATATATATTATGAGCAATGAAATTACTGAAAATAGCCAGAACAAGGGGGAAAAAAGAAGCAAAGACTCTGATTAACCATAATTTTAGTAATCAACACTGTACTAGTGAAAGTCAGTAATTTTCTTTTAGTTTAAGTATGTAACTCATTTTATAAGGAGATAGATTAACATGTAGTTGGTTTCTTTGTTTTTGGAAATTCTACTTGGGTGACTTAGAAACTATCTCAGTTACCGTTTTTAATATCTTAGTATTGATTTAAAGGAAATGAAGACAATGGATACTCCAATCTACAGTTAAAGTTAAATAGCTCTTTTTAGATTAACATAACCAAGTGTTTTGAAATTACTTCTTGAAATGAAAGAAAAAAAGGAAATTGAATAGCTTGCTGTGTATTCTTTTCATTTAAGAAATAAGAAGTGGGATTTCTTTCTCTGCATAACTACCAAAAATATACTACATACTTTAAGATGAGTTTTGAAAATGCATACCCTAGAAGACTTCCTATTTTGTATCAATCCTTGCTTAATTATGCCTCAGATTAATTTTCAGCCTGTTAAAACTCCCAGTAGTTCTTGTGGTCAATACTCAGCTTTACCAGAAGGTAAAATAAGTATGGGAATTCTTCAAAAAGAAAAAATAAATGTGGAAAGGGTGGCACCATCTAACTTCTGTGCTGAATTATCTAACAAGGAAAAGTATAGGATTTCACTAGCATGTTCTTTATCATATAAAGATTGTTTGTATTTTCAAGGAATCTCTTTATTCCAAAACAGCTCTGGAAACTCTTTGTATTGTGGCAGTTTTAACATAGGCTTAAACCTGGACCTTTGCTTGAAGGTCTGTTTCCCTAGTCTGCAAGGATGGTCTTGCTCACTAATAGGGAAGTATTCTGAATCCCTGGTGAAATAAGCTCACCTTCTCTTAAACTTTCGAACTTTTTTAGATGCAGGAAGTGGCAAGAAAGGAGATGCCAAGTGATAATCACCAGGAAGATGGTAAATATTTTGCTCACTGAGTATTTTTTTGCCACACTAATCAGAGAAATCTAGATGTGATGGGATTTGGGAGAAGATGGAGATGTCTCAGCCCTGGGGACCTATGTGATCAACTAACCCTTTTCTGCTTTTGTGAGGAGCTGCCCTGTAAGGCATTTCTGGTTGAAGAATGGATATTTTAACTTTCTTTGTTCTTGACTTTTTGTTTTAGTTGACTATTTCTTATTTCTTTTTCTTACCTTTCTTTCCATCTTTTGGATTTATTATGTTTTTATTCATCTATGTATTCCCTCTACTAGTTTGTAAATTATACACTGTTCTATACTTTAAGTATTTTTTCCAGAACTACAATATGTGTTCTTAACCTATACAATTTAAAAATTAATTAGTACCTTAACTCTTCCCTTAGATAATTTAAATACCTTAAAGCACTTTACTCCTTTTAATCTCTCCTGATTTATGTATACTATTATGGATTTTCATTTCTTCTATTTTTTTTAAACCCACACAATATTTTCATACCATGTTTATTTCAATGTATCCACTTTGTTTGCTCTTTGTTTCTTTCTCTCTTTTTTTTTTATCTCAAATTTCCTTTCTGAGAGCATTTTCTTCTACCTTATAGTACATCTTTTTTTTTTATCCTCACCCGAGGACATTTTTTTGTTTTTTGTTCAGATAGAGTGGGAGGGAGAGAGAGAGAGAGAGAGAGAGAGAGAGAGAAAGAGAGAGAGAGAGAGAGAAATATCGACTTGAAAGGGACACATCAAGTGGCTGCCTCCCACATGACACAACCAGGGCCAGGGAAAACTGCAACCAAGGTACGTGCCCTTAGCAAAAACCGAACCCGGGTCCCTCTGGACCGCAGGCTGATGCTCTAACCGCTGAGCCAAACTGGCCAGGGCTATAGTACATCTTTTATTTTTTTTAATTTTTATTTTTTTAATCTTTTTTTTTTTTTTTTTATCCTCACCCGAGGACATTTTTCCAATTTTTGTACAGATAGAGTGGGAGGGAGAGAGAGAGAGAAACATCGACGTGAAAGGGACACATCGAGTGGCTGCCACCCGCACGACCAACCAGGGCCGGGGACAAACTGCAACCGAAGTACGTGCCCTTAGCGGGTCTCTTCGGACCACAGGCCTATGCTCTAACCGCTGAGCCAAACCGGCCAGGGCTATTTTTTTAATCTTTATTGTTGAATGCATTACAGATGTTCCTCATTTTTCCCCCTTTGACGCCCTCCTCCCCACGCCCGCCCCCCTCCTGCCTTTTCCCACACTGTTGTCTGTGTCCATTGGTTATGCATATAAGTTCTTTGGTTTATTTCTTCCCACCACCCAACCCCTTTCCCTTTAAGGTCTGTCAGTCTAGCAATGAATTTGTACTTCTTAATTCCTTCACCTTTTTCACCCATTCTCCCAACCCCCTTCCCATTTGGCAACCAACAAAATGTTCTCTGTATCTATGAGAATGTTTCTGTTCTGCCTGTTCATTTTGTTTGTAGATTCCATTGTCAATAGATATGTATTCATTGCCATTTTGTTTGTTCATATTTTTTATCTTTTTCTTCAAGAAGACCCTTCAACATTTCATATAATAACGGTTTGGTGGTGATGAACTCCTTTAACTTTTTCTTGTCTGGGAAACTCTTTATATGGCCATCAATTCTAAATGACAGCTTTGCAGGATAGAGTAATTTTGGCTGTAGGTTCTTGCTTTTGATCACTCTGAATATTTCTTGCTACTCCCTTCTGGCCCGCAAAGTTTCTTTTGAGAAATCAGCTGACAGCCTTATGGGAACTCCTTGTAGGTAACTAACTGCTTTTCTCTTGCTGCTTTTAAGATTCTCTCTTTGTCTTGAACCTTTTGCATTTTGATGATGATGAGTCTTGGGGTTCATCTTGTTTGGGACTCTCTGTGCTTTCTGGACTTGTATGTCTGTTTCCTTCACCATGTTAGGAAAGTTTTCTGCCATTATTGTTTCAAACAGGTTTTCAATTTCTTATTCTCTCTCTTCTCCTTCTGGCACCCCCAAGATGGGAATGTTGGCATGCTTGAAGTTGTCCCAGAGGCTCCTTACACTACCCTCATTTTTTTTTTTTTTTTTCTGTTCTGATTGGGCGTTTTTTGCTTTTTTATATTCCAAATCAATAGTTTGCTTCTTGGATTTACGTACTCTACTATTGAATCTGTGTAAATTATTCTTTGTTTCAGTTAATGCCTCCTTCATTTCTGACTGTGCATCCATCATTTCTGACTGGTCCTTTTTTATGCTCTTGAGGCCCTCACTAAGTTCATTGAGCATCCTTATAAACAGTATTTTGGACTCAGCATCTGTTAGGTTGCTTATCTCCATTTCGCTTAGTTCTTTTTCTGGGGTTTTGTTCTATTCTTTCATTTGGGACCTGTTTCTTTGTCTCCTCATTTTGGCTGCCTCCCTGTGTTTGTTTTTATGTATTATTTAACGAGAGGTATGGGGCTATCTGAGACCAGATGCTGCTTGTTTGAAAGAATTTAGAAAAACCTGAAGCAGGATCCAAGACAGGCCAATCCTATGGTTAAGCAATTGGCAGCAGCTTGGGTGGGCCTGAAAGTTGGGTGGGGCAGGGCCTCAGGGAATCACCAGGGTGGGGCTACCAGTGTGAGCCAGGTTGCTGGAGTCGCAGATATGGTGAATATCTGCCGCCCCAGGGAAGGGCTCACCAAAGGAACAAAGGCCTCCGACAGCACGTTAGTCCCAGAGAAAGCCGGCTCTCCAGCCCTCGCTCCAATGCCAAACAGCTCAGTTCTTCCCTGTATGTCTCTGGTGCCCTTTGAGCTGCCTCGCCTCCAAGCTTAGAGGGAGTGAGTTCTATAAGTCCATATGAGGGCCCTTTAAGGAGCTGCCTGGGGCTCCAGCCGCATCAGCTTCCCTGAGCCTCAGTTCCCACTGGTTTTTCCAGCCAGAAGTTATGGGGACTTCTCTTCCTGGCACTGGAACCCTGAGTGGAGCATCTGGTGTGGGACGGGGACCCCTCAGCCCTCAGGGAGGACCTTCCCAGCCGAGGTATCCTCCTGATTTTTATCCGCCACACGTGGGTGTGGGACCAGCCCATCCGCCTCCACCCCTCCTACCTGTCTCAATGTGACTGCTGCTTTAATTTAGTAGTTGTAGGATTTCCATTCAGCTTGATTTCAGGCAGTTTTGAATGATGGTTTTTCTGTAGTTTAGTTGTAACTTTGATGTGGTTGTGGGAGGACGTAATACCGCATTTTACCTCTATAGTACATCTTTTAGAATTTTTTTTTTTTTTTTTTTTTTTTAATCCTCACCCGAGGACATTTTTCCATTTTTTGTTCAGGTAGAGTGAGAGGGCGAGAGAGGAACAGAGAGAGAGAGAGAGAAACATCGATGTGAAAGGAACACATCGAGTGGCTGCCACCCACACAACCGACCAGGGCCGGGGACAAACTGCAACCGAGGTACGTGCCCTTAGCGGGAACCGAACCCGGGTCTCTCAGGACCGCAGGCTGACGCTCTAACCGCTGAGCCAAACCGGCCAGGGCTAGAATTTTTTTAATATGAGTGTACGTATGATGGGTGTACTTTCAGCTTTTGTTTGTCTGAAAATGCCTCTATTTCATCATAATTATTTTTTATTAGTAGTAGTAGTAGTATTTTACCCTCACCCAAGGATATTTTTTTATTTATCCTCAGATAGAGTGGGGGGGGGGGGGAGAGAGAGAGAGAAACATCGATGTGAAAGAGACACATCTGACTGGTTGCCTCCCGCACAACCCCGACCAGGGCCAAGGACAAACCGCAACCGAGGTATGTGTCCTTGACCGGAATAGAACCTAAGACTTATTGGTTAGGCCAATGCTCTAACCACTAATCAAAACTGACCAGAGCTATTTCATCATAATTATTAAAGGGTATTTTTGTTGGATATAAATTTTTTGGTTGGCAGAATATTGATGGTATTCCACTATATCTTTTGTGATTGCTTTCGAGAAGTCAGCTGGAAGTCTGTCACTCCTACAAGGATAATCTCTTTTTTTTCCTCTGGTTACTTTTAAGATTTTCCATTTGTCTTTGGTTTTCTATAGTTTCACTAAGTCATGTTGATTTCTTATTATCCTCTTTGGTATTTATTACACCTAAATCTGTAAATTTTTTCTTATTAGTTCTGGAAAATGGTTCAAATATTGTTTGTGTACAACTTTTTCTTGTCTTTCTAGGACTCTTGATGAAATAAATATATGTCAGAGATTTTTACTTTGTCCTTTTTGTTTCTTATTCTTCCATATTTTTCATAATTTTTTCTTTTGTCTGGTTTGCATTCTGGATAACTTTTTCTGACCCATCTTTAAGTTCATTAACATTCTCTTCAGCTGTATCTAATCTGCTCTTTGCTGTATTCTTAGTTTCAATTGCTTAATTTTTCAATTCTATTAATTTGATTTGGTTTTTTCAAATCTACAGGGTCACTTTTTAAAAATATGTTCTATTGATTTTTTTTTTTTTTTTTTTAAGAGAGAGAGATAGGGATAATGCTCACTCCATTGAGCCACTCTGGCTGGGCTAGGGTCACTTTGTTAAAAGCAGATCATTTTTAGCTTATTTTATATTTCTTTAAACATAGTTGTTATATAGACTACATCTGTTAATTCCAATACCTGGAGTTTTTTATGAGTCTGTGTTGTCTGTTTTTTCTATTTATTCTCACTTGTGTTGTCTTATTTCCTTTTTTGTTTGTTTTGGCTGTTTGCTGGCTATTATATTTGAAGAACTATAAGTAGGAATGATTTAAAGTCTTACAGGAAAGTATCTTTTCCAGGTCAAATTTTTATTTGCTTCTACTAGGGGCCTCGGGCACTATTAGTTTGGGAACACCTTAATCCAAGCTCAAAGCTTGAGGTTCCCTAGACTACCCAGATGGTACAAACTTGGATGACCAATCAATAAAAAGACTAGTATAGTTCTAGTTTACCTTTACTCTGAAGATTGTGTCCTGCTCAGTGTTCCATCTTAAGAGTAGGGGGATGTGAGGTGGTTTGTCATTCCTCACCATGGATGGATTCTGGACTTGGACTTCCATACCTGTCACCCTGAAACTCCTTAGGGTAAAAGTGACTCTAAGTGCTAGACTTACCTATATGAATTCTTGCTGTTTCTTAGAGTTTGGCCTAGAAATTCCTCACCAGTTCATTAGCTTGTTTATGCGTTTAAGAACATATATCACCCTACTTTTTAAAAAAGTGTTTTATTACAGAGAAACTAGTAAGAGAGTAACGCAGGTGAGAAGGCAGAAGAAGCCAAGTAAGAATACAATTTCAGTTGAAGTCCCAGACTCAGCCAGATCTTGGTAGAGTATAAAATACAATTCCATTTGTCTTGCCTTAAGACAAAGGAACTGATTTTTTGGACTCCCATTTAAAATAGCTATTGGTGCCCTGGCCGGTTTGGCTCAGCGGTTAGAGCGTCCACCTGCGGTCCGGAGAGACCCGGGTTCGGTTCCCGCTAAGGGCATGTACCTCGGTTGCAGTTTGTCCCCGGCCCTGGTTGGTCGTGTGGGTGGCAGCCACTCGATGTGTCCCTTTCACATCGATGTTTCCCTCTCTCTCTCTTCCTCTCTCTCCCTCCTACTCTGTCTGTACAAAAAATGGAAAAATGTCCTCGGATGAGGATTAAAAAAAAAAATAAAATAAAATAAAATAGCTATTGGCTACAGGTTTCCCTGAGGTAGGAGCTGTAAATCTCCTAGGTACTAGCCAATTCCAGACAGACTATAGTGTTCAGGGGCCATCTTCTAAAGTTTGCAGGGGTAGTGGTCAGAAGTGAAGCATGTACAGTTAGGGAGATGGGAACATAGAGCAGGTTGAGGCTAATGCTATCTGGACAGGTCACTAATCTTCTATATCATTAATATATATATGAATACACGCACACACATTCTCTCTCTTTCTAGCAATGTATTGTTATTTCTTCTTTTCCAACCTCAGACCCTCACATATAAGCAGATACAGTCTTTGAGCTCAACCGTTGGCCCGAGCATTATATGAGCAGTGCTCCAGACAGGATGCACTATGGCTCAAGCATCCTGTTTAATGTGATTTAATTCTCCCAGAGCTTTTTTCCCCCTTATTAATCTTCATCCACGATAGCAGAAAAGAAAGTATATGGAGGGTGGTCAGCTAGCTGTCTGCTTCTTTTCTAGCTTCTAGAAACATACAGCAGGTCCTCAAATAACTTCATTTCATTTAATCTCATTTCATTATATTGTTGATGAAGAAAAAGAAATCAACTCCCAGCCAGGTCACTGTGGGGTTTGCACATTCTCCCCATGTCTGCGTGGGTTTTCTCCAGGTCCTCCAGTTTCCTTCCACAGCCCAAAGATGTGCACAGGTGAATCAGTGTGCCTAAGCTGTCTTAGTCTGAGTGAGGGTATCACCCTACTTTTTAAATGTTTTCAATAGGAAGAATAGTCTGAATTATCCAATCTTATTACTGGTTCTTAGATTTTATTTTTAAATCCTCACCCAAGGACATTTTTCCACCTATCATCAGAGTGGGAGAGAGAGAGAGAGAGAGAGAGAGAAACATTGATGTGAGAGAGACACATTGACTGACTGCCTCGTGCATGACCTGACCAGAGTTAGGGATTAACTGCAACCTGATGGGAATTGAACCTGCTATTCATTGGTCCATGGACCAAACTGGCCAGGACCTGGTTCTTAGATTCTGTTTGTTCTGTAAAGATATTCTACAACCCTCCCCCCACTATATAGGCTGGCCCTGGGTAAAACACTGATATTCTTATAGGTTCTATAGAGCTATACTTGGTTCCACTTATTTTTGTCCTCACCTGAGGACAATTTTCCATTTTTTGTTCAGATAGAGTGGGAGGGAAAGAGAAAAGAAGAGAGAGAGAGAGAAACATCGACATGAAAGGGATACATTGAGTGGCTGCCTCCCGCACTACCCAACCAGGTACGGGGACAAACTGCAACCAAGGTACGTGCCCTTAGCAGGAACCGAACCTGGGTCTCTTTGGACCGCAGGCCAACACTCCCAACTGCTGAGCCAAACCGGCCAGGGCTGGTTCCACTTTTTTAAAGTTAATGTGACTAACTCAGATACAGTATTTTTTCTTCCCCAAGGAAACCCTTTAAGTATATGCAGCTCTGAAAGCCCCAAAGAGCACAAAGACTTCACTTTCTGTCTACTGCTCTATTTGTCCCACTCTGAGGCTTTTTGGAAATGACAGATACAGCTGTCTGAGACAAATGCTTTACAGCTGGGTTAGGAATTTTCACAGATTTTAAATTTCCTGCCATTTAAGGTGGCTTAGGACAGTGGTTCCCAATGCTGAACCTAGAGCCTCTGGGGGTGGAAGTGGGCTTAGCTTTATTGAGGGGAGTCTATGAAATCATAGACCTGCCAACTATTGTCTATAGACTGAACAAATAAGATCACAACTATTGTCATGTGAGGGTGCATCAAATTTTTTTATATGAAAATAGTGTCTAGAAAGCTCTGACACTACAATTTCAGGAGGAAATTCCTAGGGGATTATGGTGACATGAAATTTATCTCCAGAATGTTACACATTCTTCACTGTTTGCATAATGTCCAACATTTTTGTTATTGTTGTTGTTCTATATATAAGTTCTTTCTCACTTTATGCTACCATTTCTCAAAATCATAAACCATGTCTTCCTGAGAAATTTTTCTGGTAGACAGAGTATGTCCAATGTAGGGAGTTGTCCTAACTGGGCCAAGAAGAGTTCTCATTGTATTTTGTTCTTTTTTTTTTCCCCTTGATGGTGGTTAGAATTCAGACACTACTCACCTCACCAGTCCACAGTTCGATCCCCAGAGAAGATGGCTAGGGAAGGGTACCGAATATCTTTTGTGGACAATAAATCTTCAGGTTCTTCTCCAGAAAAGGACATGATACCCAAACCTGATGCTTATCAGCTTACCCATGATGCCTTATTAGGTCAACGCCTAGACGTCGGTGATTCTAGCCAGATTCATTCCTATCAGTTGCCTTCAGATATTGGTCTGGACAGTTATGATAGTCATTATTCTC
Source organism: Molossus molossus (assembly GCF_014108415.1). Lineage (NCBI taxonomy): Eukaryota > Metazoa > Chordata > Mammalia > Chiroptera > Molossidae > Molossus > Molossus molossus. The sequence goes on along the minus strand of NW_023425357.1, from coordinate 37,542,142 downwards.
AAACTCTATCCCTGCATGGAAGTCTTGGTAAAAGGCCTCAGAGAAGCAAGAACTACCGTGAATATTTCATAAAGCCTTCAAATGACGTGAAGGCTACCACATCACATTCCTGTGGAGACTTACTGACTTCTCTATCAAACCCTGACTCCAGCACCAGAAGGCTTTTGAAGCTTAGTTCAGGTAACATCTTCCTGTCAGTTTATAGGCCTTGTTCATGGGCATGAAAATAAAAAGTATAACTGGAAATTTTGGAATTAACATTTCTTAAATTGCATTAGCATTGCTTAAATTGTATTTCAGAGTTGCCTGTGATCCATGGAACCTCCAGAAATCTTCATGGTATGAGTTTAACATGATAGATATGTAAGATATATTATAGAAATATATTGTAGACATGTGAGCTTCATATATGTCATTTTAGTTAAACAGCAACCCGGAACATATTTCTAGTAGCATCTAGTCTTCTCTGTTCACAGTCACTTCTATTCTGAGTTACTTTTTCAGAAAAAGCTAGTTTCAGGGTAAGTGACAGAGACACCCTCTATAGTTATTTAATATACTAAACAAAATTTATGAAACACCTACTATGTGTCAGATAATGTTCTAGCTCTGCAGATAAAGTAGCAAATAAAAATAAAGTTCCATGTATATTTTACCATAATTAAAAAGTCTCTATTTTCTTTCTGAATAGGGTAAGACATGATAAACAAGTTCGCATATAAATCTTTGGTCAGGTTATAACAAGTGCTGTGAAGAAAAATAATTTAAGGGTATAGAGGGTAATAAAGGGAAAATGATGTTTTAGACAGAATGAATGGTCAGGGAAAGTTTCTCCGATAAGATATAATAAAAGTAGAAACTTGAATGAAATGAGAATATAAGCCATGTGGATAATTGTGGAAGAACTTTCTAGACAGTGGAAATAGTTTCTGAGGCTGGAACAAGCTTAGTATGTTCAAGAAACAACAAGGAGGCTAGTATGGCTGCAACAGAGTGAGTGAGATGAAGTGTACAGAGGAAGCAAGTAGTCAGACTTTTACTCTGGGTAAGATAAGACTTTGGAGAGTTCATAGTAGAGGAAATACATAATCTAACTTAAAAATAATTGTGGCTTCTGGGTTGAGGATAGAAAATAGGGGGTAATGGTAGAAATTTAGAAAACCATTAAGGGGTTATCTAGTGGTGGAGATGGTAAGTATTAATTCTGAATATGTTTTGAAGATAACATCCCATGATAGACTGAGGATGATGTGTGAGAGAAAGAAGGTCAAGGATGACTCCAGGTTTAGAGTCTGAATAACTGGAAAAATGGAGTTATCATTCACTAAGATGAAAAAGAGTGGGACAGCCCTGGCCGGTTTGGCTCAGCGGTTAGAGCGTCGGCCTGCGGTCCTGAGAGACCCGGGTTCGGTTCCCGCTAAGGGCACGTACCTCGGTTGCAGTTTGTCCCCGGCCCTGGTTGGGTCGTGTGGGTGGCAACCACTCGACGTGTCCCTTTCACGTCGATGTTTCTCTCTCTCTCTCTCCCTCCCACACTCTATCTGAACAAAAAATAGAAAAAATGTCCTCGGGTGAGGATAAAAAAAAAAAAAAAGAAAAGAAAAACAAGTTTTTGGGTAGATATCAAGAATTCTGTCTTAGACATCTTAAATTTGAGGTACCTATTAATACTCAGAGATGCCAGTTTGATAATTAGATATATTAGTCTTGAGTTCAGGGAATTAAAAGTGTATGGATGGCATTAAAACTGAGACTGGATAGGATCTCAACTAAGGCGTGAACATAGAAAAGAGATCTGAGGATGAATTCTGAGCCCTCCAACAATTAGAAATACAGCAGATGAAGAGAAATCAGCATGGAGAACAAGAAAGAAGCAGCCAGTAAGGTAGACAGGGAAAAGCTAAGAGGGAGTGGTATACTGAAAGCCAAGTGAAGAACATGTTTCGAGGAGGAGGGAGTGATCAATATGTTGTTGTATCAGATGTCTTTAATAGAGAGGGAGTGAGCCTTGGACTAAGAAGTGACTATGGTGTTTGGCAATGCATTAGTGAGCAACTTCAGGAGACTCATGGTTAATAAAAGCCTCACTGAGGTGAATTCAAGAAAGAATTGGAAGAGAGGCAATCGAGTTACTGAATATATACAACCCCTTCAAGTAGTTTTTTAGTAAATGAGAGCAGAGATATGGAACTGTAACTGGAGGGGAGATGGGATCAAGGAAATCGTGATGGAGATGATCTAGCAGAGGGAAAATTGATGATGCAGGAGAGAAAAGGGGACAGTACAAGAAAATTCCTTAGATAATCAAGTGGAGATGGAATCCCGTCCACCAGTAGAGAGGTTGGCCTTAGATAAAACATATACAGTTAATCTATTATAATAAGAAGGAATTCAGAGAATGTATGAAAAAAAATACATAAATACATAGATTTACTGGTGGGATCACATAGGTGTTTCCTTTGATTACCTCTGTTTTTCTCAGGGAAATAAAGAGATTAGTACCTGAGAGTGAGGATGAAGGAGAAGGTGTTAGAAGTTTGAGGAGAAGAGAGATGTGAAATAGTCATCTCAGAGAAGAGTAAATTGACTAGAGTAATGTATTAGGATAATGGGGCCCAGTTAAGATAGTGGTCATGTATTTAATGTGGAGATGGTGAGAAGAGATACATGTTGTTCTCCCGCCACTTCCCACTGCTCTGGTGTATGCCTGGAGTATGTGGACAGTTGGATTTAACCAGAGTTTGGGTTTTGTCAGGTGGAAGAAGCAGGATCCAGAGAGTTGAGGGTATGTACTAGGGAGATTATGAACCTTGTGTTGTAGACCAACGAGACAGACCAGACTCAGACTCCGAACTGGGTTCAAATTAAGAGAGCTTTATTAGCGGCGCAGCGACTGTCCCATCCTACGCAGAGGAGAGAGCAGCCCCGAGCTCAAGGAGTGGGTTGCTTATATAATTGTTTTAGCCCGTTAAGGAATTTGGATTAAGGGTATGCGAGCAAGCAAGCATGGCACAGAAGCAGATATTTGCAGTTAGCTGTTATGCCTGAGGGAACAATCAGTTTCTGTATACACAAAACAATGGTTATCTATACAATGCAGTGGTTATCTATTAGTAGATAGTTCTTGCCATTCCCTTAAAATCCAGGGGGCAAGGTCATGTGTTTGTCCTTTACACTTGGCCTCCAGGTGGGGGTAAGGATGGAAGTTAGACAAGAGAGATTTGAAAGGGAAGTTCATCTGAGCTTCTTTTCTTCACAGATCTATATGCCACAACCCATTTCAACAGTGACCCTGCTCTGCTGGTCAATGTAGAGCAACAATTTTCCACCAGCCTCGGGGATTTAGCACCAGCACATGGTTCTTTTCCAAACAATTCTGTCCAGGGAGACTCTCTACGCACACTGCTGTTGCCTACTGGGACTTTAGAAAACAGAGAGAGTTTGACCAAGAGTTCATTAAGCCCATCAAGGAGAGGATTCAAAAGGAAGGACAATATTCTTGCCACAATTAATCCAAAGTATGGTTTCAGAGATGCTAACGGCAGCGAGGCAAGTGTTGGCTTGTTTGTGCTTGTGAATGAAATACCTCAGATGCAAGACCAGAATGGGATTCTTTTGGGAGTGGCAGAGGTTCTGACCAAGAGTGCTAGAAATTCAAAGGGATTTTCAGAGGCCAGTGGTTAATACTGCCGGGCCAAATCCTGTGATTCTTCTGCCCTTGGGAAAGTCATTCCCCTTCTGCCACATCTTTGTCACAGGGAGAATCTACTTCCAGAGCATAAACATTGTGGGGAAGTACTTTGATAATAACAAGAGGCAGACAGAGTTTACCACAGGAAGGAATGCAAAAGTTGCCTGGAGCTCAGGGTTGGCTGAAAAGTGATCTCTGTAGCACTGTTGTTTACCATGTTCATACATTTGCTTTGGCTATGAGTAACTAACTTGCTTGAGACCTTTCTTCTAAAAGCATTGCTTTTCTGTCTAGAAGTTTAAATTATTCCAATTTTTCCCCCAAAGTATCAGTAAGCAGAATATAAATTAAATTATTGAATATATTTTTAGCTGAGAATGATTCAGAGAATGAACAGCAAATCAAGAACCATTCCTACATATACAATATAATTCATTTTATAAAATTATAATATGATGGTGTTGTACAATGGAACTTCATTATTTGTATTTAGTAACTAAGTTTTGTCACTGCCTTTGTAAATAATGCCTTGTACTCTTCCCATCTGTTTGAGTATTAATTTTTCTCCAGGCCCCACTTCCATCACGAAGCCTTTATCTCTTTATTTAAAGGAAACTCAGCTCTCAGGGCTCTTTTTACCCCTAGAACCCATGATCCCTTGTCATTGAATTATTTGTTAGTTAATCATTTACTGTCCTATAAGGAAGCAGGGAGTTTGGTCAAAACAACTATTTCTAGTCACTTATTTTTCAGTTGTGGGAAATCTTTTTTTGTACAATTGGCATGGGTTTACAAGTTTGATTTTTCTTTTTTTGACTCTTTAAATACTTTCTATTCAGTTTCAAAACTTCAGAAGTGGCTATAATTTTTGTTCACGAAATATTCATAAAAGTTTTTTTTCTTTGTGGTCCCATTTTTCCATTTTCAGCCACTGGATACCTATTTTTCCAGATGAGCACTCTGTGTTCATGTATTTAGGCTGAAGGTGCAGGAATACGTAGGATATTGGGATTCTATATTAATGACATGTTCTAGGAAATTTTTTCACCTCTACTTCATATATATTGTTAAAACAGCAATTAAAATCTCAGTGCACTTTTCTGGACAATCTTAAAAACTCACAATTCTTTTTTTCTGTTAGATACTATTTTTATTATATGAAGAGTTTTAAAAGAGCTATTTGGATGTAAATATAAAAGAAATACACTTTTAAGTTTCTAGAAAGGTATAAATAAAAAATTGCTAAAAAGAATATTTAAAAAGTTATTTAAAATAATCCCATTATACACAGAAATAAACTGAACATGAATCTGTGATTAGAACATTTAGTTTTGACTAACTGACTTTCGAATCATAAGCCAATTTTTTTACTAACTGACTTTAGAATCATAGGCCAATTATAGCAGTTTATTTTAAAAAGCCATGAGCCATAATTTGCTGAAAATTAAAAGACTCATAAAAATTAACAAAATTATTCAAAGTTTTTAAAAATTATCCCCAACTCTTACTACATTGTGGTAAATGAAAGAAAATCTGTAAAGGTATATATATTTCCAAGTTGCTCCATGATACACACACACAATTACCAATATATGACAAACCAATGGCAATAAATACTCATTTTTTAAAAGTTAGGCCACATGTGTAACTCAAGTAATAAATATCACTGTCTTTGGTGTTCTGCTTCACAATTGTCAGATATAACAGCATTAATTAATTATCTATAGCTTTTTATATCAAAAGAGCCAAAGATTGATAAATAATGTGGCTGTTTTTAATATATATCAGCTTTCTTGAAGTCCATGAGATCCTACAGAGAAGACTGGTAAATAGATTTGTCCAGTAAAATTCATAATTTCTTAAATCATTCAGATATATGTCTATATATTTATTTACTCATGTCTGAATAAATGAAAAATAATTGTGAATTTTACTGGACAGATCTACCTATACATGTATAGATATAAGATTCTTACTGAACAAAGCATATCTTTAGTACTGGGTCCAACAATAACATTTAAAATGTTATAGGACATTTATACTTAGTATATATTGATATATTAAATATAAGCTTGTTATGAGTTATATATTTTATTAAATTACTCCCCGTTTTATTTTATGATATATGTTTTAAAATGTTCTGCAATTTAATCTTTCCATATTACATAGCATAATATATTGAGCCATTGATTTAGGTGTCAAAACATTTTTTGCCTGGCCTGTGTGGTTCAATGGATTGAGCATCATCCCATGAACAGAGAGGTCCCAGTTCAATTCCCGGTCTGGGCACATGCCCAGGTTGTGGGCTCGATCCCCAGTAGGGGGTGTGCAGGAGGCAGCCTATAGATGTGTCTCTCTCACATTGACATTTCCGTCTCTCCCTAAAAAAAAAATCAATGAAAACATATTTTTTAAAAAACCATTTTTTTGTTTTCTCCTGAAAATCTCTACAGAAAATATGATGGAAGATACTATTACCTTTGAAATTATCCTTGAATATATTATTATATCTGCCTTGGGCATAAATAATATTCTATTTAAATCTAAACTAAAAGACGACATCAACTTACTTTTTCTTTTTTTAAAATGTTAACACTTTGAACATCTGAATTCTTATTTCCCTTATTGTGTAAGAATGACAAATGGTTGGGTTTTTTGGGTTTTTTCTTGAGCCTCTCTCTAGTGACCTGGGCAGTTTGCATGGTTTGCCAGGAAACCACAGTCCCCAGATCTCTGCCAGAACCTCCCATGTGGCCAGTGTCCTCAGACAGCTTCTGGAGCTTGTGGATAAGCACTGGACTGGCTCCGGCTCCCTCCTCCTTAACAAGAAGTTTCTCGGTGAGTGCTTTCTTGGTTCTGGGAGAAGGGCTCCGACCTTGCTTCTGCTCTACAAGGAAAACTGTTTTCTTGATCACTTACCAAAATTTCTCAATAACACAGTGATGGAAAAGTCTGCATTTTTCTCATAATCTTCCCATTTGTTTTATTTATTAGCACTCTTCCATCATGTATCAATTATTTTGTTCCTCCTGTAACTTTTTTTTAAGTAGTCTCTGGGAAATATGTAGAGTGATGAGATATGTAAAGTACAGCATGGTATGTTAATGGTTACAAAGGATTTTATGGTCCTTGGGGAAGTGCCAGTAATAAATACAGTAGAAATTGGGTTTGATCACCAGAGTTCTGAGATACCTGCTGAAATGTTATGATTTGAAAAAACTCAATTAAATGACCCAGACTCTTTTTAGGGCTTCTTCTTCTTCTTCTCCTCCTCCTTTTTTAGGAACTTGGGGAGAACCAGTTTTGCAAACATTGTCCCCATGTGTTTGTGTTAATGGGAAAAGAATTCAAGGAGCTTTTGGTGGTGGAAAAAGTTTAACTGAAAACTAGAAACTTTAGAGTTATTTGGGCTTAACATATTTTTAAATTTCTAAAGGGACATTCAGGAGAAGAAATCTTAGCCCAATTACTTTGCTTCCCACATTGACCCTTTCCTCTCATTTTGTAGGAAATTATCCCCAGGAGCCACTCTTTAGTGACCAGACAATAGCACAGAGCCCACATTCAGGAGGGTCTGCTGTTTCTCCGCATAGGATGTGGGATATAATTTCTTATCCATCATGAAACATCTTTTAAAGCCACTTACTAAATTCTTGTAAAAAGGAGATATTAGCCCGGCCGGTGTGGTTCAGTGGTTTAGCGTAGACCCATGCACCAAGAGGTTGCCGGTTTGATTCCCAGTCAAGGCACATGCCCAAGTTGTGGGCCTGATCCCCAGTGGGGAGCATGTAGGAGGCGGCCAGTAGATGTTTTCTCTCATCAATGTTTCTGTCTCTCTTTCCCTTCCTCTCTCTCTAAAATCAATAAAGAAAAAATATTAACAAAAGAAAAGGAGATATTAGATTACCTTATTTATCCTGCAGAGCTGTTAGTTATTAACTAGGAATTCTGTGCTTTAGCTTTTAAAATTGGCCCATTTGCCCAACCTGAATTTTTGGCAGGTCCTGCCCGAGATTTGCTTCTGACTTTGGTAGTCCCTGCTCCTTCTCAGCAATGGTGTCGCTCACATCCTGAAGATGCGTCAAAAACCTTCCACAGGAGAGAGATGGAACTGAAGGATGCTGGGCAAGTGGTCCCTAATGACATGGTATGCCTCTTTCATCTCCCTTTCCTTCTTTCCTTTCCTAGAAAATCACGGAGCAGCCCTGGCCGGTTTGGCTCAGCGGTTAGAGCGTCGGCCTGCGGTCCGGAGAGACCCGGGTTCGGTTCCCGCTAAGGGCACGTACTTCGGTTGCAGTTTGTCCCCGGTCCTGGTTGGTCGTGCGGGTGGCAGCCACTCGATGTGTCCCTTCACGTCGATGTTTCTCTCTCTCTCTCCCTTCCTCTCTCTCTCCCTCCCACTCTATCTGTACAAAAAAAAAAAAAAAGGAAAATATCCTCGGGTGAGGATAAAAAAAAAAAAAAAAAAAAGAAAATCACGGAGCAGCAAGACTAGAACAGCTTTGTACCATAAAGATCACCATCACTATAAACACCAAGATATTCCTGAACCAAAATTTAGAAAAGTCATTCTGGGCAAATCAGGAACACAGAACTTGCTAGGACAGGGACAACTCAGAGGTTCTGCAGGGATGACTCCTTAATCCTAGCCCTTATCCAGAATTCTAAAGAAAGACTTGAAATGGAAAAAGAAGGGGAAAAATGACCCTAGAGTGAAAATGTTTAGGATCATGGCCTTGAAGGTCATTGTTTGATTCTGATGAGGGAATAAATGTCTCTGGGATTGTCTTTCCTCCCTTTCTGATGGAGCAGAGAGCCCTGAGCCAGGGGCCAGTCCTAGAGCATCAGGCTGCTGGCTCTGGAAGAAGAGGAAGGGACTCATATCCTTAAGCCTTTTTCCCCCTTTTCTTAACATTAGAGGATCTTCAAACATCAAGTTTGGTTTCTAGAAACTTTAGATAAATGACTCAGAATGCTGGCCGCTTGTCAAAACGACCACTTGTTCTGCAACAATAGTGGATAAATCACAAGAAAAATTGCAACTCCATGTGACAAATTTGTTTGCTGCATTGAGTTATGTTTACCAATGAATTAAAATTCGAATGAGAAAGAGATGCTGACTTACAATCAGTTATCACTAAACAGAGGAAATAGTCTTTCAGTCTTCTAAAAGTACTTCTTAGAATTTCAGATTTTTAATGTGTTTGTATTTTGTTTACTGATCCAAAGGAAAGTTTGAAGCAAAAACTGGTCAGAGTGCTAGAGGAAAACCTCATTTTATCAGAAAAAATCCAGCAGTTGGAGAAAGGTGCTGCCACCTCAATTGTGAGTGGGCACCAGCCCCACACTTATGGTAAGTTCAAGAAAGCAACGTGTGGTGTGTCCCAAGACAATTGTTTGTTTATAGATGACCCATTTAATAAGCTTCATTATCTAGAGCTCACATAGCTGCCTAAATGGAAGCTATCATCTTGCCTCAGAGAGTTGTAATGCAGGTGGCCTGAGTTATCAGATGAAGCTCTTTGTCATTGTGAAGCAAGTACAAATATTGTTATTATTATTTTTCAGAATGATACGTGTATGTGTGTTTCTTGATCATAGCAGAAGATTGTGTTCTTTATAGAAAGCTTGAAAAATATAAGGAAAATAAAACTCCACTACCCAGTAATAACTACCATTAGTGTTTTGGTATATTTTCTTTCACCATACTCCTATACATATATTTTTAACTCAAAATTAAAATTTGTCTTGATTTTTTAAAAATTTACATACAACAAAATACACACATTTTAAGTTTGATGAGTTTTGATAAATACACTAATTTAATTTTATCCTAATCAAAATACAGAACATTTCTCTTTTTAAAAATATGTTTTGATTTTTTAGAGAGAGAGGAAGGGAAAAGGAGAGAGAGATAGAACCATTGATGAGAGAGCGGCTGTCTCCTGTATTCTGCACACCCCCTCATTGGGGATCGAGCCTACAATCTGGGCATGTGCCCTGACCAGGAATTGAACCAGCAGCCTCTTGGTGCATGGGCCAGTGCTCAACCGCTGAGCCACATCAGCTGAACCAGAACATTTTTGTTTCTCCAGAGAGTGCCCTTCTGCATTTGTGCAGTTTCCCTCACTCTCTACCCTAGACAATCAATTTGATTCTACACCTTAATATTATTAATTTAATAGTATAGGCATTTCCTATAATGTCACACAAATATACCTTATTTATCTAGTTTTCTAGATAGTAGTTTTTAATATTAGTTATTATAAAACTGCCATTGTAATATAAATTATTTTAAAGAATTTCCAAATATTCAAATGACCTGAAATGAAAGAAAAAACCCTAGAGTGAAAATGCTTCTCTGATATTCTTTCTTCTCTTCTGATGGAACTGAGAGTCCTAATATTTATACTACAATAAATAATGCAGCTATTAATATCTGTGTACATAAATCTTTGTGTACATTTCAGACTATTTTCCTAGGAGACATTCCTACCAGTACAATCAGTCGGTCAAAAGATGTGGACTTTTTTTTTCAATTTTTATTAATTTATTTTTGTTACAGATGTTTCTTTTTCCCCCAGACACCCTCCTCCCCATCCCGCACCCCACCTCAGCATTTTTGTCTATGTTCATTGGTTATACATACATGCATATAAATTCTTTGGTGTATCCCATCCATCCCTCCCGCCCGCCCCCTTCCTCTGAGGTTTGTCAGTCTGAACCATACTTCTTTCTATGTCTCTGGGTCTATTTTGTTCATCAGCTTATTTTGTTCATCATATTAAGATGTGGACATTTTTGAAGCTTTTGTTACACATTGCCAAATCACTCCTCAAAAAGGTTTTTCAGTTTACACACACATCAGCAACGAGTGTATTTTTAAAAATATGTTTTTATTGATTTTTTTATTTTATGTTTTTAATCCTCACCTGTGGGTATTTTTCCATTTATCTTCAGATAGAGCAGGAGGGAGGAGGGAGGGAGGGAGGGAGGGAGAGAGAGGGGGAGAGAGAGAGAGAGAGAGAGAGAGAGAGAGAGAGAAAGAGAGAGAGAGAGAGATGCGAGAGGGGCACATTGATTAGTTGCAACCTGGGCATGTGCCCTGACCGAGAATTGAACCAGCAACCTTTCGGTGCATGAGTTGATGCTCAACTAACTGAGCCACACCAGCCAGGGCTTGAATGTCCTTTTCACTCTACCCTTGCCCACATTGAGCATTATTTTTTATCCTCACCTGAGGACATTTTTCCATTTTTTGTTCAGATAAAGTGGGAGAGAGAGAGAGGAAGGGAGAGAGAGAGAAACATCGACGTGAAAGGGACACATCGAGTGGTTGCCATCCGCACGACCCATCCAGGGCCGAGGACAAACTGCAACCGAGGTACATGCCCTTAGTGGGAACCGAACCCAATTCTCTCTGGACCGCAGGCTAACGCTCTAACCACTGAGCAAAACTGGCCAGGGCCACACTAAGCTTTTTTTTTTTTTTTTTTTTTTTTTTTTATCCTCACCCGAGGACATTTTTCCATTCTTTGTTCAGGTAGAGTGGGAGGGAGAGAGAGGAACAGAGAGAGAGAGAGAGAGAGAGAGAGAGAGAGAGAGAGAGAAACATCGATGTGAAAGGAACACATCGAGTGGCTGCCACCCGCATGACCCAACCAGGGCCGGGGACAAACTGCAACCGAGGTACGCGCCCTTAGCGGAAACCGAACCCGGGTCTCTCAGGACCGCAGGCCGACGCTCTAACCGCTGAGCCCAACCGGCCAGGGCTTTTTATTTTTTCTTTATTGATTTTAGAGAAAGGGAGGGAGAAGGAGAGAGACAGACAGAAATATTGATAAGAGAGAATATCGATTGGCCGTCTCCTGCATGCCCCAATGGGGATCGGGCCCACAACCTGAGCATGTGCCCTGACCAGGAATCAAACCGATGACCTTTGGTGCATGGGTCAATGCTCAACCACTGAGCCACAACAGCCGGGCTGGGCATTTAAAAAATTTTTTTTGCCATAGTTATAAGTGAAAACTAATACCTCACTGAAATTTTGTTTTGTACTATATCATTAGCATAGTTTAGGCCAGTATTTTAGATAAAGTCTACCCTTGACTTTAACCCTCTAGCTCAGCACCCCTAAGCAAACATCATAGGCATTTCAGTTATATGAGGAAGTCAGCATTGAATTTCCAGAGTTCCGTCTCATCACTGTCTGATTTTACAAGCCTGAATAATCAAAGCATCTCCACTTACCTACTCTGAAAGCAGGTCATTGTTTGTTCACTAGATACCTACTTGCAATCAGCCCTGAGGCCCAGCACTGGATTTTTGCTTACTGGCTATAAATACAGCTGTGGTAGCCCTTTTTTCCACCTTCTAGAATCTTGCTACTCAAAGTGTGATTCACAGATCAGCAACCTTGTTAGACAAGTAGACTATTGGGCCTCACCTGAGACCTCCTGAATCAGAGTCTGTTTTTTAACAAGATCCTCAGGTGATCGGTAAGCATATTAAAGTTTAAGTAGTACGGTTCTAGAAGACTTCCTTAGGACCAGAGTTCCTATGCTTTTACCAACCTCATCATTGCAGGCAGTAGTCATATGTTTGGGGTACTACGTATGAGTGTCTGGTTACAAATTCAGTTTCTGTAAGCACTCATTATTACTATGTGCCTGACACAGTTCTAGATATTTTTTATTTTTATTTTTTTTATCCTCACCAGAGGACATTTTTCCATTTTTTATTCAGGTAGAGTGGGAGGGAGAGAGAGGAACAGAGAGAGAGAGAAAAAAAACATCAACGTGAAAGGGACACATCGAGTGGCTGCCACCCGCACAACCGACCAGGGCTGGGGACAAACTGCAACCAGGGTACGTGCCCATAGCAGGAACCAAACCTGGGTCTCTCTGGACTGCAGGCCGACGCTCTAACCGCTGAGCCAAACTGGCTAGTACTAGATATTTTCATATGCTCCATAGAGAGTGGAGGACATACATTCGTACTCTCTGGAGACTACAGAGAGACCTAATATTTTTTAACTTCCTATGCTAAATGAGGACAGGTGTCTCATTGACTCCTCATAATAGTGCTGTGGGGCAGGGTTATTAGCTCTAGTGAACCTCACAAAAATAAACTAACGTGATATTAAGTGGTTGAATTTTAATTCAGATGTGTTTGTTGCTAAATCCCATATTCTTGCTACCATATCTGCTGTCTGTAAGGGAAGGAATGGTGAATGGAGTGTGGAGGGGGATGCAGTGAAGGGGCCCCCAATTCTTCAAGATGTTGTTGAGCTCTGCTCAAAGACCAGCTGCTTGGAATCCTGCTCAACCCTGGCTACTGTATTCTTTGTAGATGATCTTCTGCGCAAAAACCAACATCTGAACATGCAGGTGGCTTGCCTGAACCAGGAGCTTGCCCAGCTGAAAAAGCTGGAGGAGACAGTGGCCCTTCTCCATGAAAGTCAGAGGTAAGAGTGGGTCTATCTTGCTGGCTTCTGGAAGCAAATGCTTACTTTCCTTTATCTCTTTTGTTTTATTGGCAAGTTAATATCTGTACACTTTTCAAATTAACTCCATCCATGTTATATGTAAACCACTTGTATCTAGGCCAGTATGCTCAAGTCTCAAAGTACTGTTTTCCAGGACACACCAAGGACTAAATGTTTTTGTTGGAGTTGGTGCATTGCACTACCTCAGTAATAAGTAGTTTCTCTCTAGATCCAACAGGACCCTTGTTTGATTGAGTCAGCTAGCTTTTCTTGGTCATTATGTACCCCTAAAATCAGTTTTATGGCTCTTTTAGAAAACCTGCCTGCCATTGGTCACAGAAAATACGTTGAGCACTCAGAGAAAATAATAGAGAAAGAATCTAATGTATGTGTTTTCTTCAGAGGAGCTCAATAGCATCAGCCCCTTCAAAGAATAGTACCCTCAGGATGCAGGCTAGACTAATCAGAAGAGGCCTCAAGACTATTGGTACATTTAGAGAAGTCCTGGACATTTTGATTTGACAAACACTTTTACTAGGACTTTCAGTGAAATTTAAATATAAGACCCCATCCCCAAATCTCCAGCCTCAAACTTCACTTCCTGATTTTCCTTGGAATAACTTCATATTCAGGGGATTAGACTCAGACCTACTCTGGATGGCTTTATAATTTTTTTAAACTTTTCATTATAATCATTTCAAACATACACAGAAGTTTAGCAAGTAGCATAAAGTCATGTTCTCAAACTCAGATGTGCATCAGAATCACCTGAAAAACATGTTGAAACAAAGATTGCTGGGCCCCACCCCCAAGGTTTCTAATTCAGCAGGTCTGGGCTGGGAACTGAGAATTTGCATTTCTGATCAGTTTCCAGGTGATGCTGTTTCAGCCGGTCTGGGACCACACTTTGAGAATATTAGGGTACATGTCTGTAGTGATGTATCGTCAAATTGCTATATTTTAAAGTCACTTGAAATAATTTTTCTCTGTGTTGTTAAATAGTGTCAATTCACTATACTGGTTCAATTTGTTTTAATTTCCAAAATTCCAGAAGGAATTTTTTTTATTATTTTGATTTAATCTTGTTTTATAATTATGTAAAACATTTACATGGTCCCAAAGTCAAATCTACAAAATGAGATAAATTCAGACAAATCTAGTTTTCTTACCTGTCTTCTCTATCCTTTCCTTCTCTACCACTAGCCTTCCATTGTAGGTATGGGTATGTATTTGTAGAAGGTCACTCTATTATATAAAAAGTGGCATAATGGCCCTGGCCTGTTTGGCTCAGCGGTTGGAGCCAATATTGACCTGCGGACTGGAGAGTCCCAGGTTCGGTTCCCTCTAAGGGCATGTACCTCGGCTGCAGTTTGTCCCTGGCCCCAGTTGGGGTCGTGTGGGAGGCAGCCACTTGATGTGTCTCTCTCACATCAATGTTTTTCTCTCTCTCTTCTCCCTTCTCTCCCTCCTGCTCTATCTGAAAGCTAAATGCAAAAATGTTCTCAGGCGAGGATAAAAAAAAAAAAGAGGCATAATGACACTTTAACATTTTATCTTAGCAATCAGTTCACAGTGGTATATAGAGTTAGCCCTCATTCCTTTTTATAGTTGTATAGGATTCCATTGTGTGTTTATTTAATTATTCCTCTATTGATGGACATTTAGGTTGACAATATTTTGCTGTTACAGATAGTGCTGCAATGAAGAACAATGTGCATGCATCTTTTATTTTATTTTATTGGCCAGCCTCTAAGAGCTTTTAACATTACATAGTAATAGAGTCCAAGAGTACAGCCATGATTAGCACCACTAGATAATTGCAGAGGCAGGGTAGATTAGAAGAAGTGGAAGTTAAGATTTGGAGATAGAAATTGGAGGCCTGGTCAAGTGCCAATCTCCCAGTGTTTCTACTCACCTTATCATGAAAGTGCTTTGGAAAGGATTGAACAATCACTGTATAAAATGTGAACTATGTTACTACTACAGTCCGTCTGGAACATAAACAGAACTGTAATGAAGAAAGAAACTGTCAGCCTGCTTTTAAAATAACCCATTCATAAATTATACAGTTCTTTCTATTTAAAGATGTTACATTTTATATTTGTCTTTAGCAAACATTGCAGGTCTGAATGGCATCTACTTCACTTTCATGATTCCATAACTGCTTTCCCCCCTGTGCCTCAGATCCCTGGTGGTAACTAATGAGTATCTGCTGCAGCAGCTGAATGAAGAACAGAAAGATTATTCTGGGAAAGTACTCCTTCCTCCAGAGAAGAGTCATCATTTAGAGAGATCATCACCCTTTGGGAAAAGCACACTGTCTTCCTCCTCACCAGTGGCACATGACGCAGGTCAATATCTAATACAGAGTGTCTCAGACTCTGTCCCAGAGCCTCGTTTATGGAGCTAGCTGGCACTGAACACTTTCTCCGCAGCTTCCCTCTCAGCCACTGGGGGCTCTTAGTGTCATTGCCACCAGTATGGTGGTATTTACCCACAAGATTAAGAAAAAATCTTATTCTGATTATATTGTATTGGTCCTTCTCTTTATTTCTCTTCTTATCTCCTCCCATCAAGTCATTCTTTCTTTCTGCCCACAAAAATAATTGGCACTTAGTCCTAGCATCATATCAAATAGAAGAAACATTTGTCTGAAAATGTCAAAAAGGAAAAAAAACACTAGACATTTTTCCCAAGTGTCACTTGAAACTGTGTGGTAGGACATTTAAAAAGAACATCCATGATCAGGTGTGTTCTATGTTAGAAGAAATTTCAGAGAATCCATATTGATTGGTTTATCAAATATATTTTGAGTTTCTCCCACCACAGTGAAAAGGTTTCTTCCACCACAAGATCTGGTATCTGCCCTGGAGATTCAGTCAGGGAGAAAAGCACAAACTTGTGTGATAGAGCTCAGAGTTTGGCACTGGTATCAAACAGGTCTAAATAAGCCCTGGCCGGTTTGGCTCAGCGGTTGGAGCGTTGGCCTGAGGGCCAGAGAGACCGGGGTTCGGTTCCCGCTAGGGGCACATACCAAAACAAAAAACAAAAAAAACCAGGTCTAAATAAAAGCCTAAAGATGCCCTGGAAACTTTGAGAGACAGAGACTAATAAAGAGAGAAATTTCTACTCTGGGGAATTGGAAAAGACATCATTGAAGACTTGTCTGAGTGGAAGCTTGCAGAATAAGTAGAATGGGAACAAGTAGAGAATAAGCAGAGCCTTCTTGGGCCAAGAGTGGAAGAGTCTGGAGCCTTCAAATGGATCATAGGACAAGGAAGATGTGGGTCATGGTGCAATAGAATATATAAATGGGGGGAGCAGTCCTAGCCTGGGAGGTGTATTATCAGGAAAATGCCCCCTAAAGAAATGTCTTTTAACTGAGACCTGAAGAATGAGTAGAAGGTTACCAGGCAAAGTACAGGGTCGAAAGCAGAAGCAATGGGGAGAGCTGCAGAGAGAAATGGCGTCTGTAAAGGCCATGAAATGGGAAGGAACATGGTCCATGGGACTGAGGGGCTGAGAGGAGATAAGCAGAAGTTGCATGGCTCCTTGGGGATTTTAAACTGGGAAGGCAGCGGAATGGCAGATTTGTGGTGTTTTTTGTTTTTTTTTTCAGTATCAGTGATTTTATTTTATTTTTTTAAATTAACTTATTTATTTTTGTTACAGATGTTTCTCCTTTTTCCCCCACTGATTCCCCCCTCCCTGCCCTGTCCCCACCTTTGTTGTCCATGTCCATTGTTCATACATACATGCATATAAATTCTGTGGTTTATCTCTCCACCCCCACCCCCCAGATTTGTGTTTGAGAAGATTTCATTTTAAGAATGGAGTGATGGTTGTGTGGAATGGGGAAGGACTAGCGAGGAGCCAGAGAGATGAGAGAAAAGGCTGGTGAAGTCCAGAGCAGAAGTGCAGCTTCTGGCATTAGCTTGGACTCAGCATCCATTTTACACATGAGTACTCTGTATTTCAGACAGAGGCACAATCTTTCTTTTAATCCTGATTGATGGGGCATTTTAAAAATCAATGGGAAAAGATAATACAAGTGGCTCTAAGTGTGTTTCTGCTTCAGGGTCATCCAGGTAGCTAACGTAGCCAGAGAGTGTATACAGGGCAAAAGACTGCGACCCAATGCCATGTTGTCCTTCTCTTTATTTCCAGGGCATGGCCGAGAGAGAAGCAGTGGAAAAGATTAGATACTTATTTGCTCCCCTGATCCAGGTGCTGTGCAGGACAGGAGAGTTATTGTCATAATAATAAGACATGAAGATTACACAATTTTTTTGTTTTTTTTTTTGTACGTGCCCTTAGCAGGAACCGAACCCGGGACTCTCTACTCCTCAGGCCGACACTCCAACCTCTGAGCCAAACCGGCCAGGGCTCTTTTTTTTTTACTTATCTTTATTGTTGAATGTATTACAGATGTTCCTCATTTTTCCACCACTGACCCCCTCCTCCCCATGCCTGTCCCTCTTCTGCCTTTCCCCACACTGTTGTCTGTGTCCATTGATTATGCTTATTCATTTAAGTTCTTTGGTTTATTTCTTCCCACCCCTCAACCCCACTTCCTTTGAGGTTTGTCAGTCTAGCAATGAATTTGTACTTCTTAATCCCTTCACCTTTTTCACCCATTCTCCCAACCCCCTTCCATCTGGCAACCAACAAAATGTTCTCTGTATCTATGAGAATGTTTCTTTCTGTTCTGCCTGTTCATTTTGTTTGTAGATTCCATTGTCGATAGATATGTATTCATTGCCATTTTGTTTGTTCATATTTTTTATCTTTTTCTTCAAGAAGACCCTTCAACATTTCATATAATAATGGTTTGGTGGTGATGAACTCCTTTAACTTTTTCTTGTCTGGGAAACTCTTTATATGGCCATCGATTCTAAATGACAGCTTTGCAGGATAGAGTAATCTTGGTTGTAGGTTCTTGCTTTTCATCACTCTGAATATTTCTTGCCACTCCCTTCTGGCCTGCAAAGTTTCTTTTGAGAAATCAGCTGACAGTCGTATGAGAACTCCCTAGTAGGTAACTGCTTTTCTCTTGCTGCTTTTAGGATTCTCTCTTTGTCTTGAACCTTTTGCATTTTGATGATGATGTGTCTTGGTGTGGGCCTCTTGGGGTTCATCTTGTTTGGGACTCTCTGTGCTTCCTGGACTTGTATGTGTGTTTCCTTCACCAAGTTAGGGAAGTTTTCTGCCATTATTGTTTTGATTTCTTGTTCTCTCTCTTCTCCTCCTGGCACCCCCAAATTCTAATGTTGGCACACTTGAAGTTGTTCCAGAGGCTCCTTACTCTATCCTCATTTTTTTGGATTCTTTTTTCTTTTTGCTGTTCTGCTTGGGTGTGTTTTGCTTCCTTATAGTCCAAATTGATGGTTTGCTTCTTGGCTTTACCTACTCTACTATTGAATCTGTGTAAATTATTCTTTATTTCAGCCCTGGCCAGTTTGGCTCAGCGGTTAGAGCGTCGGCCCACGGTCCAGAGAGATCCGGGTTCGGTTCCCGCTAAGGGCATGTACCTCAGTTGCAGTTTGTCCCCAGCCCTGGTTGGGTTGTGTGGGTGGCAGCCACTCGATGTGTCCCTTTCACATTGATGTTTCTCTCTCTCTCTCCCTCCCACTCTATCTGAACAAAATATCGAGAAATGTCCTCAGGTGAGGATAAAAAAAAATTAATACATTATTCTTTATTTCAGTTAGTGCCTCCTTCATTTCTGACTGCATCCTTCATTTCTGACTGCTTTTTTTTTTATGCTCTTGAGGCCCTCACTAAGTTCACTGAGGTTCTCACTAAGTCCATTGAGCATCCTTATAAGCAGTGTTTTGAACTCAGCATCTGTTAGGTTGCTTATCTCCATTTCGCTTAGTTCTTTTCCTGGGGTTTTGTTCTGTTCTTTCATTTGGGACCTGTTTCTTTGTCTCCTCATTTTGGCTGCCTCCTTGTGTTTATTTCTATGTATTATTTAACAAGAGGTATGGGGCTATCTAAGACCAGATGCTGCTTGTTTGAAAGAATTTAGAAAAACCTGAAGCAGGATCCAAGACAGGCCAATCCTATGGTTAAGCAACTGGCAACAGCTTGGGTGGGCCTGAAAGTTGGGTAGGCCTGAAAGTTGGGTGGGGTGGGGTGGGGCCTAAGGGAATCAGTGGGGGGGGGGGGGGGCGGCGCGCAACCAGTATGAGCTAGGTTGCTGGAGTCCCAGATATGGCGGCTGTCTGCCGTCCCAGGGAAGGTCTCATCAAAGGAACAAGGACCTCTGACAGCACGTCTATCCAGGAGAAAGCTGCCTCTCCAGCCCTCACTCCAATGCCAAACAACTCAGTTCTTCCCCATATAACTCTGGTGCCTTTCAAGCTGCCTCCCCCATGCTGGAGCCTGGAGGGTGTGAGTCTGAGTAAGTCTGTGTGCAGGTTCTTTAAGAGGAGCTGCCTGGGGCTCCAGCTGCCTCAGCCTCCTTCAGCCTCAGTTCTCGCTGGTTTTTCCAGCCAGAAGTTATGGGAACTTCTCTTCCTGGCACTGGGACTCTGAGCTGGGCACTTGGTGTGGGACGGGGACCCCTCAATCCTCAGAGAGGACCTTCCCAGCCAAGGTATCCTCCTAATTTTTATCCACCACATGGTGTGGGACCAGTCCATCGCCCCTCCGCCCCTCCTATCAGTCTCGATGTGGCTTCGTCTTTAATTTCATAGTTGTAGGACTTCCATTCAGCTTGATTACAGGTGGTTTTGAATGATGGTTGTTCTGTAGTTTAGTTGTAACTTTGATGTAGTTGTGGGAGGACGTGATACCACGTTTATCTACACTGCCATCTTGACTGGAAGTCCCAAGAGCACACATTTCTAAATTATAAATCAAATCCACAGACTTTTAAATTGTATGTGGGTTCCCAAAAGGAACATGTACAGAAGAGCCATAGGTTTCTCTGAGCTGCTTGGCTCTGAGGGAGCTAGAGTGAGCTCATGCTCTGTGGAAACGTCAGTAAGAACAGCACCACACCACCAGCAGTACCACTTCCCTGGGCCTGTCCTACAGAGAACCTAAGCCTTGCCCAGGTAAGGTAGCCTCTGCCAGTAACCTTGAAGCCTTTAATTTCAGGATCCCAGCCCAGTATACAGGCCAACCCACTGGACAGACTGTTGTCCAGCATGGATAACACATTTCTTTCTACAACCCCAGCCCTCTCTTCCTTTCCCTATGAACATGTGATAGTGCCAGCCCCAGTACCTATTCAGGGTAACGCTAATGAGAAACAGAGACTGACCCAGACGGAGTCACTGTCCACCCTATTTTCTTTTCTTTTTTTTATCCTCACCTGAGGATATTTTTCATTTTTTGTTCAGATAGAGTGTGAGTGAGGGAGGGAGGGAAGGAGGGAGGGAGGGAGGGAGGGGGAGAGAGAGAGAGAGAGAGAGAGAGAGAGAGAGAGAGAGAGAGAAACATCAACGTGAAAGGGACACATCGAGTGGCTGCCTCCCCCATGACTCAACTAGGGCTGGGGACAAACTGCAACCGAGGCACGTGCCCCCAGCACGAACCGAACCCGGGTCTCTCTGGACCGCAGGCCGACGCTCTAACCGCTGAGCCAAACAGGCCAGGGCAACTCTATTTTCTAATGTCACTGAAAGTGTCTGGTCCTGCCCCAGGCCAGGGATCTCTCTCGGACTGACAGCCACTTCTGGGGAAGTCGATTGTTTTTCTGACTTTCCTTGTGTGGTCCCTTGTTCCACAGGGCAGGGTTAAGGATTGAAGGTGTCAAGGGAAGGGCAAAAGAATTGAGGCTATGTGAGCTCAACATGGAGAGGGGAAGTCTCCTGAAGCAACTAGAAAATAAGTGGAGAGGAATTCCTTGCTCAGGGCCTGGCATTATTAGGAGAAAGAAGGAGACAGGGCTGAGTCCTCCGGGAAGTTCTGTGCCCCAGAGGAGGGACAGAGCCACTCTAACAGATTTGGCCTTCCCACCAGCTATATGTAGAAGGTTTGAATGGCTCCATCCCACTGATCTTAATCACTCTTCCTTGCTCACCTGGCTTTGATAACAAGGGTGCTCAAAGCTTTCCACCGTGAGGGGCTATGCTATGGAGGGAAGAGCAGTGATAACTAAAAGGGTGAAGTGCAGTTGGTTTAGTCGTTGCCTTGTACCAAGTTCTGCTAGTAGACACATTGGTCTTGAAGGGTCTTCCTGGCTCTAGACAAGCCTTGATTTTCCTCAGGCTCCACAACCACTTTTCCAGAAGAGGGGGCTTTACTCCTACAAGGTGGAGTTCCAGGGCTCAGTCAGTTCTCTCTCTGGGTTCCTCTAAGCCAGTGGTTCTCAACCTTCCTAATGTTGCTACCCTTTAAAACAGTTCCTCATGTTGTGGCGACCCCCAACCATAAAATTATTTTTGTTGCTATTTCATAACTGTAATTTTGCTATTGTTATGTCTTAGGTGACCCCTGTGAAAGGGTTGTTCGACCCCCAAAGTGGTCATGACCCACAGGTTGAGAACCGCTGCTCTAAGCCACACTGCCAGTCCCAGGAGGTGCTGAGCTGCTGCTTCCCTACTCATTGGATGGTTCTCTCACTTGTAGCTTAATAACTTAATAGCCTGGACCAATTTGCAATCCAGTTAAATTCTATTCACTAAGAGGATATTTTAGCAAGTGAAAGCCAGAAGGATTTTGGTTTCACTCCTATTATGCTCATTTAAGTAAGCTTTCAAATCAAACAAATTCTCCAAGGCTAGAGGAATCATTTTTAATGGTGGGAGAGGTAGAGCTCTCTGAAACTTCCCTGGGCAGTGCAAGGTGATGTGGTCAGCTAAATCAGGAGGAGCCCACAGCTGTCAGCAGTTAGGCAAGGCTCTGCTGTGGCCAGGTGTTGATCCTCCACCCTCTAATTCCCACCTCACCTCTCCCTGTCCTGAGCCACACTATTCCTCTACACCCCCATTCCCAAGATAATTTGGGTTCAAGGAAGGGACTGGGGCCACCTGGGGCAGGAACACCCCAGAACAGTCTGTGGGATGAGGGAATAAGCAGTTGTGCAAGTTTGTCGTGTTAACAGGGCCTTTAAGCCTTTTTCTAGCACCCTTGGGAGCTGCCCTCTACTGGGAAGGCACTCAGTCCCATCCAGCCTGCTAATCTGCAGGAAGAGGAGTTGGCTTCAAAGCCTCAGGCTTGTTATAGCTCTGGCCTAACACTCAGGAGAAAAGGTTAATCTAGAAACTCCCAGGAGTCCTCAGGACCAGAGAGGCCCCTTGCCCTCCTCCCAACCTGGGATGTTGAACAGGGAGGGAGTCAGCAAGGAAAAGACCCCTTCACTGTTGAATGCCCTGCTCACTTGCCAAAGCTTGATGTTGGGTGCCAGGCTCTATCACTGTCCATCCAGTCCCATTTTTGTTTTTTTAATCCTCACCCAAGGACATTTTTCCATTTTTTGTTCAGATAGAATGGGAAGGAGAGAGAGAGAGAAACATCGACGTGAAAGGGACACATCAAGTGGCTGCCTCCCACACGACCCAACCAGGGCCGGGGACAAACTGCAACCGAGGTATGTGCCCTTTGTGGGAACCAAACCCGGCTCTCTCTGGACCACAGGCCGACGCTCTAACCGCTGAGCCAGACCAGCCTGGGCTCCAGTCCCATTTTTGGAAATCATGTTAGGGCTTGCTATGTTAGAAAGAGCCTAGCTTGGGAGTCAAGTGGCATGGTTCTGGCTCCTGTTCTGCAGAATCCTCTTTACTTTCTGGGCCTCAGTTTCCTCAGCTATAAAATTAGGGAATTAGACTTCTACCCACTAAGGTTCTTCCTGCATTTTCTGATATTCTGAGCTAGAGCCCAAAATGACTCACCTTGGTAGCCCCTGGAGTGGGGGCCTGTCAGCAGGTTGACAATGGAGGCCAAGCACTGGGCCCCTGCCAACACTTGGCCCAGGCCAAATCTGCTGTCTCATCCCTCCTCCTGCTGTGAAAGCAGAGAGGCTAAGACTGAGGCCCTAACTGCAAGAAGGCAAGCAGTGATGTTAGGACTCTGGGTCAGGGCTGGGGTACAAGGCTTTGGATTTCCCTAAGGAGCATCTTCAGGCAGTCTGGCTCTGTGCTGATGGAAGAGACATGTTTTGTCTTTTTCTGGGCAGGGCTGCCAGGGGAAGGATCAGCAATGTGAGAGGCAGGGGGTGATGACACTGAGGGGTCAGCGGGGTGTGAATGTCATTATCCCCATTGTCATATACCTGACTAGGCCATATTGATACAAAAGGTGTCTTTATTGAGGTCTGGGTAAGAATTAGGCAATTGGCCAGAGCAGCAGCTTAAATATGAGGCAAGCAATCAGGGGTTGGTTAGCCATGCCTGGGGCTAGGTTGGGGTGATGAGGCTATAGGCACAAACTCTCCTCAAAAGGACAGAAGTCATGGAGAAAAGGGGAAGGGGACACAGAACAGTCTGGGTCAGAGGCCTGATGGGCTGGCCCCATGGGGCTGGGCAGGAAACTCTGGATGGCAGGTCCAGCAGGGAGGGAACCAGGCTCTCTCTTACTCCACATGCCCGTTAGGCCCAAGCCTAAGCCTCTGGCCAGGGCAGCCATGCTGGGGCGGGGGGTGGGAAGGCCATCCCAGGCCTCACTTCTTCACCTTGGCATCATAGGTGCCTGCATTCTTGTAGGCACTCACATAGCCACTGTCATCCAGGATGTCCTGCCGCCCAGCAATGCCTTTGCCCTTGCCGCTCTCGTCGAAGCGCTCCTTGTGGGAGCCTGTGTACTTGCTGGTGTCGGTCAGCCGTTCCACAGCACCCCCTGTTTTTGCTTTCTGTTTAGACAGAGTTCCCCCAGGAGTACCTGGTTAGGGAGCCCAGCCCTTCCCACCCCCCGCTGAGATTTCCCACATCCCCCTCAGTGTCTCTCTCAGACCAGCAGAGCACTTACGGTGACGCCCACATTGGCTGGTTCCTTGCCTGCAACCAACTGGCAGATGGCATCAAAGGCCTCCTCCTTGCTCTTCCCCTTGAATCGCTTGATTGCCAGTTCTTCCAGGGCCTTCTTGAACTCCTCATAGTTGATGACCCGAGCAGACTTCCCCCTGCCAGGTATGTGGGCACCATAAGTTTTCCCCCTTCTCAATGTCCTCCCTGTTTCCAGCCCCCCAATTCCCCACCTTCTGGGAACATCAGAAGCAGGGATTGCCTGGGGGCTCACTTGACTTTGGAGAAGACGATGTCGACGTCCGTTCCTGTCACAGCCTTTCCATCAGTCACCTTGCAGTCCTTGCACAGCTTGGCCCAGTTCTTGCCATTCATCTCTTGCCCACTGGCCTTGGGGTCACCATGGATGGCAAACTTGCGGAAGCTCTCCTCCAGCCCAGCCACATCTGTGCTTGCTGCCATGCCACCCTATAGGGACCCAGCCAAGCTGTTCCTCTCCTCCCCAAGGCACAGAATATCACTGCCACTACCTCAAACCCTGCAAGGTCTGAGTTGGGGGCACTTAGGCTACATACCCTCAAGATCTGGAACGGGAGCTGGAGCAGGAGCTGCCACCAGAGAGGGGCCAGCAGTCAGTGTCTCTCTGTGCCCCTGAGCCCTGAGGAAGAGCCCCAAAAGGAAAGGTCCTGTTGCTTAACACCAACCCTGGCTTGGAGTAGAGTTCAGAAGATGAAATCATGATGCCACACCAGGCTGGGAACAGAGTAGCACTGTCGAGAAAGACTGTGAGAGCAGCAGCTGGGACCATGGCTTTGTCTGGCCCTGGCAACAAAGCTTGCTTGGGTGGAAGTGAGGGTGGCAGAGAAGGCCTCCCTCCCTGGGAGTTCCATGCCAAGCTGGGTCAGGGCCAGGCTAGGCTGCTAGTTGGGCAGGTATTTAGTCAGGACAGTGCCTTTGTCAGGGTCATGAGGACCAAGCAACACTCAGCCCAGACTGAGAAGGGAGCCAGAGCACAGGCTGGGGTATGTGCCCTAGGCAGGGTGCAGCTGGCCCAGCTGGGACCTTGTTACTATTTGCTGTTAAACAAAAACATGAGGGGAGAGGGAGCCTGGGGCTGGTCTGGCCACAGTTTGTGAAGCCTGGAGACGGTTGCTAAGGGAGGGTGGTGCTACTTGGAGAATGTTGCTAAGGGCAGGATGGTGTCAGAGTGGCTCAGGGAGAAGCTCCCAGTGCTGCTGGGCTGGGCTGGGGAATGGGGGCCCATGGGTGGGGCACAGCAGCACTCCCAGCGCCTGGGGCACAGCCATGGCTTCCTGGCCCCTTGCCACCCATTAGGGCTGTAACCAATCTGTAACCAATCTGTGGAGTTTAGGAGGAGCAGGAGATTTGGGGACTAGCCTAGGTTAGGGATTGTAGAGTTATGAGCCCCTAGAGGCATGTTGGTGAGTGGGCCTGTGGCCTTGGCCTTGTGACCCTCACACCCACACCCTGCACTGAAGCATACTTCAACACCTTCAGCCCTCCACTGAGGCCCCTTGGCCACACCCTGAGCACTGCCACACCAGCCCACATTCCCACAGTCCTATGTATTCAGCCCAGGCCCTCCACACCCTCAGCCTTACCCCCCCTGTCCCCCCCCATCCCCCCCCCCCACACACACCCCCTTCACCTGGTACTCAGACCTCCCTAACCACACCCACAGCCCTCAGACTGAGGGCTTGGACCATTCTCTCAGCATCCACCCTTGACATATATACTAACAGTACTGTACTAAAGACTTCCCCAATTATACCCTCAGTGCTGCAATGAAGGGTCCCCCAATATTCTCACAGTCCCCCTGCAATCCTCTGACCCACACCCACAGTTCTGCACTGTGTAACCTAACACAGCCCTGTACTGATGCATCCCTGACCACACCCTCAGCCCTGCACTGCAGCCACCTCCATCCACACTCCCACAGTCCTTCTGAGACCTCCTAACCAAAGCCTTACAAATCACCTCAACTCAGCCCTGATCACACTCATATACCACCTGCCCCACCCACACACCCACAATCTTCTGGCCACAGTTTCAGCCCTGCACTGAAGCCCCCAGCCCCCACCCAGTTGTCACACCCACAGACTTGCATTTTCAGACTCCCAAGTACTATGTTGGGACTCCCCCATACCTGTATTGAGAACCCCCCTAAGCACACCCACCTCCTCCACTACAGCCTGCTGACCACAGTCATGTATTTAGCAACCATCCTATAACTCTGCCTTTTATATTAGAGCCTTCAGTGACCATAGCCTGGGTCTCTGCTTGACCTGACTACCCCCTCTTCCACTACCACTGACCAGTGACCACACTCACCTATCCCTAAATTGCAGTTTCTGGGACTGGGAGCACCCACAACTGCTACATTGCAGCAACTCTGTCCACAATCCCAGTCCACACTGCACTAACCTTCCCTCTCCTTACACTTGCAACTTCTCACCAGAGACCCAGCACTTGGTTCATGAAGGGTAAAGTCTAGGGGAGCTTTCCTGCCACTGAATCTTTGCTCTAGGGAACTGGCAGGTTCCTGCATCCAGTCAGTGCTCACTCCTTTCTGTGGGAAGATGGATTCTTGGTAATTTGGGGGATGATCAGATAGAGCCAGGTCACTGGCTGTAATCCCAGGGGTCTACAGCAGCCACGCCCGTGAACTGGGGCCATCAGCTTGCTCCGACTGAGACAGCTGGAATCATCAATCAGCCCAGCAACAAGGTGGGGGTGGGGATGGAACGCTCTGACCCTGGGCAGAGCTGCTCAGCTGGTGTCCTCAGCTCTGTACCCTCCAGAATTGGGACCCCTTCCAGGCTGTCCCACCCCCGCCCCCTTCCTTTTATTGTGCAGGATACTGATTAGGATGGTCAGCGCCCGGGTCTCCTACCGATTTCTACCTGGTGGCTGCTCCTGCAGTGCACGTTCGATGGACAGAAGGACACAAGAATGGACCCACAGACGCAGGAGACCAGGCGGCTCCACAGCTCTGCTCCCTGCCGGCTCCGGAGCAGGACTGCAGGCGGGGCAGCTCTGCTGTATTATCCCCTGTTTCTCTGTCTCCATAGAGACAGCGAGTCCCACCCCCAGGGCTGTCTCGGCAGAGAATGACCAAGGTCATGCTCGCTCCACCCACCGGACTCCGCCCCATTGGCTAGGGCGGAGCTGCCGCGATAGCCTCTGTTGTTTGCGGCCCGGGAGGCCAGCCCTCCGCAGTTCTGGACGACCTCCGATGGTTCCCGAATGGGAAAGCAGACCCCCATTCTGGGCTCCCCCTAAGTGCAAAGCGGGCCTTGGCCTCCAAGAGAGATCCAGCTTCCCAGAGCCGCTACCGAGGGGGGAGGGGGACGATGACTGGGAGGGAGAGAGGAGGAGCAGAGGATCCGGGAAGTCCCCTCCCTCAGTGACAGTGGTTAGTGGAGCCTAGAGCTGGCTCAAGACCACGGTTCACCAATTAACATGTGGCATCCCTAGGTCACAAGTCAGGAGCACTGGGAAGAGGGGACAATGGGCAAATCAAGAGTTCCCAGCTCCAGCATCCTGGTACCCCCAAAACTATCGGGCCACCAGGAAAAAGCTCCTGGACCTACCAGGTCTCTGCTCTCGCTGCTGCCTCCGGAACCAAAGCCTTCTTCCCCTTATGTCTACAAGCTGAAATTCTTATCTTCGAGAAAAATAACCTCCTCCAAACAGCCTTCTAGGATCTTTCCTAACCAGGAGCACTATGCCTGAGAGCCTCGGGTCCTCGTTTACCTACATAAGACAATCTAGGCGGCCATCCACTATAAGGAGGCCCACCCCATTCATTCTCTGCCCCTAGGCCAAGGGGCAATGATCCAACTCCAGGAGGGCACATGGCCCTTGCTATTTAAAAAAAGTATCCAGTAAGTCCGCAAAAGCATTAAAAAATTTTTATTGGAGTAACAGGGCCGGTGGGGTGCATACTGCTTAGTTGTGGGGGAGGTAGACTGATCCTACCGGCTGTAAGGGCTCCGTAAGTACACTCAGTAGGCGAGGGTGTGGGTGTTGCACAGAATTGGGCCAGCCGCTCCACCTCTGCCCTCCTGCCTCTCTGCCCAGCTAAGCCTCTGGGCTGTCCGGCGCCCTGGGCTCACCACTGCTTGGGCTCACGAAAACAGCAGGAGCGTGAACCTGCAGCGCCAGCCCCGGCTCTCTGCCCCTGTCTCCGAGATTGGCCAGAGCGGCGCTGCCCAGATGCGTCTGAGCCACAGGAATTTCGTCCATGGACTCGGCTGAGGCCGCGTGGTAGGCGCCTGCAGGGCCAGCTGCGTGCACCGGGCTAGCGCCCGAAGAATCCGACGAGGAGCTGGAGTGGTGGCCTGGGGCCCGGGGCCCTGCGAGGGTGGAGGGAAACGTGAAACTAGGGGCTACGACTCGCTGGGGCCCCTACCTTTCCTTCCCTTGGAGCTCCCGGTGCAGGATCCAGTCAGGAAGGGCCCTCACCCGGCTTCCTCTTTTTCTGCAGAGACAGCGGGGAGCCTGAGTGTGCTCCTTCCCCTGGTTCCTCATGGCCAAAAGAGGCAGAGGAGTGAGGCAGGGTAGAGGCTTCTTTCCCATTCCCTTCCAGCCCCAGGGCAAGGGTCCCAGCACAACACCCCCTACCTGGGGTCGAATCCTGGGGGGCAAAGCAAGAGTCTCTGGGGAGGAGGGTGGTGGAGGGTCCACTTGGCCGCTGTTGGCAAGGAACCGGGAGAGACTGATGGGGAAGCAGGAGGGTAAGCTCTGGATGAGGATGATTCCTCAAATTCCACCCTGCTAGAGGTCCTCAAATAAGCCTCTCTCCCCAGCAGGCACTAGATGGGCATTAATCTGTCCTTGCCTTGGCCTTGGCCTTGGCCTACCCCTTTTCTCCCACTTTTGATGGCCCTGCCATGCCAATGGGAGATGCCCAGCTGACACATGTCCAGATCACACTCACTTGGCACTCACTGCAGCAGGTCTGGCCTGGCCAGAGGGCTCTGGGCGCACATGGCTGAAGGTCTGCATATAGAACTCCATCTCCTGGGGAAGGTGGGGGTCAGGGAGGCTGGGTGACCAGGTGTGGATCCAGAGCCTCTAGATCCTGAGCCCACCCAGTCCTGGACACAGCACCTTCCCCCAGGCTTCTGTAGGAAGTCTGGGTACAGAGGTCTGTTGTTCTCCAGGCTTCCCAGCTATGCTGGAAAAACCTCTCTGCAGAATGAGGCTTAAAACACCCATTTCTGGACTTGACTCCAATCCCACAGACTTCCTCACTTTATCTAGTCAAACTTTACTTCCTCCAGGAAGTCCCCCAGCCTCATAAATCCAATGTACCCAGTCTAAATCTGCTTTGGACAAGGTGGGTGATGGGGAAGAGGTGCTCAGATCTGCCCTCTCCTGTTCCTAGTCCCTCCCAGGACTCCAGTTTCTGAACTGATATTTTCCCCAGCTGAGACACTGAGTAGTTGGCTCTTCACAGGCCAGGTGGGCACTCAAGGTTGTTTGCATGGAGGAGCTGAATCCTCAGAGTACCAACCCAGTCTTGGCTGCTGGGGAATGCTCCGTCTCCCCAATCTCTAATCTGGAAGGGAAGGCAATGGGTGGTGGAAAAAACAGCATCGAAACCCCATCCGGGACCAAGCTTATGGGTAAATTCTGTCTTGTTTAGTAGCTGATCCTAACAGTGACCCTGGGAGTTGCAGATCCAACTCCTGAAAGCAAAGGGGCTTGAGGCCCAGATGTCAGATGTCACAGGAGTGGCCTAGTCCTGCAGCCCAACATGCAGGACGTGCTCCAGCTGCACCCACAAAGACTGCAGGTGAGGAAACAAGAGCCAGGAAAAAGCCAGCCAGGGTAGGCCTGGTGCCAAGGATGTAGGGCGGGGCCTTGACCTGGCCCACCCCATCTGGTACAGGAAGGGCACCCAGACAGCTGCTCTGCAGCTGTTTCTATGGAGACCCAGGCGTCCTGACTAATGCAGAGCCGACAATGTAATAGCAAACTCCGTCTCTAAAACAAGCCTATGTTTGGGGGCAACGGATCCAGAATGGGGCCCCTCCTGCATTCCTGCTCAGGATGGGGGTGGGGAGGCTGCCTGGGGCACTGGCAGATCTAGGGGACTGAGCCTAGCCGGCCACAGGCTGGCTGCACAAATGTAGAGATTGATGCCTCAGCAAACTCCATGCACAACCTCTGCCCAGGCTGGCCCTTTTGGGAAAAGTGTCGGGGTGCCAGCCTAAGCAGAGGAGCCCTGGGAAAGAGGAAGGGGTCTGAGACCAGTCACAAGGACTGGGATCTCAAGGTAATCCTCCCTCTATATCTTTCCTCTTCCCCACTGTGGAGCAAGCACCCCTCCAAGGGCCCTGCAGAGAGGAGTAAAGCCTACCCTGGTGTCCCTGGGCTCCAGAAGGGTTGGGCAGAGGAAGCTGGCAGCAGTAGAGGATGGTCCCAGATGCCTGAGTGGCCAGGATGGAACAGGAGCTAGGCCCTAGCCAGCTGGGAAAGTCTGAGGGTGTCACCAGGGTGTCCCCATTCAAATCCTTCTCCCCTCACCACAGCTGTACCTAGGATCCTTCCTCAGAGATCTTCAACATTTGTACATTCCTGAATGGTACTGTGGCACTTCTCAGTGTCTGCTCTCTCTTCTGCACATCCCTCCTCCCACTGAGGAGGCCTCCCTCAGGTTATTTACATTTGATATTAAAAGTCCTTGCTGCTATCTGGCCCCAAAGTCTAGGTAGGCAGTGACTACACGGCAGGGCCCCGAGCCCCAGAGCCCCAGAGCCTGGACATCCCAGGGCCAGGCCTGCCTCAGTGGTCACTGCTGTGTAGCTTGGACTTCAGAATCCTCTATGAAGTGGGGGTGGGAATGATGCCTACTCAGAATGGCTGTCACTGTGCTTACACAGTATCAGTGCCCAGCATCAGAGCCGGTACACAGTAGTGTGGCAGGGGGTTCTCCACTAACAGCCAGCACTCCCCCCAGATCTGGCAGCCTGACCCACTCCTGGCAATGAGAACAGGAGAGGTGGGGTCCCAGTTCCTCTCCCAACCCACCCACCAGCCTGTGTTTGTGTCTAGTTGCCATGAAGACTTGGGCTCCAGGGCTCAGCCTTCCCAACAAGGGCCTGTCTGGGCCCCCTTCCTTCCCAGTCCCTGGGGGTTCTAAGGATTCCCCTCCCCCCCGCTGCTGACCTCAGGAAGCCATTGGGCATGGGAATGGGGATAAGCTGGCCAACAGCTGGGCTGGCCAGGCCCTAGCCTGGGCTCGAGGGCTCCTGCTTCAGAGTGTAGAGACCTTAACTCTTCCGAGACCCAGTTTCTGTTTAAACTTTCTTGGCCTCAATATGCTCATGTGCAACATGGATGTGGCAACATTATCTGCCTCATAGGCTGTTTTAAGGATTAAATAGGGTAATAGGTATATGGGCTCAGGGTCATATGTGCAGATAACTAGTGACCACCTCAGTCACTGGTCCATTCCTCTCTTCCTCTGCAGCCTAATCTGCCTGCTTCTAGGCTCCCACATTCCAGACCCTCCAGCTCATGATTGGAGCCTGGACCGGTGCATACATGGGGTTATGGAAATGCAGGGCTCCTTTGTGCTGAGCCCACACTTCAGCAAGCAGGCATGTGCTCAGTACAGGCTTGGCTTCACCCCTGCTGCCCAGCACCCCACTCCAGCTGTGGTTCCAGACCTGCTTGCCCTTTCTCACCATCAGCTGCTATCTGCACAGCCCACCACCCCTTCCACACCCAGGCCCCATCTCCTATGCCCCCCGCCCCAGTCCTCTGGGCCACTTCTATACCTGAATGGGCCGCATCTTGGGGGGACATGACTGGAGCTGCCTGTGGGCCCTTTCTGCCTCCTGTGGTGGATGATGCTGCACGATGTACTCATAGGTGGTGAGCTTGTGCCACACTGAGGAGGTGAGGGGAGGGCTCAGTACAGTGGAAAGGGGACCCTGGAATTCAGAAGGGGAGGAAGGGTACCCAGTCCCAGGCTGAAACTACTGTCCCCATATACACTAAGCCATGGAGTGAGACCAGGCCACCACAAAGAGCCAGCAGGAAGGGGTACAGTTTCAGGGCTCTACAGCCCAAGTGGCATCTCCTTGCAACCTAGGAACCCCTATCCCCTGCAAGGCAGGTATAGAAGTGTGTGGGGATGTCGGGGGGATACTTACTGAGATAAATGTGGAAGCAGAACAGGTGGCCAAGCAGGGCTGTGGAGAGCAGGCCCAGAAGGATGAGTAGGGCAGCCAGGACCAGGATAGCAGGAGCCTGGGTCTCCACAGGGGCAGCAGGTAGAAACACAAACCACACATCCGTGTGATTCTTCAGGACTGCAAAGCACATACAGACTGTGCTTAGCTAGGGCTGTGACCAGTGACCAGGACAGGCCCAGGGTTGAGGGGTGGGAACAGACTTGGAACCAAGACTGACCTTCAAAGTGGTGGTTGGTACGCAATCGCATGGGATTGACAAAGAACTCCACGAAAACATAAGTGGCCACCAACACGAGGAGCAGGACACCCAGTAAAGCCGATGCCACACTGTGTAGAAAGAGCCTGGGCCCAGCCATGGGCAGCTGTCAGCACCCGGGTGCTCCAGCTGGGTAAGGGCCCAGAGCTCAGAAGGACCCATGGTTGGGATGGGGAGCAAGGCCTCTGATCCTACAGCTCCAACTTTTCACAAAGCCAAAGTCTTGGGGCAAAAGTGAAGATGGGGGCCACCCCTTCAGATCCCCACTTTTCTCTGGTCCAGCAGAGGGAAGAGCTCAAACCTACCCTCAGCAATCCCAGAAGGCAGCCATCAGGAGCACACATAGATGCACAACAGTACCCAGGTCCAAGAATCCTCATCCCCACCCCGCCCTGCCCCACCCGACTGCAGTCTCTGTATTCTGACTCACACATTTATACCCGCTCATCCCCAGGCACCCACGCAGCCCGGATCCACTCTCACCGGTAGTTCCTTTCTCCGACACAGTTGTTGAGCCACTTGCAGTGGTGGTCGAAGCCGCACACACACTTGTTGCAGGCACTGCAGTGCTTGGAACGAGCGCTCCTGCAGGAGGGGAGTGGCACAGTGCGGTTGGCCCGCTCATCCTCCCCTTCGCGGCAGAGCCTGGCTGGAGCACTGGGCGTCAGTCCGCGGAGGGGTCTCCTGGCCTGGAAAGGGTTACCCACTGGGCTCCTCCAAGGGACCGCTGAGCTCCGAGCTCGGCGCCAAGGAGCGTTCGCGCCCTCTGGTGGCACAGAAGGGAGGGCACCCGGAGAAGGTGGCGTTTCTGAAGAGCCAGTACCCGAGGTGGGAGATGGGGTAGGGGATATTGCATTGTTCCACTCAGGGACTGCGCAACGGTGACGGTGGTGTGACACGGAAATGGGGCTTCCTTCCCAAGCAAGGACCCCTGCGCTGAACAAGGAGACAAAGCAGGTGAGGGGCCAGGGAGCAGAAGAGAGCAAGGCTGACAGACCCAGGACCCGCACTGGTCTTCCTGACATCTCCATTTTTTGAGTGCCTGTTTCTCTGCCAGTCTATGGGAATTATACTGGCATTGTTCCAGAAAACCTCGGCTTGTCTCGGCTCATCCAAAGGGAGCCAAAAGAAGAGCAGCAAGATGGCATCTGGGTGAACTTAGGGCAGTTCACTGCAGATAAGGTGAGGCCACATTAGGAATGTGAGTATTTCAGCCCCAGGGGACTCGGGAAGCCCAAAGGAGTATGGAAGAGTGGGGAGCGCTCTCCCAGAACTGGACAGAGCCCTGGAATGGGCAGCAACTTCCAGAGCACCCACGGAAGAAAAACACACTGACTAGTATCTAGTGAAGGAAAAGGGTCTGATGCTGAAGTCCTCAGCACCTTAATGCCATGGACTCTCAGTCCCGTGGGCTGCCTGAGTCCAGATTAGAAGTGTGGGGCTGGCCTTGGACCACACCCCCATGCCCAATCCTCTACCGGAGTCTGGGAGACTGGAAGCTCTGGAAGGATGGGGAGAGGTCTAGGGAGGCGGTCTGGACCAGCCAAGGAGGTATGGGCTCTGCACATTCTGACTCATCTCCCCACTAGCAGTGTGACGTGGAGCAAGTCACTTGGCCTTTCTGGGCCTCAGAGTCCTCATGGGCAGATGAGAATAACAGTATGAGCTGGGAAACTAGGCAGGTTGGTAGTGAATCTCACTCTGTTACCCAAGAGCCACATGACCTCAGACAAGCCGTTCACCTTTCTGAGCTTTGGGCTCTTCCTCCTCTGTGAGGAAAGATGCTGCCCACCCTGCAGGGTGGTTGTTCATAACCACTTGGCACACAGTAAGTACTCAAGTGTTAACTCCCCTCCCTGTCCCTATCTGGGAATGCTTGTGAGATTGGGGTGTGTGTGGGGGGGAGTGACTGGTAGAGTTAGTCATTAGAAATGTTTATGGGTTTATGGTCATGCCACATGTTTCCTTTTACTTTTTTCATCATCTTCCTTTTCCAATTACCTTCTCCTCACCTTCTTCTTCACCCAGTTCTCTGTTACTCCATCACCTGTGTTATCAGGATGACTGTAAAGCCCTGGGCATGCTCCTCTTTGCCTTGAACTCCCACTGACAGTTCCCCAGGCATACTCATCACCCACACACCCTCAGTCCACATGACTCACACATCCACGTCGCACAAATTGCAGTGCAGGTCTTCAATGACATGTGCATGTTGGCTGCGGTTGAAGATGGGCAAGGGCCCCGCATAACTCTTGTCCCGCACATTGGCATCTGCCGGATCGATGGAGACAGCAGTCAGGTGCACCACGAGGTGGCCAGCAAAGATGGCGCCCATGCACTGGCCCAACACGTTAAAGACTCACTCCATACTCTGCCAGCTGAGAGCCCCACCCCTGCTTCCGGTGGCCAGAGAACAGTTCCCCACCTCCATGTAACTCCCTGGCATGGAGACTCTTAGTCTGTGCCACACCCTGCCTCCAGGTCCCAAGAGCTTCCTTGTCAGACCTCTCCAGTGTATCCAGCCCCAGATGCAAGAGCGGAGCAGCCATTATGGTAACAGAGTTAACAAGGCAGCACTGCCTGAGGCTGACGAGGGACCCAAACACAGGGCTGTGGCCTCACTGTTCTAAGCCTGGCACAGGCCCTAGCTGGTCTGGCCTCCAATTCTGATCTGGTTTCAGATTCTAAATGGTGAAGTGAGACTGAAAGAGATCATCCTGTAAGATCGAGGGACCCAAAATATAAGTTCTAAGCTTGTTAGTCTTGCTTTCATTGGAAGTCTGCTCTGAGAGGGAAAAAGCAATCCTTTCTCAGTAGCCAGGCCAGACAGAAAATCACTTGCAGACAGGGCCTCATACACCTTCCACCTCCCTGACCTGGAGTCCAGGTACTTGGTACCCTGGGGCTGAGCAACTAGGATGTTCCGACACATTCAGGGCCTGACCAGAGACAGCATATCTACTTCCTGGAGCTGAAACAGCCTTCCAGGACCTATCTGCTCAGTGATTGGACCAAATGCTAGAGATAAGTATGGTGACAACTTGCTGCAAAGTCTAAATGTGTAAAAATTCACTAAAAGATTCCATGCAGGCAGCCATCTACCCTCCATTCATCCATCCTCTTGCTAGCCAGGCAGACATCATCCCTCCATCATTCATCTTCCATCCATCAGCTGTCCATCCTCCTTTCCTCTCTTCCTCCTCCTCCTCCCAGAGGCCAAATTTCCCTACTTGTCTGCTCTGCCCTAACGTGCTGTACCATAGTTGAAAGAGACAATCCTGTGACCCATGAAAACCCCTCTACAGCCTTGGCTGTGGGTCTGGCCTTTGCTCTCGCCTGGGTTATTCCATAGTCTTTCAACTCTGTTCCTCCTCTTGGGTCCCCTTGAGTCTGCCCTTCACTTGGTCCCAAAGTGAGCTTTGAAGATCTTAAACCTGAAGTCTTGCCTGCTTAAAATCCTACTCTGGCTTTCAGTGGTCCTCAAGCTCTTCAGTTCAGTGCTGGGGCCCCTTTTGCTCTGGCTCCTCTCAAACCTCTCTAGTATCACCAACTACTCCTCCTTACCATTCCAGCCTCTCTTCAGACACACTGAATGTGGGCAAACATTTGGTTTCCTGCCTGCTCTAATACTTCTCCCGCCCCTATACCCTGGTTCATTCACCCAACTGTTTACAGAGGTATTTCTCTATGCCAAGCACTGAGGAATATAGCAGGAGCAGGACAGGTGCTGTCCTTAACCCCAAGGAACCTACAGTCTGGTGGGAAACAGAAATGTTCATCAAATAAATGGTTGATTACAATGAAGAAAGTTCATGGGACTGTTTAAGTTTGTGTGACCTCAACTAGCCTGAAGGGATCCAGAAAGCTTCCCTAAAAAAGTATCACCTCAGCTGAGACTTGAAGAGGAATGGATAACAGGGACCTAGCAGGTAATGTAAGGAGGAAAGGAGGCCTGGCTGGTTACTGGGAGCAAGTAGAGTCCCAACCAGAGGGGTGGTTCCAGCTCAGCTCATGGCTGCCATGGAAGAATGAGGGAGAAAAAAAGAATGAGGGCCCATGTCACCAAATTCTGGTTTTTCAAAAGGAATCAGAAATCTGGATTTTTATGTGAGGTCTCTCATTTCAAATGTTGACAAGGAAATAAATTATTTTTTAAAACCCACCTGCTGAAGGAACACTTGAAGATCTGTCCATTTTGTGTGCTAATCATCCCTTAATTTTAAAAAAATCTGTAGGCCAAATTGATTCACGGGGTGTCGGTTCCTGACTTCTGATTTAGCTGGGTGTTAGGGTGGAGAGAGGCAGAGATCAATGTCACAACAGAGAACAACAGAGGAAATAATATAAGAGGAGACGGGGGAGATGGGCAGAGGCCAGAACATAGCCTAAGCATCTTGAATCTCATTCCTTAAGGCAGGAAGCCATCAGAGGGTATTTGGCTGGGGAGAAACTTTATCCTATTTGTTTTTTTGAAAGGGCACTGTGGCTACAGGGACACAGATGGACAGGCCAGAGTGAGAGTGTGTGTGGGGAGACTATTTTGGCAACAAAATGGTCCTCTAGATAAGAGAGGCAGATGGGAATGGGAGAAAAGAGGGCGATTCAGTAACTATTTAGGAGGTAAAATCAACAGAACTTGACTGACTGGATCAGGTGATGAAGGAAAGGAGTGGCGTTAAGAGCAACTGGACAGGTGGGTTAGGCTCTGGAGGAGTTGTGAGCAGCAGATGGGCATCTGGGCCTGTGGTGATTTTGGTCTGGATGGTCCATCTCCTGCATGCACAGTATGCTGGATGAGCCTCTACTCCCATCCATATTTACCACAGGATAATCTCCAGTCCACAAGACTTTCTTCAGCTGGAGGCTGAGCACCCCAGAGCTGGGACCCTGTCTTGCTAATCTTTGCAACCCTAGGTCCCAGGCTAGATCCAGGCCCAAGGTGGCTACTTGGTACACATTATTATCCTACCTCATTCCTTGGAGTCCTGAAGGAGCCTGCTGAAGGAAGGTGGCTTTGATGGAAGGAGGGAGAACAATCCAGGCTTGGAAATAGGGTACCAGACGTGGTGGCTCTGTGAGCCTCCACACTGCCCAAAGCAATGAATGTGGAGAGGACAAAACCCTCAAACCCTCAAACCATCCCGGTTCCTCAGATTTGGGGTGTATGAGCAGCTCTGCTGGCCTCACTAGGTGCCAGCCATGTGAACTCAGGAAGTCAATCTCTCTGAACCCCGATTTCTTAGTAAAGTGGGAAGAATACCTTCAAGTATTATGAGGATCAAATACAATAATCCGTGTACAGGGGTTGGCATAGGGCCTGGTACATATAAGTGTTCAACAAGTGATAGTTACTCTTGTTTACTGTTACTTGTTCTGATTGCACTCTCCAAACCACAGGGCAGAAACCCAGGTAATCCTGAGTGAGGTGTGTGCCCATTCCAGATCATGAGAGGAATATTCCATGAAGCATTCTAGTTAATAGCCCTGACTATGACCTGGACAATGGGAAAGTCCAGTTTCCCATTTACAGAGTTGATGACTAGGCCAGGAGGCCTAGTGAGCCAGGAAGCCCCCCAATGGCAGTGCTGATATCTGAGGATGGCAACCTTCTCTAAAGTCCTTCTCCACACACTTGTCCTTGTCACTCACCAGCCCAGGAAATCTGTGATTTCCCATGGGAGCATGCTCACACATACGGCTCATGCATTCTGCTGCTCAGACACACATCCTTGCATGCTCCTTGTGTCCCCCCCCCCCCCCCCCCCCGGAAAGCAGGCAGGACTCTTCCTGTCAGACAGAGGAGGAAGCTGAGAACTGGAGAGCTGGCAGAAGCTGCCCAGCCTTCTGTAGCCCTGAAAGGGCTGAGCTGGGACATAGCTCCGCTACTGACTCTATGTCTGAGGGATTCAAGTTCAACCCTGCTAATCTCCTTTAGCTCACTCTAGCCCTCCCCCCTGAGAGGCCCAAGGAATCATTTCCATGAATCACACACACCAGGGCACATTCACATGGCACCCTCGGACAGGGCACATGGCTGCCTGCTGCATTCCAATCTCTCGGCCTTGCAGCCACGTCCTCTATTCCTGGGAGTTGTGGCTAGAGCTGGGGCAGTCACACCACTAGGCTCACGCAAGTTCATGTCACTGTTCCCAGGAGCTTCCAGGGCATCTTTATACCTCCCCTTGTCAATTCAACTTCACCCTAAAAGGGCATGATATGTAAAATCAATATGCTCCTAAACAGTCCTGGGACAGTATAATAATCTGTCTAAAGTAAAACCACATTTCAAATGTACCAGAAAACTTACTATGTAAAAGAATTCTACCATGCTCTTTTTTGATAAGTGAAAAATTATTTCATAAATATAATAATTACTCTCTAATTTATCCCTTGCTGAGCTCTAGACAAAATTAAAGAGAGCTTTCAAGCGGTACCTTGGTTGATGAGGTTCCCTTCTGTGTGGGGCTTTAAATGCTCCAAGGCACTTTAAGTCTGTCAGCTCATCACATGGGACAGAGGGGTCAGGTGGAGGTTGGAGGCCAGGCAGGCAAGCAGCCAGTCCTTTAGGAAGAGACAGGGCCTGCCTGTGCTTTCTGAGGCTCTGGGGCCCAGCTGCA
Source organism: Molossus molossus (assembly GCF_014108415.1). Classification (NCBI taxonomy): domain Eukaryota; kingdom Metazoa; phylum Chordata; class Mammalia; order Chiroptera; family Molossidae; genus Molossus; species Molossus molossus. The sequence continues at coordinate 37,502,944 of NW_023425357.1, read as the reverse complement.
GGCCTCTGCCATGTCCTACATCTACTGCCCCCACAATCCACGCACCAGCCCTACTTTCCCAAGGATACAGCATAGCCAGTGGGCACCCAGTGGTGAGGCAGGAGGGGAACAAGGACCCCAAAGCCAATCACAGCAAAGAAGATGTACAGCAGCCAGGCCACAATCTGGAGTGGGTGAGGAGGCCAACTCCACCCATTCCGGCGGGACCGCTGGCCCTGCAGCTCTGGGGAGGGTCCGCTGGCCTGTGCAGGTGCAGTCCACACACTCTTCTCAGGGGCTGTCTTGTTGGAGGGCTTGTTGCAGATGTTCATCTCCAGAGGGAGAAAAAGTAGAGAAAGCATTAATCTGAGGAGGCCTGGGCTGGAGCCCAGAGCCTATGCATCTAGCTTTCAGCAGGAGGGAAGCAGGATGGGACATAAAGCCATCTCCCAGCTATTCTGCAGGGGAACCCAGTGCCCTAGCAGGATAAAGGTAGGCAGCAGGGAAGGGTGGTAGTGGACTGTTGGTCTCAAAGCCCCAGGGCTTTAGCCCAGGCCCTGGCCAGTACAAGGTAGGAGTGTCCAGGGTTTATTCAGGACACAGTGTGGCTGCCTGTTACTCAAAGTGTTCTGTCTCCACAGCCATCAAAGTTAAATCCAATAAGACATGTTCTCATCTGGGAACAATATCAGGCTGGGGCCAGACCGATGAGAACACATGCGATTCTGTTACAATTAGTCACCTCTGTTCTGTGGCCCAAATGCAAGTGTCAGAGAGGGGCCCCTTACCATTTACTAAGGGAAACAGGGAGTGGAGTTGTTCAGAAGGGGGATCTGGCCTCTGCTCCTCAGCAAGCATGCAATCCCTTTAGGACTGGGGGGGACCTTAAACTGTCTCCCCTGTGCCTTAGAAGGGCTGCCTGAGGCTTCTTGGTTGGGGAGGAGCCAACACGTGAGTTTCTTTAAGTAAAATCTGGGCCTAGTGCACTGAGAACAGAAAGGTGGGCTGACCTGAGGGAGCTCAGGGAAGACCAAGACTCAGCCAGAGTGTGCCACCAGATGGCAGCACTCCCCTATCCACCAACCTTAGGCCCAAGAGGGGGCCTAGTGGCCAAAGTTACACACAGGGCAGGCAGGGTGGGCTCGTCCTTACAGGAAGAAGAGCCTCATCCTAGTTTCTTCCCAGCCTGAGATGTAAAAAGAGCAGTACCATACTTGGGGAGACAGGCCAACTTGGAGCTTATTTTTTATTTTTTCTTTATTGACTTTAGAGAGAGGAAGGGAGAGGGAGAGAGATGGAAACATCGATGAGAAAGAACTTTGATTGGCCGCCTCCTGCATGCCCCCCACTGGGGATTTGGCCCACAACCTGGGCATGTGCCCTGACTGGGAATCAACCCGGTGACCTCTTGGTGTATGGGTCAATACTCAACCACTGAGCCACACCGGCTGGGCTTAGATCTTTTGGTGAAAAGGCCAGGAGTCCATGCCTATTGGCCTTCCTAACTTCTCAGCCCAACAAAATGTTATTTGACCTGTAAGGCCCACTGAAAGCATCTCCTCAGCCAGGGGTATCCCAAGTGGAGTCAGGGACTTCATGCTCAGTCTTTACTGAGCAAGTCATTGCTATTTGGAACACTCTGCCATCCTCGTATCCATCTGCCCCCTATCACTCCAGCTTCCCTTAAGAGCAGCAAATGTGTTGTGATTAGTTCACCTCTGTTCCCCACATCCCCTTCCCAAGTACCCAGAACATACCTTGTACATAGAAGGTACTCAGTAAATGTTTGCTGACTTGAGAACATCTGAAATAGAAGGAAATGTGGGCATGGTACATGGTGTGGAATCCTGGTCACACTGAAGCCATCTGACCCACTCTGCTCTGCTTTCAATCTGCACAACTACCATGCACCTACAACTCCCCTGTTCCACACAGGCACCATGCATCCATACCTCTTCCACCCCAGCTCCCCCTGCCCACTGGCTATTACCCTGTCTGCTAAACACTCTCACTTAGCTACTCTGCCCTTTATCCTGCCCAAGGCTCACAGCCTCCTGAAAGCCAAACCTGGCATATCTGAAGCCACCTCTCAGCAGCCTCATCCCAAAGCTAAATGAAGTAACCTTAGTTTTCTTCCAGGGACTCAACTGGAATCCTTTGATCATTTGCTTTATCTTCAGTAAGAAGCAGCAAAAGGTGAAAAGAGTCCCAGCTTTGGAGGAAACAGATCTAGGTTCAAGTCCTGGCTCTGCACTTGCTAGTTGAGTGGACTGAGTTCCTTCATCTGAAAAACAGGTTAGGGTTGCCTACCTGGGGCTATGTATAGATCAGTGACACACTATAGGTGAAGTCTGAAACATAAAGGCTCCCTAAATGGTAGGCATCATAATTACCCTTAAAATAGCCTTCTGGGTGGGTTGTCCTCATCTCTCCAGACTGAGGCTACTGCATCTGATATTCTATGAGGTTTATGACCAAAGTGATGGGGTTCGTTGAAGTTGTTTTCTAATGTCAGTGGTCCCAAGGAACACAGTGTCATAACAGCTGGGCCACTGGATAACCTTTCTAACCTTCTTACCTTCGATCAAAGGTGACAGAGGTGACTAAAAAGCTGGCATCACTTTATTTTGGATGTCCCCAGAGGCAGCAAATGTTTGTCCTTGATTTTTGGAAACAGTCAAAAGTCACCAAGTCAAGCCCTGTGAATACAGTTCAGCTGGTGGTTCTGCTCAGGGTAGGAGGCAAATCCCTGTGTCTTGCACATCACTGCTCCAGTGACATAATCACCAAGGCAATGACTTTGAAGGTAACCCATGAATTGGGATCCCTAAGTCATGGCTTTCTGTTTGTCATCCTCACACCCTAACAACCTTATATACCTTGAGGGATTTTTTCTTTAAAAAAAAAATTTTTTTATTGATTTTAGAGAGAAAGAAAGGGAGAGGGAGAGAGCGATAGAAACATTGATGAGAGAGAACATCGATTAGCTACCTCCTGCATGTCCCCCATTGGGGATTTGGTCTACAACCTGGGCATGTGTCCTGACCAGGAATCGAATCGGCAACCTCTTGGTACATGGATCAATGCTTAACCACTGAACCACACTGGCCAGGCTTGAGGGACTTTTTTTTTTATCCTCACCCGAGGACATTTTTCCATTTTTTGTTCAGACAGAGTGGAAGGGAGAGAGAGAGAGAGAGAAACATCGACGTGAAAGGGACACATCGAGTGGCTGCCACCCGCATGACCAACCAGGGCCAGGGACAAACTGCAACCAAGGTACGCGCCCTTAATGGGAACCGAACCCAGGTCTCTCTGGACTGCAGGCCGACGCTCTAACCGCTGAGCCAAACTGGCCTGGGCTTGAGGGATTTTTTAAATAAAGTAGCAGATGGTTCATTCCTGGGTTTCAGCACCAAAAAATAATAAAAATAAAGAAAGCTGGAGAACTCTGGCCAGTGTTACTCAGTAGTTAGAGCTCTGGCCTGTGCACCAAAGGGTTGCAGGTTCAATTCTTGGTCAAAAGTATGTACCTGGGTTGCAGGTTTGATCCCCAGCCGGGTCATGGTGCATGTAGGAGGCAACCAATTAATGTGTCTCTCACATTGATGTTTCTCTTCCTCTCTCTCTCCCCCCTCCCCCCCTCCCTTCTACTCTAGAAAGAAAGAAAGAAAGAAAGGAAAGGGAAGGGAAGGGAAGGGAAGGGAAGGGAAGGGAAGGGAAGGGAAAGGGAAAGGGGAAGGGGAAGGGGAAGGGGAAGGGGAAGGGGAAGGGGAAGGGAAGGGGAAGGGGAAGGGGAAGGGAAGGGGAAGGGAAGGGAAGGGGAAGGGAAGGGAAGGGAAGGGGAAAGGGAAAGGGAAAGGGAAAGGGGAAGGGGAAGGGAAGGGGAAGGGGAAGGGAAAGGGAAGGGAAGGGAAGGGGAAGGGAAGGGAAAGGGAAGGGAAGGGAAAGGGAAGGGAAGGGAAAGGGAAGGGGGAAGAGCGAGCACCAGAGTCCAGCCGTTGTGGCTCAGTGGCTGAGCACTGATCCACGCACCAAGAGGTCACCGGTTCGATTCCCGGCCAGGACACATGCCCTGGTTGTGGGCCAAATCCCCAGTGAGAGGCATGCAGGAGGCAGCCAGTCGATGTTCTCTCCCATCAGTGTTTCTATCTCTCTCCTTCTCATTTTCTCTCTCTCAAAAATCAATAAAGGAAAAAAAAATTAGAAAGAAAGAAAAAGCAGCAGAGGCACATGGCTGACATGTTACTGCTGCCTGCAGTGTGTTAGTAGTGGCCGCAGGCACCCCTAGCACCCCTAGCACTCCTAGCCCTGGTAGAGCCCAGATACCTGAGGTGGGAGGAGTCATCATCTGAGGCCAGAAGCCTGTACAAACAGCCTTTGCGGTTGCTCTGATTCCAAACCATGTTACCCTTGGCCCAGAGAGGTACCACTGATGAGATCGTGGATTAAGGGGACAGTGCTGATAGGTCTAAGTCCCTTGCAGCAGTGGCTGTACTCTAGAGTAGATACCTGAGCTGGTCATGAGACAGGCCACTTGCCCCAAGGCATCAGCTCTTAACTGATAACATTTTCCCTTGCAAAAGTGGTGACCACAAATTCTTTTGGCCCAAAAGATTTTGATTAAAAAGACTGGAGGGCCCTGGCCAGGTGGCTGAGTTAGTTAGAGCATTGTGCTGTACACCGAAAGGTTGTGGGTTCAATTCCTGGTCAGGGCACATATCCAGGTTGTGGGTTCAGTCCCCAGTCAGGGTGCATACAGAAGGCAATCGATCAATGTTTCTCTCTCACATCAATGTTGTTGTTTTTTTCTCTCTCTCTCTCCTCTTTCCTCCTTCTCTAAAAGAAAATCAATAAACATACTCAGTTTAAGAAAGACTGGGAGGTTCAAGAGAATCCAAGATGGGTCTTAAGCATGGATGGGACCAAGCACTGTCACCAGACCCAGGGACTTCTCTGGCCATTCCTCCTTTCTCAGCACTTTTCTAGGAGACCAGATTGAAAGATCCATGGCTCTTCTCCTGTACAGCGTGGCCAGCTTGTACACTCACACCTTGGCCCAGTGAGCACTTTTTGGAGCCCAGGCCCCTATGTGTACTGAGGATGTAAACACAGATAAGACCACTCCTGCCCTCAGAGGTTAGCTTTCTGGGGGCTCAGACAGACCCAAATAGACATCAGGGCAACAGATGAATGGGTTGTTGTTTTTTAATCCTCACCCGAGGATATTTTTTCATTTATCTTCAGATAGAGTGGGAGAAAGAGAGAAAAACAATGATGTGAGAGAGATGTTCGACTGGTTGGCTCCCGCATGACCCCGACAAGGGCTGGGGATGAACTGCAACAGAGGTACATGCCCTTGACCGAATCGAACCTGAAACTCTTCGGTCCACAGGCCGAGGCTCTAACCACTGAACCAAATGGCCAGGGTGATGAATGGGTATTTTGGCAGCCATGCAAGGGCCATCCATTCAGTGTGACAAAACACAAGGTGGATGGGTTGGGGCAGGGGTGGGGCAGGCAGGGTGGAGAGAGAGAGAGAGAGAGAGAGAGAGAGAGAGAGAGAGAGAGAACGAGAACGAACATGTGCACAGGCTCCCCTGGGGAGGTACAGGGTCAGATCACAGGGGTCAAGGTAAGGAAGCTTGAGCACTGTTGAAAGAGCCACAGGGAGTCACAGGAAGTTTAAAGCAGGAGAGTGACAGAAAGGTGACAGGGTTTCAGAAAGCTTTCTAGTCACAGTGGGGAAGCAAGCATGAGCAAGAGAGGAAAGGGTTTGGGGGGCTGTGATACCACAGCAGCTCAGCTCCCTGTACTTTGGGAGGAGATGGTTGGGAGGTGGAAGTCAAGCCCACAAGCTCCCCCCTGCCCACCGAATGCCTACAGCTGTATCTTTGGTGGAGTGAGAGATATGTAAGCCTTGATAAAAAAATCTTCATGCACCTTCTGCTGCCACAGAACAAAGCACAGAGTCAAGATGACAGAGAGAGAGGGAGAACCAAAGGGAAGAGGCTCCATGGAGTGTTAGAGCCAAAGGCAGCTGCCACCTTGGTAAGCTAAGGACCCACCTGGCTTTTAAGGGGAGGTAGAGGGGATGTGTAGGCCCCTCCCTTCTCCCAAAAAGGTGAAGCCCATTGCCAGGATAACAGTAATCTGTTCATGTTAACATTCACTTGCTAAAAGCCTAAAATAGCATTTTCCAAATAAAGTTAGGCTACCTCAATTTATTTAAATGAGGGAATCCTTAACACTTCAAGTTCTCATGAAAACTGTAGAACATGCAACTGTAGAATATAGTTGCATAACTGATCCACTTCCCTCTTGCCCACCTCTGCTCCTACGAAAAAAATATTTAGGAATGTGATTCTGAGATTCATGCATGCATAGTGTTGTCCAAAGAGTCAAACTTAGGGGGAAAGTACCACCCCTGGAGACGGCATTCCTGGATTCCTGCAAGATGGTTGAGGATTTCAGGAAAGAATCAACTCAATTACTAAAGAGGTTTGTGGAGAGAGGCCACAAAACTGGGAGGGTCAGAGGAGAGGCTTAGAGGGCCTAGAGACCTGAGCCACCAACGGGGAGAGGCAGGTTGGAGCAAAGAATGAGGGCTAAGCCCAGAGATGGAGCCTGGTTCCATTCCTGCACTGCCCCTCAAGATTGAGTAACCCAGGTAGGGGGTAAAAACTTCATAAAGCCACTTCCTTGGGTCTCTCCTTCACTCACCTTTCAAAAAAATTAGCTGGAAGGCAATTTGGCAATGTCTACCAAGCTTTAGAACACATATACCCTTAGGCCCACATTCCATTTCTAAGTATTTATTCTATATATATACTCACAAAGGACACAAAGATACACAGCAGTCTTGTTTGTACTAATAAAGGACAAAAGTAGTGTAAACAAACTATGGCACATCCACCCAATGGAATGCTATTCAACATCAAAAACAAGGAGGAGGAAATGACAGGCAAGTGGAAAAGCAAAATGTGTAATGGCTGTAGAGAGTGCTACCATGTGAGCAAAAACAAAGGCGGGTGGACAGACGTCTGTGTTCCCATATGCACAGGTTCTCTCTGGAAGGAAATACAAGAAAGCAAACATCAGGGCAGCCTTTGGGAAGGGGATTCTAGTGGCTGAGAGTGAGACAGAGATTTGCTTTTACTGTGTCCTCCATGGAACTGTTTGAACTTTTTAAAAAAAACATGTGCATGTACTGCTTTTGAAAAAAAAAATCGTCAAATAATAAAGAATTGAGCAGTGTCACCTCTTGCCCTCTGGGCCCCACTAGGCTGCCCTGTGGGCCAAACATAGTCATGTGACCCAGACAAACAAGGAACTCCTGACTGACAACCGTGCAACAGGAGTACTCAGTTTTAGTTCAATGCTTTCTCAGTCTCAAGAGCAATTCTGACTTGTTCAGCTGCAGAGGTGTGAGGAAAAGCTTCAGAGCTCCCTATGAGCTCTTGGGGATCTTGTCCAAGCCAGAATCAGACAACCAGACAGAAGAGTTGCTGGTCAGGACCTTGTTCTAGTCCAAGGGCCAGCTCAGCTCCTCATGATTTCTGAACCCAAAGCAACAATACACGCCACAGAAAGGTTTTGCTCCCAACCATCTTTTATTTTGGCTAGAGGATTTATGGTTGCCATGCAAGTGATTTTCTATGAATATTTATAAATAAGTTATCTGTTTTTCTCCCAGGATCTGCTTTTAAAATAATTTTCACCAAGATTTAACTGATGCCCAATTTAACCACCTAAAGGAGGGCATGGTGCACGTTGTATTTATTACAGCATAAAGTCTTTATTTTTTTTTTTTTTTTTATTTTTTATCCTCATCCAAGGACACTTTTTTATTCTTTATTCAGATAGAGCAGGAGGGAGAGAGAGAGAAACATCGATGTGAAAGGGACACATCGAGTGGCTGCCACCCGCACGACCAACCAGGGCCGGGGACAAACTGCAACCGAGGTACATGCCCTTAGCGGGAACCGAACCCGGGTCTCTCCGGACCGCAGGCCGACGCTCTAACCGCTGAGCCAAACCGGCCAGGGCACAGCATAAAGTCTTTAAAAAGAACTTTTAGGGAAAAGTTCTTTGTTTATTAAAGTTTCCTACAGGTACCAGAGAAGTCTCTGGCCTTAAAATTCTGGGAAGTGTCACCTGATGGGTGTGGCTCAGTGGATTGAGCATCGCCCCATGGACTGAGAGGTCCCAGTGTGATTCCTGGTCAAGGCACATGCCTGGGTTACAGGCTAGATCCCTAGTGAGGGGCATGCAGGAGCAGTTGATCGATGTTTCTCTCTCACATGGATGTTTCTATCTCTCTCTCCCTTCCTTTCTCTCTAAAAAATCAATAAACATATATGTTAAAAAATTCTGGAAAGTGTCTATAGGTTGACTAAAAGATGCCCATCACAACAACTCCCAGAAAATAAACTGGAACTTCAAATCATTCTCATAGACCTCTCCCTCCAGTCATTGGTCTCAGATGAGGCTGGGCTCCTCACATAAACAACATGCAGAGGTCTGATCCTTGGGCAAGAAAAGCTTGAAATCTCAGTCATTCCTGAGTTGATGTGGTCTGCAAACATTTTCTGTGCCATTCTTCTCCTGCAAACTGGGATTCAAGTCAAGCCAAGGAAAGGGGGCAAGAAGGAGGGAGTAACATGGAGCAGAAACAAAACCAGTGAGTGGAGGCAAGGGTGTGGCAAAAGTTGTTGATTTTAACCAGGAAATCAATTCGCACGATTGTAGGAACAAACCTAAAGGAACACCCACCAAGAAACAGTCATTGAGAACAAAGTTGTGACAGAACAAAGTAAGAAAAACAAAAGAATAAACTTGGCTAATTAAGTACCAATGTTGCTTTTATTCCATCTCATGAAGATTATCTGTTTATAAACCCGTCTCCCACAGTGAACCACCAATTCCACAAAAAGCATAGACCATCCTTCACCCATTTCTAAACCCAGCTTTCCTTCAGTAGGGAAATTAAACCACTTCTTACCATCTCTGCTGCCATCACCCTAATCCAAGCCTCCATCATTGATGCCCTACAGTGTTTTAATGATAATAACCACTGCATTTACAGGGCACATCTGTGCCAGGCACTGCTTTAAGTGCTTTGATGGAATACATTTATTAAACCCTCACAACTCTCTTGAGTTAGGTCCCATCATTTCAAACTGTTCTCACAGATCTCTCCAGTCACTGGTTTCAGACTTGGCTGTTCCTTCAGTTTCTCTCTTATAAACAATATGCAAAACAATAGTCCCCCTTTCACAGATGAGGGCACTGAGGCTCAAAGAAACTAAGTTCATCTAGGAGGCACAGTTAGACTGGCAGAACAAGGATGACCCTGAATTGACTTCCTGGTGTGCCCTGTCACCACCACACTGCCCACAACAACCAGAGTGAAGTGAGCTTTTCAAAACTTGAAACTTCAAAACTCTTCAATGGTTTCCTCCTCCTGCTAGAATAAAGTTGAAACTCCCACCACATCCTTTAAGGCTCCCTCACCCTTTCTGTTCCTTAATTGTACTTTGCTGACTCCAGACCTTTGCATTTGTTTTTCCCTCTTCCAAAAACACCCCTCTCCTGTTCACAATACTGGCTCCTTTTCAACCTTCAGGTCTCAGCTTCGGAGTCACTTTTGACAGCAGACCCTCCCTGGCCACCTCCTTCCATTTCATCTCCAGAGCACTTATCTGCACATGAAATCACTTCAGTCGTGGATCTGGCGCCTGTTCCCCCACCATCACCGCCCCCTCCTTAACACTGTGGGATCTGGAGATTGGCGGTTTGGAGCCCTCCGTGGCCCCTGGCGCACAATAGGCTCTCAGTGCAGATCCCAATGCAGATCTGTGAACCTGGTAAATACTAGAAGGAAGCCCCGCATTTTGACGGATCCCTGGAGCCAAGGCCGCGGGCTCCAGGCCTAGACGAGCGCAGAAGCCGCCTGGGCGGCGGTAGCCGCAACCCGATGGCTCAGGCCAGGCTTCGAGGTGAGAACCGCGGCAGTAGCTCCTCACCTGCGCGTCGTGGCGGCCGAGACAGGTCGGCTCCGCCAAGGTCACCCAGCGGTTCAGCCCTCGCTCTTGGCCGTCCACCCTCCCCAGGGCGGCGGTGCTTCAGACCCTCGCGGCCAGGACAGACCTCGGGACCGGGCGGCGGCGCACCCCGGAGCGGAGCCCCATCCTGGGCTGCGCAGCAGAGATCAGGCCGGCGAGTCCTCGGTCTCGGGCTCACGCGGGCTGGCAGTACAGCCGGGCCAGGCCGAAGCAGGCTGGGCCTCGTCCGGCGCTGGACCCGTTCCCCTGGCAACGGCGCGAGCTACGGCGCCCCACAGCGGCCAAACCGCGCTGGTCACTTCTCACCGGCACCCTGACTGAGCTGTGGCTTGTCAAGGACTTTTTGGCGCCTCAGCCGGCCCATTCCCCGTTCCATTACAGCTTTTCTCCTGGAAAACTCATTCCTCCACTACCCCAATCCACAGTTTGTCTTCTCGAAATCCTAACTTGTTCCAAAAGCGCCCCCTTCCAGTTTCTCAGGGAGATTCCTGCACATTTTAATCATGACAGTATATGCAGGGCACTGGACATATCAGGGGGAACACCCGTGAGATCCCTGCTCTTCATGGAGATTACAGACCAAGGGGAGACAGAGCTAGACAAATAGATAAATAGATAAATAGATAAATAAATAAATAAATAAATAAATAAATAAATAAGCAAGCAGGTGCCCCATAATATAAAGTATGAAATATAAGAGCTTAAAATATGCTGCGCAAAGTACCTCCTTTCTTTATTTCCTTTAAATCAAGCATAAATCCTACTGGGAGCGCCCATCTTCCAGGCATGTGTGAAATTCAATCTTGGTCTCCACTGAGCTCCTCTTACCTACGTTATTCCAAGGACCAGGATCTCCTACAGCAACAAACAGTCTGAAAAGAATCTTCTGGTCCTGGGTCCTCTCTGGCTCTGAGGCTATAGCCATTGTCCTATCCAAAAGGACTTTCAGGTTTAGGCTCTGTGGGGCCATGCCCGCCCCACCCCCACCCCCAGGGCTGACACAGGACAGGCACCTTCATCCTCTGTTCCAGGGCCTGTGCACTGTCTTTTCTTTCCCTGCCTGAGGAACCTCCCTGTGGACCTGGTTTCCCTGAAAGCTCTCCCCTTTTCCTTGGAGACACTAAGCATGGACTCACCCATAAACTCAGGCTTTCTTTCTTTCTTTCTTCTTCTTCTTGGAGGTGGCAGGGGGGGGACACTGAAGCTGAATAGGCTTCAGCCCCTCCCCAGGGACCCTTACCTAGATGTTCACTCCAACCTGGGTCCGTCACTTCCCATAATTAAAACCTGGTCATCTTTGGATGCTCCCTACAACTGCTGCTTCCTACTCGGGCTTTCTTTTAAAAGAAAGAAGAGCCTTTGTCTTCCGCCAGCTGTCTTATCCATATCTCCAAAGCCCTAAAATGGTGAGCAACTGGCTGGTTACCTGTTCAATATGGACTGGACAGAAAACATCCCAATCTCTAAAATGTATGCTCACAAGCACACAATAAAAGCAACATAATAACTCCTGCTCTGTCACAGGCTGGTTTTAAGTCTTGTGCAAGTACCTTTATCTCTCTGATTTATTATTATTTTTAATCCTCACCTGAGGACATACTTTTCATTGATTTTGGAGAGGAAGGGAGAGAGAGAGACATCGATGTGAGAGAGAAAGTTCAATCAGTTGTCTCCTGTATGCACCCCGACCATGGATCAAACCCACAATCTGGGCATGTGCCCTAAAACTAGGAATCGAGCGCTGGCTGGTTTGGCTCAGCAGTGAGAGTGTCAGCCCGCGGTCCAGAGAGACCCGGGTTTGGTTACCACTAAGGGCATGTACCTCGGTTGCAGTTTGTCCCCGGCCCTGGTTGGTCGTGCAGGTGGCAGCCACTCGATGTGTCCCTTTCACGTCGATGTTTCTCTCTCTCTTTCTCTTCCTCTCTCTCCCTCCCACTCTATCTGAACAAAAAATGAAAAAATGTCCTCGGGTGAGGATACAAAAAAACCCAAATACTGGGAATCGAACTCACAAATCTTTCGTGCACAGGATGATACTCCAACCAACTAAGCCATAACAGCCAGGGCTCTCTCTCTCTGATTTAAAGTCTTGTTTCCAGGATTGATAAACTCAAACTTGATGTGGAATAAATATTAATGCCACTCTGGCCTCAGAAATACAAGATGGCTTCTAAACTCTTATCTAGGATAGGAGAACTTAGGGTCAAACAGAGATGGTAACCTAGAAATCAAGGTGGAGAATGAGCCCATGTATACCCACAGGGAGAAGAAGTCCCCAGGAGTCACAACTATCTAAACTCTGAGTCCATCTGCCTTCCAGGCACCTCTCTTGAATCTTCCATGGGTATCTAGATGCAACACATCTCTACATGCTCCTCTTGGTCCTTGCCACAAACCTGTTCCTCCCCTTGGGCCCTCTAAAGGGTACTGCTATCTACTCAGTCTCCTTCTAGTCCTTGCCCATCTAACCTCAACAGTTCCCAAGACCAGGCAATCATCCCTCTGAAGCATGTACTGTGTTCTTCTTCCCACTCTACTCCAGCCCAGACCACAAGCATCTTCCTTGCTGACTACAGCAGTCTCCAGTCTGATCTCCCTTACGTCAACCTGCCTGCTTCCAGTCTATCCTCCTCCTGGCTGCCAGACTTATCATTCTTTCTTTTAATTTGTTAAAGTGGGTGGTAGTTCCACTTTAAAAAATTAGGTCCCCAAAATAGCAGCCCCCAAAGATGGCCACATCCTAATCTCTGGAACCTATGAATATGTTACCTTACATGGCAAAAAGGACTTTGCAGGATCTCGAGATGGAAGATTATCCATGTAAATTTAGTGTGATCACAATGGCCCTTTTAAGAAGGAGGCATAGCCCTGGCCAGTTTGGCTCAGCGGTTGAGTGTCGGCCTGCAGACCAGGGTTCGGTTCCCGCTAGGGGCACGTACCACCAAAAAAAAAATCAAGAAGGAGGCATAAAAGTCAGAGTGGGAGATGTGATCCTGAAAGTAAAAGTCAGAGAAATTTGAAGATACTGCACTGCTGACTTTGAAAATGGAGGAAGAAGCCATGAGCCAAGGAATGCAGAGGCCTCCAAAGCTGGAAAAGGCAAGAGAACATATACTCTCATAAAGCTTCCAGTTGAAACCAGTCTGCTGACATGTTGACTTTAGCCCAGTGAGACCCATTTCAAACTTCTGACCTCCAAAACTGTAAGATAATAAATTTTTATTGTTTTAAGCCACTAAATTTGTGGTTATTCGTTATAGCAGCAACAGGAAACTAGTACAGTAGGTTTCTAATAGGGTTTAGTACACATACGTATACCAATTAAAGCTGTTTCATTTGAAACAAAAATCCGAGTGACAGCTCAGATTCCCCTGATGTGTGTCTGAGACCTCTCTGAGGCCAAATTTGCTTTTTGTTTGTTTGTTAATCCTTACCTGAGGATATTTTTTCCATTGATTTTTAGAAGGAGTGGAAGGGAGGGAGGAGACAGATAGACAGAGAGAAACATCAAACTGGTTGCTTCCTGCACGTGCCCCGACCCAGGCCAGGGACTGAACCTGCCATCCCTTGACCAGGGATTGAACCTGTGACCCTTCGGTCCACACGCTGACGCTCTAACCGCTGAGCCAAATTGGCCAGGGCCAAATTTGCTTTTTAAAGGCATAGGCAGTTTGATGTCATCTGAGTCTGAGTCTGTCATCATCATATGGTCTCCTGAGTCTGTCATCATCATATGGTCTCCAATCCAGAACCTGACACTGCCCAGGGCATCACCTACTGAGGAATGCCAGCTGCCAGGTAGGTAGATGGCAGAAATCTTCCTAACATGAAAACATCACCTAATCAGTCTTTTGTTTAAGATAATGCAGAATTTCCTTTGCCTTTAGACAAATTAAAGCGCCAAAGCATGGCTCTCAAAGCCTCACTCAGCAAGCTTCTGTCTACCTCCTCATCCCTGTGCCCTGTGAGGCTTGTACAACTCCTGGAACCTGCAGCATTCACTTCCACCCCCAGGCCTTTTCCCACAGGATTCCCTTTACTTGGAGTGTTTTTCCAACTCCTCCCACCCCCTCTGACCAATTTCTTTGAAAATGTGACACATTTTCTGGAACAGAAGTCAGCCCCTTAAGCAGGACTTGTTCCTGCATAGAGCTGCTGTCCATGACCTACAAGGCAGGTCTGCCCAGGGTTCACAGGGAGAAAAAGCTCAGCTGTGGTTCATAAGGCTTGCACACACACGTGTGAGAAGATCTCAAGCTAGCGTACATGCCTCTGAGAATTGCCAGAAGACACTCCTAAGCAGCCAGGCAAAGGCAGCTCATCATGCCCTGGGCCAGAACCAGCAGCCTGTCCTTAGGACCTATGTGTGCTCAGGCTTCCTGGGACTTGTGACTTGTCCCAGGGCAGGTCAGTAGTTATCTGTTTCGGTCCCAGTTCTACCAGTCACCAGCTGGACAAATTCCCTAACCTCGTTAAATCTCAGTTTGATCCTATGTGAAATGTGGGTAACAATAGCTACTACATAGGGCTGTAAATGTGGTCAGGCCTATAAACACACAGAGTATTCAGTTGGTAGTAGACATTGATACACATAATCAGGACCTTATTTGTCTTTCTACCAGGAATGATGCTATACATTTCATCAACTAATAGAATTAAATTTTAATGAACACATTAGCCTGGGTGGGACATGGTCAGCCACAGCTCTTGTTCTCTGGGTCCACTTCATCTGGGTCACGGTACCCTTTCCAACGGGCCCTGGATGAGTCAGCCCATCCATTTGGCTGGTCCCCATGACCACCAGCAGCTCTTGCCCCAGCAAGCACAGCAGCCTCCTGGCTGGTCTTTCTGCTTCCAGTGTGGGCTCCCCACACTGTCAGTCCATTCTCCTCACAGCCTGTGGTTGTCTTTTTTTTAAGCCAAGCTGATTATTTTACTTCCTGCTTACAACCCTCAGTGACTCTCCCTGCTCCCCCAGGGAGTGATATTTCTATATGCCATAAAATTAGAATCAAAACCTCCTCCTCACCAGAACCTCTAAGACCTCCTTTGCCCTGTGGCTCCGGCTGACCTCTGCAGCCCTCCCTATGGACTCCCTTTCCTCAAAGAGCCAGGCTCCCTCTGTATAGGGCCTTTGCTTGTGATGCTCTCACTATTTGGAACATCACTTCCTCCAGGGAAAACTTTCTCTGACCCTCCCTCAGAATAGACGAAGCATTGCTGCCATAGAACCATGGGACTCTGCTTTCTAGTTTCTTATGTCAGTGGCTCCTTGATTGTGTAGTGATCTTATTAGGGGCTGCCCTCCAGCCAGCCAAAAAGACCACAAAGGGAGGAATGATGTTTTCTAGCTCACCATGGTTTCCCTAGCACAGAGCCTGGAACACAGTAAGGAAAGAGGAAAGGAAAGAACAAAGCAAAGGATAGTGCTATTTACAGGAATTCTTTTGTGAGGCCTTTTGTAAAATAATACTACTCATTGAATTCTTTTTGGTGTAAAATTGACTTTCCTATATTACCATCACTTCATAGTAAATCTATTTTTCCATGTGCCTCGTAAAGTTGTTTTTTATTTGCTACATTCAAGACATTTTCCTCCCATTAATTTTTCCTTGTTAAGTGGTTTTTATGACCTCTTTGTGCTTTAAGAAAGAACTGTCGCTCAGTATTTAGAATATTCTCTCAGCTTCCTTGGTGAGAAGGCTCTGGCAGTGTTCCTACTGTTGACTATAACCAGTGCCGCTTGGAACACGATGTCACCCCTCCAGAACTCTCTCGGATCTAGATAAAACCTATTCTGTATCTCCAGTTGGGAGCAAGGTGTTTGGAAACAGCACCTTATGCAACAGAGCTGCTGCAGGGTTGTCCCTTGCAGGCAAATGAAATAAAATTATGGTGTGTGGAAAATGTGTCCACAGAGTCCTAGGAACCAAAGACTTTAAAGCTTTGCTGCCAGTAATACAGTTTTTTTATTTTATGTTTCTTGGAAAACTGAAGGCTTATATTTACCACATGTGTTACCTAAGATGCAAAAGGGGGGGGGGGTATCCTGGGCCAATAAGGATTTTCATGGCAGCCTGGTCTGAGCTGCCCTTTTTGCAACTGACCTCCACCCTGCCCTGCATATGCTCCCTGGGAAGGGATATGTCCTCTCACCATTGCTTACTCATTTCTGTGGGGAAGAGTACATGCATGCAAAGTTGTTGGCTGTTCCTACTTTATTTCAGAACTGCACAGGGCTGAGACACCTTCATTTTTCCTCGAATACTTTACAGCAAATTATACATGGGAACTTCTCAGGCCTATTCCCAGTGGAATTTCCTTTGAGTGTTCATCGAAACCTTATGTAACCTGACACAATTATCTGAAAAGGCTCAGAATCCAAAAGAACAGTGCTCTGAGGTAGGAATGAAGGTCGGAGCTAGAAAAGAAGTGCTCTCCCCTGCCTGTGGACTGGGTCAGACTTCATTACAACAATGCCCAATTCACATCCAAAGAAAAATGCAAAACCCCTGGCGCTGTGACCAGTGGGCACTTTTGCTTCATCTCTCTGAACAAGGAATCTCTTAATGAGGTGCTTGAGGGACATTACAAAGCCCTCAACCTGGCTGGCGGTTAAAAATATTTCAATAACCACCTTGAACAACTGGCCCATTTCGGGGGGCAGGGGGCGGTAACTCCCTCCAATGACTCAAAAATCAACCCATTCTGTGAGTTGGGGGTCTCCTGCTAGCAGTTAGTGCTGCAAATGGTTTATATGTGGGGGTCTGGAATCCATATTTTCACCAAGTGGTCAGTCCAGGTGATTCTGACTCAAACCCCAGACCAGGACACAAATCAGGAGATGACCCCCATTCCTGAGAGCCCGTGGGCCTAGAAGCTTCTTTTTTTTCTCCTTTTGTTTTCACTTTTAGAAATCCCAGCCCTGCTCACTATTGCATACCAGCAGTGAGGGACCTCCGAGGAGAATAGGCACCACTCATAGGTGGTTGGCTTTTCAAGGAATTTGCTGGAGAAAATTTTAGGCCAGGCTGTGAACAAAACCCCCTTCCATCTGGTTTCAGTTTATTAAAAATAAATAAATAAATAACACACACAGGCCTTTCCACCAGCAATCAGAAAACAGCCACAGCTTCCCCAGGCCTGATATTAGCCACCAGGGGTGGGGCTGAATTATGTATATGCAAATAAATTAAACCAATCAGCCAACAGTAACTAATTTTTGTATCTTTTGCAGTTGTTCTGCCAATCAAAGTCCTGAATTAGGGGTGATGGAAGCTGTAAAGAAGCAAGTTTTGGAATTAGTTTGAACTCAGTTTTACCATCAGGAGACATGTTTCTAATCCAGAAGCAAATTTAAAAAGATTGATAGTCTTTTGCCTGGGTATTGCCCACTGCACAATGCCAACTTCCTAGGCTGAAGACCAGAGGTAGTGCTGCCTGATAGTTAGAAGCATAGTGTCTGGATGGTTGTGTGATGTAGGGCATGTCATTTAACCTCTCTGAGTTTGTTTTCTTACGTAAAGGAAGGGGGTATGTATAGGGAGGGGATTTCCAGGTGCACAGCCTAGATGGGTACCTCAGAAAATGGGGATGGGGGTTCAGTTCATGCTGAGGGATGCGGAGGTGAGTCAGCTATCTCCCAGGTTCTCAGGTTCCCAGATCATGTGAGTGAGGTGTTAGGAAACAGGCATCCAGCTACCTCTGGGTTCATTCCTTCACATCCGCAAGCACCTCAGGCTTGGTTTGTCCAAAATAGACCTCTGCTTCTGTCCTTCATCTGCATGCAGCTACAGGACTCCCAGCGTCCATTTTGTCCCGTCCCCAAGTCCATCTCCTGGCCAACTAGAACAGGGATCTCATTTGCTCAAGACCATGACCAGCTCCCCTTTCCTTCATAGTAAAGTCTAAAAGGCCCTGCAAACATGGCCCTGCACTAACACAGTTCTCAAGAACCCAGACTTTGGATTCAGGGACAACCTGAATTTGATTCTTGAGGCTGGTCCAAGATTCAAACCCAAGTGTATCTGAGTTTGAGACCTGAACAATTTTCTTAGCCTCTGGTCTCTCCGGACCGCAGGCCGACGCTCTAACCGCTGAGCCAAACTGGCCAGGGCGCCTTGGTTTTCTTGAATGTAAAATAGCAATAATGCTACCTACTACAAAGGGCTAGTGTGAGGCCTCTGTCCCCAACCAAGGGCTAGGACAGAGCAAGAGGTTTGGAGGCTAGTGCATGAAATGAAAAGAAAGGGTGATGTGGGAGGAGGGTGACTGTCAAAACTAGGGAAGATGATGTGACCATCTTCAGGCATGCTGAGTGTAAAGGGGCCTACGGGTATCCAAGGGAGGCATCCAGGGGCAGCTGGACTTGTGGGTCTGGAGTCAAGAGCAAGGCCTGCCCTGGCCAGTTTGGCTCAGCGGTTAGAGCGTCAGCCTGCGGTCCGGAGAGACCCGGGTTTGGTTCCCGCTAAGGGCACATACTTCGGTTGCAGTTTGTCCCCGGTCCTGGTTGGTCGTGCGGGTGGCAGCCACTCGATGTGTCCCTTCACGTCGATGTTTCTCGCTCTCTCTCTCTTCCTCTCTCTCCCTCCCACTCTATCTGTACAAAAAATGGAAAAATGTCCTCGGTTGAGGATAAAAAAAAAAAGAGCAAGGCCTTGGCTGGAAAGGAGTGTGGGAGTCACCAGCATGTGAATAGGAAAATGAGTTCATGCTGAGGAAGGGGTTCCCACAGCAAGAGGTTCACTAAAAGAAAGAGAAGCACCCTGGCTTGTTTGGCTCAGCGATTAGAGCGTCGGCCTGTGGACCAAAGAGTCACAAGTTTGATTCCAGTCAAGGGCATGTACCTTGGTTGCAGCTCGTCCCCAGCCGTGGTAGGGGTCATGCAGGAGGCAACCAGTTGATGTGTCTCTCTCACATCGACGTTTCTCTCTTTCCCTTTCTCTCTCTCCTCCCCTCCCTCCCACTATATCTGAAGATAAATTAAAAAATATCCTCAAGTGAGGAGGAAAGAAAAGAAAGAAAAGGGGAAGGGAGGGGAGGAAATTGAAAAGAAAAGAAAAGAAAAGAAAAGAAAAGAAAAGAAAAGAAAAGAAAAGAAAAGAAAAGAAAAGAAAAGAGAAAGGCTCCAGAAAGGGAGCCAGGGGTTAGGGGGATACCCACAGTGGTGACTTAACAGGTGCCTAAGGGAGAAAGGGGCTGGGGCATGAGGATTGGCCACAAGGCAGAGGCTTTAGGAAGCCAAGTTAGCTGAAAGCAGAGATGTGTAGGGTATTTGGGGACTAAAATGGCACTCACTGGTGATCTTTGGTGAGGTCAGGAGGGAAAGCTGACTCCAAACTAGACTGGGGGAGGGGAGAGTGGCAATGATGATTGTAGACAATTTTAGAGAAATGTTGCTGAGAATTGGGGAGGGGTGTGTGTCAGAACAATGCTTGAGGAAAAGGACTGAGGTGAAAGAAGTTCTTTATTGTGGTTGGTTACCAGTTGGAGAGGCCAGAACCCTCTGCGTGCTACTGGGGAGGGGGTCTGTCGTTAGTGTTTATACCCAAGGTGCCCAGCACAGGGCCTAGCACACGGTAGGATGGGATTCAGAACCCGAGTGTTGAGACTGGCCACTAAGGCCCCTCTGCCATTAGGCCAGGAGAAAAGAGTAATGGGGTGCCAGGGGTGAGCAGAGTGCAGGGAAGGGCCTCCTTGGGACTCTGCTGCCTCCTCCAACCTGGACCACAGAGGGAGGAAGAGGTGATAAGGGAGTGTTTTTACTCCAGGAACCCTACTGTGTAGTCAGGGGACAGAGCCTGAGCTCTTGAAGACTGTCACTTGGCACCTCACACCCAGCACTTTTGTTCCCCCACCTTCAATCCAGCAGTCACCTTCACTTTATCCCCTTCAGAACCACGCCCTCCCCCAAAGGCCAGCAGATGGTGCCAGTGAGCTGCTGGACTCAGCTGGAGGCCACGGGAGCCAGCCCCACCCATTCTGAGGCCCTCCAGAGCCTGGGGTATGCTAAAGGTTTGGTTCACCAGGTTTCTGACCAAGGGTGAAGGGGGCAGGACTAAGAATGAAGGGAGGCTATGGGCTGAGGGCTTAGGGGTGGGGTGGCTCAGGGCTCCCTCTCCTTCTGGTTGCCTTTCATTCCTTTGCCCCTGACAGGCCCTGCCTTATCTGCTGGGGCCCTTGCCCCCTTCCCTTCTCTTCTCTGGAGGCCCCTGCCAACCCAGACTCCTGGGTCTGGTAGAGGCTGGTTCTCTGCCCCTAGACAGGCACAACCTGGCACTAGTCCTCAGACAGGGCTGGGCCAGCCACTCCCAGCCATGACTACCCAAACCACCTTAATTCTATTTCCAGAACATCTCCACCTGATGAGGTCAGCTTACCCCTTGAGGAGGTCACAGGAGGCTGAAGCATAGATCCTGAGAAGGATGCATGGCCTCCTGACCTAGGAAGTGGGAGGAAGTGTGTCAAGGGAATATATATATATATATATATATATATATATATATATATGACAGATCATCTAGTCCCACAAAACCTAAACCACACAAGATTAACGGTTCCGTCCAAGGTGGCAGTGTCCCAGAGGCTAAGCTGGAAACACTCCCTCCCCATCCTAGCCATCCTATACTTTGCACTGAAAGACAATTTCCTACACCCCCTCTCAGCAAGTCTTTCTCCCCACTGCAGGCTTCCCAATGAATCAGGATTTTTCATGGTTCCTTCCTAGAACAGTGTAGGATCTTTGTTTCTCAGTCTCTGTTCTCATCTTGCTTTCCCACTTCCACCTCTGTACCCTTCAACTCCTGCTCTTGGCAAATGCTGGTACTACTTATTATGTGGCCTTAACCTTGAAGGCTGCCTGGGATCCCCACCTCACCCTCTTCTCCACAATCTCTTCCCAGCCCCAAAGGGAAGCCTTTAATGGACTAAAGCTGGAGAAACTATAGCCAGACTCTCAGTAAGATAACTAGAGCTGGGGTTCCACCAATCCAGGGTGCACAGCTCAGATTAGGGAGTCAGGCCAAGGGTGCTGGGCCATAGATTCAGGGTAACAGGAGTCATCAGGTTTTGCAACAACAAAAATGTTTCCCTGAGTTTCCAGAGGATGACCAGACCAAGGAAGAAAGAGTCACTGGAAATACAAATGTACTCACAGGCACAGAGTCATGGTACAGGAAGAGAGACATTCCACATGTGCATAGACAAGCCATGGACTTGAGAGTATACAAATACAGGCACACAAGGTCATATACTCAAGGGCACACAGACCCTCTCCAAGCAAGTCCTCCCAGGGCAAGGGCTAGTCTGTCATTTGTACTATAGCAGGAATAGGTGGGGATACCACAGTGCTCTGGGCAGGAAATGGATCCTCCACCCAAAGTCTGTCCCCTTAGGTTGTCTGGCTCCCAGCCCCCTCACTGACATTCCTCTGGCCCATCAGGAGGCCATACCTGGGCGGCAGAAAAGGCTTTAGAGGAGGCATGCTTGGCACAGCCTGGGCATCTAAAATATAGAATGGGCAACAGAACTGGGAGGGGTCCATGACATGCCAGGATCTAGTGCGGGCATAGATGAGACACTGGACAAGGCCCAGAAGTCCACAGGAAGCAGGGAGCCCCTCTGCCATGGGCTGCACCTACTGTCCTCAGCATAGTGCCTGGCAGCCAGATACTGGCACCAACTCCCAGTGCCTGGCAGAGTCCTGGCATGAATGCCAAGCATTAGGTGCCAGACACAGGGGTGGGCAGGGTGGGGGGCCTCCAGGCCACACACAAACACAAACCTTCATACATGCAAGGAGGGAAATGCACCTACACTCACATCACTTCTTTTATCCCTTGGGGAATCATGGGAACAGGGCAAGCATCACCCTGTCCTAGAGGCTGCCCTGACTTCCCAAGTGTCCCCATTGGCCTGGCTCTTGGAGTCCTTGGGAGGCCTAGACGCTTCCTGTGACTCTCATCCCCCTACCCCCACCCCCACCCCTTCCCCCATAAGCACCCCACACACATAAACTTGCGTAGCAGGAGGAGGTGGAGCTGGTGCATCTCCAGGGCTGGGAAGGGGAAGACAGAGCAAAGACTCTCAAGAACCTGGGAAGTCATTCTGCTTCCCCCCAAACCCCCGCCCCAAGCCGGTTTTGTGGCCCCGAGCAGCTTAAGTGTGAGTACGCGTCAGGGCGTGTGTGCGAAGGCCCTGCGGCCACGCATGGCGTGGGAGTGCGGCGGCGGCGGCCGGGTAGGACCGGCTGGTTCTCTGTGGTGTTCCGGCCCAGCGGCCGCGGCGTGCTGTCCGTACTGTGCGTTTGAAGGGAGGTTGTGCGTGTCCTCAGGTGTCCCAAGCAAGTGTGAGCTGGCTGTGTTCACCAGGGAGCGGCGGCTCGGAGGCCCGGAAGCGTGTGTGGGGGCGCAGAAGTTAGCGGATACGGACCACGAGGGCTAGACTGATTGGCCCTCTCCCAGACACGGCCGCGGCGAGGCCTCTCCTCTTTTAGTAGCTACTTTGGGACTTTGTTCAGGCTTCTTCGAAAGCAGTTCTGGCTGAGGGGGCGGGGCGGAGGCGGGGGCACCTGCCCCGCGCAGGGTGCCTGGAGGGATGGAGAAAGGCCACGCCCCTTCTCCTCCGCTCCGCCTACTCTCCGCCCCTGGGGCTCTTTATAAGCTCGGCCCGAGGGCGAACCGAGAAAGCGACTATTCCTTCCATCCCTGGCTGTTTTTCTGCTGCACCCCACACCCCTAGCCCTGGCCTTGAGTTCTTCCCCGCGACCCCCAGCCCAGCCACTGCCCCAACCCGCCCCAGCCCGGCCCGCAACCATGGAGCGCTGGCTTTGGCCGTCGGGCGGCGCCTGGCTGCTCGTGGCTGCCCGCGCGCTGCTGCAGCTGCTGCGCGCAGACCTGCGTCTGGGCCGCCCGCTGCTGGCGGCGCTGGCGCTGTTGGCCGCGCTCGACTGGCTGTGCCAGCGCCTGCTGCCCCCGCTGGCTGCAATCGCCGTGCTGGCAGGCGCCGGCTGGATCGCGTTGTCCTGTCTGGCGCGCCCGCCACGCTTGCCGGTGGCCACTCGCGCGGTGCTCATCACCGGTGAGTGCGCTGGGTGCGGAGCGCGGGGATTCCAGGCTCTAGGGCGGGACTGGATACCTAGAGGGTTCCCATGGGCACACGAAGGCTAGGAGGGCACCCCAGCTCAGGAGTAGGAGAATCCCCTTCCCCTGGGTGCAGGGAGCGAACCAAGTAGGAAGCAAATCACCTCCCCAAGTCCGGGTTAACTACCTGCTGCAGCGGGGAGTGTTGGAGGGAAAATGAGGCAGAGAGTAGGCAGGTGCGCAGGGGAAACTGGTGCCTGAGAAAGATGGAGTCTCCTGGAGTTTGGGGTTTCTGCTATGCCCCTCCCCAAGAGAGCAGTCTCTGAGGGATTTAAGATAGTCACCCCTTGAACTCTGCCTAACATCCCCACATGGGATGCCCCATTTCTTCCCTGGGGCCAGAGAAAGGTGCTTAGATGGGCAGTTGGGACCCTCACTACCCAATTGGCTGGGATCCTTGGAATCCAGAAAAGCTTGAGGTCACTATGAGAAGCAGATGGGCATTCAGCTGCCTCTCAGATCTGGCTGACCACCCTCAAACTGCTGAGGTAGAATCCAAAGTCTGCACCCCAACACCCCCTTTCTCCTGGTCCTTTGTGCCCAGGAAGGAGGCCTTACAGAATTAGGCTCAGGTGTCTCTGGCTGCCTGGCTGAGCTCCCTTTGTCTGGAGCAGGGAATAAATCTGTCACCAGATAGAGGGAAGGGAAAGGGGGGCTGAGGCCCCAACGGAAATGGGGAGGGGGCAAAAGGCCAGGGGCATTGGCTCCGTTTTATGGGGGAGGGCAGCCTGGTCTCTCCCCCAACTCCGATAGCTTTGGACAGGTGCTCTGGGCTCTACCTTTGCACTGGGCTTGGGCTGGGGGCAGCCACCAGACTTGCTTCTCGGAAATCTCAGTCCAGTAGGGGGCCCTGCATGATCAGATGGAACTCAGAGAACTTCTCAGAGACCATCCTTGATCTGGGCCTCAGAGGATAGGTGGAAATAGGTGGAGTATGGAAGGTGTTTTGTATGAGACAAAGACTGTAGAATAAAGGCTTGAGGCAAGAATGAGCATGGTCTGGATAGGGGTCAATCAGTAGTCCGTCTGGCTGCTAGGATGTGGTGGGATGTGAGGTTGTTTCCTCAGGCGGGGCCTTGAGTGCTAAGCAAGAAGCCAGACTGTGCTGAGGCAGGGTAAGGGTAGCATGAGGGCTTTGGGCTTCAAGCAAAGAGAGTGGAGATAGAGAAGGGCTCCGGCTGGAAAGAGGAGACCTGAATTCAGAGGACAGTAAGAAGCCTTAGGGGACTCCAGTTTCAGGGGTTTGAGGAAGAAAGATGACAGACCCTCCAGGTATGAAGTGGGGACTAGATTGTGATCTGCCCCCAGAGATGGGATAGCTCCCCTCCTACCTTCTAATTTTTGAGCTGCCTCAACAGAACCCAGGCCATCTGCAAGTACTAGTGTCTTTCCTGAGAGCTCATATCAGGCTTTGGTGCTGCTTACTTCTAGCCTTGAGTCTGAGAGGGAGGTATGAGGAGGGATGCCTTCTGTGACTTGGGCACCCCCATTTCTGGTTGCAAAGCCCCACAATGGGGGAAGTGAAGAGGACTGCCCAGCCAACCCCATCTAAGTATCAGGTATAAGCCTCCAAGTTTCCTAATGCCCAAAAACTCTGGAGGTCCCTCACCACCTGACTGTGAGACAAGTAGATGATCAATGATCAGGCCCTGCCCCACCTGCCAGAGCTGCCACCTACCCCTTCCTGAGAATGCCCCTGACCAAGGCTACTCGAGAAGCTCAGTCCTGGGGTCAGGGTTTGAGCCGTGTGGCCAGGTGCCTTGTGTGCATATCTGTACGCTGATGGGTGGCAGGGGTCTCATGAGAGTGAGCCAGTGTGTTGTTCACAGCTCACTGCAGGTAGGTTGGAGGTATGTACGGGTATGTGTGTGCAGGTGAGTAAGGGGGTGTGTGCAAAATGTTGTTAATTGTGCTGGGACAAAAGAGGTAAGGCTCTGGGAGGAGGCCTCGTTTCTTTGTGAAGGGCCTGTCTGCTCTGGGGTGGGGGTGGGGTTGCTTAGGCAAGTAGATACACATGTGCTCACTCCTCTGCCCCAACTAGACTTGCCCAAGAAGGGCCCCCCAACCTAGACTGGCTGGCAGGCCCCCAGCCACACAAAGCCCAGCTCGAAGCCCTCTGCCCAGCTTCGTTGCCTGTCTCACGTTGCAGGGAGTGGGTGCAGAGCCATCCAGGGGTGGGAAGAGCCATCCAGGAGTGGGAAAGCAGAGCAGCTTTGCAGCTTCCGCTCAGGGGGAAGGGCAGTGAGGGAGGAGGTTCTGTCCACAGAACCAGGATGGGAATGGGAACAATCAAGGAAGCAGGGGTTTATCAGACCCCAGCTCTGTCTCTGCCTGGTGGTTCTTCTCTACATACCAAAGACAGGAAGTTATGCCTGCAAGAGTGGTAACTGACCTCAGGTCACACTTGGTTGGTGTGGGAAGGGATTAAAATGCAGGTCTGTTCTTTTCTCCATCCATCATTGTCCCTGTCCTGGAGGCAAGTGGTCTGGAGCTCAGAGAATGCCCCACTGTTGCCACTGATTGAAATTCCAAAGGTGGGGATCAAGGGTGAGTTGAGATGGGCCTCCCCCTTGCCTAGAGCCTGGACAACAGTAGGGAGTGTTGAGGTTGGGAAGGTAGGCCAGCTCAGGTTGGGCAGGGCCTGGAGAATGGGAGCAGAGGGTTTGAGCTTCATCCCACACAATGTGGGAGCCTTGGGAAGGTTTTCGCAGCAGAGTTATATTGTCATTTTTTGAAAGATCCCTCTGGCTGCTTAGGCAGAGAATATATATAAGGGATTAAGATGGGATAGGACTAAAGAGGGGGCTGTTTCAGTGTCCAGGTAGGAGGAAGAAGCC
The DNA here is from genome assembly GCF_014108415.1 of Molossus molossus. NCBI lineage: Eukaryota > Metazoa > Chordata > Mammalia > Chiroptera > Molossidae > Molossus > Molossus molossus. The sequence continues at coordinate 37,476,922 of NW_023425357.1, read as the reverse complement.
TGGGCAAGTGCAGCGAGAATGGAAGGAAGGCTGTGAGTAATACTGAACATGTGAGTGGAAGCTTGATATCAAGCAGGCAAAAGGACATGAGGACTGGGACTAGATCTCAGTAAGGTCAGGACTCTGTCTCAGGTCAGCCTCTGTGCTGGCTAAGTGACTTTGGGAAGCAGCTTAGCATTACTAGTTTCCTCCTATTTAAAGTGGGGCTCATAAGCCATGTTTGATGGAGTTGCTATGGGGAGTCAGGGAGATGACAGCTGTGAAAGAGATGAAGCTCAGGCCTCACCCAGGGGGCAAAGCCTGCCAGAGGTGGATCTAGGAATGGAGGGAGGGCTGCTGACTGCTGGTAGATTGGGTGTCCAGGGGCCTGGATCCCATGTGGACCCTGGTGATCCTAGAGTTGTCTCAGGCTGGACTAGACCACAGTGGGAGTTCACTGACTATCCTGTCCTGGCCAGGCTGTGACTCTGGTTTTGGCAAGGAAGCGGCCAAGAAGCTAGATGCCATGGGCTTCATGGTGCTGGCCACCGTGTTGGACTTGGATAGCCCCGGCGCCCTAGAGCTGCGTGCATGCTGTTCCCCTCACCTACGGCTGCTGCAGATGGACCTGAGCAAGCCAGCCGACATTAGCCGCGCTCTGGAGTTCACCAAGGCCCATACCACCAGCACAGGTCAGTGGACACGGCTCCTCAGGGAGCAGTGTGGCTGGGTGGGTGTGAAGGGGCAGGGATTTTAGGTTTGCTGCTGGGCTGACCCACAGCTTCTCTCCCTGCTCCATGCACTCAGGCTTGTGGGGCCTGGTCAACAATGCAGGCTTCAATGATGTTGTGGCCGATGTGGAGCTATCTCCAGTGGCCACATTCCGCAAATGCATGGAGGTGAACTTCTTTGGCACACTGCAACTGACCAAGGGCATCTTGCCGCTTTTGCGCCATTCCAGGGGTCGCATTGTGACCCTAGGCAGCCCAGCAGGTGAGTGCACACCCACACTGCAGCAGAAAAGGAACCCCTCAGTGGGGAGGGATGCTGGAGCCACTGGCCCAGGCTGAGCTGCTTCACCCCCAATCCATCCCCAGGAGACATGCCATATCCATGTTTGGGGGCCTATGGGACTTCCAAAGCAGCTGTGGCGATGCTCATGGATATATTCAGCTGTGAACTTCTGCCCTGGGGGGTCAAGGTCAGCGTCATCCAGCCTGGCTGCTTCAAGACAGGTGAAGATCAGGGTTAGGGGTTAGTTCGAAGCCTGGGGCTGGAAAAGAGGGGTGGGCATGGTCTTATTTTCGGCAGGGACAGGTTTGAAGAATGGGCATGGCTTTGGCAGGAAGCGGGTCACTGGTTAGTTGGCTTCCCTAACTGACCCCATGCTAATCTTACCACTTTTTCCCCAGAGTCAGTGAAAAATGTGGGAAACTGGGAGCAGCGCAAACAGCTGCTGCTGGCCGGCCTGCCCCAAGAGCTGTTGCAGGCCTATGGCAAGGACTACATCGAGCACACGCACGGGCAGTTCCTGCATTCTCTGAGCCTGGCACTGCCCGACCTCAGCCCAGTTGTAGATGCCATCATTGACGCACTCCTGGCAGCTCAGCCGCAACGCCGCTATTACCCGGGCCATGGCGTGGGACTCCTGTACTTCATCCACTACTACCTGCCTGAGGGCCTGCGGCGCCGCTTCCTGCAAGCCTTCTTCATCAGTCCCTGTCTGCCAAGAGCACTGCAGCCTGGCAATCCAGGCCCTACCACCCCCCAGGATGCAGCCCAAGACCCAGACCCAAACCCAGGCCTTTCCCCCACTGTGACCCAATGAGCAGTGTGCATACCTGGCCTAACTCTTCCAACAGAGGAGGCCCCATGAGCCCTTGGCCCTCTCCTGGGCACTGTGACCCCAGAGTCTGCCCTAGAACCTGGACTAAAGGACCCCAGTCCCACCCACTGCCAATGTCCCAGGTCAGGTCTGATGAGGCTAAGGCTTCCCAGTGAACTTCTAGGCCTCTCTACTATTTCAAGAGCCTGAACAGACCCTCCAGGGCACAAGGCTCCGCCCTGCAGCTTGCATAACCCAGCTGGATGGAGAATTAAGTGCAAGAAGTAGCTGTAGCCTTTGACAGGTTCCCATAGTCAGTGCCTCTGCAAACTAAGAAGTGACAGGGTAGTTTGGGGACCCCCTCAGGTTATTTCTCAGCACTAGTGCCTCAGTGCTGCAATTCAAAGGGTAAATTCCAATTATTTCTTGACTGGCTCAAGAATTAGGGCCCTGACCACCCACCTCAAGCCCCCAAGCCACAGGAAGGTTACACACCCTACTTGCCTGATTTGCCATTTTAAAAATAAAGACAAATTTTTACTTCTCCTACAATGGGAGAGACACTGTGTTTGGAGGGGGTGATAGTCTGTGGCTCTATGATTTACTGGGAACTGCCTAGGAAGCCTCTGGGGCTCAGCATGGATGAGGCTCTGGGTACAGACTCGGGTTCACAACTACCCTCTTCATTGACCTTGGGCTGATCATTTATGCATAGATTTGGGTTTTCTCAAAATGGGGGTGATGACCCTGGCCTGGAGCTCAATGAAGCAAATAGGGAGGTGTGGGAGCTCTCCAGAGCCAGGACCCAAGACTCTAAAAGAGGAAGGAGGTATCCTCCAGTGACACCCCTGCCCTGAGTAATCTGGCTGCTCAGAAGAAGGCCAGCCTGGGACTGCTGCCTGAGAATGACCGAGAAAGGTAGAAGGCTTAGGCAGGTGGGGGTGGGCTCATAAAGGGTGCACCCAAAGGAAGCTAGGGGTCTGGAAAAGGAACTGAGGCCCAAAGGACAGCAGACAGCCAGGCTTACAGAGGGCGGTTTATTGTTCAGAGGGGCAGAGCCAAGAGAGAGATGTACAGCTACTTCCCGTATTCCCCAAGGACATACACACACTATTTCCTCTGGGCCATGGCTCTGGGGGCGACCCACAGAAGGGAGAGGAGACTCAGACTGCCCCCAGGGGTTCTCAGATTAGGAAGGGGCACAAAAGTGACCACATGCTTCTTAGACATGTTAGAGGCTGTAAACAGCGCTGAGGGAGTCATCTCTAATCTGGAAGGGGACTTGGTCTATCCTTGGTGGGGGAGTAGGTACCCAGCCCCTTTTCAGGCCCAAGAGCAGTCTTAGAAGATCAGGGAAGCTGTGCAGTCACTAGGACAATGTGCTACCCCCAGGGCAGGCAGGTGTGCTGTGGCCTTGGTCACAACACACACAGACACACACTTGTGAGGGGCTTGGGCCAGGGTGCTAAAAGATGGGGATGTAGTTGTCAATCTTGGCGCGGTGGCGCTGGGCAATGCACTCAGCAATCCACACAATGTTGCGACACTCCTGTTCCTTGAGCTTCACAAAGGCGTAGAAGACACCAAAGTGGAACTGGTTCAAGAAGGCCAATTTGTTCAGTTTCACCTGCAGACAGAGGCAAGTGTGGTGTGCAGGTGGCCGTGACTGTAGAGTCAGGCCTGAGCCACCAACCCCTCCCTATGATGGGCAAGCCTGGCACCCACCTCATGCTCAAAGAATCGGTCTTCCAGGGTCTTGTCTCCAGGGTTGCTGCCTGCACCCTCGAAAAGCAGTTTGTACTCCTGGCCCAGGGGAGTGGTGGGAAGCATGAGCATGAGGGCACTGTTGGGTGTGGGGTAGGGATGCAAATGCTAATATGCCTGCCCTCAGTCCAGTAGCCAGGGCACTCACCGGGTAGTAGTCAGCCACGTTCTTAACCTGCTCATAGTCATCAGCCCGAGCCAGCTGCGCCAGGCCCTCTGGGTAGAGCCGCCCACAGTGCGGAAAGAGCTTAGCACGGTCCTCCTTGGACAGCTCTGTGCCAAAGGAATTGATGGTGATAATGAAGGCGCGGCGGTCTGCTTCAAACTGTGGGGCCAGAGCATAGGCAAGGAGAGAGGGAGGGGAGGAAGGCAGAAGCCAGTCAGTTGGCAGGGCTTCCCCTAGGCCTGTCTTCCCCAGGGACCAGCAGATGGGAGGGTGGGCAGGCACTCACCTCCAGGATAGGGCACATGGCATCAGCTGTGGTCCCGCCTAGGAGGGTGCAGAACTTGTAGAAGGACTCCAGGTAGGCCTGTGCAGAGCATGGGGCTTGCTCAGCCCAAGCAGGGAGACTCTGGGGGGCTTGCCAGGCCTCCTACTCATAGTTCCCCCCTTCCCTCCCCAGTCCTATTCATGTTGAGTCTAAAGATCACAACCATGGACTAGCCATGGCAGCCCCCATGTCAGAGCCCCTGCAACAGCCACAAACTCCAATAACCAGCCAATCAGTGACAGCCTGCTGCCTTGTCCCCCAACCCAAGAGTGACAGAGCAATTTCTGGCTAACTATCTGACTCATGGTCCAGTGCCCCCACACCCTCACCCCACAGAAGGCCAAACTCAGAGAAGGACTCTGTCTCTCCATGTTTTCTGCCTGCTTTTCCCCCAGATCTTCTCTCCTCAACCTCAGAAAACCACATGTCAATGGTCTAGTGAGGGAAGGTTACTCCTGAGAGTTCATGGAGATGGCCTGGACTGGGTGCCCTGGTTCCTCTTTGCCCCCTACCTTACAGAACACTTTCTCCTCCTCCCATCCCCCAGACATCACACAGTAGGAACCAAACTGTCAACCCAGTTCCTGCTGAGAAACGATTATTGCCTACATGAACGTCAGCCCTGCAGAGCAATGGCCGGACATGCGAGCTGCCGGTGGGAACAAGCATTTCCTGCCCAGGCAAACTGGATCTGCTGGGCATGATCAGCCCAGGCCCCAGGTCCCTCCCAGAATTCATTCTTAAAAGCAGCCAGGCACAGGCTTCCTTCCCCACACCTCTCTATTTCAAGGAAGGGGATGGTCTTGCAGCCTCCCTAGAGAACTCCCTTCACTCAGATCCTCCTGGGTCTGATGTGTAGGCATGGTCACAGGAACTCTGGCTTCACAGGCTAGAGCTATTCTTGGGGGCAAGGGCTAGAAAGCATGAAAAGACCTTTGCACCTACCACCAGCTGACTTGGGCCACTGGAGGAAGTGAGTTGAGACCTAGGAGTCAACAAACCCAGGCCCATCCCAGCCAGCAGCACTGGGCAAGCAGGGCTCAGAAAAAGGACTGAGATGACCACTGGGGTCACAGAAAACAAAAGTCTAGGACAGATCAGGGAGTAAAAAGCTGGAAGGGGAGAGTGAGGCACAGTACAGCGGATCCCTAGGAATCAGAGGGTGGCAGAAACAGCTGCCAACCCTACCATGGCTTGGTGGTACTGTTCAGTCCTTCTAGCACTATCCCTAGCAACTTCCTTCCCCATGGCCAGCCAAGCCATGTCCTTCCCCAGGTCTGTTCCATCCAATGGGGTCTACAGTTCCTATCCGTGGGGGAAGCCACCAGCTTTTGCAGAGAGGCTGATCCCACGGTGAGGAAGGCTGATGGGACAGACCCAGACTCTCTTCTGGAGGCTAGGGCAGCTGAAGAAACTGGCAAGACCCCAAAGGCCCTGATACCAAGGTCACATCCCCACCTCCACCCCGTGCCCTGGAGGAATCTGCCAGCCCATGGCTGTTGTGCCAGCTGCCTACAGTTCCCACCCAGTAGGCAGCTGAGGGTCCGCCTAATCTCCCATCTGTGGCCACTGGGCTGGGACATTGCCTCCTGGGCGGGCGGTCCTGGCACGATGCCTGCAGCATTGGATCAATGTTTACAAGCTGGTGCCCAAGCAGCCCTTGCCAGTGACTCCAGCTAAAACCAGTCAGGCCCGGTGAGGGTGTGGGTGAGGCTGGGGGGACAGCCGCACCCCTCACCCTGTCTCAGGGCAGGGATTCCGGCAATAGGCCAGCTAGGCAGGCAGAAGCACTCTTGCTCTCTCTCTCTCTGCTGGCTGGTCTGCCTCCCTCCCTACTATGGGGGTGGATGAGAGCACTTGCTTTGCAAACAGGCTGAGCCAGGTGTGATCCCCCAGTACTGCCAGTGTCTAGCAAGTGGCTTCAGGCAACCCACCCTTTTTCTCTGAGCCCTCAGTTTTCTCATCTTACAAATGAGAAGACTGATGCCTTCCTAGCTCCTAGGGCAGTCTTGAGGACAAAAAAGTTGAATCTTCCTACCTCTGGTCTTATTCCCTCTAATCTGTCCTCCACATTGAGCTAGAGGGGCTTTCTGATGATGCTCTGATCTGTTGGAAACCTTTATTGGCTGGCCCTGTGCACAGGATAAAGTTCAAACTCCGGGCCTGGCATTCAAGGCCCTGGGTGACTTGATCCTGTGCCTGCTTCTTTTTCCAGACCTATCTCCTGCTGTCCATCTGGATCCTACACTTCCACTGCAAACCACTGCCACTTGGTCCATGTTCCACGCTTGCTTCTGCATGTGCTGTTTCCCTGCCAACACCACTGCACCCTCCAGGCAGGTCCTTCACTACCACCAGACCTCCTTGCCTCCACCCTGGCCGAGACCCGTAGAGGGAGACTGGAGGGCCTGGGCTTAGCCAAAAGTCAGCCACCTAACTTCAACCAGGGCAGGTGAGGACCCTCATTATATAGATCTGATAGACAGATGTTCTCAGGGTTAGGTCAGCAGGGCCTTTAGCCCGTGCTATCCTCAGCCCCCCTCCAGGGCCTGCCCACTGCTGACCCATGTTCCTGGCTACAACCCAAAAGAGGTCCTCGCGCAACAGCTTAGTCCTTCGCCACAATTACAGCCCAGTCTATCCCAAGTGTCCCTCACTGGCCCCTAGCCAGCCCTGCTCCTCGCCTCTTTAGGCCAGGGCAGTGCTGACCCAGGAAACCCAAGCCCACTCTATCTCCAGGGGTCACCAGCCTGTACCACAGCCTGGTAAGAAGCAGAAGGTAGGTGGGGGATGAGGATGATGGGACATGGCACTGGCTCTAGGCCTGGGAACCTGACATAGACACAGGGACCTGGCTATGCCTGGCTGGGTCCTTCCTGCACCGTAACTAAGCACACTTGTTGTCTCTGCTCACGTGCCTGTCCTTGCTGGCAACAGTCCAGGTGGGGTGAGCCTGAGAGCTAGGTGGTAGCCCATGACCCTCCGGGATGCAGGGAGAACAGTCATCCAGGAGCCAGCTCTGACAAGCCAAGCTATGGAGCACCGCCACTCCTGCTGATCTTATCTAGGCCCGCCGTGGGCACCTAGGGATGGAGAACCTGTTCCATGAAGCTTTGTGCCCATCATGGGAACCAGAAAGTGAGCAGATAAGCCCCCAGGGTTAGAGCCTGGTACAGCTGCACCCTGCCCCAGCACCCCACATAAATCACTGGCCCACCACGCCCACAGACAGCCCACCTGCAAGACAATCCTCCACTACTTAGAAGGCGGGAGACAATACTCCCACTGCTCACAGTGCAGGGGCACTACCTTGTAGAGCGTGTTGCGGATGATCTCAATGTTCATCTCATCAAGGTCTTGCTCTGAGATGCAGTCCTGGAAAAAAGCCGCTGGGGAGAAAAGACTGGGTGTAAGGGGTGGGTGAGTGTACTTCAGTTAGGCAAGAATGCTTCTCCTGGCCAGTGTGGCTCAGTGGACTGAGCATCATCCCATGGACTGAGAAGTCCTGGTTCCATTCCTGGTCAGGGCACATACCCAGGTTGCAGGCTCCATCTCCAGTAGCGTGCGTGCAGGAGGCAGCCAATAGATGTTTCTCTCTCACATCAATGTTTCTATCTCTCTCTCTCTTCCTCTCTCTCTAAAAAACATCAATAAAAATTCTTTTAAAAAGAAAAGAGCCCTGGCGAGTCTGGCTCAGCAGAGTGTTGGTCTGCAGATCAAAGAGTCACAGGTTCGATTCTAGTCAAGGGCATGTACTTTGGTTGTGGTTCGCCCCAGCCCTGGTTGGGCTTGTGCAGGAGGCAACCAGTCAATGTGTCCCTCTCATGTCAATGTTTTTTCTCTCTCTCTCTCTCTCTCTCTCTCTCTCTCTCTCTCTCTCTCTCTCCCCCTCCCTCCCTCCCTCCCTCCCTCCCACTCTATCTGAAGATAAACAGAAAACTGTCCTTGGGTGAGGATTTAATGGCCCTGGCCGGTTTGGCTTAGCGGTTAGAGAGTCAGCCTGTGGACCAGAGAGTCCCAGGTTCGGTTCCCACTAAGGGCACGTACCTTGCTTGCAGTTTGTCCCTGGCCACGGTTGGGGTTGTGTGGGTGGCAACCAGAAGATGTGTCTCTCTCACATCGATGTTTCCCTCTCTCTCTTCTTCCCTCTCTCCCTCCCTCTCTATCTGAAGATAAAATATCCTCGGGTGAGGATAAAAAAATAAAAATAGCCCTGGCCAGTTTGGCTCAGTGGTTAGAGCATTGGCCTGCGGTCCAGAGAGACCTGGGTTTGGTTCCCATTAAGTGTGCGTACTTCGGTTGCAGTTTGTCCCCGGCCCTGGTTGGGTCGTACGGGTGGCGGCCACTCGATGTGTCCCTTTCACATCGATGTTTCTCTCTCTCTCTCTCTCTCTCTCTCTCTCTCTCACACACACACACTCCTTCCCTCCTTCCCTCCCTCCCACTCTATCTGAACAAAAATGGAAAAAAAAAAGTCCTCTGGTGAGGATAAATAAATAAATAAACAAATAAATAAATAAACTAAAAATGAATTAAAAAAGAAGAACGCTGCTGATATTTAATTATTCCTTCAGGGTACATAGGGACCCTACCACAAGGTCCATCTGGCTGGGTATTGGTCCCCCACTTTGGAAGTGGCAGAAGCAATACTCTGGATTATGTATACTGACCTGAGCATCTCTTCCCTTCTTGCTCCTAAAACTGATTTATAAAGGAGGCAGCCAGCCATAATATGATCTAATCACTGCTGGGGCAGAACCAAGCTCCACCATGCCAAAGACAGGCTTGCATAAGAAACCATGACATCCTCCCTCTTGAGGGGCAATTGTGGATTTGGGGTCTGACGCCCACTTCTCTGCATCGCCAGGAGGACCTGTGGCCCACATTTGGAAAACCAGCCTTCTTCTTTAGGACAAGGAATGAGTTCAACATCTAAATGGTCATAGGCCAGACCCACGGGGCCACTGTCAGGCTGGAAATAGAAAAAGAGCAGGATAAATTCACCCCACTTCAAGGGGAACCTGTGGGCTCACTGGTCTGTCTCTCTCTCTTTTTTTTTTTATCCTCATCCGAGGACATTTTTCCATTTTTTGTTCAGATAGAGTGGGAGGGAGAGAGAGGAAGAGAGGGAAAGAGAGAGAGAAATATCGACGTGAAAGGGACACATCGAGTGGCTGCCACCCACACGACCAACCAGGGCCGGGGACAAACTGCAACCGAGGTACGTGCCCTTAGTGGGAACCAAACCCAGGTCTCTCTGGACCGCAGGCCGACACTCTAACCACTGAGCCAAACCGGCCAGGACTGTCTCTTTTTTAAAAATGGAGAAATTGCCCTGGCCAGTTTTGCTCTGCGGTTAGAGCATCGGCCTGCGGACCAGAGAGTCCCGGGTTCATACCTCAATTGGTACTAAGGGCACGTACCTCGGTTGCAGTTTGTCCCCAGCCCCAGTCTCTCTCACATTAATGTTTCTCTCTCTCTCTTCCTTCCTCTCTCCCTCCAGCTCTATCTGAAGATAAAATGCAAAAAGAATGTCCTCCGGTGAGGATTATGAAAGAAAAGAAAAAAAAGAAAAGAAAAGAAAAGAAAAGAAAAGAAAAGAAAAGAAAAGAAAAGAAAAGAAAAGAAAAGAAAAGAAAAGAAAAGATGGAGAAATTAAAGAAGCCACAAACAGCTCAGAACTACTGGGAGATTCTGTGACAGATGAGGCCAACAGGTAGGACTCAGGCCTCTTTGCATAGGACCAAGTGCAGCTTGGAGCCCAGTGGTTCAACCCTGGAAGCTTCCTGGAGGTAGTGCCCAGGGGACTAGGACTCTGGCTATGAGGACACTAGCTGGTGACAGCCTTAATGCCTTCTACCCAGCCGACACAGCAGGCAGGAGCCACCACTGCCTAGGCGGGGCCCTGCATGCAGGAAGCTCTCAGTTCCCCTTTCTTGGCCTCTAACATGAACCCTATATCCTGCCGGACACTGCATGACCTGGCCCCTGGGACCTGCTGGGTAGAGGCAAGTGAAGCTATTTGCTCCCCTCCTCTGCTCATGGGCAGCCTCCCACTCCTGCCCTCTTTGCGGCCACAGTCTAAGCACCCCCAAGACTCTGAGGGACCTGGGCCTCTGAACACTTTCCTTGAGCTCAGCCCTCCTCTGCATTCTGAGAAATCATTCCGTTTCACAACGTTAAATGATGGTCTGAGTCAGGCCTGGGGGTAGCCTGCCTGACCTAGCTAAAGCAACAGCAAAGGAGAAGGCAAGGTAAAGAAGAAGGAACGGGAGGGGAAATCGAGTGGAACATAAAGGTAAGCAATAGTGGGCAAGCCTCAAATTCTGAGTCAGGGTCACCCCCAGGGATCTGCAAACCCTACAATGAGGCACTGACACTGATGCCCACCTCCTCCCTCCACCACAGTGGCTCACCCAGGGGCGTGTCCACCAGAATGGCATTGTAGAGTTCCGCAGGTGTCTGAGCAATGTTCACGGCCTCCATCTGCTCAAAGCTGCCCAGTGGGTGGCACTTGGGCACAAGCTCAGCAATAGAGCGCTGGTGCAGCGTGCCCGTGATGAGTAGGATCACATTGTCAATCATGTAGCTGTAACTACGGGAGATACACAACAGCAGGCAGCCTGTCAGAGAGGCTGCAAGTTCTGACACCACACCCGTTCCCAGCCTGCACAGGCCACCAGCCCCTTGATAATGAATGCTGCCTTGAGGGTGCTGCAGGGAAGTACCACTGGTTAATCTCCTGCTCAAGTGTGCCCCTACTCCAGCACCAGGAGCATAAAACAGGTATGGCCCCTCCCTTGGTGGAGGGAGGATGGAATCCATGCTCCACCAGTGATTGGGAAACAGGTGTGAACAGTGTTTTGGCAAGACAAAGGAACAATGGGCACGTGGAGGTGAGGCACACTGGCCAGCCTAGGGGATGAAAGAACTGGGAGATAAAAGTGTGTTCTGGGAAGAGGGAACAGTGTGTGCAAAAACCTGGAGGCATTCACTGAGTGACAGTCGCATTCGAGGAACTGAGCACAGCCAGGGTTGGCAGAGAGAAAGGAACCAGGGCAGTGCTGCCAGCAGGCTGGGGCCTGGAGGCTAGTCCTGCAGGCTGGGCTGAGGGTCCTGCTTTCATTTTGAGCACAAGGGATCCATGAGTAGGATGTAAGCAGGGAATACCCCATCTAGTTAGGGTCACTTTGGCTGCTGGGGGGAACAGAGCAGGAGGGAAAGATGGCAAGGGGAGGAAAGCCTGAGGAGTGGGGTGTGGTGAAGCTTCCCTAGGGAAGGTCAGAGGGGAGCCAATGGGAAGGCCCCTCTAGAGTAAGATGCCAAGTCAGGCAGTGACGGAAGCGGCAGAGAGCTGCCCTGTGCAGTCCACTCCAAAGATTGAGCACTGCCTCCTCCTTTAGGGCTTGAGGCCAGGGCCAGGCGTCTGCCCAGGATGGCCTGGAGGAGATCCAGAGACCTAGACAGGAGGCTGGACTCAGGTCAGTCCCAGGCAGAGGCTCCCCGAGGTTCTCTGTTCTGGATAGTACATGGGCACCAGAGGGGGCTGTGGAGCTGGGAAGGGTTGGGGCTGCCCAGCTCCACTTGCAAGGGGCAAGCTCTGTCTCTAACTATTAAGACAATGCCACAGAAGGGCTGAGGCAAGTTCTATGCAGTCACCTATGTGGGGATGAGGTGGAGGAGGGGAAGGTCTTAGGCCATAGTCAGGCTGCAGCAGCCTTAACATTCCTCCAGCCTGCACTAGTGATGAAGTCAAGGCACAAGAGAGCTGACCAGGCCTGGAGGGCACCCATTGAAGGATGAGGTAGAGGCTGCTGCCCTGAATTAGGCACTGAGCATGGGCCTCACCCAAGCTTTGTGTGGGCCACAGCCAGGCCTCTATCCTGAGATAATATCTTGAGCACCAGTGTTGACGCTATCCAAGGAAGACCCCCTGGTAGGAAGTGGCCCACAATACCAAGGGAAGAAAGGGAAGGAGGTTGATGGCCCAGGCTTCAACTCACAGGGCTGGCCATTAGGGGAGCTCCCACAGGGCCCTCCAGGAAGGCGGTAGAAGAAAGAAGCTACAGCTCCTGTCCTGGCCTGACCCCCCTCTTTCCGCCTGCTTGCTGCTCCCCTAGCTCCCACCCGGCCCAGCGCCCTGCTACAACCTCTGCTCTCCTGGGCTTGGGGCCAAGCGGCTGCCCTCTCTCCGCCCCCAGTCTGGCTGGGTCAGCTACAGGATGTGTGCTGAGAAGAGACAGGCCCCCTTCTCAAACTGAGGGCTTCAGACAGGGCCCATTTGCAGCTGCAAACCAAGAGGCCCAAATGGCCAGCCTTCTGACCCTGACCTGATAGCTGGCAAAGGGAAGGCACCTCAGAGAGAGCTTTGTGCCTTGGTCTCTGACCCCAGCTTGCATCTTCTCTACCCTGGACAGTATATCCTTCCTGCCCCTGATGCCTCCAGAATCTCATGTACCCCAGGACCATGCCACACACCACCTCCTGCAATATTCCTGCTTGCACTTCAACCAGCCCCTCTAACCATCATGTTCCCTAGAATCTAAGGATGCTCTTTTACACTCACAATCCTCTGGGCAGGGAGGGGGAAATTAGTACTATCCGGTTGATTCCACAACCACCTACATCATCAGCTGTCAGAGGAAATAAGGCACAGAGAGCAGGCACCAGGCCCTGTCACTGCATAAGGAAGAGGAGCTCTCTGTCACCATGGCCAGTATCCACACACCTCCACCCCTTCCAGGGTTCTCATGCCCTAGGGCTCTACACTCCCCATCTAGCCTCGTCTTCTCAGACAGATCCCCACAAACCAGTCTTTGTTTTCTAAACCTCCCCACTCCTTGTGCCCCAAATGAAATAATTAGTTTATGTTGGGAGTGGGGCTGGGGTCAGGGCCCAACGAAGGTACCTCAGGGTCCTGGCCCCACCTCAGAAGAGAGCCCTGTGGGAAGACTATGCAGTTTGGCTTTGTTGCTCTCCCTGCAGTGATGTGGAACAGGCCAGTTATGACTCACTTTTCAGCCTTGACAGCAGACTTGGGGGCCAGTGGTAGTATCCCCTGGCTGCCCCCAGCCTCTCATGCTAGAAGATCTATCTGCGCACCAAAGAAAATGTTAAGCCAAATAAGAATCAATTGCAATCACACACCCCCAGTCCCTTCTAAGACCCCCTTCTAACCCAGGTTAGGCCAGCTCTGGATGATCCTATGCCAAGTCCAGCACTTCGTCCCCTTGGGTCAACTACAAGGTTGCTGCAGCAGCAGCCCCTGATTTTCTCCCCTGCCCAATGAGAGCCAGAACCTTCTTTCCTAGGAGAAAGAAGACAGGACAGGCCTGGCAGAAATGACACGAGCCCAGCTGTCTGCTTCTCTCTCAAGGACTTCAATAGGCAGGGAAATCCTCTTCCTCCTCCTTGCCTGGCTTCAGCAGCTGCCTCCCAGCCCCCAAAAAAGCCACTCCACTAGTCCTCCCTTCATTTGGCCTCAATAGGAGAGAATGAGGTTCCAGCTGGTCAGCGTCTTCCTCCAGAGGAAGACAGCTGGGGAGTGGACAGGCGGCTGCCCGCCAGGCCAAAGAGGCCCTCATGGGGTGGAAGGGAGGGGGTAGTCTGTATTCCTCTGCCCAAAGGCCCTCCCTTATCCTGTGCCTTGTAGATTCAGCTTGGGCCTACAGAAATCTGTGGTTGGAGTTTAGGAAGACACTTCCTCCAAGAAGTCTTTAAGATTCCCTAGTCAAGCCCTGTCCCTCTGCTGTGCCCTTTGGCGCCACCTGCTGGACCACTGGCTTACTTCCACATATTCACCATCCCAGCCCTGGAGGCCAGCCTGGCACTGGTGAGAAAGCCATTACTAGGTACCCCTGCCAGTCTGTCCATCCAAATCTCCTAGCAAAGATTGCTAGTAACAGTATCTGTGCTCAGTCACTTCTGAGTCCTTCAGAGCCCTGCCCAGTGTGGAAAGTGAAGAGATATCAAGCTATGGTCTCAGCATACCAACTGTAAAGCCTGTTTCCCTTCTACAATCAGGATGACTGCAGTGTGGCCCATAGCAGAACTAGTGAGGCCCTGACCTTCTCCTCATTAAAATCCTGCCCCATGCCCTGGCTGGTATGGCTCAGCGGTAAGAGCATCGCCCATGGACCAAAGAGTCTCCGGTTTGATTCTGGCCAAGGGCATGTACCTCAGTTGCGGTTCATCCCCAGCTCCGGTTGGGGTTGTGCAGCTGGCAACCAGTCGATGTGTCTCTCTCACATCAATGTTTCTCTCTTGCTCGCTCGCTCTCTCTCTCTCCCTCCCTCCCTCCCTCTAGCTCTATCTGAAGATTAATGTAAAAAATATCCTCGGGTGAGGATTAAAAAAAAAATCCCCTCCCTGGCCGATTTGGCTCAGCAGTTAGCACGTCAGCCTGCAGTCCAGAGACCCAGGTTCAGTTCCCGCTAAGGGCGTGTACCTTGGCAGCCATTCAATGTGTCCCTTTCACGTCGATGTTTCTCTCTCTCTCCTTTTCTTTCTCTCCCTCCCACTCCATCTGAACAAAAAATGAAATAATGTCCTCGGGTGAGGATAAAAAAAAAATCCTGTCCCAATCCCAGAGGCTCCCACTTGATGTGAGCCTTCTGGGCCTTGAAGAGCTCCTGTGTGTTCTTCCCCAGGCTCAGGTAAACAGTGTGGGTAAATACCTCTCCCTCAAGGTAGGACCAAGGTCTAGCCCAGGACTCAAACCACAGCAGGTCTAGAGCCATAACCTATAGAGACCCTGCCATCAACCCCAAAACACCAGTTGTGGCCAGCAAGGCTGGAGGGCTAGGATAGGGAGAAAGCCTATCCTGGAAATCTGATGCAGCAGGGCCCAAGGTTGGAGCAACATATCCTGGGAGAATGGCAAGTGTGCTAACAGGCTCACTGGGCACTTGAGGCCATTGTTCTGGGACAAAGCTCCCTTCCAGCTGCCCACTCCAGGCTGGTAGCACTGAGGCCCCTGGCCCAAGAGAAAGATGGTTACCATGCCCAGGCTGCAAGCAGGGAGGCTCAATCAACTAAGGACAAGAGTCTTTGGGGCCCACCTAAAAATCCCCAGTGACCAGACACTTCTTCCACAAGCAACTCTCACAGCTTCCCTTCAGGACCTAGTTTTACATGGGAAAATATCAAGGAATGGCCCAGATCAAGACTCCCTCCAAAGCCAAAAATCCCTAATAGAGGTTCTATCCCAAGTCACACAGCAAGTTAATGGATGGGCCTGAAAGGAGCCCTTGGTGCAGCAACTTATCACATGTTACTGCATGAGATTGAGCTGAATCATCTCAAGACTGATGAGCCTACTTCAAAGGAACCTCTCTCACTTAAGGTCTGTCTGCCCCACACCAAGCAGCTACCTCCATTCCAGCCACCTGCTCTCCCTAGTGGCCTCTCTAACCCCACCTGATCTCAGATTCCTCTCAATGCTGGGAAACCTCCTGTGACCCATGGTTCTATTTGTGGCAGCTGCTCACAGGCCTCTCCAGGAGCTATCTACATTACTGCTGGCACCTACCCCATTGCATCCATATATCTCCCCCTATCCTGGCACTGAGCCTGGCCCAGAGCTGATACTAGTCACGTGTGGTGGCTGAAGGCTGGGTGAGATCTACAAAACCACAGGAGGGTAGCGGAAGTCTTGATCAGCTTCTGCTTCCACACCTTCAGTGACAAGGAACTCACTGCCTCCTGCAGGAGCCCATTCCAGCCACCCTGGGGCAACTCTGAAGGCAACAAAGAGACTCTGAGCAATGGAGCTAAGGTGTGACCTCCGTGGATTCCAATCTCTGCCCCAGCAGGGCCAGCTCTGCCTGTGGGCAGCGATGACATTGTTCCTCCAAGTCTTCACACCCAGGATGGAGCCTCTAGCTGACACTTCCACCACCTTGAGGACTGCACTCTCCTCTCTGGTTACCTTCTTCTAGACATCTGTAGGGTGTGGAGTTCCATGCTTCAGCTGCTCAGGTTGAGTGTATGGCCACCCCCCTCAGTCCAGAATCCCCCTCCCCCAATTCTTCCTCTTAATACCCTTCCCCTCCTCATAGTTACCTTCTCAGGGAAACCTATTCTGGGTCTCAACTTGGGGAGATCCTCAACCTCTATGAAAGGGTTCACACCTTTCGGCAACACCACTCCTCATTCCCAGGTTGAGCCAATTAGAGGAGGTGGAGTGGAGAAGAGCAGCAAAGGAGGTAGGAGTTAAATTAGAGAGACATCATGTGAAGAAGGAGACTGCTGGAAGGGGAGTGAAAGAGGTGTACCTCCTGATTAGGCCTAGAGACCTTTGCCACATGAAAGTCAGTGGTGACCTTAGCCAGAGCCTTGTGGTGGAGTGATGGAACTGCTAGAAGCTGACTGGAGGCTCAAAGGGTGGGGGAAGGTGAAAGAACAGATAGAATATAAAAGTTTACATCAGGCCAAGTATCTCTGTTGGTTAGAACATTGTCCCAATATGCCAAGGTTGAGAGCTAAATCCCCAGCCAGGGTATATACAAGAATCAACCAATGAATGCATAAAAAAGTAGAACATCAAAAATCAATGTTCCGCCCTGGCCAGTTTGGCTCAGCGGTTAGAGCATCGGCCTGCGGTCCAGAGAGACCGGGTTTGGTTCCCCCTCAGGGCACGTACTTCAGTTGCAGTTTGTCCCCAGCCCTGGTTGGTTGTGTGGGTGGCAGCCACTCAATGTGTCCCTTTCACGTCGATGTTTCTCTCTCTCTCTCTCTTCCTCTCTCTCCCTCCCACTCTATCTGAACAAAAAATGGAAAAATGTCCTCTGATGAGGATAAAAAAAAAAAAATCAATGTTCCGCCCTGGCTGGTCTGGTTCAACAGTTGGAGCATCAGCCCGCGAACCAAAGAGCTGCAGGTTTGATTCCCAGTCAAGGGCACGTACCTTGGTTGCAGATTCAATCCCCAGCCCCTGGTTGGAGTCGTGAGGGAGGCAACCAATCAATGTGTCTCTCTCATATCAATGTTTCTCTCTCTCCCCCTCCCTCCATTCTATCTAAAAATCAATGGAAGCCCTGGCCAGTTTTGCTCAGTGGTTAGAGCGTTGGCCTGCGGTCCTGAGAGACCCGCTAAGGGCATGTACCTCGGTTGCAGTTTGTCCCTGGCCCTTGTTGGTCATGCGGGTGGCAACCACTAGATGTGTCCCTTTCACGTTGATGTTTCTCTCTCTCGCTCTCTCCCTTCCACTCTGTCTGAACAATAAAATGGAAAAAATGTCCTCAGGTGAGGATTAAAAAAAAAAGATATTATTAAAAAGTAAAATAAAATAAAAATCAATGGAAAGATATCCTCGGGTAAGGATTTTTTTAAAAAAATCAATATCTCTCTCTCTCTCACCCTCTCTCTCTCTCAAATCAATAAATAAAAATTTAAAAATAAATAAATAAAATTTTAGGCCCCAAGAGATGGGTTTTTAATGGTGTGGGATTTGAGGTCATTTAGATGCTGCACAGATAGAAGTGCAGATTAATGGCCACTCAGGGTCCAGGGAGTGTGGTGAGGGGACAGAGGACATTGGGTGTAGTACCCAAAAGAAGAGGAGAGCACCTCTGCCACTGGACTGGGGTTGGAGGTATAGATGCCATGCTGGGAGGCAGAGTGGCCTCTATTGTCTCCATGGAGCAGGAGGTGGGTCATTAGCCCAGAGAGAAGACTGGGGGATGGGAGATGGATGGTGTTTAAGATGGGAAGATGGTCTTCCCACCCTTGATGGGGGTGCTGACTAGGGAGAGCAAGCAGCTGACTGGGCAGGGACAACCCAAGGCCAACTGAGCTGGTCTGGGTGCATGTCTGGCAGCAAGGATCACCTGCCCAAAGCTGCTGGCTTCCCCAGCTTTGCTTCCAGCAGCGGGAGGTGGGGGAGGGTGCCTCCAGGCTTGAGGCTGCTGGGATTCTTCCAGGGCTGGGAGGCTGCCAGCTGGGCGGGACCATGGGATGGGCAGCCAAGAGACCTGCGGATGTTGGCAGAAGAGTGCTAGAATGATGGACCAGGAAACCTCAGCTGGAGAGGGAGGAAAGTGAAGACAGAGGGACAGCAGGGGAGGAAGCAAGGCCCCGTGTCCTACTAAGTCCGGAATCCGCGTCCCACAAGGGACTAAAAGTGGGCTGGAGGGCCTGAAGGCTGTGGGTAGAGAGGGGGTGTCTGACTCAGCGATTTCAATAGTGGAGCAGTTCCAGGTGGTGACATGGTCTTGGGCAGCCATCTGTGGGGGTGGCTGAAGTGGAGAGCAGAGGAGCGGGTCACTGGAGATGACAAGGTCATGGACTGAGCAGCCACAGGTTCAGACAGGCTGACACGTGGCTACTGAGCTCTTCCTTAGTAAGGGCAGGAATAAGGAGATAGAAAGACTGTAAGCCACAATCACCCATGAATGGAAGGGGTGGGAAGCGACAGCCTGCCACAGGATAGTGCTTGGCTGCTTTAAGCATACTTGGTGCTTGCAGCCAACCTCCAGCAAAGAGCTGGCAGCTGTGTGGCCTCAGTCACGCTCAGAGCTCTCTCCGGTTTCATGGCCTGGCAGGCCGAGACAAAGTCTCTGAGGGCAGCAAGACAGGCCAGGGGCAAGCTACACAGGCAGGTAGCCAAGAGAGGACATCTGCTCTCTGACCACTGGCATGAGGTTGGGTCAGGCCTCCTCTGGCCAGCCTAGCAAGAAAGACCAGAACATTCATCAGGAAACTAAAGAAACCTTGTGCAAACAAGATGAAGGCCAGGCTCTGGCAATAAACACACTTGTATGTTTCCTTGTATGTCCTCAGCTCTGGCCTTGAGGCAAGGGATACACAGGCCCAGGCTAGGGGTTGATTGACAGATGGGGTTCTGTGGTGTAATTCCCCAATGCATCAGCACAAGACACACCTTATCTCTGGCCTCCTGCCTCAGTAGGACCATGTCAGCTATACCTTGACCAGGGCTAGGGCAGTGTTATGAGCCCGCCAGGACAGCGGGAGGACCCTGGGAGGAAAGCCTGTGGCCAGGAGAGAGCCTGCTTCCCAACCTGGTCAGGTTCCCTGGGCCTTTTGGATATCCAGCCTGTGGCCCCCACCTAAGGATGGTACCCTTATAGCTGCAGACCCCATGTGACCATGTGGATCTTGAGTAAGTGGCTGCTCCTAGGGGGTGGGGTATCAAGCAAGCAGCAGGAATAGCCCTGTCCCTTCAAGGACAAGCAGGTCAGGTCCCAAGGAGGAGAGTGGGGGCACCGCAACCAGGGAATGGGAAAAGCTAGGTGGTACCCAGAAGAGTGCCTGAAAATACTGCTCAACAACACACTCACACTCCACCAACTCAGAACACACTCATACAAACCAGCCTCAACTATGCCTCTGCTCACCACTGTGTGAGCCCATCTTTGTCCATCAGGCCCTGGCTCATGGTTCCTGGGAGTCACTATACAGGGGGGCCTCTCTACTTCCCTGTTTCCAGAGGTACACCTGGCAAGCAGAGGTTGCCCTGTCCAAGTGCCCTCCCCTAGCTTGCAGATCCCAAGTCCTTTCCTCTCTCAGCATCTCTAGGAGATTAGAAGAGGCAGAGCTACACCCAACGGTTAGACAATAGGATAAACTGGGCAGCCAAGGGTCATAAGCATGGGGGTCTGGCCAGAAATGGGAAAGGCACCCCCAACCCAATCATCCCCTCTCCCTGAAACCTAGGGCCATGGTCAGAGAAGATGAGGAATAGGCCTCAGCCCAGACAGAGCCAGAAATCCTGAATGGTCCATCCCAAAACTCTGGCTCTTCAGAGCTCTGTCCATCCCCCGATTCCTGACCCTGACATGGGGGTTGGGGGCCCAGTAAGTGTTTATTGTGGGTGCTGTAAGGTGAGTGAGGAAAGGGTTCCCATCATCCCTGGTCTCCCACCCCATTCTCTGTAACACCAGGGGTGTAGGGAAAGGGGCTTCATCCAAAACTACAACATGGGACACTTGCCTGCCCACCAGATTCCCAGTCAGCAGTGAAGTGGCTGGTGATCCTACTCTATGGGTGGTGGCCTGGAGGTCCAGTGTTGCTGAATGACCAGCCCAGCCATATAGCCCAGGAGGACTCTATCGGCAGTGGGCTAAGCCCATGCTAGGCCAGGTCCATCTGGTCCCCCAGGTCCTGCCCAGCTGGGAAGGAGGCAAGGCACACTCACGTAATGAAATCCAGGAAGCTGGCAAGTGGCTCATAGGCATGGTTCCTCATGTGGCGGAACTCCACCACCATCTTCTCCTTAAGCCGGTCATCAATCACTGACACTGTCAGTGGTGACGCCTCGTTGGCCAGGAAGTTGCCGTAGTCAGTACTCTGCAGGTGCAGCTTCAGGTCTGAAACCCAAGGGTGGGGTGTGAGAGCCGGCCATGCTGAGTCTCCCCAGAGCCCTGAGTCCCCATCCCCAACCCGATTCTGGCCCTAGCCTCTCCCTTGGAGTTGAGTCCTGCTGTTCCCTGATTTCCTGTCTCCAACTCCACCTCCCTGTTGGCTCAGGGCCTACTCCAAAGCAGTCATCCAAGGCCCTAGAGGTGCCCCAGACCCTTGGGCCACAAGCCAGTATACTGTCCAAGCACAATACAGAGTCTAAGCACAAGTAGAACCATTGTTCCTACAAATGACAAGACCTGGGAAACCCTGACCTAAGGTGCCATTCATAAGCCTTTGAGACCCTTCTGCATGGTGGGCTCTAGGATGACCCTAACCAGGAGCAGAATAAGACACAGGCCCTGCCTTCCAGGGCCTCAGGGATAGCAGAACAATTCAACATATCCCCAGGCAGAAATAATATATATGAAATAAAGGAGATGCCATATCCCTGGGGATAGAGTGGAGAGGGCACCAAGAGAGGACTGAGAGGATGAGAGGGCCACAGCAGAGGACAAGGACGGGAAAATACTAAGGTAAACAGCCAGGAGGATGGTGTAAGTGACAAGTGGCAGAAATGTAAAAAATGTGTTAGGGGGAGAAGATGCTGAGAAAAAAGACTGGCCTTGCCTTAGGGGTGGCAGGGCAGACAAGCCAATCCTACAGGCTCTCCTGAGCTCTTAGGTATAATGGTGAAAGAAAAGGGAGGAAATGACAGAGGCAGGACAAGTGAGACTCAGAAGATCATGGCAACAACCTAACAGTCTCTCAGCTTTCGCCCTTGCTTCCCACCACCCAGTCTATTCTCCACACACAGCCAGAGTGATATTCTTAAAATACAAAGCAGACCACATCAACTATCTGTACATCCTCACCTCAGGGCCTTTCCCTGTCCCCTTGCCTGGAAAGTGATGACTGCTCTTCACACCCCCACTTCAGAGGCCTCTCCTACAGCCCCATCACCCTCCACTTGTGCTAGTTTTCTTTGTAACAAATATCCCACCTCACACAGGACATATAAGCTCCATTAAAGCTGAGGCTTTTGGTCACTGTGGTATCCTAGAGTCTAAAACAGAGTAGTTCTGGTGCGTTTTGATGCCCAGTAAAGAACTGTGGAATGAATAAAAGACTAGGGAGAGGGCTGGTAAAGACAGCAGAAGGGTTACTCCTGAATTTTGAAATAGGAACACTGTACCAAGGACAGTGGCTGAGAAGGGAATGTGTGTGTGTGCATGTGTATATGAAGGCACAACAGCTGGGGCTGGCATCTGCTGCAGGTGACTGCATGTTTTCTGTCCACTGGGGAAGTTACCCGGAGGACAATAGGAAAGGTGAACATTTCCACAGGACCCCCTGACCAAGGCTTTCGTGTGTGTCCATGAGTCTATAAGGTCATGCTATTCTGGGCTGCTTAAAGAGGAAAGAGTAGGGCACATAACCCATCTATAGGCTTAAGGGCCCCCTGTGATGACCCTCCTTCTGTACCCCGTGAAGAGAAGAATGCTCCCAGCTAAAGTCAGACGTGCTAAAGTAGAGATGCAAGAGCATGTGGGAGGGAGAGAGGGGAGGAAGGGAGAAGTGTGCATGGTGCTGGAGTAAGACCCCTTCCACCTGCATCTCTGGGTGGCACCCAGGTAGCAGGCAGCACTCAGCTCCTCCGTGGTTCCTGGGTACACACAGAGTAAACTTTAAACTCATGAGGGCTGTAGGAGGCCTGCACCATGTACTGCTTTTACCATTCACACCTACTTTTCTATGGCCAACCAAAAGGGGAATAGAACTAAAGGCAAGGTGGAGCAGGGAGAAGCCAATAGCCTGCTTTGCCACATGATTCTGCTGCCTTTTTGCTCAAAAGATGTGCAAACTCATACAACTGACCCTCATTTATCATGGTTAATCAGTTCCAGACTCTACCGCAAAGTAGGATTCTTTATTTATACGAGTCGTCCCTCACCACCTCGCACTTCAACTTTAGCGGCTTCACTTTATCACAGTTTTTTCAAATATAGTATAGTATAGTATTTGAAAAAACCGTGATAGAGTGAAGCCACGAAAGAAGCGCGAGGTGGTAAAGGACAACTGTATGTCCTTACCCCAGGCAGTCTGTCACAAGCCTCTGTCCAGGTCTCTACTTCTCCCCATCCCCACCACAGTCTGGCCAAGGCCTGCTTATGCCTAGAATAAAACATGGATGTAAGGTGCTTTGCTCAGTAATATTTGACTATTCATTTGGTTGTTACAGAAAAATTCTTAACTGTAACTAATGGTTGTTGATGTAATAGTGTATCACCTGTATTTCTACCTCTAATAATGGGCTTCATGTGCTAGATGTTAATATCCTTGACTCTGGGCAAGGGCACAAACTCTTTTAAAAGAAACATGGTTTCGCCCTGACCGGTTCGGCTCAGCGGTAATTATGTACATTCATCTATCAATAAACACTGTGATACTTAAAAAAAAAAAAAGTGGGTGGAGGCTCTGGTCCAGGCACAGCAGGTGCTCAAATCCCCACTAGAAGAGGTTATGGAGCAGACAGCAGCTGGAAGCCTAGCCTGACCCAAACCTGTCCACTTCTCTCCCTTTCACTTACTTGACAACTTCCTCACTGCCTATTACCCTCTCCCCTCTCCAGTCCCCACTAACTCCATCCAACACCTGGCATTGGTCAGGAGGGAGTCAGCACCCCCAACATAAGTGGGAAGCAAGATCCATTTTAACTAGAAACAGATGGGGCCCTGGTGAGTACAGCCCCCTGCCAGGAGCAACATGTGTGCTGGACCTTCTAGGCACACCCATTTCACAGACTCAGAAAACGGAAATCAGAAGGAACATGAAAGTTGACCAGAGTCCAACAGTCAGATGTAGAGGGGCTGAGATGTAGATCAGGCCTTATGGACTCTGTCCATCCCCACCTCTGGTCTCCTCTCCTCCCTTTACATACTTGACCACATTCTCCCACAGTCATTGGCCCAGGGTGGGCCTTTTAAATATAGACATATAGCCTGGCCTGAGTGGCTCAGTAGCTGAGTGTCGAACCATGCATCAAGAGGTTACCGATTTGATTCATGGTCAGGGCACATGCCCAGGTTGTGGGCCCAATCCCCAGTGTGGGGCATACAGGAGGTAGCCAACCTCATCGATGTTTCTATCTCTCTCTCCCTCTCCCTTCTTCTCTCTCTCTAAAATCATCTAGAAAAAAAAATTTTTTTTAAGAAAAAAAATATATAGACATACCTTAGTCCCAGAAGAGCTGGCAGGAGGCAGAGAGGTGAGAGAAGCCAGAGCCTGCTCCTTCTATGACCTCAGGCAGCCTGGACACTCACTGTCCACCTGACAGAGGCCTTGGCCTGTCATGACTCACTGGCGATCCCCTCTGGCATCACTTGTAGTATCAGCCATTCCTTGAGAAGCTAGGAACCTAGAGGGTAAAGCCAAGGGGTGGGCTCTCCTTTGCACACCCCTCCACCCCTGGGGCTTAGCATGGGCCTTAAAGCAAACACTCCTGTGCCTTGGCTGCTTCATCTTGCTGACGCTGCATCTGGGGAAGCCACGGCTCCCAGCACTGCTGGAAGGCAGACAGCCGGGTGGTTTCTGCTGGCGTTTGTCGGATCAGAGCAAACCCGGGAGACTCTACCGAGAATCCTTCCCAAAGCCTGAGAGTCTTCCTTACCAGGAAACTCATTTTTAAAAGTCCCCAGGGATGCTGTCAAAGGCCATTCCAAACCACTTTCCCTGGCCAAGCCTCATGTCTCCCTGTGACCCAAGGAGAGGGGATAGCCTGCCAGCCAGGAAGATGACTTGGATCCCTCAGCTCAGCCCACACAGGACTTCTGAACCAGCTCTGACCCTATTTGAGAAACCTGGAGGTTGAGCCCAGTGGCTGGCAGCCCCAGGCCCTTTAGACAGTCCTCAGGGCCGGGACAAGGCCCATTAGAAACCTCCCTGCCACCCCCACCCCCAACTTCCTGCTCTCTCTCTGAAGGATGGGGGGGGGGTGACTGAGGGGGTGGGATCTGAGCACAGGAGGAGAGGCCTGGAACTTGTTGAGAGCTTCGTGGGAGACCTGGCCACCCAGCCCTGGCCCAGCCCCCAAGGGCAGCTGAGGACGCCAGGGGCTCTAGGAAGGCAGGGGCTAGTTCTGCTCTGTGCCATGAGCTCAGCAGCCTGACAGCCTCAGTGATGGCCCCAGAGAGCCCCAGACGTGCCTGGGCTGAGGCTGAGCAGTATTCTGGTCAGCACAGACTCAGGAGACTGCTCTGGTCTGCCCACATGCCCAGCTGTCTACCCCAAATCCTCCCATCCGTGGCCCGGCACCAAGGTCTGGTCAGCTTGGGATCTCTCACAGCAAAAGACTTCCTCAGGATGATTTCTCATGTCCAAGAAGATGCTGCTGCTATCAGAAAGTTCACTCTGCAGTCTCAACTACATCCCTCCGCAAAGGAAGCTGTCCAACACAGCTTCCCAGTGCCTCCAGCCTCCTCTCAGGGCCTTGGGTCTGCACCTCAGCACCCCTCACCCTACCCAGGACCTTTCCATATCTCTTCCACTTCCCAGTGTTGCCTGTCCTGATTTTCTAGTGACTTTCTCCCAACTCCATTTCCTGGCACCATCCAGGCCTCCTCACCACCACAGTGCCCTTTTACTGGCCTCCTGCCTCACATCTTGGCTCCTGCTTTCCCAAGTCCATTCTTCACATTATTACAAGAGTGAAGTCCTTAAATGTGTCATTGTCATCTTTACCCAGCGGCCCCGGTGGCCCCAGAACTAGAGGCCTGCCTCCACACAGCCTATGAGGCCCCATGCCCTCAGTCCTAGCACTGCTTCAGCCTCAGCCCTGGATTCTGGGGCCCTACCAGTGCTATTCTCCACCTAGGGTGACCTGCCTGTGATCTCTGCCCCAAGCAAGTGCTCCAGGGAAGTCCACAGGATGCCCTAGAGAGAAGCCCTTGAAGTGTAGGAAGCAGGGCTGCTTCCTCAGGCCCAGTTGGGAGGGCACACCCCCAGCCTGGAAAGCGAAAGCCCCTGCCTGTCCTCTTCTACAAGGCACCACTGTCCACCTTGAGATCGCCTGTATCAGAGACCATTGCCCCAGCTCCAACAGGATATAGCTGAGCTCTCTGAAAGTGCCTGGGCAGGCTGCAGCCCAACATCGACCTGGCATGGCTCTTCCTCCCAGGGCTCCTAGTTAGGACACCAGATTCAAGCTGGCCCATAGTTTCCATCTGTCCCTCCATCTCCTACCTACTCCTCAACCCAGGTCTTCTGGTCCAGGACCCCTCAGCAGCAGATCCCTGACCCCAGCTGGCACCTCTGATTACCACACAAGCCCCTGATTAACAGGGGGACATGGGGACTAGTAGCCTGATTTATACTCTCTGGAGGACAAAGTGTGGGCTTGGCAGCCAGCCCCAGCCAGGCCTTGAGAGGTGGCAGCTGGGCAGCCCTGCTCTCCATCCACTTTCTGAAACCTCTCTCAGATCCTGCCAGACCTGAAAGTGATCTTTCATCTTTCAGCCCCTCCAAGGCTCCCAAGGGCAGGAGACATGTGGCCTCTCTAGCTCCCACACCTCTGCAGCCCGTTCCCAAGGGCCCCAGGGAGACAGGAAAGGAGGGTCTTGGCCCCACACAGTCCAGGGCTCAGCAGGCATAGAGGCAACCCCTGGCTCAGTATACTAGGCGGGGCAGCCCCCTGCTCTAGACTCACCATGGCCTCATGGCCCACGGAGGGACCCTGCTGGCCAGCTGGCCACAGTAGAATGTGAGAGGACAGCGTGTTCCCAGACTTCACTTCTGCTTTTCCAGAGGTCACTCAACGACACTCTCCTGGGGAGCTCAGGGGTTTTCAGGAATTGCGGCCTGCTGAGTGAAACCAGATGGGCAAATGTTCTCCCTAAAACATAGTGTGCCCACCCTGCCACTCCCTGTGAGTGTGGCAGGGCATTGGAGCCTGTTATATCTCTCCCCTGGGCCCAGGTGAGGGCTCTGATTTGAAGGGACTGGACTTGGGCTCTAGCACCAATACTCATTCTGCCCCAGAGGCTCTCTGATGCTGCAACTTCCAGGGGCTCAAAGCAGGGAAACTCAAACAGATGGACAGATGTGGCCAGATGGCCAGGCTGGTGGCTCAACAGAGCCAGAACCCACCCCCCTCGGCAAATATGCTGTGCCTGAGTCTCCTCTGCAGGCTCTGGGGGTGGATGAGACCTCTTCTTCATATCAGCTCCAAAGCAGATGTGTACACTGGCTGCCTGGCTTGCAAGGTCAGAGCACTACATCTGGAACTCCCAGTGTGGGAGCCACAGCATGAAAACCATTAACCCTGGGTTTACCTGGAGCCTGCAGCACAGACTAAGCATCCTCTTCACCTCTAGGCCAGAGTGTATCATAGGCTCCCTGCAAACCTCATGCAATACCAACTAACCCAGAGTTTCAATTCTTCCTATCAAATGTCAGTTCTGCTTAACCTCTCTCAGGTGCTGCCTGCTGTTCCCCATCCAGAGCCATGGCACTGGCCCTGACCCAACTAAGGTGTCCATGGCCTCTTGCCCTGGCCAGTGCAGGGTCCACCCATCATCAGTTAGCTGGTCCATGCTATAGGGTGCATGAAGAAGCCGCCCTCTGCAGCATCATTTTGCTGGATTACTGGTTTCAGGATATTATTTTGCATGTGGCTGAATGGGGCAGGGGCGAGAGAATCTGGGCTTTGGAGCCACAGTCTCCTGGGTTCGAATCCTATCCCACAGCTTGGCCCTGGACATCCTGTGGAATCTCTCTGAACACAGGCTATGGGCTAATCACCTAGTTAAAGTCCTTATAGTGCCAGCATCCCGGGGCACCCGTCATAACCCTAAATAGAGGCAGTGTTGTACATAGAGAACTGAGCACAGCCCACCACAGTCCACCTCTCCTGGCAGAGAGGATCCCACCCAGAGCTTCTCGACTAATACCCTCAGTCCTAGTCAGGTGGTCTGTGTGCTTGACTTCAAGCCGTTGCTCAGGCTGTCACTCAGGGCTCCACGGAATGCCCCTACCCTTCCTTCCCATGGTCTGTCCCTTCCCTTCCTCTGGGGCTCAGGCATGCCCCACCCCCCATCATGAAGGCTGTGGGGGGGCCTCATGAAGCCTGGGCATGCAAACACATAGGCCCCACTCTGCTGTCTCCTGGCAGAGAAGGAGCAGGGTTGGGTTGAAATTTGGGATTCCCGTTCCCAAGCCCATGTTTCACCTCACCTATCAACAAGATTGCACAGAGCTATGTGTAGCCCCAGGGATCTGGTCAGAGTCTAGGACCCAACTCTACACTACCTGCCACACCCTGAGCTGCTGCCCTGGGGGTCACAGGAGCAAGCAGAAGGTGGTGCAGCCAAGGGCAACTTCTGTTCCATGGGAAGCCCCCAGGCTGGTGGGCCAGCAGTCTTGGGAAGAACCTGGAGCCTACTGCTAGCACAGCAACATGCAAGTTACTGGGCTTCAGCTGGCATAAGGCAGAGCTCCTGCAGGAAGAGGACAGGAACTTCTCCTTCCTTGGTTCCTGAACCAGCATTTTATTTCATGCTGGGGCCTTTCAGTGAGGTGAAGCATTCACAGAAGGGGATGGGTCTGATCTGCAAAGGTGGCCCAGCTGATACCTGAGGCCAGTGGCACCACCCAACAGCATATCAGATATAGGGATCAAATGGGAGTGTCACTCTCCATGTCTGGGAGGCAGCAGGATGTCTGACCCAGGTTCACCACCCTTCTCCTTGCTCTGAGACAGGTGGTATAGCCACATTTAATTACCCTCATGCTCTCAAGAACACCTCGTCCCTGTGGCTGGAAGAATGAAAGCATCTCTCGTACTCCATAAGGAAGTCAACCTATCCAACAGTCAGGAAGGAGGATGCCAGGAAGGCGACAGTCCCATGTGCCAAAGGGAGGGGCTGAACTGGTTACTACTGCACCCAGGGCAAGTTCCAAGAAGTTCTCCTCTGACTGAGCAGAGATCTGCCTGGATAGCCCCTCACCAGAACATCCCACCCTGGCTCCACAGGACATGTCTCAGGAGACAAGGGCTTGAAGGGCAGCTTCCCTATGTGTTACACCACCACAGCCCTGCCTGGGAATCAGCAGACTCAGCCTCGCCCTGGAAGGCAGAGGCCAGACCTCTGCTGCTGCCATGTACTTTGACCTTCAGCAAGTTCTTTCTTCTGTAGGTTTGCCACCAGTTACAGAACCTGGAGGCCGGAGTGGATCTGGGGCCGCGAGAGTTTCTTTTCATTTTCCCAAAGATGTAAGTTTGCCTGAGTGTGAGTGACAGAGGTAAAGTGGACCAGAGTGGCTAGGTGCCAGGCAGCCCAGGGAAGGCCAGCTGTGGCAGTGAGCTTGCTCAAAAGCTGGCCTATCATGTCTGGCTCTCATGTCTGCTGGCCCCCACTGCCTGAGCAATCCTGTAAGCCTTTGATGCGGGGCTTCTGTTCTACATGCATAGGCCTCTGGACACTAAGGAAAGCTGGAGCTCACTTGGATGGGGGGGAGGGCAGTTTTATGGCTCCCAGAGTCTATTCACCATAGGATTAAGCCAGGTCAGGCTGAATCCTGACTGGAGCATTCTGCCAGCTCCACAGTACCTGGAGCCAAAGCTATGGAAATATTCATTTTGCTTAGACTTAGGCCTTATGGATGGGCTCACAGGATCAAGTCTCATTTGGGGCTGTGAGCCATGCTGCTCTCAGCACAAAGCCTCATTCCCTGCAGCTCAAAGAAACTGGTCTGTGCAGCCCAGGCCAAGAGCAGAATTGATCCGTTCCATACCTATGCCCAGCAGAGCCAAGAGGCTTGAGCCAGGCAGGAAGTGGAAGGAGCAGTTAACATCCAAGCTGGTCCTGTACAGGACTCCAGACCCCCTTACCTACCCTGTTCAAGGGCATGGCAAAATATGTGCAGGGGAAGCAGTAATATGCCACACTGAACATGATCAGCATTGTGGACCTAGGTCAGCCCCTGGGAGAGAAGTGGTCATCTGCTCAGGTTGCCTCATAGAAGAAGCTAGGTCTAAACAATGTAAGCAATGGAGAAATGGCAGTGACGTGGAGCCTGTGCCAGGCCTGAAGGATATACTCCAGGACCCTCATTTCCCCCAGGCTTAAAGGATTAAGGGTCAGGGAAATGAGGGAGCCACAATCCATGACCAGGAAGCCTAGGGCTATGTGTGCCGGGTCACATATTATGGCTCACCCATTTTCCTCTACTCCGAAACCTTTAATCTCCAAGCTAGAAGCCACGTGGCAAGGCATGGGGGTAATGGCAAGGGCCCCAGAGGAAGGGCCTTTTTCACCTGACCACTCCTTCCTGAGCTGGGAGCCAAGCACACAGAGGCCTAATTCTTCAGTGAATGAACAAAGGAATATATCAGAGAATGTAGTGATTGCACAGGAGAAGCCAGGATGTGTGTCAGCAGATCATGGGCAAGCCTATGGGCCTCACCTGGACCCAATTTTCTAGGTAAAATAAGAGACCTGAATAAGGTTACCTCCAGGGGCCTGGCCAGCTCTGACACTCTACCTGGCCGGGCCTGGATCACATTGACTCTCTGCAACCCCAGCCCTGAGGATCCCTCAGGAGCTCAAGATGAGCCCAGAGACTTGGGTAACCATGGGGCAGCCCTAGGAGAACTACCCGCAGGTGCAAGAGAGGCCTGGGGCTGGGGAGCCTCTGAGCAGCCACCAGAGCAGGGGCAGACAGAAAAAGCCAAGCTGCAGCAGTGAGGACACCACAGATGACTCCTCAGAGGGGAAAGCCCCATCTACCAGCCAAACACAAAGCCTCAGCTGAGTTCAAGGTCTGAAAAACATTGCCTGAGTGGCCAAGGTCTGGGCAAGTGCCAAAAACCAGGTCAGAGTTGGCCAAGAAATCAGTGCCCAACACCCAGTCAGGGCTGTTCCTCCATACAACCCTTTCCCCTGTCATAATTCTGCCTGCCATTCCTTAGGACCACCAGTGTATACGTGGGGATAACCCCAGCCCAGCCCCTCAAGCTGCAGGGTGAGCTGCAGGGTCTGGATGCAGACAGGCAAAGTAGGCATCAGGCTATGCAACAGCAGCCTAGCCTACTAAGTGGCCCTTCAGGGACTTGATTGTCATACCTCTAACAGAGGAGGAAGGCCAATATTCCAGTGAAGGATAGATTTTTTCCTAAAAAATCATCCAAGGAGTAGGTGTTGAATGAAATAGAGCCAAGGAGGCCAATGGAACACTCCCCCCAAAATTGGAGTGGAGGAGGAAGATTGTCAGTCACCTGATAACCCTATTCCAGCATGATGTGTGTACCTGGAGTACCTATAGAGTTCTGGGTACCTGGTTTGGACTTTTTCCCTAAGTCACCCTACATGCATGTACCTGCCACATACACTCCTACATGTCTGCCAAAGAGCTGAAGGAAGCTGGGAGGAGTCTGTCCTGAGGATGAATTTTCCCTCTCCTGAAGGGACCACAGTGGCAGGACAAGAGTAGAGACCATGTGAAGCGGAGTGGTGCTTCAGGGAGCCTGGAAAGCAAAGCCCTGACCTATCAACAGCCTCAAGCCCCCAATACCCCTGGTTCATGGCTAGCACAATGTGCTGTAGCTGCTGCTCTGACTTGACCTTGAGCAAGTTCCACTCCATGACCAGCTGGTGTGGCTCAGTGGTTGAGCATCAACCCATGCACCAAGAGGTCGCCGGTTCAATTCCCAGTCAGGGCACATGCCCAGGATGTGGGCCCAATCCCCAGAGGTGGGTATGCAGCAGGTGGCCAATCAATGTTCTCTCTCTCTCATTGATGTTTTTATCTCCCTCTCCCTTCCTCTCTCTCTAAAAATCAATAAAGAAAAAAAAAATATTTTTAAAGAACTGCCAGCATGACCCAGGTGGAGGTAAATGAGGACAGCTAGGTGGTCAAGGCTGGAGCAGCCTGCACTACACACCAAGAAAGAGAGCATTAGAGAACTGTCCCCTGGCCTGCCCCTTCCCAACCCAGGAAGCTGGGGCACAGGGAGATGAGGATGGGAAGAGATGGACAGACAGGAGAAACCATGCCACGAGCCCTACTTAATCTAAGTTCAACTGGAACTTGGGTGAGGGAAGCAGGGCTCAGGGAAGAGATCCGGAGGGAGAGCGACCATAGGCAGGAGTTATTCAGAAAAGCAGAGGAGACTTAGCTGACTCACTGTTCTAGCCACATTCCCTACCCCAGCTCTCTGGTAGCTGAGTGGTCCTGGTGCACCCCCTTGTGGCCAAAGGGAGGATGGCACTGCATCCTCTAGTTCTAGCTTTCTCTCAACACATCCTTCCAATTTAATCACTGCCTCAGCCTCCTGGTCTGCATCTCCCCTAGACATGGATCCCTGGTGGAGTAGACTGCAGGCACCCACAGAAACACGCAAGAATGTGACATAAAGAAGAAGGGAATAGCCCTGGCCAGTGTTGCTTGGTGATTAGAGTGTCGACATGTGCACTAAAGGGTCATGGGTTCAATTCCTGGTCCAGGGTATGTACCTGGGTTGCAGGTTTGATCCCTGGCCCCAGTTAGGGTGGGTGAGGGAAGCAACCAATTAATGTGCATCTCTCACATCGATGTTTCTCTCTCTCCTTTCTTCTTCCACTCTCTCTAAAAATCAGTGAAAAAATATCTTCAGTTGTGGGAAGGAGACAGGAGGAGGAGGAGAAATAAGGACAGGTCTGAGGTGGACATGAGTCTGGGAAAGCCAGAATAGAAATGAAGCAGTCTTGAGTCTGGTCTGGAGGGATTGGTCTGTCTTGTACTGGTGAAGACAGAGGCTTCTGAGGCATAAGACTGAAGAGGACAAAAAGGAAGCTTGAGCATCCTCAGTCCTCTACATTCTGGTTCTCCAGCTTGGCCAGATCCTCCCAAGTTTCCAAATCCCTTTATCCACCTCCCTACCTGGTTTCTAATATCCAATGCTACATCTAAAAAAAACAAGTGCTGCCAGGCCGGAGGGGCTCAGCTGGTTGTCATCCCATGCATTGAAAGGTTACCAATTCAATTCCTGGTCAGGG
This sequence comes from Molossus molossus, assembly GCF_014108415.1. Lineage (NCBI taxonomy): Eukaryota > Metazoa > Chordata > Mammalia > Chiroptera > Molossidae > Molossus > Molossus molossus. Next base: position 37,444,472 of record NW_023425357.1, on the reverse strand, counting down.
CACATGCCTGGGTTGTCAGTTTTGCTCCCCAGTCAGGGAGAGTATGAAAGGCAGCCAACTGATGTTTCTCTCTCACATCAATGTTTCTCTCTTTCTCTCTCTCTCTCTCTTTTCCTTGCTCTAAGTATGTCATTGGATGAGGATTTTAAATAAATAAATAAAGTGCTTAATAATCCAGAAACAGAACAGTTGAGGACATGGTGCACCCCTCTAGGATGGGGGTCTCAGCTTCTCTTCCTCTGTACCTCAAAGCCTAGTACCCTGCCAATATCAATAAAGCATTGTCACTTATCCAATCATAAAATATCTATTGAGCATTCACTAGGCAATGTGCTATTGAATCCTAACAACCTGCAATTGATTTTTTTCATTTTACAGGGGAGCAAACAACCTTCAAGGCGTTAAATCACATGCTTAGCATCATGCTGTTGGCCAGAAAGGGAGCCATGGTCTGCCTGAAGCCTGGCCTCACACAAAACTCAACCCTGACCCTGAGCAGGCACAGATGATTTACAAGAGAGACAATTACATTATGTGCATTCTTGATGTAGACCCCTCCTAAAAAGCTAGCGTGTGTCTGGCAACTGAGCCCAAAGCATGAGAACAGCCACAAGTTAGAAAAGGGGTCTGGGTCTATAGCAGGCACTCTGACCATGGCAGGAAGGGTGAGGGGGTGGCCTAACAGGGGGCCAGGCACAAAACTATTGGAGGTAGACCTGGGCCCTCAGAAACAGCAGTTCTGTTCCATCTCAAGTTTAATAGCCCTCATGCAGGAATAGTTCTGCTGCTTAGAAAGAAGAGAGAGAGCGAGAGAGAGAGAGAGAGAGAAGGGAGGGGGAAAGGGAAGGGAAGAAGGAAGGAAGGAACAAAGGAAGGAAGGAAGGAAGGAAGGAAGGAAGGAAGGAAGGAAGGAAGGAAGGAAGGAAGGAAGGAAGGAAAATAAATTCTAGAAGTGTTTTATGCAGAATGTTTTTTAAAATAAGGTGTTGAGCCTGGTTGGTATGGCTCAGTGGTTGAGTGTTAATCCATGCACTAAGAGGTCCTTGGTTCAATTTCCAGTCAGGGCACATGCCCAGGTTGTGGGCTCGATCCCCAGTGAGAGGCAAGCAGGAGGCAGTCAATCAATGTTCTTTCTTATTGATGTTTCTATTTCCCTCTCCCTCTCCCTTCCTCTCTCTCTAAAATCAATAAAGAAAGAAACAATTTTTTTAAAGGTGCCGGCGGCCCTGGCCGATTTGGCTCAGCCGTTAGAGTGTTAGCCAACAGACCAATGAGTTGCGGGTTCGATTCTGGTCAAGTGCATGTACCTCGGTTGTGGTTCATCCCCGGCCCTGGTTGGGGTCATGCAGGAAGCAGCCACTCAGTGTGTCCCTTTCACATCGATGTTTCTCTCTCTCTCTCTCTCTCTCTCTTCCTCCCACTCTATCTGAACAAAAGTGGAAAAATGTCCTCAAGTGAGGATTAAATAAATAAATAAATAAATAAATAAATAAATAAATAAAATAAAGATGTTGCCCTGGCCGGTTTTGCTCAGTGGTTAGAGTGTTGGCCCGCAGACCAGAGAGTCCCAGGTTCAGTTTCCGCTAAGTGCACGTACCTCGGTTGTAGTTTGTCCCTGGCGCCAGTTGGGGTTGTGTGGGTGGCAGCCATTCAATGTGTCTCTCTCATATTGATGTTTCTCTCTCTCTCTTCCTCCCTCTCTCCTTCCCGCTCTATCTGGAGATTTAAAAATGCAAAAATGCCCTCAGGTGAGGATAAATAAAATAAAGGTGTTGGGGCCTTTCCCTCTTTTCCATCCAGAAACACTGGTTATCCAGAAAGCATTTTTCTCTTCAAAGGTCCTGGATAGCTGACATTTGCCTATGCTGAGGCCATCTCAAAAGGCCCTAGGCATAAATAAGTTCAGACACTGGCACCATCTCAGAAACCAGACCCAAGAAATCATTGAGTAAATCCAAGAAAGAGCAAGTTCTGACACAACCCCCTGGGTAAAATGGGGGTTACCAGTTCCTATGTGGACTGTTACTGGCTTGACCATAAATAGCTTCCCAAATACTATCAGTCTAAATTATATATTAGTATAAGATGTAATCTTGTAAAGGGAATGCAAGGGGTGGGGCTAGGGATGAGGAGACAAATGAAAGAAAATGGCCAGGTGAGCGGTGAGCAAGGGAGCTGTACTTGGATAGGGGCCCTGGGGCTCTGGCCTAGGTGACGTGAAGTGTCCAGCCCTGGCCTGGGCCCTCACACACCATCCCCAGGGCTCTGAATCTTCAAGTGTCAAGAGAAGGGGCTTGATGAGGGTTCCCTAAGACTCAGACCAGCCCTACAATGCTGCAAACCAAAATCTGGAAGTCAAATTTTCAGGGTCACCAGCAGGGGGTCTCAGCTTGGACAGCTGTTGGGTGTACCTTCCCTTTGTTTACACCCAATGTTTTATTTTTCCTTATTTCAAATTCTTGTTTCCTTATTTTAGATGTCAAATGTTTTAAATTATAAAATATCTGACCATTGTAATACATTCAAACAATGGAAGGGTATATAAAATATAAATTAAAATATTCCCCTCTAGCCCAGCAGGTATGGCTTAGTGGTTGAGCGTGGACTTATGCACCAAGAGGTTGCCAGTTCCATTCCCAGTTAGGGCACGCCTAGGCTGTGGGCCCGATCTCTAGTAGGGGGTATGCAGGAGGCAGTCAATTGATGTTCTCTGTCATTGGTGTTTCTATTTCTCTCTCCCTCTCCCTTCCTCTGTCTCTAAAATCAATAAAGCAAAAATATTTTAAAAAAATAAAATAAAAGATTCCCCTCTGCTCTCCCCAGTCCTCCCCAGAGGCTGCCACTCTAAACAACTTGTATCTATGCTTCTGAACACTCTTCCACGTACATTCAACTAGTATTCTACTAAAATTGGAATATATTATAATTATGCTTTGCAACTTCTCACCTAACAGTGTATCTCTAAATCAGTCCTTATGGAACTTTAGGCTTTTGAGTACTTGCATAGTATTCCTGTGTAAGTACATTTGATGGTTTATTTAATCACACCCCTGTCGATGTATATCCTATTGGTTCTAACAAGTTACTGGTACCTAAAAGGCTGGCATGAACACCTCCATACATGCTATCTGGTGCTAATCTAGAGGATACAATTCTGTAAGTGGGGCTATGGAGTAACATAGTATATATACATCAATGTTAACAAGATGGTGAAAAAGGATCCACAATGAGTCACCTTCCAGTAACTTAACTTTTGGAATTTAAAAATATATATATTTAGTTAAAAAGAAAACAACAAAAAATATCACCTTGGCCACTCATGCAGGAGGTGGCACGGCAGGCATCGGGAGGGGAACTCCTGGGCTGCTGTTCTCCCTGCTCCACTGGCCCAATTAAGCTCCATGCCAGGTGTCCTCATCAGGCACACTTATGTCCACTTGTGTGCACTTGGCCCATCATTGGGGCTGTTCTCCAGCTTCCTAGCAGGACTCACGGGCAGGACTAGGCTTCTAAGAGAGGCTTGCCCTGACTACAAGCCAATAGATGGCCAGGCGTGGGCTGAACCACTGCCAGCTAGTGTACTGATGACTTCCACATTGGTATCTTAAGAGCTACTTCTCCTAAGCTCCAGGCCCACACAGCCACTTCCCTCAGACACTCTGATTCAGCACATGTGAGACAGAACACCTCTTCTTCCACCACCCCATCCATGTCCCAAACCTCCTCCTCCTTTGGTGGTCCCTATCTCAGAAGCAGCTCCAGTCACCTAAGTCAGAAGCCTGACTTCTAACCTCTCACACCCTCATATCTAATAAAAATTGGCCCAGCCGCCCTGGCTGGTTTGGCTCAGTGGTTACAGTGTCGGCCTGCAGACCAGGGAGTCCCATGTTCATTTCTGGCCAAGGGCACGTACCTCAGTTATGGTTTGTCCCCGACCCCAGTTGGGGTTGTGCAGGTGGCAACAAATCGATGTGTCTCTCTCACATCGATGTTTCTCTCTCTCTCTCTCTCTCTCTCTCTCTCTCTCTCTCTCTCTCTCTTTCTCTCTCTCTCCCCTCCCTCCCCCTCTCATTCTGTCTGAAGATAAATGTAAAAATATCCTCGGGTGAATATTTTTTTAAAAATTGGCCCAGCCTGACCAGTGTTGCTCAGTGGTTGAGCATCCACCCATGCACCAAGAGGTCACCAGTTCAATTCCTGGTCAGGGCACATGCCCAGGTTGTGGGTCAAATCCCCGGTGGGGGGCATACAGGAGGCATGTTCTCTGTCATCAATGTTTTTATCTTTCTCCCTCTCCCTTCCTCTCTATAATCAATAAAGAAAAAAACTTGTTTTAAAAATTGGCCCAATCCTGTGTGCTTCATCCCCTAAACTGGTCTATGACCCAGTCCTTCATCTCCCCAGATACCACTCCTGCCCACATTCTCTCACCTGAAAAGGTGGAATAGCTGCCTGCCTCCAGCCTGCCTCCTTCTAAATTCATCCTCCAGAGTCCCAGACCAAATTTCTAACTGCATTATACCACCAATCTCCACCCCCCACAAACCCCTCCTTCTTCATCCACGGAGGGATCAAGTCCAAGCTGGCTCATGGCAGCAAGATATCCCTCCTGCCTACCCCTAGTCTCCCCTCCTGCTCTGAGGCCTCACTCTCTTGCAGCAACAGCAAGCTGGAAGAGGAACAAACAAGGCAGCAGGCTGTCATGATCAATACCAATGACCATGCCAGATCCTCATTCATGGGGCATCAGGGGTCTCTTTATGCAGTGATGTCATTGCCCAGGGCAGTCTGGACAATATAGGTCCTTAAACACTGAGGGGAAAACTTCAGGTATGTGTGGGGCCCACAGTCTCATAGCTCAGAGACTCAACACACTTGTTCCCTTCATTTCACAGTTATCACCTTTGACAGACCCTTATCCCAGTGTCCCCTGAGCTCTTCCCTCTTGCTTGTGGTCACTGGATGGTCAGGACTGTATTATCTCTTCTTCTGGACCAGATCTGACTCTGAGGGAATTTGGATTGAGGTAAACTCGTGTTCTGTCCAAGCTGTAGTTGTCTAAGTTCACTAACTCAACATTGTCTCCTTTGACAAACAAAATAGAACATACAAAATGTTTCCAGGCAAGAACATAAACAGAAAATCTTAGACAACATTTCCCATACATTATCCTTGACCTATCCTTGAAGAATGTGTCTTCTCTTTTTTAAAAAATCACAACCCTCATCCCTCCTGAGCTGCATGTCCTTCCAAGACACCCAAGCCCTTCCATGAACTAGCTGATAGACCTACCCTCACTTAGCCCCTGCACATCCCTGGCACGTGCTCTACTTTCTCTTTCCACTTTCTGAAGCTCCTCTGACACTCCATGCAGTTTCATGTTTCTGAGACTGCTAATGCCATTCCTTCTTCCCATTCCTTTCCCTGGCTAATTTTTTTTTTAAAATTTTGGTAACAGTTTTACTGAGATATAATTCGCATACCATACAATTTGCCCACTTAAGTGTACAATTCAATGATTTTCAGTATGTTTACATAGCTGTGTGACCATCACCACAAGCAATTTTAGAACATTTCATCACCCCAAAAAGAAACCTTATACCTTTTTTTTTTTTTTTTTTTTTTTTTTATCCTCACCCGAGGACATTTTTCCATTTTTTTGTTCAGATAGAGCGGGAGGGAGAGAGAGGAAGAGAGAGAGAGAGAAACATCGATGTGAAGGGACACATCGAGTGGCTGCCACCCGCACGACCAACCAGGGCCGGGGACAAACTGCAACCGAGGTATGTGCCCTTAGCGGGAACCGAACCCGGGTCTCTCCGGACCGCAGGCCGACGCTCCAACCGCTGAGCCAAACCGGCCAGGGCGAAACCTTATACCCTTTAACTGTCACCTCTCATGTGCTCCCATTGCCCCAAAATGTACCTTGCACCTACTGTACATTCAATGCTGTTTTGTTTTTTTTCATCCTCACCCGAGGACATTTTTGCATATTTCTTCAGATAGAGCAGGAGGGAGAAAGAGAGAAAGAGAAACATCAATGTGAGAGAGACACATCGACTGGTTGCCACCCACAGGACCCCAACCAGGGCCGGGGACAAACTGAAACCGACAAACATGCCCTTATCAGGAACCGAACCTGGGACTCTCTGGTCCGCGGGCCAACGCTCTAACCGCTGAGCCAGACTGGCCAGGGCCAATGCTGTTTTGATGTTCATCAGTCTGCCCATTAGGCAGGCACATTTGCCCCCAAGCAAGGCCTATGTGACATGTTTTCATTACCCACTCCAGGCCCAGCCTGGTGCCTGCTTCCTAGGAGTGACAGGAAGGAACAACCACTGTGGGAGCACCTGGCCTCTCTGATGGCTCACTTGGCACCAGGCCCTGTGCTTATATTTCACTAATATCTCAGAGAGCTCCTATTAATATCCCCAGTGTGGCTTAGTGGTTAAGCATCGGCCCATGCACCAAGAAGTCACTGGTTTGATTCCCCCGGTCAGGACACATGCCCAAGTTGTGGGCCTGATCCCCAGTGGGGGGCATGCAGGAGACAGCCAATGTTCTCGCTCATTGATATTTCTATCTCTCTCTCCCTCTTCCTTCCTCTCTCTAAAAAACCAATAAAGAAAAAAAAAATATTCCCATTGTACTGAGATTAAATGACTTGCCTAAGGTCAAAAAGCAATAAGTGGCTGAGATGAGATTAGTTCATCAATAAGCTCTGCTCTGTCTATACACTGTCTCTACCCATCCACTCCAAGCACTGTCATCAGTTTATAGCTCCTCTCTCCTCTGTTCTCATTAAAGTCACCAATGACCTCTGAATGGAAGGCTGTCTAACTGTATTTCAATCTCTTGATCATGTTTGACATTCACCACCCCCTCTATTTCAGGTTCTCCCCTGTGGCTACCCACCTCTCAGGGGCTGCCTTTGGCCTTCTGGCAGGACTATGTCTTTTACCTCATCCTTACTTAATAGAAGCCCTTCCTGGTGGAGGGTTTCATCCATTTTGGGCCTCTACTCTTCTGACTCTATACACTCTCTTGGGGTCAATGGCCACACTTCTATCCTGATTCTCCAAGCTGTCTCCCAAGCTCAGACTTCACACCTGAGCACCAGAAACAGCCTCCACATCTCCAATCAAATAAATGGTTCACAGATCCTTCAGTCCCATCTTCTCACTCTTTCTCCAACTTGTTTCTTCTACATTCCACCATAATTTCACTCTGCCACCTTACACAATTGCCTAAACCAAAGATGATGACATCAGCCTTGACTCACTCTTCCTCAATCTCTTTATCAAATCCTCAAGTCCTTTCAATTTCTCTTCCTAATTTCACACACACACAATGCTCCCTGCCAATGCCTGAGAACAGACTGCCATCATCTCTGGCCTGGATTACTAGAAGACCCTGCAAACTGTTCATCCCACCTCCAATGTAGCCCCTACTTCCAATCCACTTTCCTTTTCTTTTTGTAGTGGACAACTTCCAGATGTTTATTGCCAGGACCTTCTACTCAGTGTGAAATGAAAATCCAAACAAATGCCATGCTCTTCTCCTGCATCTGCTATCTTGACCAGAAGACTCTCCAATCCACTTTTAAAACTACAGATACATTCTAAAGTACAAGTCCAATAGTTTTACCCTCCCGTCAGCGGCACTCAGGAAAAAGCACTTCCCATGGCTTTTGCAATCCTTCAAGAGCTGATCTCTCACAATCTAGCCACACCACAATTAGTACTGAATGACTTGCCACTCCTGGAAGACATCAACTACACTTGCATCTGCAGTTTCATGTGACTGGCAACTGGGCAAGCCCAGTCTGGAGTCTTGCTTTCTTCTTTCCATATTAGACTGTCTCTTGTGAAATAATGTTAAAATGCAGAAGGAGATGTTGTAATGAACAGAAGACAAGTGACTCAGGATGGAGAGGGATAAAGTGTTCTAAAAGACAGCCAGCATATCACACATGGGAGCTCTTCAACCATGGTTCACAATTTTCTAACTCACTGGCTCTCCCCTTCCTGAATGTTAATCATGTTTCTTTTCTTTTTTTTTTAACCTCAGCTGAGGAATTTTTTTTTTTTTTTTTTTTTTTTTGCATTTATCTTCAAATAGAGCAGGAGGGAGAAAGGAAGGAAGAGAGAGAGAGAAATATCGATGTGAAAGAGACACATCAAGTGGTTGCCACCCACACAACCCAACCAGGACCGGGGACAAACTGCACCCGAGGTAAGTGCCCTTAGCGGGAACCAAACCCGAGACTCTCTGTTCCGCGGGCCGACACTCTAACCGCTGAGCCAAACCGGCCAGGGCTTAATCATATTTCTTTTTTTTTTAATCCTCACCCAAGGACATTTTTCCATTTTTTGTTCAGATAGAGTGGGAGGGAGAGAGAGGAAGAGAGAGAGAGAGAAACATCGACGTGAAAGGGACACATCGAGTGGCTGCCACCTGCACGACCAACCAGGGCCAGGGACAAACAGCAACCGAGGTATGCACCTTTAGCGGGAACCAAACCCGGGACTCTATGGACCACAGGTTGACGCTCTAACCACTGAGCCAAACCGGCCAGGGCAATCACATTTCTTTACAACAGGAAGGAGATGTCCTGACTGGCCCAAGTGTCAGGTAGTACCTGCATTCCAAATTAGGAAACTGGCTTCTGGTACCACTAGCAAGCTATCTGCTTTTCTGTATTTTCCAAATTTCTGAGTAATAAAAGAACTAATCCATAGAAAAATCCTAGAAACAATGACCAACCCAGTAGCAATGAGAACCCTTTGGACTCAAATTATGGTCTCTAAATATCAGTTTTCAATAAAAAGAACCAGGTCCCCTAAGAGAAATGATGACTCTAGGTCTGGGTCAGTAAATGCACAAAATAAGATGCGAACATACTGTTATCCAGAAGTAAGGAAGCTCTCAAAGTCTACAAGGTTGTGTCAAAAAGACTTAGCAGGCTATTGAATAAGCTCCCACTGGCGAAGGGCCCATTTGAACATCACAACAAATATATTAACATCCATACTGCATTACACTAAAACAAAAAGAATAACAAACCTCATTCATCATCTTTGGAGGATGTTAGAAAACAAATTATTATTTGGAAAGCTGGTATATATGGGAAAGAATCAAGCATTTATCCTGCCTCTCCTATGTAGACTGTATTTCAGAGTAACCAAGTAGTGGATTACTGTTTCCAGGTATAAAAGTATTCAAACTAGCAACTGCAGAAGGAAACACACAAAATCACCATTCTGCAAGCCCTATTAAAATAATGATTCTAGGACTTCCGGTCAAGATGGCGGCATAGGTAAACGCGGTATCACGTCCTCCCACAACCACATCAAAGTTACAACTAAACTACAGAACAACCATCATTCAAAACCGCCTGAAATCAGGCTGAATGGAAGTCCTACAACTACGGAATTAAAGCAGCAGCCACATCCAGACTGGTAGGAGGGGCAGAGGGGCGGAGGGCCGGTGGAGACCCCTGGTCCCACACCCACGTGTGGCGGATAAAAATCAGGATACCTCGGCTGGGAAGGTCCTCCCTGAGGACTGAGGGGTCCCCGTCCCACACCAGGTGCCCTGCTCAGGGTTCCAGTGCCAGGAATAGAAGTCCCCATAACTTCTGGCTGGAAAAACCAGCAGGAACTGAGGCTCAGGGAAGCTGAAGCGGCTGGAGCCCCAGGAAGCTCCTTAAAGGGTCCCCGCACACGAGCTTATCAGACTCTCTCCCTCTAAGATTGGAGGGGAGGCAGCTCGAGGGGCACCAGAGACATACAGGGAAGAACTGAGCTGTTTGGCACTGGAGTGAAGGCTGGAGAGGGGGCTTTCTCCGGAACAAACATGCTGTCAGAGGCCTTTGTTCCTTTGGTGAGCCCTTCCCTGGGGTGGCAGACAGTCGCCATATCTGGGACTCCAGCAACCTGGCTCACACTGGTTGCCCCGCCCTGGTGACTCCCTGAGGCTCCGCCCCACCCAACTTTCAGGCCCGCCCAAGCTGTTGCCAGTTGCTTAACCATAGGATTGGCCTGTCTTGGATCCTGCTTCAGGTTTTCCTAAATTCTCTCATACAAGCAGCATCTGGCCTCAGATAGCCCATACCTCTCATTAAGTAATACACAGAAACAAACACAGGGAGGCAGCCAAAAAGAGGAGACAAAGAAACAGGTCCCAAATGAAAGAACAGAACAAAACCCCAGGAAAAGAACTAAGCAAAATGGAGATAAGCAACCTAACAGATGCTGAGTTCAAAATACTGATTATAAGGATACTCAATGAACTCAGTGAGAACCTCAGTGAACTTAGTGAGGGCCTCAAGAGCATAAAAAAGGACCAGTCAAAAATGATGGATGCACAGTCAGAAATGAAGGAGGCATTAACTGAAATAAAGAATAATTTACACAGCTTCAATAGTAGAGTACGTAAATCCAAGGAGCAAACCATCGATTTGGAAAATAAGGAAGCAAAAAACGCCCAATCAGAACAGCAAAAAGAAAAAAGAATCCAAAAAAATGAGGATAGTGTAAGGAGCCTCTGGGACAACTTCAAGCGTGCCAACATTCGCATCTTGGGGGTGCCAGAGGAGAAGAGCGAGAACAAGAAATCGAAAACCTGTTTGAAACAATAATGGCAGAAAACTTTCCTAACTTGGTGAAGGAAACAGACATACAAGTCCAGAAAGCACAGAGAGTCCCACACAAGATGAACCCCAAGAGGCCCACATCAAGACACATCATCATCAAAATGCAAAAGGTTCAAGACAAAGACAGAATCTTAAAAGCAGCAAGAGAAAGGCAGCTAGTTACCTACAAGGGAGTTCCCATAAGGCTGTCAGCTGATTTCTCAAAAGAAACTTTGCAGGCCAGAAGGGAGTGGCAAGAAATATTCAGAGTGATGAAAAGCAAGAACCAACAACCAAGATTACAGGATAGCTGCAAAGCTGTGATTTAGAATCAATGGCCATATAGTTTCCCAGACAAGGAAAAGCTAAAGGAGTTAATCACCACCAAACCATTATTATATGAAATGTTGAAGGGTCTTCTTGAAGAAAAAGATAAAAAATATGAACAAACAAAATGGCAATGAATACATATCTATGGACAATGGAATCTACAAACAAAATGAACAGGTAGAACAGAAACATTCTCATAGATACAGAGAACATTTTGTTGGTTGCCAGATGAGAGGGGGGTTGGGGGAATGGGTGAAAAAGGTGAAGGGATTAAGAAGCACAAATTCATTGCTAGACTGACAAACCTCAAAGGGAAAGGGGTTGGGGAGTGGGAAGAAATAAACCAAAGAACTTATATGCATAACCAATGGACACAGACAATAGTGTGGGAAAAGGCGGGAGGAGGGTGGGAGTGGGGAGGAGGGAGTCAATGGGGGAAAAATGTGGAACATCTGTAATACATTCTACATTCAATAATAAAGATTTAAAAAAAAAATAAAATAAAATAATGATTCTAGGCAATAAATGTCAATGATTCCTTATGTCACAAAAAGAGAAACAACTAGATAGTATGTGCCTCCCAATAGAAGTACAAATATTACTTATTAAATATTCTTTTGAAAAAGCTAATCTAATTAAGCATCTGTGTAACTACTAATTTACAGGAAAAATAAGGGACAGAGGAACGTGTTAAACTAGACAGCAGGGATATAATCAGCAAAATTGAGATGGAGGGAAAATCTATATATCAAATAAGCTGGCTTCTTCAATAAATAAAAGGAGCCCCGCCAATATGGCTCAGTGGTTGAGCATCAGCCCATGCACCAAGAGGTCACTGGTTTGATTCCTGGTTAGGGCACATGCCCAGGTTGTGGGCCAAATCCCCAGTGGGTTGCATGCAGGAGGTGGCCAACTGATGTTCTCTCTCATTGATGTTTCTATCTCTCTCTCCCTCTCCATTCCTCTCTCTCTAAAAATCAATAAAGAAAAAAAATAATAATTAAAAATAAATTAATAAAAGGAAAACTAAGAGAGACAGAGAACCTATACATTAAAAGACTTGAGACAGCATCATATTTGGATCCTGATGGAAACAAACTATATTTTAACAATTTGAGACAAAGAAATCTGAACACTTAAAAGGATATTTGATGACATTAACAAGTTATTGTTTATTCTTTTAAAGGATGAATAATAGTATTGTGGTTTGGTTTTGGTTTTGTTTTTTTTATCCTCACCCGAGGACAGTTTCCCATTTTTTTGTTCAGGTAGTGTGGGAGGGAGAGAGAGGAACAGAGAGAGAGAGAGAAACATCGATGTGAAAGGAACACATCGAGTGGCTGCCACCCGCATGACTGATCAGGGCCAGGGACAAACTGCAACTGAGGTACGCACCCTTAGTGGGAACCGAACCCGGGTCTCTCAGGACCGCAGGTCGACACTCTAACTACTGAGCCAAACCAGCCAGGGCTGTTTTTTTAAATTAGTCTTGACCTGCCTGGCCAGTGTGGCTCAGTGGATTGAGCACTGTCCCATAGACTGAGAGGTCTTGATTCAATTCCCAGTCAGGGCACATCCCTATTTTCATCGCAGCATTATTTACAATAGCCAAGATATGGAAGCAACTTAAGTGTCCACTAATAGACCACTGGATAAAGAAGATGTGGTAGCCCTGGCCGGTTTGGCTCAGCGGTTAGAGCGTCGGCCTGCGGTCCTGAGAGACCCGGGTTCGGTTCCCGCTAAGGGCGCGTACCTCGGTTGCAGTTTGTCCCCGGCCCTGGTCGGTTGTGCGGGTGGCAGCCACTCGATGTGTTCCTTTCACATCGATGTTTCTCTCTCTCTCTGTTCCTCTCTCTCCCTCCCACTCTACCTGAATAAAAAAAAAATAGAAAAAATGTCCTCCGGTGAGGATAAAAAAAAAAAATAAAAAAATAAATAAATAAAAAAAAAAAAAAGAAGATGTGGTATATATACATACAATAGAATACTACTCAGCCATAAAAATGAATGAAATCTTACTATATGCGACAACATGGATGGATCTAGAGGGTATTATCCCAAGTGAAATAAATCAGACAGAGAAAAACAAATACCATATGATTTCACTTATATGTGGAATCTAAAAAACAAAATAAATGAACAAACAAAACAGAAACTAATTAATAGATAAGAAGAACAAACTGATGGTTGCCAGGTGGGAGGGGGGTTAGGGGCTGGGTGAATAAATGAAGGGATTAAGAAGTACAAATTGGCAGTTACAAAATCGTCACTGGGATGGAAAGTACAGCATAAGGAATATGGTTAATAATGTTATAATAACGATGTATGGTGTCAGATAGGTACTAGACTTGTCACGGGGATCACTTTATACGTTATATAAATGTCTAATCACTATGTTATACACCTGAAACTAATAGAATATTAAATGTCAACAGTAACTGAAGAAAACACATTATACATCTCTTATTTATATTTTTTTCCCTTACATAACAATTTGGCATTTTACATGCCAATAAAAAACTAAAATTCAGCCTGGCCTGTGTGGCTCAGTGGATTGAACATCGTCGCATGGACTGAGAGGTGCCAGTTTGATTCCCAGTCAGGGCACATGCCCAGGTTGCAGGCTTGATCCTGCATGAGGGGGCATGAAGGAGGCAGCTGATCAATGTGTCTCTCTCACATCGATGTTTCTCTCTCTCCCTTTCTCTAAAAAATAAATAAAAATATATATTTTAAAAATTAAAATACTATTTTAATTATTATATGACTGCACCATAATCTACTTAATCAATTTTCTATCATTATTTCTTATTTAGATGGACTCTAATATTTAGTTGAATAAATAAATAGCTTTTTAACTTTTGCCCTCGCTGGTTTGGCTCAGCAGTTAGAGCACTGGCCTGAGGACCAGAGAGTCCTGGGTTCGGTTTCCGCTAAGGGCACGTACCTCGGTTGCAATTTGTCCCCAGTCCCAGCTGGGGTCATGTGGGTGGCAGCCAGTCGATGTTTCTCTCTCTCTCTCTTCCCTCCTCTCTCCCTCCCACTCTATCTGAAGATAAATGCAAAAATGTGCTCAGGTGAGGATTAAAAAAAAAAAAGACAACATCATTTAACAAAGTATCTCAGTTCTTATGGCATAAAATAGGTGCTCTATAATTGTATGTTGAATAAATGTAAACATTCAAAGTAACACTGTATGTTTTCTTTTTGTAGATATCTGACCCACCTCCCCCTTCCCCACAATCTGAGACCCAGTTCCCAGAAGGTACTCAACACATCAAGAAACACTCAGAGCTGGAAAGACTTTTTATGACCATCCAACTTTTCTGTCCCCTCACCAAAGTGGGTAGGACCTCTCCAGGTTCTTTCTCCAACCTCTGAGAAAAGATAATCAAGCAAGATAGACAATGGAGGACACCTGGAATTCAGAGATGCTCAGAGACCGAGTTCTAGCAGAAAAGGTCAATAGCCCTGGCCGTTTTGGCTCAGCGGTTAGAGTGTCGGCCCGCGGACCGGAGAGTCCCAGGTTCAGTGCCTGCTAGGGGCACGTTCCTCAGTTGCAGTTTGTGCTGCCCCCCCACCTCAGTCTATCTGAAGATAAATGCAAAAATGTCCTCAGGTGAGGTTTAAAAAAAAGAAAAAGTCAATAGCAGATGCCCTGCTGGAGTGGAACCCAGGGAGGAAAGCTAGGGTGTGGTGGAGGGTCTCCACTTGCCCTGGCTTGCAGAACACATAAACACCCTCAGCCCAATGTGCTGCACCTTCTGAGAAATGTCAAAATACCTGAAACATGTTCTTTGGAAATCTCATCATTTCAGGACACAGCTACAGATCTCACTAGGCACCACAGGCTTCCTTGGTGTTCTCTTCCCACTTCCCTTCCGCTTCCCTTTCCCCTTTCCCCTTCCCCTACCCCTTCCCCTTCCCCTTTGGGATGGAGAGGCAAAAACATCCAGAAACAAAGGCCTGGAGGCCAGGACTCTGGTGTCACCTTCAGAAGCAGAGAAGGCCTTTCTGTAGAGGACAAAATGGGGTTCTGATCACTTCTTCCTGCTTCTGGTTATCCTTAGCCCCTGAAAGTCCTGAGTATCTCTGGCATAGAAGGTCCCCCAAATCCCAAACTCTATTTCAAGAAACATCTAGGAAAACAGCACAAACACCACAGGGGCTGTAATTGGGTAGAGGGGACAACATTCTGGTCTAGCATGGCCACAAAGAGGTTCTAAGATGGGGTTCCACTGGGGCTGGGCCTTAAAGGGTGGAAGTCACTGGGCTTCATGGGGGCAAGAAGAAAGCAGAGGAAATGGCAGGTTCGAATAGTACTGAAAACAAGAACATTTACTCAGCGTTTACACTGTGCTTGGTGCTGAGCTAAGTGTTTTACACATAAAAGTTTGTTGACATTTCACAACCTTCTGAGATAGGTACTATTAACATACTAAATGAAGAACTCAAGGTCCAAAGGGGTTAAATAATTTGTCTAAGGTTAATCCAGTAATTGGCAGGGCTGGGATTCAAATTCAGATTTGTCTAACTCTGAAGACCACCACACTATGTGCACCAAGAGCTGGAGGAATGGCTTGTGTGAGAGAAAGGAATACATGTGAAAGAGCAAGGGAATCCCTGAATGTCATTAGGTCTGTATGGTGGTCCATAAGGGGCCTATGTCCCAAGAAGTGTTGCAGAAATAATGGCCTAACATGTTTACGGAAGATGATGTAGGGTCTTGCTGGGAAGATGGGTACCCTGTGGCCTCAGAAGCTGGAGGGGGGGGGGGGGGGGGAGTCAGGTAGGGATAGGGAGGAGTCAGCAGCAAGTATGAGGAAAGCCTAGAAGAGAAACAAGTTTACCAAATGCCAGTTGGTAATCAATGGAGGTTCACCTTCAGATTTAAGCAAAGATCTTCCTCCAGTCCCAGTCAGTCCACAAAACTCACATTAAGTGCCAACTGTATGCCAGACCCTACCCAGAGAGCCTCCCTGTTTCTCCTCCTTTCCCAACAGTGAGGACAATCAGGTTGCTGGTAGACTCTTACAACACAGCACCCTAAGTGCTCTCCTGTCTTTCCCCACTTCCACTCCCATAAAGGAGGTGAACAACCTTTTTTGAACATTTATGTTAAAACCATAAAGTCCACAATTGTATTTTAACTTCAATAAGTTTTAAAAATTAAAGGTATGTGTTTTTACATTAATGCAAGGTAAACAAAAACTAGTGTGTTTTTTTTTAACTTAGCTCACTTTTATTCATTCATTCATTTGGTACCTGCTCCTAGTGGGAACAGAACCTGGGACTCTCTGGTCCGCAGGCCGACGCTCCAACCACTGAGCCAAACCATCCAGAGCTTCTTTTTTTTTTTTTTCCCCCCACTTTTAACCTCAATACATTTTTTATTTGAAATTTTTCTCCAAAGGGTTAATCATCTGGTCATCTTCCCCCTCCAGCTACCGTGAGACTAGTTCAAGAGTACACTTGGGGGTCAGGGATGGGAACTCACATTCCATCCACTGCGCCCTTCAATACCACCTGGGGGAGGTAGAGGAGGCAAAGACTGGAATCAGGGGCATCTCTAATTCGGTAAAAAATTTTTTTTATCCTTACCCGAGGACATTTTTCCATTTTTTATTCAGATAGAGCAGGAGGGAGAGAGAGAGAAACATCAACGTGAAAGGGACACATCGAGTGGTCGTCACCCACACGACCCAGCCAGGGCCAGGGACAAACTGCAGCCGAGATACACGCCCCCAGCGGGAACCGAACCCGGGTCTCTCTGGACCGCAGGCTGACGCTCTAACCGCTGAGCCAAACCGGCCAGGGCTAATTCAGTAAATTTGATGCAACTGTATCTCAGGGGGGTCCATCCCACTTTGAAGCTGTGTGTTCTGAGAAGAAAAGGGAACTCAGCTTCTCACGATTCTTGTGCTATGAAACCCTATCCCAACAAGATTTTTCTCGCTGAGCGTTTGGGAAGTATCGGCCAAATACATGTGTATGAACTTTCAGATTTGTATGGCCACATCCTGCTCTCTCGAACACTGCCTTCAGAAGACTCTGCTCAGCTAGTGGTTCCGCGATGGGAGAAAACTCCAAGCAGGCTCAGCAATTCCCCAGGAGGTTCACCCCTGGACCAAGGGGGAAGATACAATGATCTCAAGTGTCTTGGTAGGGAAGTGGGGGACTTTTCCGCTTAGTTTCCCTAAGCGTTGCCACGGGACAGCTCACTCTGGCTACGTCAGGTTAAAGACACTTGTATGGGCACATCTCGACCAACCACTCCCGAGAGATCCTCTCTTCCAAACTGCGAGGCAAGGCATAACCGTGGAAGAGGCGACCTCAGCAGAGGCGAACCACTGCGGTTTTAAAGCTTTGTGTGCGTTTAGGCCTGAGCCGAGCCGCAGCTGGAGGTAGATTCTCTTCCAGCACACCCGCCACCAACCCCCGGATTCCCAGCGAGGCCTCTCAGGCCCTTCGAGAACCCCCCCTTCGGGTTCCCCGCACAGAATTCGGAACCCGCAGGCCCGAGCCAGCCTCCTTGTCGGCCTTTTAAGGCCGAGCATCCCGGCCCCACGGCTCACCCTCGAGCGTTTCGCACTGCACCAGGTTGAGGTAGTCCGCCTGGCTGAGCACTCCGGCCTTCAGGCCGCGCACAAGTCCCTCCAAGTAGCCATTGTCCACATTGAAGTAAAGCTCCGGGAAGAACGACATGGTGGCGGCGGCTGCGGCGGCGGCAGGGGCGGTGGGACCGGAGAACCCTGAGCCGTAGGCACGCAGCGAAAACTCCAAGATCAGCTGACTCGGCGCTCGCAGCGGACTGTCAAGTATGTCAGGTGGTGCACAAGAGAGTCACGTGACCTCAGCGGGTTGGAGCTCTGAGCGATTCCCACCTTCCGGGTGGCTTCGAGTGGAAGCATTGCGCAAATATGAGCTGTGACGGCCCTCTGGCGCCTGCGCGAGGGAAGGAGCGCCTCCGGCTCCCAGCTAGAGCAGCTTGGAGTGTCTAAGACCCACCGCGCGGTGGCGCCCGTGGCCGTGGAAATTGGACTTGGTCCTCTTAACTTTCTCGGGTTTCTTGCATCTGGCACTGTGGGGGCGTGCTGAGTAAAGCTGGGAGCTATTTATACTTGGAAATATTCCAGACTGTTGAGTCAATCTGTCCTCAAGGGAATTGAGGTATGACAAGGACAGCCTTCGCTGTGGGTCACACATCGAGTTAGCTGCAAGCAGGCCCGGGAGCCTAATGCTTGCTCGCCAGCCAGAAGTTACAACCCATTCAGCGGTACGCACCCCCTTCCCCTCATTTACTATACAAGAGTCTTGAGGGCTGGAGAGCGGCTCTCCTCTGCTTCCCCCAACGGCTCCTGGTGCCCTAAGAGCGTGCGTATAAGTAACTCAGATGATGGGGTTTTCCGGGCCCTGGGGTAGATATGTGGTTTCTAGGTTTGGGCGGCATTCCCATCCCTGCTGTGACCTACCCCCTCCAAAGGCCTCATTCGAAATAATGCCACAGCCTTGGGGTTGGTCCCAAACTTTATTCACGCCCCACCCTCCCTGTCCTAGCCCCAACTCTGACATTGACCAGTTAAGTGCGGCTGCAGGGGTTCATGGCAGTACCCAGCTTGCGGCAGTAGCAGAAGGCGTTGAAGAACCGGCAGTAGCACGTGGCGCATGGGTCACAGCAGGGTACTTGGTGTCCTAGACAGGACTCATGCAGCCGCACGCAGCGACGCAGGGAGCGTGGCTCGCGTCCTTCCGGATCTAGCACCTGCAGGAGGAGTGTGGGAGCGTGGACCTCGAAGGCAAGTCCGAGGACCTCACCTGCCATGGTTTAAGTGGGATGGCAGTGGAGCATGGAGGTCTGCAGTGTCGCTCCAAGTGAGGGGGTCACGAAATGGAGAACGGGAACGATGCCTGATGTCCCCTCCCAGGGCCTGTGCCCTCACCCCTTTCCCTGAACAGTTACCTCTGCCAAGTCCTCAGCCTCCTGCAGCAGAGCCTCTTCTGCCTGTTCTGCAGTTGTCCTCTTCAGCCCAGGCCTCAGGCCCAGGCCTGTGACAAATGATGTGAGGGCAGAACACCCTCCACCAACAGCCCCCCCCCCCCAACCCCACCATGCACACCCACCTCCCAGGCCTGGGATTGGGAAGAGAGGAGGGGCTCATACCAGGCCAAATAGTTTGTGGCAAAAGGGTGTCCAAGCCCCACCCAGACCCACCCCTGCCCACACTGACCTGACAGCTCTGAGAACAGGGCCTGATCAGGCCTTCTGATGCCCTCCAGGGGTGCCAAACTCATCTGGACCCCCTCCATGGCAGGCAGTGCCAGCAGCAGGGCACAGCTCAGCATTGTGGTCAGCATGGCCTGGCTCAGTAGGAAGACCCACCACTTAGTCCCTCCTCATCCTTGGAGCACCCTCTAAGTGCCCTACCCCCAAGAGAAGCCTCCCAGAGAATAGGAGTCTCTGCCCAACCTGAGGACTTACTTCTGCTTGCTGGATCCTTGCCCGGAGAATTCCTGGCCACCCTGTGCCTTCAGCTTATATAGCAGGGTCTAATGAAGGGCCCACACGTGACTATTTCCTGAAGCCAGGGCATGAGGGTCCTTCCCCAGAGGAGGGGGGGTTCAGTTCAGGCCTCTCTGGAACCTGAGCTTTTGGGTGCTCACCCAATTGTGGGTGAGGTCTCCAGGAGCCAAGTAAAGTTTGAGAATAAGATAGGGTGCCCAGGGACCCCAAATTTCTGTAGGACAGGAACCTGGGGTGAAGGGGGCAGGCTGGAGCTATTAGCAGTAACAAGGCAGGCGGCCCTGAATGCTTAATTTAATTTGTGGCCGTGGAGACGCTCACTCAGACACTATGGGGCATGTTGTTTGCTTTGCTTCCAGGAACTTGGGTCAAGGGCATTGAAGGGGGTGATGGGCCAGTGACCAGAGTGGGGCAGAGGTGGGGTACAGACCTGGAGCCCAGGGTTTTTGGGGGAGAAAGGGAGGGGATAAGCCCACCTAGCCAACACCAGACATTCCTGCTTCTATCTCTGGCTTTGCCTCCTCTCCCCCTTCTCCCTCCAGGCTTTTCCAAGACCCTCACCCCTTCTCTTGTCCCCAAACCCCTTTCTGCCTGGGGTTCCTGGAAGCCAAGGAAGCAGAACGGACTGTTCCCTGGGTGGGTGAGCAGCTTCCAAGTAAAAAGCTTTCAAGCCGCCTGCCTCATTAGTGCTAATGGTTGCTCTCTTCCTCCTTGCGTTGTTAGGGCTCTGCCCACGCCTGGTCTCATCAGCACGAGGCTGTGGTGAGAACTCCCCTTTTGTGGAGATAGTAGTACATACAGGACCCTTGCCTTCCCTCTCCCCTCTGAAGGGCTATTTATCACACACTTGCACATCAGGGAAAAGGATACAGCCTGAATCAGCTTCAAGGTCTCAGTGTACAAACTGGATTGGCCCAAGGCAGCAGGAGGAGGATGAAGGGGCTGTTTGTAGTCCAGGTTCACACAGGCTATTCTGACCAGGCAAAGACCCGAGGAAGTTCTCTCAACAGCGGGTAGAAATTATAGGTTGTCATCTGGTAGCCTTTGGCCTAGTGTGAACACCAACAATTGGTGTTGGAGTGTGGGTTGCCTTGGGAGATGCTCCACAGAGGGTGGCCTTAAAGCAACTTCTTCCACAGATTGGCACTGATGTCTGTTCTAGGGTCAGGCTGGCATTAAATTCCCTTGTGGTTGGCTCAGGGTAACAGTCCTAGGAGCTCAAAGGATCACACTACTGCTGAGGGTGGGGAGGGCTGGGGACTCAGGGAAAGCCTCTCTGAGAGGTGGTTCCTGAGTAATTCAGCAAAGGGCCGATCCCGTTTCTCCCCTGAGAAAGGTGCTGGCTATTTTGGTGACTCTGTCACAAAGCTAACCTTGTGTCAAGGCCTCCCTGGACAATGGGCTTTCTCTCCTAGAGGCTGTAGCTGGGCCTGGTGGCCCACCCCAGGGCTTTATCTTTTCAGAGTGGTGCACAGTAAAGGTATCCAGATTCCATGTGTGACCCCAACCTGGTGGGGGCCATTTGGAGCTAGGAAGGGCAATGCATCAAATATACATATACCTGAGTCATGTTCCCCAAATCTTTGTGCCCTTGCCCCATCCTTGGAGATTCTAGCTGAAGAGACAGTGGTGGGGAGCAGGGACTGAGTGTGGATTTTAGAAAGGTGCCCTGGGTGATTGAGGTGGGCCTGGTCAGCACCCATGCTAAGAACAGCTCTTCATATTCTAGGTTGGGTCCTCTTCCCTCTCAGGCACACAGTGTCTTTACTTATCTACAGAGCAGTGGCTGTCTTCACCTGAGTGTGTACACACAGGTCTATCATCTCCATGAATAGTGATAGACAAGGGCTGAGGCACTCACATGGGAAGCCTGGGTCCCTTATCAGGTCCTGTGGGAGAAACAGTTAAGAGAACCATCACAACACAGTGGGATGATTAGAGAAATACATATAAAACTGGATGTTTGATGATACTAAAGAATAATTGTGAATTTTTTCAGGGTGATGATGGTGTTATGGTTATGCTTTTTTTGTTGTTGTTATTGCTAATCCTCACCCAAGGATACTGTTCCATTGTTTTTCAGATAAAGTGGGAGCCAGAGAAATATTGATGTGAGAGAGACACATCAACTGGTTGCCTCCCACATAACCCCAACCAGGGCCAGGGATTGAACCACAACCAAGGTATGTGCCCTTGACCAGAATCCAACCCATGACTCTTTGGTCTGCAGACCGACACTTCTAAACACTGAGCCAAACCAGCCAGGACAAAGCAAAGATTTCTTAAACAAGATGGAAAGTACTAACCATCAAAGGTTGATAAATTAGACCATTTAAATTAAGAACATCTGATCATTAATTAAAAATAATTAAGGAACTGAAAAGATAAGTTAGAAACTGGAAAAAGAAAATTGCAATACATATACTAAAAACAAACAACTGATGCAGAATATATAAGGAATTCTATCATCACTAAAGAAAAGAGACTTGATTGAACAGGCCCTTCTCAAAAGAAGATTTTCAAATGGCCAGTAAGCATGTGGAAAGGTATTCAGTATCACTAGAGAAATTTAATCTATAGAGAAATGTGAATTAAAACCAAATTAGATACTGCTATACATTGACTAGGTTGGCTAAAATTAAAACTATTGACAATATTGAATGTGGGGGAGGATATGAAGTAACTAGAACTGTTTTACTTAATAATGGCCCCAAAGTGCAATAGTAGTGATGCTAACAATTTCGTATATCAGAAAGAAGCCCTAAAGTCCTTCTTAAATGAAACAGTGAGTATAGCATAATAAGATGTTTTGAGAGAAAAATTCTACATTCATGTTAACTTTTTTTTTTACAATATATTGTTATAACCCTTCTATTTTCTTTGTTATTGTTGTTATTCTCTTACTGTGCCTAATTTATAAATTAAACTTTATCATAGGTATGTATGTATAGAGAAAAAAAAAGCATGTATATTCAGCACTTTCGGTGGTTTCAGGCATCCAATGGGGGGGTCTTAGAACCTATCCCCCATGAATAAGGGGGAACTACTGTATCTTGATCTGGGTGGTGGTTACATGGGTTTCCTTTTCATTGTGGGTTCTTTCCTGACTGTGGACTTTGGCATGACTCTTATTCAGACTTGAACTTTTCTCATTGCACCTTTGTGTTATTTGAAAAGAGTTCTTCAGACCAGAGACCAAAAATCACCCCTTTGAGGTAGTGGCAGTGGGTGCCAGAACAAAAGGGTACCTACTGTCTGGGTCAGTGGCATTGAAAATGGTCTTTTCCTCAGTTTGCTGTCCTTAGCTATGTTTGCCTGTCTCTTGTGACACTTGTTTTTCTTTCCTGTCCCTGGGGGTTGTCTTCAAGCTGTTGACTTCTGAGGATTTTAGATTTCACAATATGTTGCTACTTTTTTGTCTCTAGGTTATTTCTCCAGGGGAAAAGACAATAATTTCCTAAACTCTAAACAAATGAAAAGAAAAGCAGTATGGCCCTGGCCGGTTTGGCTTAGCGGTTAGAGCATTGGCCTTGGACCAGAGAGTCCCAGGTTTGGTTCCCGCTAAGGGCACATACCTCGGTTGCAGTTTGTACATCGGTTGCAGTTTGTACCCGGCCCCAGTTGGGGTCATGTGGGTGGCAACCACTTGATGTGTCTCTCTCACATCTATGTTTCTCTCTCTCTCTTCCTTCCTCTCTCCCTCCCACTCTATCTGAAGATAAAATGTAAAGATGTCCTCAAATGAGGATTTAAAAAAAAGAAAGAAAAGCAGTATGTTAGTGGTTACTGTTTTTTACAGTGCATAATAAAAATAGTAAAAGGAAAAGCAGACAGTACTAGTGAAATGGTGTCAGTCGTAATGAACAGAAAGCTTGATTCAAACTTTTTTTTTTTTATCCTCACTTGAGGACATATTTTTTTCCATTTATCTTCAGATAGAGCGGGAGGGAAAGAGGGTGGGAGAGAGAGAGAGAGAGAGAGAGAGAGAGAGAGAGAGAGACATTGATGTGAGAGAGACACATCAACTGGTGGCCACCCACACGACCCCAACTGGGCCAAATCAGCCAAGGTGTTGATTCAAACTATTTTAAATTAGAAACATAATTTATTTGCTCATACAATTGAAATATTCAGAAGTATGGCTGGTTTCAGTGCCTCTTGATTTTATAAGGACTTAGTGTGTCAGACACAGTTGGTTGCCTATATCATCACTGTATCTTACTAACCAATCAGAGCAGCTCCATAATGACTAATCAGGGTGCATGATTCCAACCAATCAACCCAGTGCTATTTGGACCAATCAGATTGTGCAGATTTGGATTTCTCATTTGCATAGAAATGGACCAATCAGGGATGGGGTGGGAACTTTATAAAAGAGGGCCTTCCTTTGTCTCTGTGGAGAGCACTTTTCAGTTTCCTCTGGGAGGCTGTGTCTTCAATTTGTAAACTGTTTACCTGAATAAAATTTATCCTTTTACTGCACCCTGGATTGGGGACTCCTGTTGGCATTAGATTGGTGGCAGCAGCCTTTTGTTGACACTGGCAGGGGGGCTTCCCCTTTCTGCTTCTTTTCCCTTTGAGTTCCTACCCAGAATGTGAATATATGCCTACAGCTGCAGCAAACAACTTGTGACTGTGAGGGAACAGCCTTGGGGTGGACTAACTACTAAGCATAGTGGACAAGAAAAGCACAATGCCTTCATGATGCTGTAAAGCGGTTGCACCAACCCTAGTCTGTCCACCTCCTGATATTGTATTGCATGAAACAAAAATTTGTTTGAGCCATTGTTAGGTTTTCTCTTACTTGCAGCTAAACACATTCCCAACTGATATTTTCCATTTCTTTACATCTTTTGTCCACATTTTTTGTGATACATGCTTCCTTCTCAGGCTGTTCCCCTTATAGACCCAAACTGACTTCAGCTGTCTTGGAGGCCTCCTGCTTCGTTGCTCACTTTCTACAGGACAGAGTCACCTTTGTCCCAGAATTCCCTAGTCCTGGTTCTGGAAATCCTGCTGGCTTCTACTACTGAAGGCTATGGCTGGAGAACTCATGGTGAGTTCCTCTAATCTGGATGGAGCCTAATGGTATTCTTTTGACTTTAGCTGAGCCCTAAGCATCTCCAAAGGTCTGGCTGTGACTTCCACAAAGGCCTGACCTCCAGAAGCCTTGCTCCTGCTGTGGCCTTGTGGGTAGAGTGGGTCATCTGGCCCAGCAATCTCTTGGGAGCCACATTTAGCTTTTGAGGTGTGCAGGTGTTGACTTTGAGCAAATTCCCAGCCCAGAAAAAAATTATTTTGGATGTGGGATCTCATTCTTTCTCAGCACAGTCTTGACAGTCATATGCTCAGGTGTTTTGTAGGTAGGATGGTAGTCAGGCTACACTTGAGCAATCAAGAAAGAGTTTAGCACTGGCTGGTTTGGCTCAGCAGTTAGAGCATTGGCTCTCAGATCAATGAGTCACAGGTTTGATTCCAGTCAAGGGCACGTACCTCAGTTGTGATTCGTCCCTGGCCCTGGGTGGGGTTGTGGGGGAAGCAGCCACTTGATGTGTCCCTTTCACGTCGATGTTTCTCTCTTTCTCTCTCTCTTCCTCTCTCTCCCTCCCACTCTATCTGAACAAAAATGGAAAAAAATGTCCTCAGGTGAGGATGAAAAAAAAAAAGAATTTAAACTGCAAAGACATCTGAGTATTGTCACAGTCTTGTCTGAGGTCACCACTTAGCTTGTAAGTGGTGGAGCTGAGTGAGTCAAACTGAGAAGTATGACACACTAGTGAACCCCTCCCAACCACGATGCTAAGACACAATGACACTGCTGTTATATAAAGAGTGGCAAAAAGTAGGTTTCCAGTTGTAATACAAATAAATAATACAATAAATAATTATACAAAAATAAAGTCTGTTTCACATACTCACAACTGTAAACCTATTTTTGCCCATGTCTGTATTTTTTTGACATAGACCAACTTTGATTGCATTATAAGCATACAGGGATATTCTTCAATTCCACAAAGAAATATGCCTGCTCGCCTGGCCGGTGTGGCTTAATGGTTGCGCATCACCGGTTCAATTCCTGGTCAGGGCACATGCCCAAGTTGTGGGCCAAATCCCCAGTGGTGGGGAGCAGGAGGCGGCCAATCAATGTTCTCTATCATCAATGTTTCTATCTTTCTCTCTCTCTCCCTTCCCCTCTCTCTAAGATCAATAAAGAAAAAAAATGTTTTTAAAGAAATAAGTCTGCTCCTATTTTCCTTAAAGCACATGACCCTTTGACCTCTCTTTTATTGCCCCCCCCCTTTTTTTTTTCAGAGGCACAGGTACAGAAATTAGTTCTCTACTTCAACAGTGGCAATGGTGCAGGAGTAACATTCAAAGCCACACTTGGACTCAATATTAAGGTGTGAAGAGTACATGCTTGGTCTGAAAGGGAAAGCCATGGGCACCAGGCAGAGATGCAGGCTGAGTGTTACCAGAGTTTCAGCTTTTTCAAGAAAAGCCAGATAATTTAATTTTTATATTTGGCTCAGCATGCTTTCCCTCTCAGGAGCAAGCCTGTGCCTTTCCCATTCCCCTCTTCTTCCCCTCTGGCACTTTACCGTTACCCTTCTTTCTCCTAAGCTCCAAGGCCCCTTCTTTTGCCTTCTTTATGCAGCCCAGCTGGTTCACTTCTACAATGTTCTAAATAAACGTTCTCTTATAAAAAATTTTTTTTTGGCTCAAAGAAAGTGTTGTCAAGTTCCCACTTCCAGTGTAATGGTAGAGAACTTCTGTCCTCGCTCTGGCTAGTTTTGCTCAGTTGTTAGAGTGTCAGCCCATGGACCAAAGAATCGCGGGTTTGATTCTGGTCAAGAGCACATACTTTGGTTGTGCCTCAGTCCCCGGCCCTGGTAGGGGTCATGCAGAAGGCAACCAGTTGATGTGTCTCTCTCTCTTTTTTTTTTTTTTTTTTTTATCCTCACCTGAGGACATTTTTCCATTTTTTGTTCAGGTAGAGTGGGAGGGAGAGAGCGGAAGAGAGAGAGAGAGAAACATCGACGTGAAAGGGACACATCGAGTGGCCGCCACCCGCACGACCAACCAGGGCCGGGGACAAACTGCAACCGAGGCACATGCCCTTAGCGGGAACCAAACCCGGGTCTCTCTGGACCGCAGGCCGATGCTCCAACCGCTGAGCCAAACCGTCCAGGGCTTGATGTGTCTCTCTTACATCGATGTTTCTCTCTCTCTCTCTCTCTCTCTCTCCCCCTCTCTCTCCTTTTCTCCCTCCTACTCTATCTGAAGATAAATGGAAAAATATTCTTGGGTGAGGATTTAAAAAAAAAAAAAAAAAAAGAACTGTCCTCAAAGTGCTTCTAGCCTGAAGTGCTTGGAAAACAGGAATGATTTCTTTCTTTCTGCAGTCCTGGTACATTTACTCGAGGAGGTGGTATTTTACTTTTTTTTTTTTTAATCCTCACCCGAGGACATTTTTGCATTTATCTTCAGATAGAGTGGAAGGGACAGAGGGAGGAAGACAGAGAGAGACACATCAAGTGGTCATCACCCACACAACCCCAACTGGGGCCGGGGACAAACCGCAACCGAGGCACGTGCCCTTAGCAGGAACTGAACCTGGGACTCTCTGGTCCATGGGCTGATGCTCTAACCACTGAGCCAAAATGGCCAGGGCAAGGAGGTGGTATTTTAGAGGGGAGTTCCTAAAGGTGGAGGTGTTACTGGTGGGGAGAGGTCCTCATCTTCACCTGTTACTAGTAGGAGAGAAATTCTTGTGATAGCCCAAAAAAAGGGATTTTCTGAGACTCACACAGCAGAATGAGTAATTTTTATTTCTGTGGAATTACACCCCTGAGTTTTCAAGGTCCTATTTCCCTTTGGCCCACCATGGAGGAAGTGTAGCTGGGGCTTCAATTGGGATCAAATAAAAGCCAATATCTAGAGTTTTTCTTCCATATTGAAGTAGTCCAATACATCACCAACCTAGCTTAATTTGTGTTTCCCACTGCAGTTCATCAGCCCATTGCATGTGGGGCTTGCCTGGCCACATAGCTATATGGGAAAATGTAAGGAAACATGAACAAGAGAGCCCCACAAGCTAACAGTCACAAGAGCCAAGAGAAAGAATTCCTTTGTTTAGAGAATTATGTATTCCCAAGTTTTCACGAGCTTGCAGTGGCCACTTCCATTCTGACCAATGATCTCTAGTCCCAGATGTGATTGGCAGGCATCTTCCCTAGTCACCCCAACTGCACTGCACATGTGTCTATCTCCCTTTTTTGGAACCCCTTCCCCTAGTGATTTGAGTGTGAAACTACAGCTTCCTGGTGAAGTTGCCCAAATGACATGCCTATAATGTCTGGCTTCCCTTTGTTCCTTTCCTTTCATTAATAACTAGCTCGTTACAATTATATCAGAAGGAGCTTTCCCAAAAGGAGGAATGAAGAGATTGACTTCCAATACAGCTTTTGCACAGTTGTTCACCACAGGAATGCTAATGGACCCTGCAGTTTCCGGCCTCAAAACCCTCTGACTCCTACTGGCCCAAACCCTCAGCTTCCTGGTTTCAGGCTAGAGAGACTCTGCCTACTACTGTCCTCTAGTTTTCTTCCTGGGAACCAAGGCACAACAGAAGTCCGAGGAGTCCTCTTACGTCCTCCCAGCCAACCTTCCATAGCAAAGAGAATCCCACTTCTTGGGGCCTTCCCCTTGACCCTTAAAGGTGGGGCAGCAAAGAGGAGAGAAGAGGGCCTGGAGATTCCCCCTGGGTGAGAGTCATCCTCCCCAGGCTATCCTTACTTTTCAGAAAAGCTAAGCCAACCAGAGTGGGTGGGGTGTGGCAGGCTGCACCTTGCTCTGTCTTCTGAACTACATTATCATGCAATTTCAAAATCATAAATAACACAGGCTCCTCATATTATGGGCTTCCTGATGTGATGCAATAATCACCAGTGTAGTATTCTTGCCAAAAAATGTGTAACATGAATCTAATCTTGAGGAAGCAATCAGATAAATCCAGAATATGATGCTATAAAACTGGCATGAACTAAAAAACAAAAAACAATGACACAAACAAAAAGGCTGAGTGTGGGGCAGAGAATACTTTTCTATTTCAAAAGAGACTAAAGAGATATAACCAAATACAATACATGAACCTTGCCTCCTGAACTAAAACTTAAATGCTAAAAAAACATTCTTGAGACAAATGAGAATGACACTTGAATTACTGTTGATTTCCTTAGATGTGAGAATGGTGCTGTAATTGTGTAAAGCAGGGTTTCTCAACCTTAACACTTGGCATTTGGGGCCAAATAATTCAGAGATTTTAGCAGCATTTCTGTCTCTGCCCACTAGATGTCAAAAGCACTGCTCCCTCAATTGCAACCACCAACATATTTTAGATTTTAGATAGTAATAATGGTTGCATCATGCCACGAATATACTAAAAAACATTGGACAGTACACTTTAAAATGGCTAAAATTGGCCCTGGCCGGTTTGGCTCAGCGGTTAGAGCTTCGGTGGTTAGAGCGTCGTCCTGCGGTCCCAAGAGACCCGGGTTCGGTTCCCGCTAAGGGCATGTGCCTCGGTTGCAGTTTGTCCCCGGCCCTGGTTGGTCGAGCGGGTGGCAGCCACTCGATGTGTCCCTTCACGTCGATGTTTCTCTCTCTCTCTTCCTCTCTCTCCCTCCCACTCTATCTGAACAAAAAATGTCCTCGGGTGAGGATTTAAAAAAAATAAAATAAAATAATAATAAAATGGCTAAAACTGTGAATTTTATATTATGTAAATTTTTTCGCAATAATTTAAAATGTCTCTAGTTGACATACTCTAATGTCCCCTGGGGGACAAAATCATCAGAGGGGAGAACCACTAGTGCAGAGAGTACACTGCTGGTGGGGGGGATGGAGAGTGGCATGCAAAGTGAAGGATTTGGGAAAGAAAAGTCTTGTTTGTAACTTACTTTCAAAGAGCAAATGTGGCAAAATATTAACCATTAGTGAAAGTAGGTGACAGGTGTGTGGGTTGTTTATTTTACTATTCTGTCAACTTTCTTTTTTTTAAATTTAATTAATTAATTTATTTTTGTAACAGATGTTTCTCCTTTTTCCCCCACTGATACCCCCTTCCCCCACCCTCCCCGCCCTGTCCCCAGCTTTGTTGTCCATGTCCATTGTTCATGCATACAAGCATATAAGTTCTGTGGTTTATCTCCCCCCCACCCCCTTTTCTGGGGATTGTCAATCTGTACCCCACTTCCACGTCTCTGGGACTACCCCATTCCTCAGACTGTTATGTTCATTATATTCCACAAATAAGTGAGATCATGTGATATTTGTCTTTCTCTGCTTGGCTTGTTTCGCTTAGGATAATACTCTCCAGGTCCTTCCATGTCGTCTCAATATTCTGTCAACTTTCAATAGATTTAATTTTTTTAAAACCAAAAGAATAGAACTCAATTTCAAAATTTCTATTTACAACAGTCTGAGGGACCCATGACAGGTGCCAACTGTGCAGCCTCCTTTCAGATGTGATTATTGTAAGTCTCTACATTGGTTGGGTTACTTGGGTCCTTCAGCCTTCAAGGGAAAACTCCTTATCTCTCATCTGCGCTCTCTCTCTCTCTCTCTCTCTCTCTCTCTCTCTCTCTCTCTCCCTTCTCCACCTTCCCTCCTGCCCTACCTCACTCTAAGACTGCCCAGAACATATTGGTTCAGTGCTATCCACTGACATATGGAGAGAAAGGCATCCTATGGACCATCATTCACCCAGACTGGGTACAGATAATGAGCTATGTCAGTTCTTTTTTGTGAATATTATCTCCTGTAGTGGCTTTAAAACATGATCATAAAATTCTTAAGCACTTCGCCCTGGCTGGTTTGGCTCAGCGTTTAGAGGGTCAGCCCGTGGTCCAGAGAAACCTGGGTTTGGTTCCCGCTAAGGGAACGTACCTCAGTTGCAGTTTGTCCCTGGCCCCACTTGGGGTTGTGTGGGAGGCAGCCATTCCAATGTGTCCCTTTCACATTGATGTTTATCTCTCTCTCTTACTTCCTCTCTCTCCCTCCCACTCTATCTGAACAAAAATGAAAAAAAAAAAATGTCCTCGGGTGAGCATTAAATAAATAAATAAATAAATTCTTTAGCACTTCTCCCATTAAGAGATGGGGGTCTAGCCCTGGCCAGTTTGGCTCAGCAGTTAGAGCATCGGCCCACAGACCAATGAGTTGCGGGTTCAATTCCAGCCAAGGGCAGGTACATCAGTTGCAGTTCGTCCTCAGACCTGGTTGGGGTCGTACAGGAGGCAGCCACTCAATGTGTCCCTTTCATGTTGATGTTCCTCTCTCTCTCTTTCATACTCTCTCTCCCTCCCACCCTGTCTGAACAAAAATGGAATAAAAGGTCCTCAGGTGAGGATAAAAAGAGAGAGAGAGAGAGAGAGAGAGAGAGAGAGAGAGAGAGAGAGAGATGGGGTTTATGTCCCCTCTACTTGAATATGGACTCTGCAACTGCTTAACCAATAGAACATGGTAGAAGTGACATTGTACCAGTATCCAGAACCAGGTCATGAAAAACTAGCATCTGCTATTTCCTGTCTCTTTTAAGATTCTAGCTTTTGGGGCCCAGCTTCCATGCGGTGAGGAAGCCCAAGCTACCCTACAGAGAGGTACATGTGGAGAGAAGCAGCACCAGCACCAACTTGTAAGCCATGTGAGTGAGTCATCTTAGAAGTGCGTTCTCCAGCCCTAGCTGATGGATTCTATGGGGATCAGAGCCAATCTGTCCTGCTGAGCTCTGCCCATTTTGCAGATTCATGGGACAAATTACATGATGGCTGTTGTTTTAAGTCACTAATTTTGGAGTGGATTGTTCGCAGTGATAGATAACTGATGCATTCCCCCCCCCCCAAAAAAAAACTGGGGGCCTCATGCCTGGAAGGCAGGAAGTGAGTCAGCTCTTGATCCCTAAAGCTAGGACCTAGGTCAGTGCTTAATCCTTTAACAAACATTTATTGAGTGGTCACCGAGTGCTAGACACTATACTAGGGGCTGAGGAGTTAGCAGTGAATGAGATAGACCACCCTGCCTGGTGGGCAGAACTCAAGCACAGTAATGAGAGAACTTGAGCCTCAGCCAGGGAAGCGGGGGTAAGGAAGAACCGTCTTCCTGAGGGAGGCTATTTCTAAGCTGAGACCTGACTCAGGAAAAGGAGTTAATCATGAAAAGTATCAGAGAATGGACAGATGGAACACCATGTGCTAGTTCTGGGCGAGGTTGCCAGATTTGGCAAATAAAAAATAAAAATTTAACACTCAGTTAAATTTAAACTTCAGTTAAACAATGAATACGATAGATAGATAGATAGATAGATAGATAGATAGATAGATAGATAGATAGATATAGAAATAGATATAGATATATATCTGTCCCATGCAACATTGGAAACATCCTAAAAAGTTATTCATTATTTTCATTATTCATTATTTCTCTGAAATTAAAGTTTAACAGAATTCCTGCATTTTATCTGGCAACCCTAGTGCTAGGGCAAAAAAGAGAGAAAATTTGTGATTTCAAGGGACAATTGGGGAAGCTGGGTGCAGCACAGTGGCAAGCAGGGCATACATAGCATGAGAGAGGTAAAGGTCAAGGTCATAAACAGGAACAAGATCATAAAAGGCCAGCTTGCCGAGGTCTATTTTGAATTTCACCCTGAAGCATTGGGGAACACGGGAAGGTCTAGAGCAGGAGAGTGACACAATTCGACTTGTGTTTTAGAATGATATTCTGGGCAACCACATGGAGGGGAGTGGAGAGCCTGCAGGCAGGGAACCAGGGGAAGGAGTCCCTTGCCCTGCAATACTCATACTCTGTACTGTAACCACAAGGCTATGAGAATGTTGGTAGACTAATTCCCACTTTAAATTTTTCTTTTCTACAGTATAAGTGTTCTAAGCTATAAAGTTTCCTCTAACCACTGCTTTAGTATATCCCACAAGTTTTCGTATGTTTTGTCTTATTATCTTTCCATTTAGAATATTTTCTAATTTCCCTTGGAATGTCTCCTTTGACCTATGGATTCTTTAGATGTGTATTTTATAATTTCCAAATATTTGAGATTTTTCTGTATATCATTGTTATTTATTTTAATTTCCTTTCATTGTGGTCAGAAAACATACTCTATATGTTTTTTAAATTTCATTAAAATTGTTTGATGGGTGAACATATGGTCTATCATGGTGAAGGTATCATACTTACTGGAAAAGAATGTGAGTGCTACAGCTGTTGAATTTAGTGTTCTATAAATGTCAATTACATCAGGGTAGTTGACAACATTCTTCTGGCCTGTGTATTTCCTCATTATTTAGTCTGGCTGGTCTATCCACTGATGGGGGTGGGATGCAAAAGTCTTCAGTACTTATAGATTAGTCTAGTTCCTCTGTTTTTTGTCAATTCTTTTCTTCAACTATTTTAAAGCTCTGTCACACTAGATACATACACATATATTATTATTATTATGACTTCTTGTTGAATGAATCCTTTATCCATATGGATTTCTCTCTTTAGCTTGAGTAATGTCTTAACGTCTATCTTCTCAGCTTTCTTATGGTCACTGTTAGCGTGATGTATCTTTACCCATCTATTTACTTTCATCTTATTTATGTCTTTATATTTAAAGCAGATATGATTATAGACAGTGTATAGTGGGTCTTGCTTTTTAATTCACTTCAGAATCTCTGCCCTCTAACTGGCATTTTAATACATTTACATCTGATTATTATACACGTTATCGATGGCTGGTGTAGTTCTATAATTTTACTATTTGCTTTCTAATTTCCCCCTGTTTTTGTATCTCTGTTCTTATTGGGGTTTTAGAGGGAAAATGGAACATTTTGGCCTACTGTTCTGATCCATTTATAAGGTATATAGAAATTTGCTAATTTTGAGTGATTTCCCAGAACAAGAACAAACTCTGTTGCAGGTCCAGGCTTCAGTATGATTAGTCTTGCCACTTGAGCCAAATGATCAGGTATATCCCATCAGAGAGAAAGATGTTGTGGGGAGCCTTGTGCAAGGCCCAACAAGAGAGTCACAGAGAAGACCTCTAGGTCTGGTGGAGGCCAGGTAATCTGTATTAAAGAGCTCTACAGCATTAGCCCTGGCCAGTTTGGCTCAGCGGTTAGAGCGTCGGCCTGTGGTCCCGAGAGACCTGGGTTCGGTTCCCACTAAGGGCATGTACCTCGGTTGCAGTTTGTCCCCGGCCCTGGTTGTTCGTGCGGGTGGCGGCCACTCAATGTGTCCCTTTCACATCAATGTTTCTCTCTCTCTCTCTCTTCCTCTCTCTCCCTCCCACTCTACCTGAACAAAAAAATGTAAAAGATGTCCTTGGGTGAGGATAAAAAAAAAAAAGAAGAAGAACTCTACAGCATTAGAAATGTAATTCCTGATCGACTGAGTTCATGACCATGGGTTATCATGTGTCCATGTGGCTAGAATTGCCCATCATGAACTGAGTACTGGCAGATCCAAAAAATCATTACCTTGGCAAATCTATCGTTATTTAGATGTTGTATATCCCAGCTCAAGCTTGGGCAGGTCCAAATAATACAAGTAATCTGTATAAACAGGTGGCTCAAACACCAGTGTCACCTAGTACTGTTGCACTGTTGCTTCTCACTCAGCTCACACCTATGCATTAGGTAGGTTGCCCAGCAAGTGATGGAAGGGGAAAAGCCCAAGCTTACTTTAAGGATGCTTTGTCTTGGTATGAAGGAGACAAAAATGAACCACTCTTTGCTATACCCCCAGCTGTGAGGGAAATCTTTCTATTGGACAAAAGTTTGAGCAACGAACCTAGTTATTCAGAGATGAAGGCAGGGCCTGGAAGCTGTGTAGGGCTCCCTGTTCAAAAGTGTCCCATGGTTGTTTCATGCTCTGCTGTAACAATCTTGAAATTCACAATAATTTTGAATAGGGAGCTCTGCATTTTTATTTTGCACTGAATCCCACAAATTATGTCCTGGGTATAAGGTTCCAAGACCAGGACAGAGTAGAGGACCTACAGGACATAAGACTGCCTTGACTTACATTTGCCATGATAGCCATAAAAGTGTGTGTGTGTGTGTGTGTGTGTGTGTGTGTGTGTAGAGCTGTGTCTGGTACATACTAAGTCCTCAAAAATGACAGCTATTGTCACTATATGTTATTGATGATGATGTTATGTTATTGGACTCCTCCAGCATTGCCTTTCAAATACCATTTAAAAGCCTGGTTAGCCCTGGCCGGTTTGGCTCAGCAGTTGGAGTGTCAACCTGCGGACCAGAGAGTCCTGGGTTCGGTTCCCACTAGGGGCACGTACCAAAAAATAAATAAATAAATAAAAGCCTGGTTAATTTACTGTCTACCAGCCATCCTTCTGCTTTGTTTCACTGATCCATTTGCAAATAATTTGGGGAGGGGGGGGTACGTGCCCCTAGCAGGAACCAAACCTGGGATTCTCTGGTCTACAGGTCAACACTCCAACTGCTGAGCCAAACTGGCCAGGGCTGCAAAGCATTTTTAATGCCTGTGACAACCCTGAGGAATTGAATACACACCTAGCCTTTCAAATGCCCACTGAATGGTGTGAAATGTTACATACCTTGATTTGGTTGTTACCCCATTCATCCAGTTGTATCAATAGTAAAAAAAAAAAAAATCCCACACACCCCAACCCAGCTGCCACAAATTCTCTCAAAGGTCACATGGATACACACTCACACACTCAGGTCATCTGGCTGAGTGTGGTGACTTCTGCACGATTCTCCTCCTGTTAGACATGAAAACTCCTGCCAGGGACAGTTGATATGAAAGCCATGTTTGTGTAGTCTGTGGACTCTATAATTTGTATTTAAAGTTTTTAAAGACTATTACAAATAGAAAGAATGTGCATGTGTGGTATCTGGTGGCTAGGAAGGATGAGAAGACTTGACATCTTAAAAATACATTAGATATGCCCTGGCCAGTTTGGCTCAGCGATTAGAGTGTCAGCCCATAGACCAACCCAATGAGTCACGGGTTTGATTCCGGTCAAGGGCACGTACCTCAGTTGCAGTTCGTCCTGGGCCTTGGTTGGGTCATGCAGGAGGCAACCTGTTGATGTGTCTCTATCACATCAATGTTTCTCTCTGTCTCTCTCTCTCTTCCGTCCTCCCACTCTATCTAATGATAGATAGAAAAATATCCTCGGATGAGGATAAAAAAAAAACCCAGTACATTACATATATTCCTATAGTTTTCTAGATTTCCATGGAAAGCCAGAGGTTGTCATTATGTGAAAATGCAGCAAGGAAACAAAGGTGATTTTGTCCTTGTGGAGTCTAGGGGTTGAGGATCTTGGAAGTTCTATAAGCACCCTGGGGTGAGCCCCTGGGGGTACAAGAGCCTGATTTAATGAGGACTGCCTATGTCAAAGGGAAAACCGGCAATTTCACAGCCTCTCATGACACAATATATCTGGGGTTTAGATAAGAAAAGCCAGGACCTGAGAGGGGGTGGGAGTGAAAGATGATGTCACCTGCTCCCCTCATGTTTCCTGCAAGCAATCACTAAAGAAAAGAGATTCCTGGCTCAGTAAGTGAGTCACTGGCTCTATAAGCCAAGAGAAATGGAAAGCTGATTCCAGGAAATAAGCAAGGAAGAATCTTAGAGAAAGTTCTCAGCTTTAGTGTGAAACTGTCAAGCCTCTAAGCTCTTGGGGGAACTGGGAAAGAAAAATAACAGTGAGAAAGACTAAAGAAATACCAAGGAACCAGATGGAGCTCAAGTGAGAACCTGTGCTTTTGGGCAATTTGGAATAAACAACTGAGATGGCACTGACTCAGAAAATTATCCAGGCCGCTTCGGAAAGGGAGAAAATATCCCAGTGTTGCATGGTCTGCACTCATTTATAATTCAGCAGATATTTATATATTTATTGAGCATCCTTCAAGTTCCTGTGGTGTGTAGGGTGTGGGTATAGAGCCGTGAATGAGGCACCATGGTCCCTGGCCCTGCAGGACTCATAGCCATTGAGCAAGTCATAGCACTTTGCTAAGTGACAAGGAAGAAGTTGGAGCAGGGTGGGGGTGGGGTGTGTGTGTGTGTGTAGTGATGCCACAGTGGGAATTCTAGAGGGCTTCTTGACACCTAGGGTAGGACTCTTTGGAAACAAAAGAGAAAAGACTAAATTTCAGGCCTGGAACAAAGGAAGCAAGGCTGTTTGGAAGAAGTGAGAGGAGTGCAGTTTTGGGAACAGAGGCACAAGAAAAGACTGGAAGCGTCCTTTCTCTTCTCTGATTTTGGGTTATTTGTTTACTTCTTCTTTGTATAAATAAATACAAAAAAGAAAATAAAACCAGGTGAAATTACTACGTCACAAGAAATGTGAATACTCTATAATAACAAATTTGGGGAGGCGCATCTCCTCAGTGTCAGGCAGCCTGTTTGGTACTTTCTGTTTATTTACAGAGCAATTCAATTCACCAGTGTTTACAGAGCTCTCTGAGCAAATGAGCTGGGCCAAGCTATGGAGCAGGCAGAGGGCACAGCAAGAGCAAAGGCCCAAATGTGGGACCCCACAAAGCAGTCTCAGGAAAGAGCCAGGAGTCCCTTGGGGCTGAAGTAGGGTGAGGGAGCTGAGGCCTGAAGGAATACCAAACTGATCTTCAGACTTCAGTCTGGTGGGGAGCAGGATTAAGTCCTGGAGAGATCTGTGCTCTGAGAAGCTGAGGCCAGGTTGGGGACGTCCCACCTCAGCACATTCTCTTCTGTGTGATGTGGGAGATAATTAACCTGGGGACCCTAACAGCTGCCACCACCACCCTTCAGGAATTCCAGCCCTCCTTCCGTGACATCAAGGCCACACTCCTGCTGTTCAGCTCTGTGTGAGAAGGGAATCTCATTAGTCCTTTCATCAGATGTTCTGGCCTGAGTCACCTGAATACCAGTTCCTTTTCTGAGAAAGCCTCTGCCAGCTCCCTGGGCTCTCAAGAGCCTAGGCTGATGGGGGCCTTCCCTGCAGGCCAAGAGGCTGCCAACTCTCTGCCACTCAAGGTCCTTTGGGCTCTCAAGTATCCCGACTCAGCTCACAATGGCATCTAGGCAAACAGCTAAACCCTGGAGGGGAAGGTAAGAGTCTTAAGTCCCACTCCAGCCTGACCATTGTGGTAACCTGTGGGCATGGCCTTGTTCTCTCTGCACTCTATAACTTTTGAGGTCCAGGACCTATAAGATTGGGAATCAGGCACAGAGTGGCTCAACCTGGATCTGGCCTTGGTATGTGGAACCCTGGACAGGAGCAAGTGGCCTTTTCAGAAGGGGTTCAGACAAAGGATGTGATACAAGAAACATAGGGCATTGTGGAAGCAAAGAAGAGGTTCTTGACCTAACATGGGGTCCAGGGAAGGTGTCCCACAGAAGTGTTGTCTGAGCTGATACCTAAAGGGTAGACAGGAGTTAGCCAGGTGAAGGAAAGGGGGAAATGATGCACAGAATGGCCTGTGCAAAGATGTAAAGGCTTGGGAAAGCCAAATGTATTCAAGGAACAAAGCAGTTCAGTCTGGCTGGAGCTAGGACCTCCTGGGGAGGAACTAGCCAGAGATAAAGGGCCAAGGGGAAATTGAGAAGGGACAGGGTCAAATTTGAAAAGGCCATCCAGCTGCCTGTGGAGAATGGACCAGGCCAGGTGAAATCGAGGACACTAAGAGGCCAGACAGAAGGTACAGGTGGTACCCTGGCCAAGGGTGGGATGGTGGGGCTGGGGAGGATGGAATAGACCTGGTGGCTGAAGGGGTTTCAGGGGAAAGGCCACCCAGACTAACATAAGGCCTTGAGAGGGGAGCAATTCTTAGGAGAGGAAATGGGATCAACTTTACACAGTGAGTTTGGGGTGACCGAGGGTCATCATAAGGGGAAAATGGAGTGAAAGATAGGGGGCTGAGACTCAGGCATCCCTGTGGGAATAAAAACAAAGTCCTGAGAGCTGTCAAGATGGCATGGAGAAAAGTATTAAGGTTGAGAGAAGGGGCCTAACACCCTAAGGAGCCTTCCAAGGGGCATGAAGAGAGGCAGCGAACAGCTAGAAATCCAAGAGGAGCAGTCAGAGAAGCCACAGGTAGTTTCAGAAGAGGGAACTGGTCTGCCTCTGCATCCAACACTCCCAAAACAGATCAGAGGAGGGGAGGACTGAGAAATGGAGGGTCAGGGAGCCTTTACAAAGATGCTTCAGAGTGTGGAGGAGGTTTTAATGGTGGTGATGGGGTTCCCAGGAACCATGATCTGCTACCAGGTGTGAGTGTGAGCTGGGTTGCCACACAGGGCTGAACAGGTTGTGCACTGCACACTTCAGTGAGCATCCATTAAGGGAAAAACTACTTGGGGCCAGGGGGCAACCCCTGGAGCTGAGGGTATTTTGTGAAGCCTGTAACTGCAGTGTGGACACTTCCCACACGGTGGCGCCAAAGACCAACGCTGTAGTTGGGCTTGGCAGGGGCAGGGCTGGGGTCAGTCCTCTGTCCCACGGTCAACGTCGGATGGGTGGTGGGTATTGGCAGATGACCGTGGTAGAACCCTCCCCACCACAATGCCCTCCAAATCTCTGTCAAAACAGTTCTTCTAGCGGTAGAAACAGAAATAAACGACACACCACATACTGCACCCTTTGTCAGGGGTCCCCTTCCCCCTGCCTGGAAGGGTCCCAGGGTAGCAGCTCATCTCTTTCTCTCTCTCTCTCTCTCTCTCTCTCTCTCTCTCTCTCTCTCTCTGATCTGGGAGGGGCACGACGTCCCTCCCACTTGTCCCTTAGGAGAAAGGCGTCAGGAAGGAAGGAAGGACGCCTGGCCCAGCCCGCGGGACACAGTCACCCGACCCCAGCACCGCCCTGCTCACAGGTCCCCCTAGAGGCCGAAGATGGATCAGCATGGCCAATGACAGCCCAGCCTGGGGCAGAGTCCCCAGAGCAGTCACCTGTTGAGCCTGGCAACCCTGGACTAGAAATTTACACCTAATTGGTGCAGGGGCTGGCTTGGAAATGCCTGAATAAGTAATGGCCATGTTGTCTTTGAAAACGATAACATGTTAATTGGGAACCTTTCTTTGTATAAGTAAATACAAAGAAGAAAATAAAACCAGATGAAATGACAATGCCCAGAGATGAAGGCCACTGCTGGTGCAGGGATGAGCCTCCTGACAGCTCTCAGGGCCAAAAGATGCAAGTTTGACCTGAACTGGCAGCCCTTGTGGTGCATGCTCCACTCCTCTGTGTCTACTGTGTTGAGCACCTTTTCCTACTCAGATATAAAACCCTCTCTCCCTACCCTACCTGACCTGACCCCACCACCTCTCAGACTTCCTTTCTTTCTACTGCAGCCCACATGACTGAAATATAGCAAGCTCACCTTCAAGGTGTTGCCCTGTACTCTGATGTTCTGGATTATTCATGACCATTTCATTCTTGTTATTCAGATCTTAGCTCCTGTCTCAAAGAGGCCTTCCCTGACCGCCCTGACTAAAGTGGCTTCTCAGCCCGCATAACATCACCTGGTTTATTTCCTCCACAACTCTTCCTTTCTCTGAAGTCATCTTACCAATATGTTAGCTTGATTATTATCTGTTTCCTTTGACTGGAGTGTAAAATCCTAAAGAGCAGAGACCTTGCCTGTCTGGTCTGTTTCTGTGGCCCCAGCATGCAGAATTATGCCAGGCACATAGCTGGAGCTCAGTCCATGCCTGACATCCATTTTCAGTGCCCACAGAGCATTTAAGGGTATGCACGAATCTCCTTCAGCCCTCTCTGTCCTGCTGATGGTCACAAGGACTGTGTCATCCCTTGATCCATGATTAAACAAGCCAATGATCAACATGCTTGGGCACAAATCTTTTCTTGCCTTACAACCCTTTGCAATAAATTTCTTGAAATTGAACTGAAGGCTGAAAGGGGAGTTTGTACCTGATATCCTGAAAATA
The DNA here is from genome assembly GCF_014108415.1 of Molossus molossus. NCBI lineage: Eukaryota > Metazoa > Chordata > Mammalia > Chiroptera > Molossidae > Molossus > Molossus molossus. The sequence goes on along the minus strand of NW_023425357.1, from coordinate 37,404,012 downwards.
CTGCATTTATTTATTTATTTATTTATTTATTTATTTATTTCCTCACCCAAGAACATTTTTACATTCATCTTCAGATAGAGCGAGAGGGAAGGGGGGAAGAGAGAGAGAGAGACATCAGTGTGAGAGAGATACATCGAGTGGTTGCCACCCACACAACCCCAACCAGAGCCGGGGACAAACTGTAACCGAGGTACATGACCTTAGCAAGAACCGAACCCGGGACTCTCTAGACTGCAGACCAACACTCTAACTGCTGAGCCAAACTGGCCAGGGCTGAAAATACTGCTTTTAAATCCTCAAACCAATTCTCACTCACTCTCTTGAGAGTGTCCATCACTGCCTACCTCAGAGGCAAAAAAAAAAAAAGTGTGTATCCTATTGTTTATATTTGCATTGTGTTATTATTATTTTTAATCCTCACCTGAGGATATTTTTCCATTTATCTTTAGATAGAGTAGAAGGGAGGGGGAGATGGAGAGAGAGAGAGGAACATCCATGTGAAAGAGACCCATAGACTGGTTGCCTCCTGCATGACCCTGACCAGGGCCGGGGATGAACAGCAACTGAGGTACATGCTGTTGGCTGGAATCGATTCCGAGACACATTGGTCCACGGGCCAACGCTCCACCGCTGAACCAAACCAGTGAGGGTGTGTTGATTATTTATAAGACAAAGTGCCTCTTAAATTTTTTTTTATTGATTTTTAGAGAGAGAGGAAAGAAGAGAGAGAGAGAGATAGAAACATCCATGAGAGAGGACATCGATTGGCTGCCTCCTGCATGCTCCCTCTGGGGATCGGGCCTACAACCTGGGCATGTGCCCTGACTGGGAATTGAACTGGCGACCTCTTGGTGCATGGGTCAACCCTCAACCACTGAGCCACACCAGCCAGACAAGACAAAGTCCCTCTTAAAATTGCAATTTTAATGAACAAATAGATGGGTGCGGTTAAAGCATCAAAAAAGAGCAATGGCTCCAAGAACCACAAATTGACAATGGTAAAGCCAGGACCTGAATGTGGGGCAGCATCCCTGGCCCTTGCCCTTTGATACACACAATGGGAAGTAGGGTCCAGGCTGGGGCTGAAGGAGAGTGGAAGTTGGTAGCAGGTACAGACATACCCACAAGTCCCATACTTATCCCCTCTTGAGCCTGCATCTGCCCTCCACTCACTAAAGTGCTCTAGCAGGATGTGGTAATGTTGGTCCTCTCTCACTTGACCTCTTGGTAAGCCAGTTGACCATTGTCCACTCCAAAAGCTGTCTCCAGCCTCTTTCCTCTACTCACATGTCCAGCTGCCTTCTGGACACCTTCTGGATGGATGGTCCCCAGACTTCTCAGACACCACCTGCCCAAACTGATCACATCACTTTCCCCTAACTTGATCTTCCAGACCTCCCCACATCATTGAAAAACATCAGCATCCACCCATCACTCAGGCCCCAAACCTTGGCATCATCTGGGCTGCCTCCCACTCTAGATCCCACATCCCATTAGTCACCCAGCCCTCCTTTCTGTCTCCTGAACATCTCTTGAATGTCTCCTCTCCAACTCCTCTCCAAGGCCACCATGACTTTGGCTGGAAAATGATAGCAGCCTTTTTTCTATCCCTACCTGCCTTCTCCATGCACTGCCTCAGTGAATCTTGCAAAGCATAGATATGATCATAAAATTCTCCAGATTGAAGCGAGGGTCCTTATCACCAATGATAAAATCCATGTTCCACAGCTAGTTCCCAGGGCCTTTCATTCCCAGCACAGACTCACACAATTCTCCAGCCACATTAAGCTTTTGCTCCTGCCAGCAAGAGAGGCTGCTGCTCCCCCCCATGCCTTGAACTTGCTGCACTATCTGCCCTAGACATTCCTCCAAGAACCTAGACTCTGCTTAGGGAGCCCCAACAACTTGCCATGTTAAGGGTTCCTTCCCTACAAAGCCCTTCCTAACCAGTACACACTTATTCTCTCTCTCTCACACACACACACACACGTACACACAGACATAATTATGATCACACACTCACTCACATTGGTGACACAGGAGGTGCAGAGACTCTGTGGTGTACCTGCCCTGGTTGACAATGAACCCTCATGGGCAGGGACTAGGTGGCCTTACCTCTGTCCCCCACTTCCAATCCCCCCACGGCTGAGCACACAGCAGGTTCCTCAAAAGCTTGCTGAATATCTGGTGAATGGATGAATGAATGTTGCACACTCTGTCTGCGGCATGAGGCCACAGGCACAATAAGGTGCAGGCTTTATTCTGTCCCCTCACAGAAAGCTGGAGGATAAAGTTGCAATCAAAGGGCTGTAGCCACGGGGACTGTGGGGTGGGGTGTGGGAAGTCTCCATTTTTCTGGGTTTTGGGACTTGAAGTACATTACTTACAAAAATAGAACTAGCTGTGCTATATGTGAGGAGCAGGGGTTCCCTATGGTTCTCACCACCCTCTGTCATCTAATAGAGGAATTTTTTCAGGCCAGAGTCTATCCTTTCAGAAACATGAACTGCTTGAGGTAGAAATGGTGATGACTGGAGCTCCCAGCCCAGCGCCAAGCAGAGCATGTGCTCAGGGAATGATGCCTGACTCAGAGTCCAACTGTTTAGGACTTTGTGGGCCAAGAAGGAGCTCAGACACCACCCCTTCCTAATGACAAGACCATGGAAAGGCCTGCCTCCCTGAGCCTCAGGTGACGGTTCTGTGAAATGGGTTTCAGTTGTGGCCTTCCTCACCTGGCTCTCTGGTTGTTGGGGAGAGGTCTGTGGCCCTCAGATACTATCCTTCACTCAAGGCCTCTGGGCAGGTGGAGAGGTAAAGGCTCATGTGTTCCATCTGCTCACTGTAGCCCCATCAATGCCTGGCCCTGGTGGTTATAGGTTGGGGAGCCTGGCCTGTTCACAGAGAAAGACAATAGGCAGTGATGGGTGCTCAGGAGGAGTGAGTGGGAAACCAGAAGACACAGGTTTCTTGGAGAACGTGACATTTGAGCTGTTTTTCAAGTAGCCAAGGAAGAGGACAATCTCAGGCAGAAGGGAAGCTAGAAGAAGCAGAGGCCAGAGAGTGGGGACCATGTCCAGGGAACCACAGGTAGGTTGGTGTATTGGAACTAGAGTGGCAAAGGCTGGCAGGCTGTGTGGGAGGTGAGGAGCTGAGGTCACTGTAGGCTCACTACAGAGTCTGGACTTATGCTGAGGGAAATTTGGAGTCAACATGAACTGATTTATAGTTTGAAAAATCACTTGAGCTATTGAGTGGAAAACAACTGTAAAGAACAAAGGAGGAGGCAGGAAGGCCAGAACAGATGGTGGCCCAGGCCCAGGTATTAGTTGTGAGAATGCAGAGGTGTGGCCAGATACAGGACAGAATGACTGATTAACTATAAAAGATGAGGAATCATCAATTAAAAGTGGGAATTTTCACTCTGGCCGATGTTGCTCAGTGGTTAGAGTGTTGGCCCGAGCACCAGAGGGCCTCAGGTTCGATTCCTGGTCAAGGGCATGTACCTGAGTTGCAGGTTTGATTCCCTGCCCTGGTCCGGAAGGCAACCAATTGCTGTGTCTCTCTCACATCGATTTTTCTCTCCGGTCCCCCCCCAACTCCCTCCTTTCCACTCTAACAAAATCAATGGAAAAAAATATCCTCCAGTGAGAATTAACAACAACAACAAAAAGTGGGAATTTTCCCCCTGGTTGGTGTGGTTGGTTGCACATCGTCCTGTGCACAGTCAGGGCACATGCCCAGGTTGCAGGTTTGGTCCCCAGATGAAGTGCTGTTGGGAGGCTCAACCGACAGATGTTTCGCTCTCTCCCTTCCTCTCTCTCTAAAATAAAATCAATTAAAACTTTTTTTTTAAAGTGGGAGTTTCCTGGAAGTGGAATTCCGGAATTCCAGACTGAGAAAGAGTTCCCCGAACAGTGCCGCCACAATCAGTGCTGCCTCATCAAAGCCCTGAGCGATGGTACAGGGACAGCTATGCCACTGCCAGCCCAGGGCCAGCATGCTGCCCAGCCCTGAGTGCTCAGTGGGTATTTGGTAAATGAATTAATAAACTACAGAGTACTGGTAGTGGGAGGTGAGGGGGGAGGGAATGCATTTGAAACATATTAAGGAGGTAGAATCAACAGGACTAGGAGGCTGAAGGAATGTGGGGGTCAGAGAGGAGGACATCAGAGTTCATGCATTTACTCATTCAACTCATTCAAAAATATTTATTTTTTAAAATTGACGTTAGAGAGAGGGGAATAGAGGAAGAGAGAGAGAAACATCGATTTGCTGTTCCACTTATTTATGTATTCATTGGTTGATTCTTTTTTTTTTAGTTTTTATTTTAGAGAGAGGAAGGGAGATGGAGAGAGAGAGAAACATCCATCGACTGCCTCCAGCACACCCCCTACCAAGGATCAAGATAGAAACCCAGGCATGTGCCCTGACCAGGAATGCAACCAGGGATCTCTTGGTGCACGTGACAATGCTCAACCAACTGAGCCACACCAGCCAAGGCCATCGGTTGATTCTTGCATGTGCCCTGACTGGAGATGGAACCCACAACCTTGGCGTATTGGGACGATGCTCTATCCAACTAAGCTACCCGACCAGACAAAATATTTCTTGAACTCCCACTGTAAGCCAGAAACAGTGGTGACTAGGATATCCATGGCTCTTGCCCCCACACAGCGTAGAGACCCGCAGCGAGGTGGGTTTAGGCACATGGGCATGCATGGGCATGCATGCTGCCTGGTGGTGATGAGTGAAACAAAGGTATGAGTCCACAAGACATGGACAGAGAGTAACAAGGAGAGGCTATCTTCAGAGAAAGTAGTCAGGGGATGCCTCACTGAGATGACTTTAGAGATGGGCAGGAACCAATGCGTGTGAGTTTTGAAAGCTCTGGAGAGGTTCAGCATTTGCCCAGGTTGAGGCTTGGGTGGACAGCAGTGCTTTCTGGAGATAAGGACAAAGGAAGAAGAGTCCCTCTGGGGAAGGTCATGAGATTTGGTGGGTTGTCCAGGAGTTCTGGAACAGGAGAAGGTTCTGGACACACAGAAAGCCTTTGGATGGTCAGCAGTGGATGGATGGAAGTCCTGAGACTGGATTATATTTTAGGGTGGGGGAAATAAAGAACCCAGTCCCTGGAAGCAATCTCCAGGCTTAAGGATTACAGAGAAGGGAGTGCTGACAAGGGAGCCTAAGAGGATGGGCTGGATGGAGAGCTGGGAGAGCTGGGAGTTGAGGTGTGTCTGGTAAGAACTGGTGATGAAGAGGATGTCTGTGCCCCACCTCTCAGGAGTATATTCAGGAACCTCTCAGCAATATATTCAGGAACCTCAAAGTCCCTCAAACCACTCTGGGTGTCTGTGCTACCTCTAAAAGTGAAGGGTACAGGAGTAAAGCCTGAAGGGTTCAGGGGCCCAGAGCATTCAGGTTGAACAGGGCCAGTGGTGTCTTACTGATGGGAGGGGTGGGGGAATGGAGCTGGCTCTTTGACACCAATGTGGGGTCAGATCTCAGTTCCACCTCAACCCACTCTAGTGGAGTCAGTCAGTGTTCCAGACCCCTCCTTGGAAAGGACTGGGCTCTGACCTCTTTGATCAGCATGTGCCCCAAGCCGAGATAATTCATCCATGTCAAGAACAAGGCCTAAGACACCCCAGAACTCATACACAATGAGTGGTAACTGCATGGCCTGGCTTAGAGCTCAGACGGTGGCAGGAGGGGCAGCCTGCCTCCACAGCAGGGAACCCGAGGCTGGCCCAGAAGGCAGGTTAAAGGGATCCCATGCCTAGGATTCAGGCCTCCCTGTTCTCCTTTCAGAAACTGGCCCTGATGTCTTCCTCCAACCAACCCAACCCAACAGTGGCTGCCCCAAAACCTGTTTCAAGCGCTCACAGATGGGGGGGGGGTGTTGCTGAAATGTCTCCATGCCATGGAATCTGAGGAGAGAACCGGCAAGCGGGGCTCTCCGACGAACCTGGTTTTGGGTTATGCATGGGAAGCGACTGCCTTTGCGAGCGGTTCCGGTAAAGCCCCCTCTTCCCGCCGACCTCGAGCGTTCCCGCTGCCCTTGCGTCCTCCAGGATCCCGCCTTCCTGCAAGCTGATGGACACCGCGGGCCACCAGCCGCCCCGTTACCCGAGAGGGCGGAGCGAGCCGTGGGCGCCTCCAGGGATGCCCGAGCTGCGGGAGTTCAGTGGGTGGGGCCCAGTAGTCTGGGGGAGGAGCGGGACTGCAGGGCGGCAGGGTGCTGGGAGAGGCGGGCGCCGGCGGGGGCGACAGCGGCAGCTGCGGTGCGACCAGGCCGGGCAGTGAAGAGCGCACGGAGGGCGCGAGGTCCGCGCAGCCCAGCTCAGCCATGTGAGTGTCCCTGCCGTTTCCGGGAGTCGTGGGCCGAGGGGGGTTGGGGCTGGAGGGGCGGTTCCGTTGCCTCCCCGCCAGCGCCACCTCGTAAGTCCCGGATCTCTTGCCCCGGCTGCGGCCCTATCCCACATCACCCCATACCCGGGACCCGGGCCGCACGGTGTCGTTCCTCCCCTCCCCCTGGGCGCGAAGGACGCAGCCTCGCCCCACAAAAGCGGCCGCCTGCGGCCCTGCGGCGCCCGGTGCTGTCTCCTCCCAACCCACAGCAAGGCCCAAGCGACTGGTGCCCCGGGACTCTGGAGTGAGCCAGGCCTGAGGGCGGGCCTTCGGCGCCAGGCTGGGCCCTGGCACGGTCGCTTTCAGGGAGCCCAGCTGCCTTCGTCGCTGGAGATGCTGAGCTAGGAATTGGGAGGGGGCGAAAAGGGGTGCAAATCGACCTCCAAGATGAGCTAATCTTCCCGGCCCGGCCCTACCGGCTGGCCTAAGCCTCTTTGAGGCCTGGCCCAAGGTGTCCCTGGGTTTTTCGCCCAAACCTGATGCGGCTGAAACCCGAGAGGATCGCCCCTGCCTGGTGGGAGAACAGAATCTGTCCCTGGAAATGGAAGGCTGGTGTGTGTGTGTGGGGGGGGGGGGGGGGCTGTCTCTGCAAACAGCCAGGCCTAGACACCCTGAAGAACTGGTTTGGGGAAAGGGCTGCTCACCGATGTCAATACCCTTCTCTCCCTGGTTAAGCCAGAGTGCAACTTCTGGGACTGACCCTTCCCAGTCATTTCTACTGGGTTGCTCCTAATATGTGTCCAGGCTGGCTGGCTGAGCACTTTCTGTATACAGTCTAATATAACAATAACAGTGCCCTGGACGCCATCAGTGGGGCCTGGCCCTGGGTCTGCAGTATTCAGCACTGACACAACATTCTTAGGAGGGTTATGACAATCTGGCAGAAACAGGCCCAGAGAGGTTAAGTTATATTCTCAAGGTCACACAGCTGGTTTGGGGAGAGGTGGGAATTAGATCCAGATCTGAATTCTTGCCTCTGTATGCACAATCCACCTCCGTGGAATGGAGGGGGAGGGGCGGGGGAAGATGAAAATCAGAGACTGAGACACAAAATACTCCAGCAAAACACTAGGCCTGACTTAGTTCCCACTTCAGCCCTCACTCTGGGACCTGGGTCTTGTTGGGGCAACAGCCTGAGAATGGGGCCTGGATTTGAGTGGGGGTTGGGGGAACACATAGGGTGCCAGAATGGTTCTTCCTGGGTGGAAAGCTGGCGGGAAGGCGGAAGGGTGAGACTGAGTTAGGGGGCAACCCCTCCAAGTGGCTGGTACTCATGCCCCTGGCCCAAGAGAGGCAGCTAGGCGTCCAGCATGAAGCCTGTCCGCTGGGGAATGTGACCAACTGACTAGGGAGGGGGCCGGCAGGAAGTGAGGCCACCAGGCTGCCTCTGCCTGGTTTCTGGGGGGGGGGGGGGGGTCCCAGGTCGTGATGCGCTCCCCTCCTTCCCTGCTCCAGCGATTTGGCATGAAGTCAGTAACTGGGTTTGGAGCATTGCCATGGAGACAGGGGCAGGCTCAGGAGGGACCCCATTCTTCCTTGCAGCCCCCCTTGCCCAGGTTATTTTTAGCTTCTGTTTACCTCAATTGGGGCTGCCGCTGCTGGGCAGTGGAGTGGTGCTGGACTGGGACTTCTAGCGAGGCGATTTGCCTGGCATAACACTGAGCTAAGCAATGCAAGTCGTGGGACCTCCTGTCTAACACAAGTGCACCAGTTTTGGTGTCTAAAGGGTATTGGGGGTCGCAGGATCTGGAGCCATGAAGGTAACCAGTTACATTGCATGCTGCCCCAAGCTGACTGTGCTGCATGCCCAGTCACCTTTGGGCCATGGATTCTTTCCCATGCCCAGAGCAGACTTGAGGGCTGGTGGGAGTCCAGAAAATCCACTGGCTCTTGTCAGCCAACTCCACCAGTTCAGGTGGACACTTTCCCTTAGCTCAGAGGGTTCCTTCTTTCCCTCCTTGGCAGCAGGGGGAGATCCTACCTACCCACCCCACAAATGATCACTCAGATGGATATGCAGATAGTTACTTGGGAGGAGTCTGGGCCAATAGTAATACATCCTGGTCCCTGTGGGACTAGGGAGTTGGTGGCAGCAAATGCTCAGAGGAAGAAAATTAATGTGACAGCTTACTCTGAGTTCAGCCCACCCACTCAGTTGCAGAATCCAGGGGACCCCCACCTTGCCCCATCCCCAGGGAGTAGTAGAACCTTACTTGCTGATATCATCAGGAAGTGGGGAAGGGAAAACCTTTATGTGGGGTAGGGGAGTTAGGGTGGACCAGACTTGAAATTTACCCCTCCAACAGCTCAGGATCTGCTGTTCCTATGTTTGGGCAGCCCAGTTCACGAAGCCCCCACACACAAATTCAGCTTCCCACCTCCTTTATTGCCCTGGTGCAGGCCCAGAAGGTACACCAGTGAGCCAAGCAGAGTTCACAGTCTGGTTGGAAGACAGACCCTAAAGGAGAACTGACAACCTAGTTATGTGGCCTCAGGGATCAGAGGGAGAAAGCTATGAGGCACCTAAAAAGGGGAACCAAACTTGGGCAGGCTTCCTGGAGGAAGAAGTCATAGGGTAAGACTTGGAAAAGGAGAGGGAACTGGTCAGAGTGCGAGTAGTTGGAAGAGGTTATAGGAGCAATGGGGGCTGCAGCTCAAATACTGGAGAGCCTTGCAGGTAGCTGGAAAGAAATACCATGGGGGAGCAGGGGACTGTGACGGAAAGAGTGATTGAAGGTATATGAGGGAAGTGACAGTCTTGTGGATCGTGTTAGAGAGTCTGGACTTATCTTTGGGGCAGGAGGTTACCCATGGATGTCTCACAAGAGTCAGAATAGAGGGACACTAAAAATGTAGAGTCCTGGGGTCCAGCCTCCTGAGTTTGAATCCTGGCCCTGTCATTTACCAGCTGTGTAATCTTGGGCAAGTTAGTAATTGTTAATAACGGTGGTTAATATTTATGTACTTTCAGTGCAATACTGTGTCCATCCTAACTTTCCTACCTCACAGACAATTCTCCCTCCCCCAAAGACTCCCTATAGAGGGAAGTATCTCACTTCATTCCCCCAACAACCCTGTGAGATAGTTGCTGTTGGTATTATTGTTCCCTCCCTTCCTTCCTTCCTTCCTTCCTTCCTTCCTTCCTTCCTTCCTTCCTTCCTTCCTTCCATTTTTGGTAAATGGCCCTAGTGGGAACCGAACCCAGAACTCTCTGGTCTGCGGGCTGATTCTCCAACCGCTGAGCCAAACCAGCCAGGGCTGTTATTCTCATTTAATAGATGGGTATGCGAAGACCAAAAAGGTGAAGGAATGTCTTACCCAAGGTCACACAGCCAGTTAGCCTTAGGTTTCTCATCTGTGAAATGGGGCTAATAGGACTTACCCAATAGGGTTGGTGCCAGAATCAAACGAAACTATGTTTGTTAATTAAGCACAGTGTCTGGCCTATAGAAAGCACTTGGTAAAGCACAGTTTTTGGCATTTTCAAATTACTGGAATTTTAAGAAGAGCAATATTGTTACTGAATAAAGAACTGGATCATTGTGGGTAAGAGTGGAAATAGGGAGTTCATTAGGAAGCTACAGTAGGGTTCTAGGTGAGAATTGGTGATAGCTTGGACCTGAATTCTACCTGTGGGGGTGGAGGAGAGGAGGCAGGATCCAGAGATGGCAGGAGTGAGTGGCTTGGTGGATGTGGAGGGTAATAGAAACTGAGGCATCCAGGATGACTCCTAGTTTCTGCCTTGTAGAACTGGGTAAATAGATGGTGGGGCTGTCATGGAGAGGTTAAGACTGGGGAGAGTCCGGTTTGAGGAGGAAAGTGGTGAATTCAGTTTGGGGACTACCAAGTGAGCACATCCCTAATAGCTCACTCTGCACTGTCAGTCAGCTTCTGGGAGGCAACAGGCAGGCAGTTAGATATACAGGCCTGGTGCTCAGAAGAGCAGTTTGGGCAAGGAAGAGATAAGGAAGCTGGCAACGTTTAGATCGCATTGAACTGTGGGAGGCATACACAGCCCAAGGGTGGGAAGAATGAGTCCCACTTGGGGATAGGGAGAAAGACAGATCCTCTGTGGGAAATAGGTGTGCAGCCAGAGAAATAGGTGGTAAACCAGGGGCATGTTGCCTCTTGAAATTCAAGGGAAGGAAGGGCTTAAGGAAGAGGAAGACAGCCACAAAGTGAAAAGCTTTACTGAGATCCACCAGGATAAGGGCTAAACATTGGACACTGGACTCAGCAGCAGGGAGGTACTGGTGACCTTGTTGAGACCAATTAGGAGGAGTGATGGGTGCAGAAGGCAGTCCAGAATAGGAAGAGGCGTGAGTGGTGGTGCAGAGGAAAGGGAGGTACACATCAGAAACTTGGCTCTGAAAGGGGGTGAGGGGTGGGGTTGTTAGAAAGAGACACAGGGGCCCAGCTGGTGTGGCTCAGTGGTTGAGCATCGACCCATGCACCAAGAGGTCACCAGTTTGATTTCTGGTCAGGGCACTTGTCCAGGTTGTGGGCCAAACCCCCAGTGGGGGGCATGCAGGAGGCGACCAATTGATGTTCTCTCTCATCAATATTTCTGACTCTCTCTCCCTCTTCCTTTCTCTCACTCTCTAAAAATAAATAAAGAAGAAAAAATTTTTTTAAAAGAAAAAGAGACACAGGGGGGCTCATTTCTTTTTGTAGTTATTTATTTAAAGTCAACTTCATATTGAAATATAATATTTATACAGAAAGGGCACATGTCCTTAGTGGTATAGTTCGATACATTTTCAGAAGGGAACACAACCATATAGGATTAGGAAACAACCCAGATTAGAAAATCAAACATCACCATCACCCTGGAAGCCCAGTGTCCCCTTCCAGTCACTATTATCAAGGGTAACTACTATTCTGATTTCTATCATCATAGATGAGTTTTGCCTGCTTTTGAACTTTGCATCAAATAAATCATATCCGCTCTTGTGGTACTGCTTCTTTCACTCAACATCACATCATGTCTGTAATATTCATCCATACTGTAGTGTGTAGTGGTATGTTCATTTTTTTTTTTTTTTTTTTGCTATGAATTATTCCATTATCAACTGATAGGTATTAGGGTAGTTTCCAGAGTTGTTATTTAAAAAAAATTTTTTTTTCTTTATTGATTTTAGAGAGAGAGGAAGGGAGAGGGAGAGAGAGATAAAAACATCAGTGAGAGAGAACATCAATTGGCCACCTCCTGCATGCCCCCTACTGGGGATCAGACCCTCAACCTGGACACTTGCCCTGACCAGGAATCAAACCTGTGACACTGAGCCACACTGGCTGGGCTGTTTTTATTTTTTAATGTGGGAGTGACTTGCACTTGTTTGAGGCTTGTGGAGAAAGTGTGAAACTATGAGAAGGGAGAGAGATGACTAGGATTTCCCCAGTGGGAAACGAGAGCCTGGCTGAGGTTAAGAATTGCTCTGTCGTTCCTGCCCAGCTGCGGGCCAAGACCTCTGGCAGCTTCTGCTGGCCTGTGTGCAGGTGCAGAGAGGGCAAGGAGTTAGGTTGCCCGGGATTGGTTTCTGCCAGGTAGGAGAGAAATGCAGAGTGCTGTGGATATTAGCAGCAGGTGAGTGATGGAGTCATGGCTGTGGATTCAGGCTGGGGAGAAGGGTGTGCAGGGAAGGTAGGAAAGAGAAGGTAGGAGGGAGAAAGAAAACAGAGGTGGATTGTGAGCTCTGTGCAGGGTGTGTCTGTGCAATTCCAGCTGTATCTCCAGTGACTGACACATGCTGGAGTCATGTGGGTCTTCCTGGGGTCTGGGGGTAGGGGAGTGCTCAGGATTGTCATTCAGTGACTAGTTAAATAAATGAGCTGAGAACCCAAGAAGTCTCAGGCAGAGGGCAGGTGAGGTGGGGGTGATGGAGAGAGCATGAAGATTGTAGTCAATGTGGCTGTGATATAGGAAAGGGGCATTCCAGAGCCAGGTGAATAAGCTGGAATGTTCCCATTGCTGGGGAGGGGGTGGGTAGCTGAAAGATGCAGAGGAGCCAATGTTGGGCAGGCAACCCACTGAATGCATATTTGCCGGTGTAGGGTGCATAGCACCCAGTTTTCAAAAAGGGAACAGGGTAGCATTTTCTCAAACTGGGGTCCTTGGATGTCTGGCATCTGAATATATAGGAGGCTGGTGGGCTTTTGGAAATGCAGACCCTAGGGTCCACACCAGCCTCTTGGGGAAAAGGGAAGCCCAGTGCAACAGAACTGAGCATCAAGGAACTGGAGTGTTTGGGTTGGGAGGGCACCCAGCCCTTCTGAGGGCATGGTGTCCTCTGTCCTGGCTGGAGGTGGACAAGGGATTTTCAAGGAAGAGCTACTAGAGGCAAGAAAGGGCTTACACTAAGGGGATTTGGCCCATGGGAGTTGAAGACTAGGATGCAGCTTCTGTTAGAGAGGAGGCCATGACTGGGCAGTGGGTTCTGTTCCCTGGAGCCTGGGGGGAGGGGGGGCAGATTGAGTACCCCCTCTGTGGGTGTAGGGGTGGGGTCGGGGTTCATGGGACTATACTCAGTTTTTTCTCTGCTTCCTTCTCTGGGCAGCAGCACAGAATATCCCACACTTTTAGCTCCTTTCCCTTCTCAGCCTCTCTGACCACTCATGCTCAGAGCCTGACTGTATGCCCTCCACTGGCACAGCCCTTCCACTCAGCACCCACTCTTTAGCCTTCACACTCAGAACCCCAACTCTCAGTCCTTTGTGTGTTCAGTCCTTTTTCAGCACCCCTCAGCAGCCACTCTATGAACCCTATGCCAAACTGCACCCAGTCCAGGCTCCACTAAGTGTCCTCATTCTATTTATCCCTCCATATTCACGACTCAACTCCCTTTACCCACACTCCTGATCCTAGCCGAGAGGATCCCCGTCAGCCCCCTCTTGGAGGGGAACCCCCAGTCACCCCTCCCAGAGGTGGGGCAGGCCAAGGCCCCGGTGCCCCCGTGGTCAGCCCCTCCCGCCCCATCCCGGCGGGCTGAGTCAAGCGGCAGGAACTGGGCGGGGGGCGGCGCCAGGAGGAGCTGAAGCCCGAGCCAGAGTTGCTGGGAGTGAGCGCGGAGCCCAGCTTGGCGGGCAGGGTGACCCTGGGCCGGCGGGGACACGGCGGGGCAAGCGCGGGGTGTGGGGGGCTGTCCCGGACCTACCATGAACACCAAGAAGAAAGGTAGGACCCGGCCTGGGGCTGCGAAGACTCCGGGCCTGACTCCAAGGGGTGCGGGCCGGATTCTGGGAGCTAGGGGCGCGTGTTTCTCCAGAGCTGGGTAGGGGTGTGTGGAGGATCTTTTCCCGCTAAGGGCGCGGGCGAAAGCGTCTGTCTGTGACTCAGTTTCCAGGTCCGAGTCGCAGGAAAGTGGAGGGGGCGGGGCACTTCTTAGCACTGCTTCGCACTCTGGGAATCCCCCGGCTCTGGGTGTCCGGAGGCCTCTGGCGTCCGGGAGCCTGGGAACCGTTGGGGACTGGAAGAAAGCAGCTTACCCGGAGCGGGCGGGTCGCGGGAGTCAAACCCACGCTGGCCGGGCCTGTAGGGCAGCTCCTCTGAGCTCAAAGCGCGCACCCCGCCCGGCCAGGTGACCTCCAGCGGCCTCGCAGGGTGCGGGCGCCGAGCTCCTGGTCCACTTTGCGGGGGGAGATCAGGGGCAAGGCTGGGTATTCTGCCCCGCCCCTGGGTAAACAGGCGCTTCCGCACATTCTTCGCGCGCCCCGCCCCTTTCCTGCCCTTTCCTAGCCGGCGGAGGGTCCCCGAGCGACCCCCCTTCCTGCCCGGTGCGACGGGCGGAGCCTGCACCTCTGCAGGAAGTGGGGGCCGAGTCAAAGCCGAGACGCTCGCGGCAGCCCTGTCATTAGCGCAGTGGCCGGCTGGATTGTCGGACTCCCGTCGTCAGGCAGTGGCCGGCAGGACTACCATACGAAGGACGGGCCTCGGGGAGGGGGCTTCAAGGACCCGACTGGCGCTGGACACCTTCTCTCGCTACCCCCAGGGAGCCCCACGCGGACTCATTCCATGATGTCCCTGTCGGTGCGGCCGCAGCGCCGCCTCCTCAACGCCCGGGTCAATAGGAGCCAGTCCTTCGCCGGCGTCCTCGGCAGCCACGAGCGGGGGCCCAGGTACGCAGAAGAGGGGAGCTGATAGGGTCAAGAGAGACTGACTGGGTTGGAGCTGAGTGTGCAGTGAGGGTTGGGGGGACTCCTTCTTGTACCTTTCTGAGTGCAGTCTCTTCTTCAGGAGCTTCCCGGCCTTCAGTCCCCCGGGGCCCCCACGGAAACCCCTAGCGCTCTCCCGAGTGTCCAGGATGTTTGCTGTGGCACACTCAGCCCCCAAGGTCCCACAGCCAGAGCGACTTGACCTGGTATACTCTGCTCTCAAGCGAGGACTCACGTAAGCAACTCCCTCCCAATGCCTTGTCCCAGGATCCTTCCCCAGCTTCACCCTCTCCCCACTGCCTGTACTCTGAGCAGCTGGAAGCTGTAGAGGTAAGCTAATTCTTGTCCTCACCCCTTTTCCCAGGGCCTATTTGGAAGTACACCAGCAGGAGCAGGAGAAGCTCCAAGGGCAGATAAAGGAATCCAAGAGGAATTCCCGCCTGGTGAGTGAAAGTTTGGCAAGGATGCCCTGGACTACTAATGCTTTTTGCCCTTGTAGTGTGGGGGGCTGGGCAGGGTCAACTCTGGGTGACATCAAGGCTGTTTTCTGGGGTGAATTAGTCACCATGTGACTAGAAAAGGGTATATCAGGAAAGGCTGGGGAGGTTTCTATCCCCACAATCCCCAGGCTATGCACACTTTCTACCTAGGACCCAGTGCCTGCCCATTGGAGCTTCCAGTGGGGTGGGTGGACCCCCAAAGACATGAACAACAGGAGATTATATTATAGTGGTACTGAGGGAGAGCCATGGTTCTTCCTGGGGAACAGTTCAGGGCTTCCCAAAGAAGAAAACACTTCTGCTGGGTCTTGAAGGGTGAATAGGAGTTCCCTGGTAGAGGGAACTATGCCTGAGGAGGCACAGAGCTCTCTTCCTAGGGGTTGCAGGGTTGCAGGAAAGGGAGTGGGCTAGAGGAGGGACCCAGGGAAGAGGTGGGGAGAGAGGTACTGGAGGGGTCTTGGGGATCAGATCTATGTCACCAGTACCCACCAAAGGCCAGGCATGTGGGAAGGTTGGTCAATCCCTGCTTTGACTGGAGTAGCTGTGGACTGTGGTATGAGGGGGAGGAAGGCTGTAAAGGAGAACAGTTAGATGGGTCTGAGTGGGTAAGTGCCCTGTTGGAATACTTCCCATACCTTCTAAGTGCCTTCTTTCATTTTCCCTTGCAGGGCTTCCTATATGACTTAGACAAGGTGAGTGCATAGAGAATGGTGTTGGAAGAGGTTGGCTCATGGGGAGGGTAAAGGGCTCTGGGCCTCAGGGTCTTCCTGATGCACCTCTCCCCCAGCAAGTCAAGTCCATTGAACGCTTCCTGCGCCGGCTGGAGTTCCATGCCAGCAAGGTATATATGCAGCATGCATGTATGCATGTGGTGTGGCTTGTGGGATTGGGTGTTTTAGGGAGTCAGGGGGGATGCTGGGACCTGGGTAAACAACCCCAGTAGTGAGTCTCAGTTCCCCCACTACCCCTCCGCTCACCTGCCCAGATCGACGAGCTATATGAGGCATACTGTGTCCAGCGGCGTCTTCGGGATGGTGCCTACAACATGGTCCGTGCCTACAGCACTGGGTCTCCTGGGAGCCGCGAGGCCCGGGACAGCCTGGCTGAGGCCACTCGGGGGCATCGAGAGTACACAGAGGTGAGGCATGGATGCCCATGAGGCAGAGGCTTGGGGTATGGCAAAGCTGGTGAAAGGGGACTGATAGTTGACCCTTTCCTGTCCTTGCTCATCCCTCCCAGAGCATGTGTCTGCTGGAGAGTGAGCTAGAGGCACAGCTGGGAGAGTTCCATCTCCGGATGAAAGGTACTGAGTGGTGAGGGCAGACTGGTGGGGAGAGGGAAGTGTGTGCTTCAGACCCCTCCCTCAACATGGCTCTTCTTTTCCTCCACTCCCAGGGCTGGCTGGCTTCGCCAGGCTGTGTGTGGGTGATCAGTATGAGGTATGAGGATGTGCAGGGAGGGACTGGTATGGCAAGGTCACAACACCAAGGGCTGCTTCATCCTGCCTGTTCCCCTAGATCTGCATGAAATATGGGCGTCAGCGCTGGAAACTACGGGGCCGCATTGAAGGGAGCGGAAAGCAGGTGTGGGACAGTGAAGAAACCGTCTTTCTTCCTCTGCTCACGGAATACCTGTCCATCAAGGTGATACCTCTGCCCAGGACCACAGGACACATAATCCTGTGACTCTATGACCCTGTGAACCCCTTATGACCCTTACCACCTCTTCCTGGTTCCATGGCCCTGTGAATATGTGATCCCATGACATTATGACCCTGTGATTTTCTCATGACCTTCTGACCTTGTGACTATTTGAACCCTTAAGCCCACATGTGGCTGTGACCCCCATGACCTCAATGACTACAAATTTAGACCTCCATGATCCCCATACTACTAGGGTGTTTCAAGCCTCCATGACCCCATTACCTTGAGAACTCCAATCCCTGCAACCTCCTCATGACCCTATGACTTGCAAAACCTCTGTGCAAATTCAGACCTTTGATCTCCCATGATCTCATGACCCCTATACTCTCATGATCCCATGATGCATTCTTGGCTATAGGTGACAGAACTGAAGGGCCTGGCCAACCATGTGATTGTAGGCAGCGTCTCCTGCGAGACCAAAGACTTATTTACTGCCCTGCCCCAAGTTGTGGCTGTGGATATCAATGACCTCGGCACCATCAAACTCAGCCTGGAAGTCACATGGAGGTTGGTGGGGCTGAGGAACTTGGGGACAGGGCCGGGGGCCAGGGCACCTGCTAACAGCCTCTTTCCTCCCCAGCCCCTTTGACAAGGATGACCAGCCTTCAGCTGCTTCTACTGTCAACAAGGCCTCCACAGTCACCAAGCGCTTTTCCACCTATAGTCAGAGCCCACCAGATACACCCTCGCTTCGGGAGCAAGCCTTCTATGTGAGTCACAACCTAGACTCAGGCCCCACCATCGCCCAGGGGGCTAAGGATGGCCTGGAAATGTCCTTTCCTCTCTCCCAGAATATGCTGAGGCGGCAGGAGGAGCTGGAGAATGGGACAGCATGGTCTCTGTCATCTGAATCTTCGGACGATTCATCTAGCCCACAGCTCTCTGGCACTGCTCGCCATTCCTCAGCCCCAAGGCCTCTGGTGCAGCAGCCTGAGCCTCTGCCCATCCAAGTTGCTTTTCGTAGGCCTGAGACCCCCACTTCTGGACCCACAGATGAAGAGGGAGCCATGGCCCCAGTCCTGGCCAATGGGCATGCCCCCTACAGCCGGACTCTGAGCCACATCAGTGAGGCCAGTGTGGATGCTGCCTTGGCTGAAGCTTCATTAGAAGCTGAGAGCCTAGAAGGCCAGGGACCTAACCCACCTGTACACCCAAGTCCCACCCATAGGGAGCACCCTGGTCCTGTCTCTCCTGCCCTAGACCCTGATCATTCTGCCACAAGCCCCACTCTTAGTCCAATAGACCCTGCCCACACATCTACAGACCTTGCCCCATCTGTATATGTACACCCCCTTCACAAGGCCACAGACTCTAGCTCTTCTGAACTGCCAGGGCCCACCTATACCACTACAAGCTCCACCTGTAGTGCCATAAACCCTACCAGCAGTGCTCCAAGCCTCATTCACACTGCCATAGGTTCTACCCACAAGTCTAAGCCCTCTACCCTCACTGCTACAGGCCCTACCCCCAGTGCCATGAGCCCAGGCCAGACCAGCACAAGTCCCACCCATAAGCCAGTGCTTTCTACCCTCACTACTACAGGTCCTATCCCCAACACTACAAGCCCAGTCCAGACCACAAGTCCCAG
This sequence comes from Molossus molossus, assembly GCF_014108415.1. Lineage (NCBI taxonomy): Eukaryota > Metazoa > Chordata > Mammalia > Chiroptera > Molossidae > Molossus > Molossus molossus. The sequence goes on along the minus strand of NW_023425357.1, from coordinate 37,385,659 downwards.
CCATACTGTCACAAACCTGACAAATATTGTCACGAGCCCCATCGTCAAGTCCATGCTCTCTACCACCACTACTACAGGCCCTACACCAAGTGCCCAGGGCCCAGCCCAGCCTACCACAAGCCCTACCCACCCTACCACGAGCCCCACCTATACCACCACAAGCCCTACTCACAAAACCAGGATGTCAACTCACACAACTATAAGTCCAACCCCGAAAGCTAAGGACCTAGTCCAGAACACCAAAAGCCCCACCCACCCTGTCATAAGCCCCACCCTTATAACTGTAAGCCCTTCCACTTCTCTAGACCTTGCTCTGCTCCCCAGCCCCTCCACACACACAGACTCTGACACACTACCCTATAGCTATCCAGCTTCTACTCCCTGCACTCAGGTAGACCCCATAACCCCAAACACCTCCTACCCAAGTCCTGCCTGCTCCAGTTGGGAACCCCTTACAAACCCTTCCCCAGACCCCCAAGAGCCCATTCTTCAGAGCCCAAGCCTCACTCCCTCACCCTTAGCCCCTGTGCCCCAGCATTCAGACTTTAGCCTGGCCATGACTACCCAGGCCCCAGTTCCAGGAGCAGGTGGAGGGTCTGGAGAAAGGAGGCTGGAGGAGGCACTGGGGGCCCTAATGGCTGCCCTGGATGACTATCGTGGCCAGTTCCCAGAGCTGCAGGGCCTGGAGCAGGAGGTTACCCGGCTGGAGAGTCTGCTCATGGTAAGGAGAGCCAGGTTGGGCTGTGGCAGCATTGGACAGGAAGCCAGGCAGTAGCAACAGCTCTGACTCCCTTCACAACCCCAGCAGAGACAAGGCCTGACTCGAAGCCGGGCCTCCAGTCTTAGCATCACTGTGGAGCATGCCCTGGAGAGTTTCAGCTTCCTCAATGAGGATGAAGATGAAGACAATGATGGTCCTGAAGACAGGTGATGGGGGCTAAGTGAAATGGAGCTGGGTAAGGGGAAAGAAGTGAGGTGAGTTCCAGATGAAGGAGTAAGGCAAGAAAGGGGAATGGGAGTGGAGCCAGATGGAACTCATGAGTAAGTAGTGCAGCAAGACTGGAAGTGCACAGGAGGAGTGGACTTGCTTGTGGGTACATCTGTGTTCACCCCTCCCATGTACTCCTCATGTGTCCTTGATGCCCATGTTTCTAACCCCATCTGTATCCCCAGGGCTTCTGACCACCCACCTCCTCGTCCCTGCAATGTCTGCATCTCTCACCAGTCTCTATCAGCTCGTGAGCCCTTTTAGGCACTCCCCATTCATCCTAGGTTCCCCAGCATCAACCCTGGCTGTCCTGGAGAGCCCAGCCCCTCAGCTCAGAGTGGTCTTTGCCAATTTCCAGTTGAGGGTCATGCCCCCCCAGATCATAGTCCTATGTCCCAAGCCCCTTGGGCCAAACCCCTTGCACTCCACATTGCATAGACCATCCCACCTGCAACCCCACAGTCCTAGCTGGATGTGGCACAAGGCAAATGGACTCTGAAAACTGCTACCACCTGCTGGTCCCAGCCCCTTCCTCCTTCTGGAAGTTCTCCATGAACTTACCCATTGTCTGTTGTCTGTTCTTCCCTTCTGGGACGGAGGGAACTTAATAAAAATATGCTAGTGACCAGGTGGTGAGTGTGCTAAGGTGGTTGACCCCATTTTTCTCTCAGGCCCTCAAGCAGCCTGGATCCTGGGGCTGAGGACAGCCTCAACTCACCCGGTGCCCGCTCCCTCAGCACAGAGTGTCCAGCTCTGGACACTGCCTTGGTCCAGCACCTGTACTATTGCAGCTGCCTCCTGCTGGTGAGGCTGGTGGCATTCCCCCCACCCTCCCTTTATAGCCTTTTACCTTTGGGAGCCCTCCACACCTACTGGCTCTTACTGAACACCTCCAAAACTCTGGTTCCCTCCTATCTTTCCTAATGCATGCTGGGACTTGTAGTCCCTGAACTTCACCCTCCCCAAACTCTACATTGAGATCTGAGCTACTTGGTCACCCCTATTCTCCAGAAACTAGGCACATTTGGGCCCCTGCGCTGCCAGGAGGCATGGGCCCTGGAGCGGCTGTTGCGGGAGGCCCGAGTGCTTGAGGCAGTATGCGAGCTTAGCAGGCGATGGGAAATCCCTGCTACTTCTGCTCAGGAAGGTAAAGGCCCTGTGGGCTCTGGCTTGTTGTCTTCCCTGAAGCTCCTTCCTTGTTCTATCCCATCTACACTTGTCTGCCCACCTGCCTGCCCTGTTGCTGATGGTTTCCTGCACCTCCTCACAGTGGTGCAGTTCTCGGCCTCTCGGCCTGGCTTCCTGACCTTCTGGGACCAGTGCACAGAGGGACTTAGCCCCTTCATCTGCCCTGTGAAGCAGGTGCTCCTCACCTTCTGCAATCAGTATGGTGCCCGTCTTTCCCTGCGCCAGCCAGGCTTAGCTGAGGCTGGTGAGTGGGCTGCCTACCTGCCCCCTCTGCCCTCCCTTCTCAGATCCCGTGTTGGGACCATAGAGAAAGCCAGGTGAGCCCACACAGACATGCTGAGCTGAGCATTGAGAAGAAATAGCGAAAGCTTGTGCCTTGGTGCAAGAGGATCCAGATAAGTAGGGTTTGGACAGGGAGCTCCTGGACCTGAGCCTGGGGTGGGAGCACTCTTCCTTCTAAGGGCCTGGGTCCATCCAAACCCTGAGGTCTATGGCACTGCTTCCCACAGTGTGTGTCAAGTTCCTGGAGGATGTAATGGGGCAAAAGCTGCCCAGAAGGCCCCAGCCAGGCCCTGGAGAACAGCTCACTGTCTTCCAGTTCTGGAGTTATGTGGAAACCTTGGACAGCCCATCTATGGAGGCCTATGTGACTGAGACTGCTGAGGAGGGTAAGACAGTGGCCCTGATCACAAAGTGATCTGACACTATGGGTGAGTCTTAAGGTATGGATGAGGACAGGAGTTTACAGAAGGCCCCATCCCAGTAGGCTCCTTGCCCTGCTACATTGTTCCAAGCCCCCCTTCTTTCAGTGTTACTGGTGCAGAATCTGAACTCGGATGATCAGGCTGTTGTGCTCAAGGCTCTAAGGTTGGCACCTGAAGGGCGTCTGCGAAGAGATGGGCTTCGGGCCCTCAGCTCCCTGCTCGTCCATGGTAACAACAAAGTCATGGTTGCTGTCAGCACCCAGCTCCGGAGCCTTTCGTTGGGCCCCACCTTCCGGGAAAGGGTAAGAGTTGGGCAGGGCTCCCTTGAAGGCAGAGGCTGGGGTCCCAGGCTCCCAGTGTGTGGCTAAGTGCCCTCATACCCTTACCCAGGCCCTACTGTGCTTCCTGGACCAACTGGAGGATGAGGATGTGCAGATGCGAGTGGCTGGCTGCCTGGCCCTAGGCTGCATCAAGGTGATCCCTGCCAACCCACCCACCTTTTCCCACCCCTCCTGGCTTCCCCAGCCCTGGACCCTGGGCTTTTCCCATCTACTCCAATGGGCCCACCTCAATGCACCCTCCTCTGGTAGGCTTCTGAAGGCATTGAACCCCTGGTGTACCTGTGCCAAACGGACACAGAAGTCGTGAGGGAAGCTGCTCAGCAGAGCCTGCAACAGTGTGGTGAGACTGGGGGATGGGAGACATAGGTCAAGTGGAGTTTTGGGACATTTTGCTGATGGGAGTAGGGGTGACATGGGGTCAAGGGTAGGAGGACCAGGGTGAGGCTAGGGCAACTCCTGACCCCATCCTTACCCATTACAGGGGAAGAGGGACAGTCTGCTCATCGACGACTAGAGGAGTCACTGGATGCCCTGCCCCGAATCTTTGGGCCTGGCAGTATGGCCAGCACAGCATTCTAAACTCCCCACCCACTGGCTCTCAGTGCCCCTTCCCCCCACTTTCAGGGCTCACCAGGCACTGGCAGGGAGGATGAGGGCTGGCTCCAGACACCCCTCCCCCACAGATTCCTATCAATGAAAATCTAATATATTCTTCTGTTGCCCTTGGGGTCAGTAGAGTCAGCGCCTGCAGTCAAGTGCCTCCCAGCCTCAGCTCAGCACATTTGCCACAAATCAGTGTCCCGGGCCTGGCTATCCTGCCTCTGCCCCACCACGTACCTTGGTTTTGTATTTTATTTACAGAATTTTACAGAAAATAAAAAAGCAAAATGCCTTTCCTACATGGCCTGGCCTAATGTACTTGATTTTCTGGCTCCAGCACCCTTTGGCTGTGGCCCTTCCTGACATTAGTGTATCCATACTCCAACTGTAACAATGGCATGTGCTTTTGCCCTGGAAATCTGAGCGGACAAGAGTCCAGAGGTCCGTTTGGCTCAGCAGTTGGAGCATCGGCCTGTGGACCAAAGAGTCGCGGGTTCAATTCCGGCCAAGGGCACGTACCTCAGTTGCAGTTTGGTCCCCAGCCCTGGTCAGGGTCATGCAGGAGGCAACCAATCGAGTGTCTCTCTCACATCAATGTTTTGCTCTCTCTCTCTCCCCCTCCCTCCCTCCCACTCTGAAAAGAAATGGAGAAATATCCTCAGGTGAGGATTAAGAAAAAATTATTTTAAAAAAACACACAAAAAAACAGAGCCCAGAGCCTGGAAGTGGGCTTGGAGAAGAGGGCAGTGAAAAAGGGTGGTGGTGTGTTGCTGAGGAGGCTCACCCTGCAGGCTGGGCGTGCCCTGGGCCTGGAATTGAGGAGCCCAGGCTGGAGCCAAACCATGGAGTTGGCCTAGAGAAGGCCTAAAGGGTGCCAGTCCTGGGAATGGCTCCCTAGCAGCTAGCATGCTGCTGCCAGGAGGCAAAGAGGAAGAAGCAGGCAGAAGAAACAAGGCCTGGTGATGGCTGGAGCTTCTGGTCACCAGGGGGCAGCAGAACCCCGTCAGAAAATGCCAGGCTTCTAGGTCTTCCCCTCAGCCCTGGCAGCTTCAGCTTCCTACAGAGGGGTCTGAGCACAAAAAGCTCCTTGAGGGCTGGGTAGTAAGAGAGGAGATCCTTACAGAGGGGAGAGCTAGGGCCTGGGAATAAGAAGACCAGGATGGCTATCCTGTGACCCTAAACAGCAAGTCCCTCTCCCTGAGCTGCCTCCTCTCTATAATAACAAACCTGACTGAAGCCTGTGGCCCCCACAGCCAGCTGACCTGTTTGCTTTGTGAAGCAAGACTCCAGGGAGGGTTCATCTCCTCTCTCAGAGCTGCCCAGCATGTTAAGTGTATTAACTCCAGAAGGCTAAAAGTTCTATGGGAGGAACTTGAGGGTGGGGTGGGGTTTCAGGATGGCAGGCCTGTTCCAAGGAGGCCCTGAGGGAGGCCCACACCCAAGGCTAGAGAAACTGGCCCTCCACCCTTCCCCTTCTCACTCCAGAGCTTTCATTATCCAGGGGCTAGGGAAATGGTGCACAGGCAAGGCCTTGCCCACTCCCCAAGTCCACTCATGTCCCAGTGCCTGTGGTGGTAGCAAAGCAATGTGACACACTGGGGAAAGGGTGCACCTGCATGCAGGCAGAGCTAATAGGGTGCCAACAGTCCCTCCTGTGGGGAGGGGATGACCCAGATCCCCAGGGAGCCCAAACCCCCTACACCACCCCTGTGTTTTAGAGTTGTGTATAAGAGGTTGACAGGCCCTTAACCACCTGCTGGGGAAGCCATGCTGAGAAGAAAAAAAAAAAAAACGGCAACAGGAAGAAGCACAGGAAACACCTGTCTGTGGATGCAGGTGGCTCATTCCAGATGGGTGGGGTTGCGGGCAGGCAGGCAGCTCTCAACACATTGGCACAGCTATGTTCTCTCAGTAACTGAAGGATATCATGGGCGGGATGGTGTGTAGTTCAGCTTTTTGGGTGGTAGGTTGGTATGGCAGAGGGTGAAAAAGGCAAACATGTGATAAAGAGAACAAGCCAGCACCCAAAGCTGGCCACAGCTTAGGCCTACCCCAAGGCCCCCTGCAAGAGGACTACAGTCCAAGAACCAACTCTAGGAGCCCCTGGGGCCCTACAAGAGGCCCACTGGTAAGGCAGGACTGTGTACTTGCATCCAAAGTGTAGCCTGTGTGGTGGGGAAAGAGGAAGTAAACACTGGCTGACAGGTCCTGGGAAAGTGTAGCCGGGTGACTGGGGGGGCACAAGTTCACAACAGCTCAATCCACAGGAGAGGACAGCCTAGGCAAGAAATGTAGGGTGGAAAAATCATCCCACTTCAAGGTCATCTGGGACTGTCACTGAAAATCTGAGTGGCCCTACATCACTGCTTGCCAATGCTGGAAATGGATAGGGCCCCTAACTTCCTGTCCCCTATACAGAGAATCCTAAGGCCACAGCAAAAGTATGCAGTCCTAGCCAAAGATGAGTATGAGGGTCAGGGTGGGTACTGTGAGCACAGCCAAGTACAGGTAAAGGACTGTCAAAGCCAAGACAAAAAAGCCTTAATCCTTTGCCCTATCAAGTCCTTCAGGGCCTCAGCCATGCCTTGGCCATCATTGTTGGGATTCTTCCTGGAAGGAAACTGGTACGAGCACAGTGCAAAAAAAAATGGGCCAGGCTGAGGAAGTCCAGGATCTGATTTATTGTGCTGGTGTTCACTGGAGGCTCCCCACCAATACCTCTCCTTTCCTCTTGCCCTCTTCCAACCTTACCTTTCTTCTTGTCTCCCACTCTTCTTCCTCATGTATTCAAAGCTGCAGAGAACCAAAATGAAGAAAAAAAGCATGTTTGTGAAGGCAAAAAAGCAGATGGGTTGGCACATGGGAAGAGGACTGTTTCTTTGTCTCACCCACAGAGCGGGGGTGCCTTTCTTGTATGTTTCTATGCCTTGACATGTGGGTATAATTTGCTAAATCCTCGGCATATAACATATTTCCTCCTTTCCTTCCATATGCTTCCTGCCCCGACAGCCCTGGAGTATCCTGTTCAGGCCATACATCCCCCATGGACAAAAGACTTGACTGCTGGACCTGGCTCTTTTGGGCCTTAGTAATACAGGAGGGTGACCTTGGGAAGAACTCCAGGGCCCATAAAACTTTTAAGGAAGAAAAATCTATCATTAAGGAAATAAGACTGTCAGCAGCCTACAAGAAAGGGGCCTCTTGTTTCAGAGGTTGAAATGGGGTGATGGCCATGGTTTAAGTTTGATGTCAACAGTCAAGTTTCACATGTCTCTGAATATGCCCAGGACATATGGACCCTCAATAAATGCTGACTTACAGCAGCTGAATAAGCAGATGAATTGCTATAGCTAACACCTACATTTCTAGTTATTTCCTCTGACTCTCCTTAAAACCTCCTCCCCCATCTCTTCCTCAAGCATCATCTTACAAACATCACTCCACAGGATTCCATTCTACACCCTTTTCTCCTTGCTCTTGAAATACACTCCCTGAACTACCTCATCCATTCCTCTGTCTTCCATCTATATGCTGAGGCTGTATGCCAGTGATTTACCTGACACTCTCCTCTCCTCCAGACCCTCATATCCAACTGCTGATTTTTTTTTTTAAATCCTCACCCAAGGATATTTTCCCATTTATCTTCAGACAGAGTGGGAAGGAGGTAAGGAGAAAGAGAGAGAGAGACATCAATACATTAATTGGTGGCCTCCCGCATGACCCCGACCACAGCTGTGGGTGAACCGCAACCGTGCCCTTGACCGGAATCGAACCCACAACTCTTTGGTCCACCGGCTGACACTCCAACCACTGAGCCAAACTGGCCAGGGCCCAACTGCTGATTGACTGGACACTCCTTTTGAATAGCATGCTCCAAATCACTCTCAACATCTCAAAATCTGTTTCTCCTCTGGGGCTCTTGGGGTTACCAACTTCCCAGGGACCCAAGACACACAACTGAGCCTCATCCTTGACTTTTTTCTTCAGTCCCCTCTTCCCAGCCATCAGAATCCTCTCAATTAAATGCCCTAACTATTTCTAAATGCTATCCACTTCTCTTTATCTCTATTGACACCAATCAGATTCAGGACATATTGACGTCTCCTGTAGATACCAAAACTGCCCCTCTCAGGCTTCCTGCTCGTGGTCATGCTCCTCTTCCATCTATTCTGTACAGCGCAGTCAGAGTGATTTCTAAGACATAAAGCCACCACTACAGGTTCTCTGTTAGGGAAAATTCCAACCCCCCAACCTGGCTCACAAAGCCCCCCCCCCTTTTTTTTATCCTCGCCAAGGACATTTTTCCATTTTTTGTTCAGATAGAGTGGGAGGGAGAGGGAGAGAGAAACATGTACGTGAAAGGGACACATCGAGTGGCTGCCACCCGCATGACCCAACCAGGGCCGGGGACAAACTGCAACCAAGATAACATGCCCTTAGCGGGAACTGAATCCAGGTCTCTCTGGACCGCAGGCCGACGCTCTAACCGCTGAGCCAAACTGGCCAGGGCTCACAAAGCACTTTGAGTCTGCCCCACCTCCAGCCTCACTTCTGCCACCTAACTTCTCACTCTACACTGAAGCCTCAGTGCAGGGCTTCCTTGTCCCATCATGGTACACACTCTTATCCCTTATCCTGCCTTGCTAATAATGCCTGTTCACCTGAAAAGCTTCAACTTAGACATCAGAGATTTCTTCAGGAAGCTGCCCCTCCACTATGCTCTTGTTACAGGAACCTGCACTTCCCTAGTGTAGTACTAATGACACCCACTGCAATTGCTCATTTACTTTGTACTCTCCAATGTACAGGGTGGGGCAAAAGTTGTGAGTAGGCGAAGCATAGTTTATTCTTGTGTTATTATTAATTACTATATTATATTCCATACAAACTATTGTAAACCTACTCTTGCCCCACCCTGATATATCCATAAGTATTTACTGACTATTCTACTAGGTAACAGGCACCACCCAAGTCCCTTATTGTAGGCTGGCCCAAGTTTTTTGTTTTACTTATTTTTAAACAGCTTTATTGAGATTTAGTCCACATACCATGCAGTCCACCCATTTAAAGCATACAGTTCAATGGCTTTTAGGGTAGTCACAGAATTGAGCAATCACCACCACAATTAATTTTAAAGCATTTTCAACAACCCCCAAAAGAAACTGCACCCCTTATCTATTATCATCGGGCCTTCACATCTCCCTAGCCCCATCCCCACACTGAGGCAACCACTAATCTACATTCCGTCTCTATAGATTTGCCTATTCTGGATATTTCTTATAAATGAAATACGATTAGGTCTTTCCAACTTACCCAGTTCTAAGATTCACCTGAGAAATGCCTTGGAGATTCAAATTCAGAGGTCTGGGGTGGGGTCAGGGAATCTATTGGGGGAGGGGGCGGGAATCTATATTTTTAACACGTTCCAGACAATTCTCTAATTAGGCAGCATCTGCTTTGCTATACCCAGCAACCAAGGCCAAATACACAGCAGGTGATCAAGATTAGGTTTTGATGAATACCTCTAACACTTGTATCCAGCTCTCAGCTCCCTATATCCAGTTTCCTAATTGATGTCTTGGTCTTATCTCAAACACAACCTAAAAACGTTTCAAGTATGTTCAATACAGAAAAAGCCTGGACACTCAAAACATTCCCTGTAGTCCCCCATAAAGCACAGCTCTTTAGAACACACTTTCACCACCGAGATCCCATTTAAAGAATGGAAAGGAAGCCTGATCAAGGGACAATATAGAGAGGAAGAGCTGTTAGACTAGTGGAGGAAATAAGCAAATTGAATCCATAGGAGCCAGAGCAGGCAGTCAGAAAGGAAGCTAAAGAGGTGATCAGATGCTTGGTCACAGAGGCCTTCTAGAGTAGCTGAGGAATTTGAAATTTACCCCCAGGGCACTGGAAAGCCACCATTGGGCTTAAAGGAGGGGAATTTTTAGATAACATCTCTGGCTTTAGAAAGGTCACTCAAGCCCTGGCCGGTGTGGCTCAGGTTAGAGTGTTGGCCCACATACTGGAGGGTTTCAGGTTCAATTCCCAGTCAAGGTCATGTACCTGGGTTGCAGGATGGATGGGTCTCCAGCTTTGGTTGGGGCACTTGTGGCAGGCAACCAATCGATGTGTCTCTCTCACATCGAAGTTTTTCCCTCTCTCCTCCTCTACCCTTCCTTCCACTCTCTCTAAAAATCACTGGAAAAACTATCCTGGGGTAAGGATTAACAATAACAACAAAAGAACGGTTACTAAGGCAGTTGTGTGGAGGCAAAAAGCTGTGAGGAGTCTGAAGTTGTGGTTAGGAGAGGTGATAGGGACCTGGGCCAGGGTGGAGGCAGTATGGTTGGAGAGGTTAGCATGAAGACATGTTCTTAAGGCAGAATAGACAGGATCTGGTAATTGACAGGATGTGAGAGATAAATGAATCAAGCCCAGGTTTCTGGCCTGAGTGATGGATGGATAATAGTATCTTTCATTGAAAAAGGGGAGCCCCAGAGAAGCAGGTTGGGAGAAGAGTGATAAGGCCCATAATGATGGCCTGGAAGCCATCCTGGAGAAAGTACACTCAAACCTTGGTTCTCGGCCATCTCCCATCTGGAACAATTCGGTTCTTGACCAAATTGTTCGCGGCAAAAATGTCTTGGTCATTAACAAACTTTGGTTCTTGACCAGACAACTCTCTCTTTTTTTTTTTTTGACTATTTTAAAAAACATTTTAATAGACTTTTTTTTAGAGCAGTTTTAGATTCACAGCAAACTGGAGCAAAAGTACAAAAATTTCCCATATCCTCCCTGTATACATGTATAGCATTGCCCACCATCAACATCCCCCACCAGAGTGGGATATTTGCTATAGTCGATGAACCTACGTGGACACATCATCACCCACAGTCCATCACTTCCGTCGACTAGACAACTCTTTCATGCTGATACATAGAAGAGAATGCAAGTCAGTTGACCACTAAGCCTCGAGCTGTTAACATCTCAAGAAATCCTGCTGTGAATATTTTTGTTTTTGTTGCTGGCAAAATGGACAATTAACACAATTTTAGAACATAAAGAGGCCATCAAGAGTACTAATGTTGTTCTGGTCTGTTTGGCTCAATGGTTAGAGTGTTGGCCCACAGACCAAAGAGTCACAGGTTTGATTCTGGTCAAGGTAATGTACCTTGGTTGCGGTTCGGTTCCTGGCCCTGCTCGGGGTCGTGTGAGAGGCAACCAATTGATGTGTCTCCCCCCCCCCCCAAAATGTTTTTATTAATTTATTTTTGTTGCAGATGTTTCTCCTTTTCCCCCTCTAGGCACTCTCTATGTGTCTCTCTTGCATCCATGTTTCTCTCCCCCCACCACTCTATCTAAAGATAAAAATGGAAAAAAGTATACTGGGGTGAGAATTTTTTTTTAAAAAAAAGGTGAAATGTAAATAAATAGATGCAATAAAAACCATATTGTCATTGAAACTTAAAAAAGGAGTGCTAATGTTGCTAAGAATGTGAAAGAAACAATGATCACAAGGCAATTAAAGAGGTAGAAAAACTGTTGTTGATTTGGATAAACTAAAAGCAGTGACAGCTTTTTGGAGGCAGTGATGTCAAAAAGCAAAAATGCCAAATGTTGACTTCCTGAAAGATACCCCTGGAATGAGTGCTGCAAGTGATTCGTTTAAGGCTAGTAGGGGATGGGTTCAATAAATTTAAGAAGTGTTTGTTTATAGATTAAACAGTACTTTAGACAGGTACTGTATATAAGAAATGTTAAAACGAAATCATCTGGGGACCTGGAATGGATTGATTCAATTTACATTATTTATAATAGAAAAAAGTGATTCGGTTTTCAAACAAATCGCTTCTCTGGCAGCCTTCCGGAATAAATTAAGTTCAAGAACCGAGGTTCCATTGAATCCAGAAAGAAGCTGGTTATGAAGATCTGGGGCAAGAGAAGGCTGTAAGCTAGAGTCAGAAGCTTGAAGTCTCATATGACCACTGGGATGTCCAGTGACCAATTTGTTCCTCCTACACCTGCAGTCCATACCTTTTACTTGCCTCTCCAATCTTGACTTTTACCTACTAATGCTCATGAGGTTTAGTGTGGCCTCCCCAGACTAATATAAGACAAAATATAAGGCACTTGAGGACTAAGGACATAATCTATCTCCAATACTACCTCACCTCAAGCATAGACCTGGGTCTCAAGTTTTTCAGGATATACTTATAGATTAATGTCATCACTCTAAATACCTCTGCTATCATCTGCCTTCCAAGTGCCTGAAATTTCCATCATTAAAACCCTTCCTTTGGCCCTGGCCGGTTTGGCTCAGCGGTTGGAGCGTCCACCTGCGGTCCGGAGAGACCCGGGTTCGGTTCCCGCTAAGGGCATGTACCTTGGTTGCAGTTTGTCCCCAGCCCTGGTTGGTCGTGCGGGTGGCGGCCACTTGATGTGTCTCTTTCACATCGATGTTTCCCTCTCTCTCTCTTCCTCTCTCTCCCTCCCACTCTCTCTGTACAAAAAAACAAACAAACAAACAAAAAAACCCTTCATTTGGGTTAAGGCAGTAGTGTCCAACTTGTTTTAGAGGTAGAAACCTTTTTTCTCCCTGAACAAATCACATAAAATTTGGAGAAGTAGGGGAGGGTGGGTGAACAGAAGCACAGAGCCTATCTGCTAGACCTCCCTTCCCTTCCCCTTCCAAAGCAGCCCTTTAGCTAAAGAATCATCTCCAGCCTGGCTGATGTGGCTCAGTGGTTGAGCGTCAACCCATGCACCAGGAGGTTGCTGGTTTGATTCCCAGTCAGGGCATATGCCCAGGTTATAGGCCAAATCCCTACCGTGGGGCATACAGGAGGCAGCCAATCAATGTTCTCTCTCATCGATGTTTCTATTTCTCCCTTCCACTCTAAAATCAATAAAGATAAATAAATAAATAAATAAATAAATAAATAAATAAATAAATAAATAAATAAAATAATCTTCATAGGATAGCTAGAAATGTATCTGACAGAGTGAGGACCTCTGAGCAGCCAGGTGGGACTAGGAGGTCTAAGTACTCATTCTGGTTTTGCCAACAAGTCATTGGATGATTCTGAGCAAGTAATTTCTTGAGTTTGGTACAAAACTGTGTCTGGCTCTTCAAATAATGCTATGAACAGCAATTAAAAGGGCAGGCATGAAAAGGTGTTTTGCAAAATAAGATAACTAAAGAATGATCACTGTATGTCTGAAAAATGGGAGCACAGACAACAAATGTAAGCTATTTCCCAAATATGGGCTCTAGGTCTAGGTAAAGTCCTTTAAACTTTAGGAAGCAGTATTTTGAGCTGAGAGGTAAAAAATAAATATGGCTTTTACAGGGGTCTGAAGAAAGCAGACATCAGTAAGGCAAAAAATTCCTTAGCTGGTTTGGGTAGGAGGTGATGTAGAAGGGCAGGTCTTTAAAATGGTAGGAGAGTCCAGCTGGTATGGCTCAGTGGTTGAACATCGACCCATGCACCAAGAGGTCGCTGGTTTGATTCCCAGTCAGGACACATGCCCATGTTGTGGGCCCCATCCCCAGTGGGGGGCATGCAGGAGGTGGCCAATCGATGTTCTCTCTCATCAATGTTTCTATCTCTCCCTCTCACTTCCTCTCTCTCTGAAATCAATAAAAAAGAAAAGAAAAAAAAAAAAAAGAATACTCTTAAAATAAATAATAAAATGGTAGGAGAAAGTGGATGGCCTTGACAGTTGACACTGAAAGCTTTCCAAATGTCTTATAAGGTTTGGCACCAATACTCTACACTCTAGTCAAATGGTGTGGGATGACCTGCTGTCCCCCTAACACCCATGTGCCTTTTATGCCCTTGATTATTATGACTTCACCTTATATTCCTTTGCCTTGCTTTTTTTTTAACCGCCCCCTCAGGATACTTTTTTCCATTTTTATCTTCAGATAGAGTGGGGGGCGGGGGGATGGAGAGAGACATCGAAGTGAGAGAGACACATCGACCTGTTGCCTCCCGAAGTCCAGGGACCAAATGGCAACAAACTGCAACCAAGGTACTTGCCCTTGACCAGAATCAAACCTGTGACTCTTTGGTCCATGGGCCGATGCTTTACTGCTGAGCCAAACCAGCCAGGGCTGCCTTGCTTGTTAATATCCAGCTTAAACAAAATATTCCTGGGGAATGAGTTGCTCCTTTACCTATACGTCCATTTCTTCCCATTATAATAATTATTGCATAAAATCTTGTTGTTTTCTAACCAGTCTGACCAGTTAAACTTTGAATTTAAGGGCAGGAAACACATCTCGGGTCATCTTTGTATCCCCTGGGGCTAGAAGAGGGAGTTGAATTCAGTAGGTACTCAATAAATGCTTGTTGAATTGAATTATATCTCACATGTCCACAGTAGATACAGAAGCATCAGGAGTATTCAGGTGTAACTTTAGGTCTTCTCCCCAAACTGGACAGGAAGATTCTTGCCCACAGTTACTTTGTCTCTCCTTCATTTGATTCTCTTGCTTAGAGTTACAAAACAAACAAACAAAATACACAAACAATCACAATTATTGCAAGCTTTATAGGGCAACTTGTAGGAGCCAAGGAAGATCTTGGAAATAAAACTGTTCTCCTGAGAATTATAGCACAAAGACACCTTCTCCAGAAAGAATGGCTCCCAGGCCAAGGAAAGCCTGTCAGTAACTAATTCTATTAATGAATCTAGAAAGATCATATCTATCAGAAGTGAATTTGGAGTGAGAGTAGGTAACAAGAAGCATAAAAATAAAAAATAATGATAATAGTGTAGCCTGGCCAGTCAGTGGATTGAGAGTCATCCCATGGACTGAGAAGTCCCGGTTCAATTCCTGGTCAGGGCACATGCCTGGGTTTTGAGCTCAATCCCAATAAGGGACATGCAAGAGGCAGTCAATCAATGTTTCTCACAGTGGTGTTTCTGTCTCTCTCCTCTCTATCTATAAAATCAATAAAAACATATTTTAAAAAATAACAATAGTGTACATTTATTGTATGATTACTGGTGCCTAGGGCTATACAAAAAGTTTTTCTTGCATTGTCTCATTTAATCCTTACCACTGTTTGAAGTACAATTATCATCCAATGTTATACAGAAGAAACCTGCAGTTGAGTTGTTACTAATTCACCCAAGGTCACACAGCTAATAAGGGGCCAACATAAGACTCGAATGCTGGACAATATGACGTCAGCATCCAGAGAAGGTGATATTAAACATTTAAGTTATAATATCTCTTAATCTAATAAGCCATTCACCAAAGCTTTCTAGTAATATGGCTTCCCAGGAGGCTCTCCAGTAGAGATAGAACACTTTTTACCAGCACAAAAGCACTGGTCCACTTGCCAGTTAGTAAAATGGCACTCTGCTCATCCACCAAGTTCCTGTGAACCTAACAAGTCCCTACAGAAGAAATCCACTCTCAGGATACAGGCTACATTTCTGGTCCTACCTGTGAGGCTGAAAGCCAGATCTTGGAACATGGTGGTTTCACTAATGCCATGTGGTAAGCTGACAGCTCTCTGCTGATAATGTCCTGAACTCCTATGGACTACAAACCTAAAAGGCAGCCCATGAGAAAAACACATCCTTAGATCACCGAGTGGTTTTAAATCACCAAAGTTCTCATTAGTGAGGTACTCTAATATAGTACTGCAGGGAACAAACTTGTCCTTATTTTTATCATCCTGTTTCAGTCTCTCATCACATTACTTTTCCTTCTCAGCTTGTTTCTGTCCAGCCTGAAACATCACATCTTATCCTTTAGGTTTGGCTGTTCTTTAGTGATTCTACAAAGTAGGACACATTTCAATTTCCTACAAGGCGAAGAAAACATTCCTTTTGTTCCTCCCTATTGACCCTCAGCTTTTTCTCAGCTGTGTCAGAGCAGCATATGGATCTTTGTCTTCAGAAAGCTGGCTCCAAGGCCACTTAGACCCCATTCCTGGCTTCTAAGTGATGATTCAGAGGTCATATAGTTGTAATTATAGTTGATATAATATAAATATAGTTGTCCTAGTTGCTATAACAAAATACTACTGATATAACAAAATACCATTGACTGGGTGCTTTATAAACAACAGAAACGTATTGCTTACAGTTCTGGAGGCTGGGAAGACAAAGGTCAAAGCACCAACAGGGTCATATTCTAGTGAAGGCCCTCTTCCCAGTTCATAGTCTTCTCTGTAGACCGCAGGCCAACCCTCTAACCGCTGAGCCAAACCGGCCAGGGCTATATATATATATATATTTTTTTTATCCTCACCCGAGGACATTTTTCGATATTTTGTTCAGATAGAGTGGGAGGGAGAGAGAGGAAGAGAGAGAAGAGAGAGAAACATAGTCTTCTCGTTGTGACTTCACATGATGGAAGGGGCTAGGGATCTCCAGGAAGTCTCTTTTAAAAGGCACTAATCACATTCATGAGTGTTCTATCTTCTTGACTTAAGCACCTCCCAAAGGCCCCATCTATTAATGCCATCACATCTGGCATTAGAATATCAACATGAACTTTGGAGGGACTACAAATATTCTGACCATAGCAGTTACAAATATAATTGTAAATATAGTTCAAGTTTTTTTCCCCACCTAAATACATTGCCTTATATTTTTGTTCACATTAAAGCCTTAGATGTTCTTGTACTTTACCCTTAAAGATAAGATGGTTTGAAGTAAAATCTGAGAAAGTGAATTAATGACATTATTAAATGTACTAGAAAGAAAAATAAGCTAACAATTTAAGTGCAAGTCAACTTTGTTGTTTCTAGTACATAGTTCCTAAGGCTACCAGGAGCTGTTTGGGGTAGAGGGCTGAAGAAAACGCAAATATTCCAGAGGTAATTTTCCTCTAAGTTTGCCTTTTCTTTATGTTTGAGTCTTGAGGTGCGTACATAAGAGAGAGAGTCACTTGGTTCCTAGAAAAGGGGTCACATGTAAATTTTCACAATTTTCAAACATTTCTAGAAGAGTAGCTAATCACATAAGGCAACTGCTTAAGATGAGGACTCAGAACATTTGGGTCCTAGTGTTGAGAAACCAAATTATCCCTCTTTATGTTTAAACCCAAGCAGCTGAATATTGCTGGAGAAAAACCACACATTAGGCCAACTGATTTAACTTTAAACTCATGATCATAAACTTCAAATGGGTACCCAGTGCTGCCAAGGCAGTCCTACTAAGAAAGCTGTTTCCCTCTCTCCTGCATTTGCATCATCTTCACCTTAGTTACCCAGATTATCACAATGGAAGCATCCTGTTCCTATCCAAGGTCAATCCTACCAGTTTCCTTATATCCTCCCATGGATTTCACTCCTAAATAGGTCAAGTAAGCCTTCTCTCTTCTGTATCACTCCCAATGGCACAAACACATGCTGTAGATCCCTACCATCTTTTAGACATCTCCTCTCTTGCCCTGGCCGGATAGCTCAATTGGTTAGAGTAGCATCCAGATATGCCAAGGTTTAGGGTTCTACCCCAGGTCAGGGCACATAAAAGAATCAACTAAAGAACACATAATAGCCCTGGCCAGTTTGGCTCAGCGGTTAGAACACTGGCCTGCGGTCCAGAGAGACCTGGGTTCAGTTCCCACTAAGGGCGCGTACATTGGTTGCAGTTTGTCCCGGCCCTGGTTGGTCGTGTGGGTGGCGGCCACTCGATGTGTCCCTTTCACGTCGATGTTTCTCTCTCTCTCTCTCTCCCGCCTACTCTATCTGTACAAAAAATGGAAAAATGTCCTCAGGTGAGGATAAAAAAAAAAAACCCACATAAATAAGCGGAACAACAAATCGATGTTTCTCTCTCTCTCTCATCAATAGATAAAAACAAACAATCTCTCTTGATCCCATATCCTTCTAGCTATCCCTAAATTTCTTTGCTCCTTTCACAGCAAAACTTCTCATGCTGTCTACTTGTGCAGTCTCTATTTCCTCATTTTATCATTCACTCTTCAACCCATTATAGTCATGTACACATTTCTGATTTATCAACATGAATCAAGCCAAGGCCACCAATGATATTTTCCAGTGATCTCCAAGGTGACCAATTGAAACAATATCTCTAGCCCAAGTATAACTCTCAGCAGCACTAGACACAATTGCCCATTCCCCTCCTACCTGAAACCTTTTCTGCCCTTAGATTTCACAACTCAACACTGTGTCTTTCCTTCTACCTTCCTCGCAGCTCCTTCTCAGTCTCCATTACCCCATCTCTAAATGCTGGAGTGCTAGTATTTGGCACTGGAACTTCTCTCTTTTTCAGTCAGATTAAATCACATGTCTGGTTTAATCAATTCATGCAGTTTAAAAACACGTGGTTTAATTGCCAACGTCTAAATATCTGGAAATTTCACACTTTAAAAAAAAATCCAGATTTCTGATTCCCTTAAAAACACACACACAGAGATCTGTCACTATTGTGGCAGCATTCTCATAACAGAACAAATGAAGAAGCTGTCCCCTTGACTATAGGTTCGTTTGTTATCCACATCTAAGGGAGGTGAGAATACAATCCTGAGTCAGATTCCTAAAAGTACCAAAGGCTCTCCTCGCGGAGCCATCAGAATATACAAGTCAGTCTTTTCGGTTAACTTTACCGCTGGTTGGGTCATACCCGCAGGTGCATCTTGGGGAGGGGGAAGGGCGACCACACTCTGAGCGGCTGAAGGACTCCTCCCGCCCACAGAGTTTAACAGCCCTCAGGGCAGACACAAGAAATACACATTTTGAAATATAAAAAGTCCTTTCGGTAAAAGCCGACTACTTTGATCGTATAAATGCACCAAGTCTGTTCTTCAGTTGGTCTGGGGACAAGGTGGCCCGGGGACAAGCAGCAGCCCACTTCTAGGGCAGAAACATTCCCAAAAGCCACTGGGAAAAGACAGCTCTTCTCGCTGTCACTCGCGGGCGCTGAATTGTTTCTGAGAAGAGAACGCGCGGGGACCAGCCCGGCGGTACTCGGTGGGATGCGGTGCGGCGCTCAGAAGGCGAGTCGGGCCAGGCTAGGGTGGAGACTGGGGCGGGGCCTGGCCCAAGAAACGCCTCAGCTCCACCACCTAGCCCCGCACAGGTTTCCTCCAAACACCCTACACCCGCTTCACGGGTTCAGGGCGGGAGGCCGCAGCTAAGGAACTAGGTTAAGCGGACTCGGGATCCCGGACCGCCCACAGGCGGCGACCTCCACCCAAAAAGCCCCACCCAGGGGAGCCCGGAATTCCCGGCGTCCGCAGAGCCCACGCGCGACCGGGCGAGAGCGCGGGAGGGCGCGTGCGGCGTGACGTGACTCGCAACGCGTCCTGTTACGCCATCGCGCCCGCTTTTGAAAGTTGGCGCCCGGAGCCGCCTCCCATGCTGCCCTGCGCCAACCCCTCCCCTCACCTTTCCTCCCCCGCCCTCCACTCGTCGCCTGGCTAGCCCCCCCCCCCCCACACACACACGTCCCTTCCCTTATCAGCACCCGCGGCCCCGGCAGCGCCGACGCAGGCGCACTGCACCACGCCGCCGCCATTTTGTGTCCGAGCCTGTGGAGTGATTAAACCGTGCGCGGAGCTGCTTCTTTGGCGGCAGCGGCGGCGCGGTAGCCGGTGCGGGTGCGCAGAGCTGGCCGGGGACGCCAGGTGGCCGGAGCAGTGGAGCGGCGGCGGAGCGGGCGCTGCGGGGGGTGTGGCGCGGAGGTAAGGGGGCCCCGGGTGGAGGAGGTTTCGCGGGCCGCCTCTAGGTGTCACGATGGGGCCGCTCCGGTCGGCGCTGGCTGCAGCCCGGCGCCAGCGCCGCCGCCGGGGGGTGTTTGTCTCCCTCTACCGTCCCTGCTGCGGCGCGGCCGCCGCCATTGCCCGTCGCCGCCACGGCCCGGCCGGCCCCCCCAACACACACCCGCCCGCTAGGCCTCCCTCCTGGCGGCGCGCTAGGCCTTCGGCGGCGACGGCGACAGAGGCCCGCGCTCCGGCGACTCCATTTTTCTTCCTTTGTCTGTGCCCTCGAGACCGGCTCTTGGCTGGACCGATCGCTCGGTTGCGGCCCGCTCCCTGCCCCTCCCGAGGCGGTAGCCTAAGCCGACAGGCGATCTCCGCGCCTCGCCTTCCGCGCCCGCTCTCCTCAAGGGTCCGGACTCTCTGCCGCCGCTCGCGCAGCCGGGTTTCCGTGCACTATGGGTGTCGGGCCCTAGCCAACGCCTCTCAGGCTGCCCATCCTCCAGCCCGCCCGGTCCCCGGAACCTACCCGGCCGCCCTGCGAGGCAGCTCGGCGGTCGCTCCCAGTCCGCGCGTCGCCGCCGCTAGTCTCCGTCTCCACCGAGTGGCGCAGGCGGCGCTGCTGCGAGCAGAGGGACCCCAGAGCTGCCGAGAGCTCCCTCTGCAAGGCTGGCTGAGCTGCTCGCGCCTGGACGCCGCCTGAGCGGGCGGGGGGACGCGCGCTCGCCGCCCCCGCCGGGCCCCGCTGCGCCCCTAAACTAGCGCCGGGGCTCTGTGCCGAACGCTATCGATGTGATCCCCTACAGTGGGCGGAAAGGACATGAGTTCTGCAACAAGTAGTTTTTCTAGAGCCAGGGTCGGACTCTCCTTGCAGTAATAGCCTGACTTTGTGCGCTGAGAGATCTCAAAGGGATCACAACTTAATTTCATACTGATCTCAAGTGACATGACAAATTCCTGAACTGGATTATGGACTAGCCAAGTTGGGCAGGCAACCCTTGAGTTTCCCTCGTGCTGTAAAATGTCCTGACACTAACTTAATGCAGTATTTAATACCTGATGTTCAAGTACTGGGCGAAAGCAGTTCTTCGGGATTTGGCAACCTGACCCAAAGCTCCAGTAGGACAGAATGAATTTATTCTTGACTCCACTGGTAATATGCCCATACGAAGAAATCGGAGGGTTGATGTTGTAATTGAATCTTGGGTCACTAGCTGCAGTTGGTTTATAAATATCTACGACTAATGTAACTAGTCTTTAGTAGCAGACTTCCGGTAGCCTGGAGTTCAGAATTAAGTAAACATTTGCGTACGTAATCTTCATGCTTTCTTCGAGTTTAGATCAGCTAGTAAAGTTAATTCCACGTACTTTATAGGCTACAAAACAAGTCAAACGGGGCACGTAAATTAAATTTACTCTGTCCTTAAGCCTTCTTGCATCGTTTAAAAGCTTACTGTTGAATTGTCTTTTTGCTCTTTTCTCAAATATTTTAGTGCCTTAATATAGTATGGGCTGGCAGTTAATGTAACAACTCTGGCTGTTTTGAAGAGAAGAAAGTCTTGATTTTTTTTTTTTTTTTTTTAAGAAAAGTTACATTAAATTTATGAGGAAATTAAAACATCTTGATGCTAAGCAAATTTGTCAGTCCACTGTGTGTAATCTCAATCTGTAGGGTTTTGCAGCAGTCTGCCTCCATAAGAGAGTATTTGAACATCCCTTTTTGAATCCTACAAAATGTTCCTTCTCCCCCTCCTCCACAGTAAAATTGCACTAAGTAACTAAATGCATTAGCATTGATGGGTGTCAAGTTTGGGAATAGAAGCACACTTAATTATCTTAGTCCATTTGTGTAGTTTTTTGCATTCTTGTGATCTTCAGCATTATTTTCCTTTTGAAATTCTAGATGGCAGGTGGCATGTTTCACTTATTAGATAAGCTCCACTGGGGTTAAAAATTAAAATCCAGCAGTTCTGCAATTGAATGAAGAGTAATGCTTGTTTCCCCAGGTTAGCATTGTGCTCCACATAACATATTTTGCTTCTTGATTCAGTTGTGCCATATGCAGTCATTAACTTCTAAGTCTGGTACATCATTTATGTTGTTTTAATGGTATAAACCTTATCTACAGAGTTGCTATCCTTTGAGATTTCCTGTAGACCAGGATTCATACTTTGTTTTTATTGGAAAGCTATATCTACAAAGAGAATAAATTGAGGATTATAAGGTTACCTAAAGGAACTTATTACTTAAATCAGTAATATGAGGAAGATTACAACAGAACTGTTCGTCCCCATAAGAAAAGGCTGCTTATTTAAGAGTAGTTGTAAAAGTTATCTTAGGGATTTGTTCAACCAGCATAAAATTTAGGAGCTGGCCCTGGCCGGTTTGGGTCAGTGGTTAGAACGTTGGCCTGAGGACCAAAGAGTCTCCAGTTCAATTCTGGTCAAGGGCACATACCTCAGTTGCAGTATGGTCCCAGCTCTGGTCGCGGTGGTGTGGGAGGTAGCCAGTCCCTGTGTTTCTCTCACATCTATGTCTCTGTCTCTGTCTCTCTCTCTTCCCTCCCTCCCTCCCTCCCACTCTGTCTAAAGATAAATGGAAAAATATCCTTGGGTGAGGGTTTAAAAAAAAAATTTAGGAGCTGTAAAAGTTATCCTTAAGATGCGTTAAAATTCTAAGGTCTTTAGGGTTTTGCTTTAAAGAACACACAAAAATAAGGGCACCCACCTAAGACCTCTGGGTGGCCTGGGGAGTTCCTTGGGAGTGGTGGAGGCCACCTGTGGCTGATATGCCCTAAGGAGGAGTCCTGTGGCAAGCATTGTACCATAGTGCCTGCTGATAGAAAATCACCTCTAGAGACTGATTTTTAGCTTCAGGGATGCTGCTGACATTAAATTCACTCCACATCATCTACTTTATATGCTCCATTTAATTTTTTTTTAAACCAGAAACCTAGTTGACCATCTATCTACCTTATTTACCTATCTTGGTTCCAGATGACTTCAGGCTCTTTTGCCAAAAATTAGGTCCCTCTTCAAACAACCAAGAATTGTCATAATTGTTAGTATTTGAGAAAGAGCATACAGGTTTAGAAAGAATAATGATGGCAAGTAATATAATAACTTTGAAGACCGTAGTTCATAATTATGTATGTAGATTTGGCATACCATGTTTTTTTAAACATTCCTAAACTTTCTCTAGTCATTATATTCAGGTCTTACAGTATCTTTGTGCATCTTCTCAATGGATTAGTGTTAGGATGCAAAGATGTGACATTGCATAAAGACTGCTAACGTACACCTCAAGAATAGTGATTTTTTTCCCCACACTTGATCCTCATTTTTAGTTACCCTTAGAATTTTCAGGGGCATACATTCTCATTCTCTTTGACAGTATATGGACTGCAATATAAAAGTTTCTTTGAACTAGATACTCTGGTCCTCTCTGTTATAAATTGCCTCTCGTCCGGCCAGTGTGGCTCAGTGATGGAGCATTGACCCATGCACCAAGAGGTGGCTGGTTCAGTTCCCAGTCAGGGCACTGATCCATCGCCAGTATGGGGTGAGCAGGAGGCGACCAATCGATGTTTCTTTCTCTCTCTCTCTCTCTCTCTCTCTCTCTCTCTCTCTCTCTCCCTCCCTCCCTCTCTCTCCCCCTTCCTCTGTCTTTAAAAATCAGTTAAGAAAATAAATAAATAAATAAATAAATTGCCTTTCAACAGAAAGGCTTTTCTTTAGCTCCATTTAAGAAAGTATTATATCAGCCCCACCAGTGTGGCTCAGTGGTTGAGTGCTGACCCATGAACCAAGATGTTGCTGGCTTGATTCCTGGTCAGGGCACATGCCTAGGTTGTGGACCAAATCCCCAGTGGAGGGCATGTAGGAGGCCGTCAGTCGGTGTTCTCTCTCTCCAATGTTTCTCTCTCTTTCTCCCTCTCCCTTCTGTCTCTAAAATCAATAAAAATAAAAAATTTTAAAAATAAAGTCTGTTTAAAAAAAGAAAGTATTATATTAGCCTAGTTTTGTGGGCTCTAATTAAATTATGAGTTGGATTCCCTCTTAGTTACACCTCTTATGCTAAATTCTTTGAACACTTTTAATTCAAATTTAGCTCTTTTCATTTCATTTAGGAGTTGCTCCCCCCACCCCCATCCTGGAGATAAGTTCTACTCTACCATTGCCTGAAGCTTGACAGTTCATTTATTTGTAATTTAGGGAGAAAATTGTGTGTTTGTTTTTACTAAAAAAGGTATTTAACTATTTGATTAAAAAGTATCTCAGTGCTGTGCTTCTAAGATTTTCAGTGGTCAGTGAAAGCTACCCCCCATAGTTAGTTATCTTATTAAACTGAAAAATAGCCTTTGTTCATGGTGTAACTAACTTAATCCGTAAACCACTACTTGCTAAAGATAAGGAAATAAACTGTTAAAGGACTATTACTGCACCTATAGGAATTAATTTTTTGGTAGTGTGGCTATATATACATGTGCCGGTTTTTGGTTGCAAGGTCTCAGTAGAGTGCTGTTTTGATCATCACAAATCTTTAGTTCTCTATCTATTTAGCAAATGTCTAAAAAAAAATAACTGCTTTATTATTGGCTTGATATATATTTATGGAATGACCCAATTAATAAGATGATATATTTTATTTCTTTCTAAATTTTGTCAGTCTTCGTCTTGCCCTCTGTTTTTTATACTATATGTGCATTTGTGTATATTTAGTGTTCATAAAATGATTTGTACTTCTATTTTAGAATGGTCACGGACCTGGGGCCAAAGAACAAGATGCGCTAGTGGACCGACTGCTTGAGAGCTAGATTCTGTTTTTCCTTTTCAAACTGACTTTGCAACCACGGAGAGGTAAATACTTCCATTCCTTGGTCTTAAAAACAGGAGTTATATTGGAGGGTTTGCTGGACCATTCTTGGGTATAGGAGATTCAAGAGGGTGGGTGGTTAAGGGCATACAGGCTTTTATGGTCAGAGTCCTCAGTTTGAAACTGCACTACCATATATGAGTTGGATGACATTCAGCAAGTTACTTAATCTTTCTATTCCGACAGCCCTCATTTGTGAGAGAATAACATTAGTTGCAGAGGTTATTCTCCAAGTTGAGAATGTGGATAAAGCATTAAGTACCATTTTGGGCCAGTACATAGAAAAACCCCAGGAAAATGGTGGCTGCTTTGCTGTAAAAACTTTTGGGATGTATAATTTGGCTCTTGGCAAATGATCTCAAAAGTCCATTGTGGAGATTGGTAATTTTGAAGAGGAACAAACAGATGGAATCCTGTTCTTGGGAAATCTGCTATCCTGGATAAAAGTGGTCTTAATTGAGTTAGCCTAGCTAATGACCCATGTTTGTATCAGTGTTAGTTATAGTCATTATCAGTATGTTTTTTTAACATTTGAAAGAGCCACTTAAAATTTACTGTGGCATACAGTTTCTGCTATAAAATATGATGGACATCATAGGGAACTTGAAACAGGCTTCTCATAAATGTCAGGGTCTACCAGGCTTTGGATCTCATAAACAACAAAGTTAGGGTTCTTAGTGCGAAAATGATATCTTCTCAGGCTACCAGAAGGCACTTTTTTCTTATCCCCTAGAAAATGTGAAAATTGTTTAATTGAACTTGTGTAATGGTAAAAGAGTGTAGAGGTGGGAGTTACAAATGCTGAGATTAGATAAGCTTATATGAATAAACCATCCAAGTGACTACTAAGATTTTTCTTAAAAGCCATCCCTGAAGCAAATAGAGAGGAGGAAGGGAATAGGAGTGAAAGCTCTACTATTCTTCAGATCTCTGTTTTTCAAGTGGGCATCTTGGTACTTTCATAGATGAGAAGGACAAGGTTTTTGTGCTGATTTTCTGTCATTCCAAAAATAACTTGTGCTCTACAGGTTCTTTTAGAAGTGTTGATACAAAGTACATACCAATGAACTGCTGAAAAGAAAAACAAGACTGATTTGAAAAGCTATAGGGAACGCTAAAGACTTTGGGAAATGGGGTTGTAGAAACATGTTGGTCACTTTTAAATGTTGTGGCTATTTTAATCCCTGTTTCTCAAACTGGGATATGAATACCCTTAGGGTACAAAGTGATATGATTCCGGGGTACTTGAAGCCACAAGATAAGCATGACCCATCTTCTTGAAGCTTCAGTTGTGCTCATTGAGGGGGCGGTGAGTTAAGTAATTTAACTGGTAAGTAATTTAAAAAACTTTTTTACATTGAAACAAATATATATTTTAGGAACAGAATGTATACTCTATATGACTGTCTAAAATTACACAGGTCATCAACAAAATGGGGCATGAATGCCTAGTAGTGGGAAGTGTTCTTTGTATAGGTACTACAGTGGAAACCTTTGAGAAGCAATACTTTTGAGCTACAGAATAGCTGTACAATCCAGCTCCTTATTTTATTCCCTGTAGTATCCTACTGTGGAATATAGAAGTTAAATTTTATTAAATGGTGCTTGTTTGCCTGCATGCATGTTCCTACACATGCATGACATACACGAGAGCTCAGCACAGTTGGTATGCAGTTCTGGATAGCTGGACCAAGTCAGAAATATTATCAGAAGGAAAGAGGAAGCAATGAACAAAATCAGTTCTAAAACTGTAAAGTAAACTCTATAAAACAGTTTTGAAAACAGAACACGTTAACTCAAACATAATTAACAATTTATACTGACATCCCCCCTCCCACTTTGTTAAGTTGTCACAATCATAATAAATGGCTAAATTCTAAGCTACGGGCCTTGTGACTCCTAAGATTATTCAAAAGCATCTGTTCTTAAGTGTTACCTGTGTGTCTTAAAATTACTAAGTGTTGTTACTCATGTATTCCTCTTAACGTAATTGGTCCTTAAAAATTACATCTGGACCTGGCTGGTTTGGCCCAGCGGTTAGAGCATTGGCCTGCGTCCAGGGAGACCCCGGTTCGGTTCCCGCTAAGGGCACGTGCCTCGGTTGTGGTTTGAACCAGCCCTGGTTGGGGTCATGTTGGAGGCGGCCATTCTATGTGTCCCTTTCACGTCGATGTTTCTCTCTCTCTTCCTCCCCCTCCCACCCTGAACAAAAATGGGAAAATATCCTCGGATGAGAATAAAAAAAGAAAAAAATTACATGTTATGTATTGATAATGCCTGCTCTTTGAAAACAAGTTTAATATTTGAACCTAATTGTTTCTAGACATAAAACAGAGAGAAACTATCCTAACTGGTTTGGCTCAGCTGGTAGAGGGTCGGCCCACAGACCAATGAGTTGCAGGTTTGATTCCGGTCAAGGGTATGTACCTCGGTTGCAGTTTGTCCCTGGCCTTGGTTGGGGTTGTGCAAGAGGCAGCCACTCGATGTGTCTCTTTCACATCGATGTTTCTTTTTCTCTCTCCTTCCCACTCTATCTGAACAAAAATGGAAAAATGTCCTCAGGTGAGGATTAAAAAAAAAAGACATAGGGAAAGTGACTTTCTCTGAAATGACGTGAATTGGATCAACTCAGATATTTGGATATCTGCAGTATTTATTGAACACTTGTAATGTGCTCATTCCATACTTTGAGAGGATTTTTAAAAAATACAGTGTAGCTTGGCCAGTGTAGCTCAGTGGTTGAGCATTGACACATGCACCAAGAGGTTATTGGTTCGATTCCAGATCAGGGCACATACCCAGGTTGTGGGCCAAATCCCCAATGGGGAGCATGTAGGAGGCGACCAATCGATGTTCTTACTCATCGATGTTTCTCTCTCCCTCTCCCTTCCTCTCTCTCTAAAATCAATAAAGAAAAAATAAAAATACAGTGTAACCCAGCTGGTGTGACTCAGTGTTGACCCATGCACCAGGAGGTCACTGGTTCAATTCCTGGTGAGGGTACATACATGGATTGTGGGCTGGATCCCCAGTAGGGGGCATGCAGAAGACAGCTGATTGATATTTCTTTCTCTCCCTCTCCCTCCCTCTCTTTGAAATCAATAAAAATACTTTTGTTTTTTAATTCAGGAATAAAAGTAAAGAAAACCCTAAACAAAAACCTGGCACATAGCAAGAGCTCAATAAGGTTGAATGAATGCCTAGGGGAAAAAAACTAAATAGATATCAGAACAAAATAAACTAGTATCGGTAGGGTAGTTAGGTTTGGGGTGACTTTTCTTCGTTTTCTATAGTTTGTATAACATAGTTATTTTATACATGCAGATAAACTCTCTCCCTCCCTCCTTTTTAAAATTAGATAAAGCAGAATTACCAAAAATTGGAAATAACAATATTTGGCTATAGAGACTGATTAAATTAATATATCTATATAAATAGGATATCATGCAATCATTGTGTTATGCATACATATCTATAGAAATACCTGAAGCTGATTGTCAAATAGTATGCACAATGTGTTCTCTCATGTGAGAATAAATGTGTGCATGTGTGTGTGTGTGTATGAATGAGTGACTATGGATATAAACCAGAATATTTACATAAAACCTATAGGTTTGTGTTCTTAGTTTTCTCCTATTACATGTATTATATAATGTTTTTCCTTGTTTTGGGGAGGATAATTATAGCAGAGAACCAAGAAAAACATTTCTAACTGAATTAATCTATAAACTTAGCTAAAGCAATTTTACTGAAAGCCTGGGTTTTCATTGGAAGAGCCAATCTTTTGGTTTTGTAGTTGTTTTGGAGGGGAGTACAAATTAATTCAGTGGGTTAAATAGGGAATACTACAAGTAGAGAGGGAGGATTAAGTACAAACACACAAAAAATATATAGCAGAATGTGACCATATAGAAAGAGCTAGACCTTGTTTTCTCTTTAGTCTTTGGTACATCACAAAAGAAGGGCTCATAGTATACTTTTTTTTTTTACTCTTTTATCACTATTCGTCATCTACTTGCTGTTTATTTGCTCAATCCCAGTATAAACTTATAGTGGTATCAGAATTGTTAGCCTGAACTCCATGGGAAAAAACTTGATTAACTACAATATAGTGCTTATGTGTAATTCTTTATTCCTTAGTCTTGTACTCTCTTCTCATTTCCTAAGTTATTTAGGTAAAATTTCCCCCATTCCCTTCAATTAAGTTATACATCTGTAACACAGACTTTTAATTTTTTTTTTTTTTTATTGCTGACAATATTGGATTCTTTTTAAAAAAAATTTATACCTCCTTCACCTATTTCTCCCATACCCCACCTCTGGCAACAACCAATTTTTTCTTTCATACAATCTATATTATGTGTGTGTGTGTGTGTGTGTGTGTGTGTGTGTGTGTGTAGTATTTTAATCCTCACTGGAGGACATTTTTCCATATTTTGGTCAGATAGAGTGGGAGAGAGAGAAATATTGATGTGAGAGAGACACATCGAGTGGTCACCATCCACACAACCCAACCAGGGCCAGGGACAAACTGCAACCAAGGTACATGCCCTTAGCGGGAACCGAACCCGGGTCTCTCTGGACCGCAGGCTGACTCTCCAACCGCTGAGCCAAACCAGCCAGGGCTATGTTGTATAATTTTTAAAGGGAAAAAGGAATTCAATACAATAGGAAGAAGTACTGAAGCTTTCTAATACCCTATGTTAACTTCAGATTACTAGAAAGGTACTTCCTTATTGCTGGATGTTAACATGTTTCTTTGAGAACAGCTATCCCTTGCTATTGACCCTGGCTTTTGCCTCTAATATTTTCTTTCTCCTCCTATTCCCCATTTGAATGATTTCTAACATGAGTAAATTGACTTTGAGTGAGAGTCAAATGAATTGTAAATTTGAGGGCATAGATTTTGAAATGTCTGTTTTATCTATTCAGAATGCTTTTTTGATTTTGTTCTTAACTCTTAGTAGTCGATATTTGTTGATTTAGTGACTTTTAGGTAAGTGTATATCTTACTTAATGGCTAATTAGATTATCCTATCAACTATATAGCTCTAAGCATTTGTTACACTGAAATTAAATCCTCTCTTTCTTATTTTGAAAAGAGGTAGATGATACACCAGCTTTCCCAACAAGGAAGGAGGAAACAGAGTCCTAAAGTGTTCTAGATAGGTGAGGGCTTTTGAAGAAAAGAACAGATATCTTGATGTACTTTATGCATTGGGGAGGGAGGGGGGTTATATAAACAGTGATTATACCCTGACTTTGAGAAACCTTTCTAGTTTAAAACATATTCTTGTTTTTTAAATCCTCACCCGAGGACATTTTTTCATTAATCCTTATATAGGGAGAGAGAGAAATACGGATGTGAGAGAAACACATCAAGTGGTCGCCACCCACACCACCCCAACTGGGGCCAGGGACAAGCTGCAACTGAGGTATGTGTCCTTAGTAGGAACCAGACCTGGGACTCTGGTCTGCAGGCCAACGCTCTAACTGCTGAGCCAAACCGGCCAGGGCTAAAACATTGTAATGGAGGGAAGAAAAAGACCATCTGGTAGAGTGTAACTTATGTTTGTGGCATTTTTGCCCAACACAGGGATTCCTCTTTAAATTTCTTGGACTTAGATGTAAATGCCATTCAGTAGAGTGGTGTGCGTTAACCATCTTCATCTAAATGGGTTTCAGAGACTTCTGCTTGACTGCTGGGTTATAGACAAGGAGACTGCAAAGCTAGAGAACTACCTTTTGCTCCACTCTTATGTACAACTTTACTATATGCAGTGGTTGAAATTTCCTGTTTGGTTTTTTTTCACCTGGAAAGTGGTCATACTTGTTCCCATCTTGCATATAAGGAGGAATCTAATTGATAACCTAAACAAAGTGTGGGATGTTAAAAACCAGGAGAATTTGTAAGTAATCTATCAATCCCCTCATTTTACAGATAAGAAACTTAAGAGGTGCTCTGGCCGGTTTTGCTCAGCGGTTAGAGCGTCGGCCTGCAGTCCGGAGATACCTGGGTTCGGTTCCTGCTAAGGGCATATACCTCTGTTGCATTTTGTCCCCAGCCCTGGTTGGGTCATGTGGGTGGCATCCACTCGATGTGTCCCTTTCATGTTGATATCTCTCTCTCTCTCTCTCTCTCTCTCTCTCTCTCTCTCTCCCCGTCCCCCTCCCTCCCTCTCTACCCCTCCCACTCTATCTGAACAAAATATCAAAAAAGTGTCCTCGGGTGAGGATAAAAAAATAAAAAGAAAAGAAACTTAAGAGGCAAAGGGATTTACCCAAGGTTTTGGATATAGGACAAGTGCATCTGGTTTTTGTTGTTGTTCTTCAGACTGGCTCTGAATAGTTTCTGACTTTCATAAAATAATCTTGCATTTAGTTCTATGGCTAGTTATTTGATATGCATTCGGTTTTTTAGATCTGTAATACCATCACCAACTTTAAAGTTTATCCATGTGTATAATGCATTACTAGGCTCTGGCTATCACTAATATTAAAGCTTGGTATCTAATGCCAAGGCTGTTAGGATTTTGAGCTTATTCATCTTTTTCTGGATAATGCAGGACTTTAGAATCCTTCAGTAATTTCCCTGGGATACGAACAGACCATCCTTGGAGGGGCTGGTTTGGTTAGCCCCTCTATTTTTAGTGTGATCCAGTTGGACCACAGAAATCTCTAAATTATTTTATTTTATTTTTTAATTTATTGCTTTTCTTTATTGCTTTCAGAGAGAGAGGGAGAGAAAGAGAGTACATCGATTGGCCGCCTCCTGCATGTACCACTGGGGATTGAGCCCACAACCTGGGAATCCAGCTGGCAGCGTCTTGGTGCATGGGCTCGCAATTATTTTACCCCACGCTTTTTTATTTGTTTAGATAAACTCTGGCATAATAAAACTCTGATACAGCATAGTTAGTGTCACATACTGTAAAGTGGACACCAAGTGTTTTACATTCACAGAGATATGGTATGGTACAGAACTATTCTATAAAAATATGATACTCATTGTTTTTAGTATTTCTTGTGTTTCTGTTTTATTTATTTATATCTTGTATCTTTCTACTCTTATTTAAAAATTTCATTGTGCCCTGGCCAGTTTGGCTCAGCGGTTAGAGCGTTGGCCTGCGGACCGCATTCGATTTTTAATATGGACACGTACCTAGGTTGTGGTTCATCCCCGGCCCTGGTTGGGGTCGTGTGGGTGGCAACTAATCGATGTGTCTCTCTCATGTCGATGTTTCTCACTCTTCCTCCCTATCTCTCTCCTGCTCTATCTAAAGATAAATGCAAAAAATGTCCTCTGGTGAGAATATAAAAAAAAATTTTTTTTAATTTTATTGTAAGTATATGTTGAAACTGTAAAGTAATAGTGACTTGGTTTCTTCTTGAGAATACTTTTTTTTTTTCTTTCTTGTCTCTTGTCAGACAGTCTTTGCTCCTTCTCTTCTTGTTGTGTAAATATGTAATTTGCCTGCGCATGCTCGTGCCCCCCCGCCCCCCATTTTCTTGATTAAGCTATTGCCTGTGTTTCCTTTTTCTGTATTTGTTTTCATATTTCTAAGGAGCAACCAAGTTGGCATATTGTTTTTATAATCTGGTATTTGTTCAAAAGCACTATATTGCCATTTATTATTACCCTTATTATGCCTTTGGTACATGTGTGCATTGCTGAATTTAAACTGATAGCTTCTAATTTAACATTGACCTTATAGGGGACCCCACTTACCAAATAAAAATGGTCTTGGTTCTACCAAGTAGCCTTCATGAGAATACCAAGTCATAGAAACTAGAGTAGTGGCTACATGGTCAATGATACACATTATAAACCATGAGTTCACTCGTGTGTGTGTGTGTGTGTGTGTGTGTGTGTTTTCCTTGTCATGCGTTGAGCTTGTCCCGTACTATCTGAAGAGATCTTTTGATTTTGATGGTACCCATAATAGAGGTTAAACCTTAGAACTTCCTTCTTAAGTTATACATTTCATTATTGCTTATATAGAAATCATATTAGTTTTGAGGTAGGCTTTGTAGATATTTTTATCTAAATAAAGTAATTCTTTGTATTAAAGAATGAGGCTGCCCTGGCTGGTTTGGCTCAGCGGTTGGAGCGTCAGCCTGTGGGCCAGAGAGTCCCGGGTTTGGTTCCCACTAGGGGCACGTACCAAAAAAAAAAAGAATGAACCAAACATCCTCATAGTAGAAACTCTGTATATTTGAGTAGCTTGGATTTTTATAGACCTGTATTTTGGATGAATAACTATTATATTCTAGGTCAGTTGCTTCTAAGCCATAGTCAGCAAAGATTCTATATTAGAATCTCTTGAGGATCTTTTGAAAGAAGGTCTCTTCCACTCCAGAACTGCTGAATCAGAATCTCTGGGATATATGTATTTTAAAGCTCACCAGATGATTCTGGTACCGACAGGTTTGGGAACCACTGCTCAGGTAGAATGTGCCCCAAAATCCATTGATGTACCTGTTAGATGTTCTGGAAATTCTGTGTGTGTATAATTTATTCCATTTTATAACATACTTATTCAAGGTGATAGATTTGCCACAGCTTCCCCCCTTTTCTCCTATTTCCAGTGATGAAAAACTGGAACTGCTTCAGAGACAGTGTAACTCTGAGCTGCTTTCAGGAAATGGGCCTAGAGCAGGGCAAGGAGGGATTTGGTGGTCACCCTTGAGAGAGCAAAAAGAAGTAAGACATTAGGTTGCTGTGTGCCAGTAAAAGTGTCAAACAGGCTGTAGAAAGCAGAGAGGGACAGCATGTACTTGAGAGGCTGCCTTCAATCAGTACTGTAGCACTAGTATATTGACTCCCAGATATGTTTTGTCTTCTGTTTCATGTATAAATAAATAAACAGGCTACCCTTAATGAGGGGCTGGAACATGGCCTCTGTAACCAGGCCACAATAATAACTTTGAGATGATTTAATACATTTCCATTTGGTTATGTTGAATATTTTTGCACCAAACTTATCTAATTCCTTACATATTTAAGTTATTCCTATATGCTCTTTCTCTGTTACAATCCTCCTCTCTTAATTGTATTTTGCCTGTCAGGGTCCATCTCACCCTTGAAGATCCAGCTTTAGTAATTCTTCTCCTTGAAGCCCTCCTTCACTCGCTTAAGCCATCATTTGTACCAGGGTAGTGGGAAGTATGTTAACCCCTGTTACAACATTCATCACATTATATAGCTGTTAATTTGTTTTATCTGTCTCCCTGCCAGATGAGCTTCCTGAGAATCAAACACTATACAGTAGAACCACCCCTGCCCCCCAAAGTGATTAAAAGGAAAATTCATCTCTGTGTAACCAGCATCGGGCACCTTTTGGTGAAAGAATTATTGGTTTAGCATTTCTTATTCCTGTAGCAAAAGAACTCTTTCACCTCCTTCCATGGTAGTTTCACTGTTACCACTACAAATATTGCATTAGTGTTTATTTCCTAGATTCAAAGCTTCTTAAATACATTTTTCCAACTAGCTGTTAGAATAATTGTTTTGTTTTGACCACCTTTATAATTTTTTTTTCTAGCTCTGGCCAGTTTGGCTCAGCTGTTAGAGTGTTGGCCTGCGGTTCAGAGAGACCTGGGTTCGGTTCCCTAAGGACGTGTACCTCCGTTGAGGTTTGTCCCCGGCCCTGGTTGGTCGTGTGGGTAGCAGCCACTTGGTGTGTCCCTTTCACGTTGATCTCTCTCTCTTCCTCTTCCTTTCTCTCCTTCCCACTCTATCTGAACAAAAAATGGAAAAATGTCGAGTGAGGATAAAAAATTTTTTTTCTACAAAAATATGTTTCATTGATTTTAGAGAGAGGAGGGGGGGGGGGAAACATCATTTCGTTGCCTCCTGTACACACCCTAACGGTGCGTGGGGGGGGGGGTCAAACCTACAACCTGGGTATGTTCCCTGACGGAACCAGCAATCTTTTGGTGCCTGAGGTGATGTTCAACCAACTGAGCCATGAGCCATACTGGCTAGGGTTAACCATCTTTTAATATTAACAAATGAGGAAAGGGATTGTTAACAAAACTGGGATGCTCTTAAGTTTTCTTAACTTAGAAGATACTTTATTTCTCTTTTAATACTTCTCAAAAAAAACAACAAAAAACCACCACCAACAAATTTAAAACTCAAAGATTCTTTTTAAAGTTAATGGCACAGAATAGGGAAGAGAGAGGTGTGTGTGTGACAGTAGGTGTATGCTACTTAAGATAAAGGCTTCTTCCGTTTCCCATCACCCTGAAATAAATGGTCACTAATGTTTTTCTGCTTCTCAGACTGAGTCATACTCCCCACCCAGGTCCTCCCTATTCTTTACTATAGTCTGCAACTTTCCTGATACTCATTCGTAGCTATTAATAGTTGTGTTACTTTGTTTTGATGTATCTTAAGCTCTCAGAGAAGATGATGGTGTATATAGTTTCAGGAGAGGCAAAGTGAAATGGTTACTTTATTTGACTTTTTAAACCTAACATTTTTTCCACGAGGGTGAATAATTTTTATTCTTTTTGACTAGTGCCTACATTTAGTAAAAGTCAGTTAGCTTTTCCTTTCATTCTCATGAGAAACTGATTATCTTGAATTTCTTTCTTTTTTCCTGTTGTCATAATGGCACTTAATGTTCCCTATCGTCTGTAATGAATGAGCTGGGATTTTCAGTCTTCTGGGTCAAAACATTCCTCTAATTTAAAAATCTCAAAAAGAGAAAGCTATAAGGTATCTCCCCTCTTTTCTTCCTTCTAATGATGTTTGACGTTTTATATTGAGCAGTGTGAATCAGGCGAGTTGCTAGATGACCTTCATGTTAGACTTGTTTTTGAATAGCTGTGGATTATGAAAGCTCATGGGGGACTCCAGCTACTGTTTCTTTCCTAGAGTATAAACAATCTTCTGATCTGCTCCAGAAATAAGTTGGGTTTTTTAGGAGTGTGTCAAACAAAAAGTTGCGGTTTTAGCCCTGGCCGGTTTGGCTCAGCGGTTAGAGCGTCCGCCTGCGGTCCGGAGAGGCCCGGGTTCGGTTCCCGCTAAGGGCATGTACCTCGGTTGCAGTTTGTCCCCGGCCCTGGTTGGTCGTGCGGGTGGCAGCCACTCGATGTGTCCCTTTCACATCGATGTTTCCCTCTCTCTCCCTCTCTCTCCCTCCCACTCTGTCTGTACAAAAAATGGAAAAATGTCCTCGGATGAGGATTAAAAAAAATAAAATAAAAAAATTTTAAAAAGTTGTGGTTTTATTTATAAAACAGGCTCCTGGAAATTGTCCTCCTCTACTATCTAATTCTCAATACATATGTATTATTCTTAGTAATATATATGTGTGTGTGTATTTTTTTTTTTTTTTAATCCTCACCCGAGGACATTTTTCCATTTTTTGTTCAGATAGAGTAGGAAGGGGAGGAAGGGAGGGGGAGAGACAGAGAGACAGAGAGACATCGACGTGAAAGGGACACATCGAGTGGCTGCCACGCACACAACCCAACCTGGATCCGGGGGCAAACTGCAACCATGGTACATGCCCTTAGCAGGAACCGAACCCTGGTCTCTCTGGACCACAGGCTGATGCTTTAACCACTGAGCCAAACCGGCCAGGGCCTTAGTACTATATTTTATAATAACCAATCTTCCCAAATGACTAATCTCTGCAGTGGTGAGTATTAAAGGTTTTCCTTTGGGAAATACCTGACACATTTGCTATATAGCTGTAGAATTTATGATGAATTAATAAGTCTTAACATCTTCAGAAATGAGTGTATTCACAATTAGCCTTTATATTCACGTGGCAGGATTATTTAAAAATCTAACCTATAATTATGTTAGGATTTCTTTTTTTTAACTTTTTTTTTGTTAGGGAGAAAGGGAAGAAAAAGAGAAACATCAGAGTGAGAGAGACACATCAACTGGTTGCCACCCACGTGACTCCAACCAGGGCAGGGACAAGCTGCAACCAAGGTACGTGCCCTTTGCAGGAACCGAATCCGGGAGTCTGGTCCGCAAGCCGACGCTCTAGCCACTGAGCCAAACCAGCCAGGGCTGTGTTAGGATTCTTATTTTTCTGTTTAAGAAATGACATAAACATAGCATTAAAGAAAATAAGCTGATCTGGCCAGTGTGGCTCAGTGGATTGAGCTGAGAGGTCCCGGTTTGATTCCTGGTCAGAGTACATGTCCAGGTTGTGGGCTCAATCCCCAATAGTGGGGCATGCAGGAGGCAGCTGATGGATGTTTTTCTCTTGCATCGATGTTTCTATCTTTCCTTTCTTCTCTCTCTAAAAAAATCAATAAAAACTTTTTTTTTTTAAAGAAAAGCTCATACAGTTAAACTTTCACTTAGCACATAATGTTTTTCTATGTTTTCTTCCTGCTCTTGTCATGTGCAGGAACCATTTGTGTGTGTTTCATAGGACAGTGGCACCAATATTGAGTGTCTGCTGTTTACCTAATGTTTTATATTCATTGCTGCAGAAATAAAAGACATAATTATGTCCTTACCATTAACCTAAAAGTCTGGGGATAAGACACAGACATAGAACAGTTAACTACAGTGAAAACAAAGCAAACTTGAAGTCAGTCTGCACTGGTCAAGGTTGAGAAGACTGATTTAGGGCAGCAGTTTTCAACCTTTTTCATCTTGTGGCACATATAAACTACTAAAATTCCAAAATAAAACAATAATTTTTATTCATTCACACTGGACGGCTATTGTGTTGGCCATTATTTTTGTTTGTTTGTTTGTTTGACAATCTAAGGAGAAAGAGGTCAGTCCCCTGACTAAATAGGTATTGCATGTTTTATTTACTTTTTTTTATCCTCATCCGAGGACATTTTTGCATTTATCCTCAGACAGAGCGGGAGGGAGAGGGGGGAAGAGAGAGAGAAACATCGACGTGACAGAGACATATCAAGTGGCTACTACCCACACAAGCCCAACCAGGGCTGGGGACAAACTGCAACCAAGGTATGTGCCCTTAGCGGAACCGAACCCGGGACTCTGGTTTACGGGCTGAAGCTCTAACCGCTGAACCAAACCGGCCTGGGTTGCGTGTTTAAAAAAAAAAATTTTTTTTTCTTTATTGATTTTAGAGAGAGGGGAAGGGGGAGAGGGAGAGAGATAGAAATACCGATGAGAGAGAACATCGATTGGCCTCCTTCTGCATTCCCTCCCCCCCATTGTGGATCAGATCCACAACCTGGGCAATGTACCCTGACCCGGAATCAAACTGGAGACCTCCTGGTGCATGGGTCGATACTTAACCACTGAGCCACACTGGCCGGGCAGTATGTTTTAAAAATTCTTGTGGCACACCAGAAGAAAATCACTCATTTGGGAATGACTTAAGCTGGGAGGGTGGGGGACAAGGTAGTAGGCGCTTGTGTGGAAGATGGCCCAAAGGTGAGGTGGGTGGGTGGAAAGGATGGGAACAGATTATACAGAAGTCTGGGAGCGAAGCCGAGGACTTTAGAGTTGATTCAATAAGCCCCAACCATCACGTGTTTTTTTCACTTCATTCCAGGAAGATTTAGTCTGGCAGCAAGATTTAGTCTGACAGACTAATAAGAGATACCAGCCTGGGAAACTGTTCTGGGTTTTGTTTTTTGTTTTTTCTCTTCCATTCCTGGATTTGGTAATCACCAGATTCTGTTAACTGGGTTGCTGCCTTCAATCTACAGAAATTCAGTAGTTTATCAGAGAAGTCACTTTGCGGGGGGTGGGGGGGTATTTATCTAGGGCTTGTGAATTAGAATTCTAGGAAACTGAAACATTATCGGTTTGTTCAACTAACATGTAGTCATTTTGCCTTCTGGTGGGAGGGTGGCTATAAGGATTGTTTTATTTTATCTTAATGACAACCTACAAAGTGGATATCATTATTCCTGTTTTGTAGAAAAGGAAATCAAGCCTGGCCGGTGTGGTTCAGCGGTTGAGCGTTGACCCCATGCACCAAGAGGTCTCAGGGCACATGCCCAGGTTGTGGGTCTGATCCCCAGTGCAGAGCGTGCAGGAGGTGGCCAATCAGTGTTCTCTCTCATTGATGTTTCTGTCTCTCTTCCCCTCTCCCTTCCTCTCTCTCTCTCTCTGAAAGCCATAAAGAAAAAAAAAAAATGAAAAAAAAATATATATTTTTTTTTTAGAGAAGGAAATCAAGGCACATAGGGGTAGCATATCTCATTTGTATTTATCTGCCATTTGTATTTCTTTGAGTCATCTATTTGTGTCCTTTGCCCAATGTTCTCTTTTGTGTTCATCTTTATCTTATAAATTTTAAAATTATTTGTATAATAAGGATGTTAATCTTTTGCCATTTTGCTGCAAATACTTTTTTCTTGTTGACTAATTTCTTAATTTTGTTCATGTTTTTGTCATAAGTTTTTTGTTTGTTTGATTTTACTTTAAGGTGGTCAAAATTTCAATAATGTCCTCTGGTTCCTCCTATTTTCTGTGTAGTTAAGCACAAAGCCTTCTTCATTCTGAGGTCAGAAGCCTAGTCACCTGTATCTTCTTAAGGGTGGAAGTTTGTTTTGTTCATTCATTTTGGTGTGGGGTTTTTTTGGGTTTTTTTTTTTGGTTGGTTGGTTAGTTGTTAATGTCTCTTTATCTCATATGACAACAGAATACATTCTTGATGGATTAAAGATAAAACTCATTATTTTCCAGTTTTTCTGGTATCTTTTATGAAATAATCTTCTTTTCCCCACCAATTTAAAATGAAACTTTGTATATGTTAGGAGGTTGTTTCTGGGTTTTATGTTCTGTTTAAATTGTCTGTGATAGTGACAGTACTACATTATTATAAATTATTATGGCTTTATAATATGTTAACATTTGGAAATAGAAGATTGCCTTCATTTTTCAGAAATTTTATTGCTATCCTCAATATCTTATTTCAGACAGATTTTGAAAAATTGCTTTTTATAGGAAGTAGAAAGAACGTTTTTAAATGTTTGGCCTTTCTGATCATGGGTATGAATAGTACTGTCCCTATTTAGTGAAGTCTTTTATGCCTCTTAGAAGAGTTTTGTAATCTTTAGATATGTCTGCACATTTTGAGTT
Source organism: Molossus molossus (assembly GCF_014108415.1). Taxonomy (NCBI): domain Eukaryota; kingdom Metazoa; phylum Chordata; class Mammalia; order Chiroptera; family Molossidae; genus Molossus; species Molossus molossus. The sequence continues at coordinate 37,346,214 of NW_023425357.1, read as the reverse complement.
AAGGTTCTTTTTAGTTTGATGTTTGTTAAAAGTGGTATAACCTTCTATATTTCTGTATTTTTGAATATATATGTATACTGTATACAACTTCATTTATAGCCCATCTTGCTTGAAAAAGAATTTGAAGAAATATGTAGAAAATACAAATAATAGCCCTGGCCGGTTTGGCTCAGCGGTTAGAGCATCGGCCTGCGGTCCGGAGAGACCCGGGTTCGGTTCCCGCTAAGGGCATGTACCTCGGTTGCAGTTTGTCCCCGGCCCTGGTTGGTCGTGCGGGTGGCAGCCACTCGATGTGCCTCTTTCACGTCGATGTTTCTCTCTCAATCTCTCTTCCTCTCTCTCCCTCCCACTCTGTCTGTGCAAAAAATGGAAAAATGTCCTCGGGTGAGGATAAAAAAAAAAAGAAAATACAAATAATAAATAATACAAAGTTAAACCTACAGAAAATACCAGTTAGCATATAAAATTTTTACTACATATTTTGAGAGGAAAATAATTGATCACAGTGTGGCCATCTTAGAAAAAAAAATAGTAACATGATCCTATTATATAGATCTCTCAATGAAAGAAAAAATTTCTTTAAAGTAAAGCTTTTCCAAGCATATGATTCCAAATAAAATTTCTCCCACATATCCTTTAGTGTAAGCCAAGGGCATAATGTCAACACAAAACTTGATGAAAGCAGTTCTGTAAAGGATAAGATCCTGTGACCCAAGAATATTCAGTGTTCTGCCCTGGTCATCTTGGCTCAGCAGTTAGAGTGTCAGCCCGTGGACCGGAGAGTTCCGGGTTCGGGTCCCGCTAAGGGCACGTAGCTTGGTTGCAGTTTTTCCCTGGCCCTGGTTGGGGTCATGTGGGTAGCAACCACGCTATATGTCTCTCTCACATTTTTGTTTCTCTCTCTCTTCCTCCCTCTCTCCCTCCTGCTTTATCGGAAGATACACGCAAAAATGTCCTCCGGTGAGGATTTAAAAAAAAAAAAATTCAGTGTTCTGATGTTCTGTCATATAATTCTGGGATCAAGACTAGAATAGAATGCCATTATTCTACTGAGAGGTCAAGTCAGAAAAGTCTTTTTTTTTTTTTTTCTTTTAAATCCTCACCCGAGGATATTTTTCTATTTATCTTCATATATAGAGTTGTGAGGAAGGGAGAGAAAGAGAAACATCGATGTGAGGGGGACATATTGACTGATTGCCTCCCACACAACCCCAACCAGGGCAGGGAATGAACTGAAACTGAGATACTTGCCCTTGGCTGGAATCATTGGTCTGTGACTCATTGATCCTCAGGTTGACACTCTAACCACTGATTGGTTGGTTGGTTGGTTGGTAATCTCCCAAGGATGCCCGGCTGATGTGGCTCAGTGAATTGAGCGTCATCCCATGGACTGAGAAATCTTGGTTCAATCTCCACCCAGTAGAGACCATGCAGGAGGCAGCTGATTGATAGATCTCTCTCAGATCGATATTTCTATCTCTCGCTAATAAAAAAAAAAAAAAATCAGTCCTCTCCCAAGGATATGTTTTTAATGATTTCTTTTTTAGAGAGAGGAAGGCAGGGGAGAGAAACAACAATCAGTTGCTGCACCCCAACTGGGAATCAAACCCGCAACCTAGGTATGTGCCCTGACAGGGAATCAAACCCATAACCGTTTGGTGTACAGGGCAGCATGCCAACCAACCGAGCCACCTGGCCAGGGCAGAAAAGTCTCTTGAATTTACCAGTTAAGAACCATTCCTGGCCCTGGCCGGTTTTGCTCAGTGGTTAGAGCGTCGGCCTGCGGTCCAGAGAGACCCGGGTTCGGTTCCCGCTAAGGGCGCATACCTCGGTTGCAGTTTGTCCCCGGCCCTGGTTGGTCGTGTGGGTGGCAGCCACTTGATGTGTCCCTTCACATCGATGTTTCTCTCTCTCTCTCTCTCTCTCTCTCTCTCTCTCTGTTCCTCTCTCTCCCTCCCACTCTACCTGAACAAAAAATGGAAAAATGTCCTCAGGTGAGGATTAAAAAAAAAAAAATCGATGTTTCTCTTCCTCCCACTCTTATCTGAACAAAAAAAAAAGGAAGAAAAAAAAAAAGAACCATTCCTGGCTTTAGAGCAATTCAGTAGAGTATTGAGAAATGAAAACCAGACTGGTAAATCAAGGGTGGGGGAGAAATAAAGGAGTGGAGACAGTGTTGGGTTGAAAATGGAGGGAATACAGAGATAGCAGATGTTAAGTGGTCAGGTGGAGTTATGGAGAGTTTTAAGATGGGAAAGATTAGAGCAACAAAGAGCTGGCAGAGAAGAGGCTGAGGCAAGAGGGAAAGGGCTTATCTAGAAGGCTCTCAAGAATGTAGGCCAGGCCGGTGGCCTAGGAGCAAGGGCAGTCCTGGCCCTTTGTGTTTGAGACTAGACCTCTGCATCCTTTCACTCAACCAGTCAGCAGAGCCAAGGGAAGTAAGTGCTCAGGTGCCAGTTTTCCTCTCTTCCAGCCCTCTCACCCCAAGTGTCAGGATCGCTTTGTCTCACTCAGTCTGAGGGAGCCTTCTGCCTACCCTCCATCCAGAAGTTGATTTGAATGATTTTTTTTTTTAATGTTTCTAAGCTTTTTTTTTCCCCCCACCAAGATGATAGAGAATACAGGAAGGATTTGGTCTTCACAATTCCATTTTGTATGTGATATTGTGGCCCAGAAGACAAACCTGCTTTGCCAAGCTCTTTTGGTTGGTTAGTAATGGATTAGGGACTAGAGTTCAGGTTTCTTTACTCCTTAGGTGATAGCCAAATATTCACATAGAAAGATATCCTTTAGGTAGTGAAACTGGGATTGCAGATGTGGATTTTAAAGACCTCTGTGTAGAGACAGCAGAAATAATAAAAATAAAATGAAATTTTAAAAAAGGTTAGCAAATGGAGTGGCTACAGAGAAAGGAACAGAACCTTGATGTGCTCAGACAAAAGAGGGAAAGTAGGAGCCAAGGGAGAAGAGAGGCCGATGAAGGACGAATATAAATTGCATACCATCAGATGCCAGAGAAACTGAGATTGAGGATGAGAGGAAGGCCATTGGGTTGGCTGGTGTGGTTCTTGGTACTTGGTGCTTGTGGACCAAGCAGAAGGGCCACAGGATCAGGCTAAGGAGGATTGGAGTCCTTTAAAAAAAAAAAAAAAAAAAAAAAAGATCATGGCTTATCCAGTGATCTGTGGTTTTTGTTGTTGTTTTTAGAAAGGAAAGGAGGGCGGGAGAGAGAGAAAGATCATTGTGAGAGAGAAACATCAATCATTTGATGCCCACACATGCCCCAACCAGGGAATCAAACCCACCACCTTTGGTGTATGGAATGACTCTCCAACCAAGCCACACTGGCCAGGGCTGAAGTCCTTTTTAATAAGGACAGGTTCTTAAAATAGAGCAAAGCCATAAACAAGAGTATACAGATTATATGTATAATGTCATGTCTATATTAAAAATACATATCCATAAGAGGGGAAAAACTGAGAAAACACCAAAGTACTAGGTGATTATCTCTAAGTATTGAAATTATGAACAACTTTCAAATCTTTTATGTGCGTTATTTTTCAGATTTCTAAAAATAACGTGAAAAAAGTTGTGTCCCAGAAGTAAATGTAAACCCCCTTTTAATGGTGTTGATCCACAAAAAGATTTTACAAAAGCTAGAATGCATGGCTGACTCAAGGAGAGCGGCAGAGAATATGAGAGAAAAAATGTCCATCTACACTGCTGCTGTGCCACTGCACACACCCCCCCCCTCCCCAAAGTGGGCAGGAAGGGAGGGGTTGGGTCAGAACTGTTGTTGAAGGGTGATGACAGCTAAAAGAGTACAATTTCCAGGGAGTGGGGAGAGAGACCTGATCCAGCCTGTTAGATTAGTTATTGATTTCAGAGGAGAGACTTCCTTGTGGAGGAAGTTAGGTAAAGGAATCCACTCCTTGAGGGGAATCGCTGAGATATTTCTAAGCAGTGTGTGGGAGAGGCTGGTGACTTGCTACTTCGTGTGTAATTTTTCTCTGTCAAAATAGAAGCTACTGCTTTATGACCCTGAGTAGATGCCCATGTTCATGAACCCAATACTCTCTCTGTCAGCTTGACTTCCTGGCAACACAGTTGGTTTCAGTTTGTATTCTTTTGTACCAATTATTTTTCTACCTGATTTGTAATTCTGTGACCTCTTTTAGGTTGGGCTTGGTTATTTATAAGCAGTTTCTAACATTTTAAATTCTTAAGATGGGCAAGATGGATTTTTCTCTATTTTTCAAATTATATGCTACAAAACCCTGTAGAGCTCAGTCTAAATGTTTTTCCTCTACCAGTTTTATTACACGGGATAATCTAAATAGCCTGGGATTATGTAGTGATTTTTCTGGCAGGGCAAGCATTAACATTTACAGCTTGTGAAATTTTATGTGTTTTTTTTTTTGGTTGTTGTTGTTCTTTGTTACTTTTCTCAAGAATGTCTCCAAGGTGTATGGGGTTTGTTGTCAGCTCTCTGAAATTCAAGTTTGGAGTTACCATCTTTACTGGGGTCCTAATTTTGAGACTTTCATGGTCAGGGAAAGTTTTGTTGTTTATTTTTAAACTCTCACCTGAGGGTTTTTTTGTTTTGTTTTGTTTTCATTATCTTTAGATAGAGTAGGAGTGAGGAAGAGAAAGAGAGAGAAACATCAACATGAGAGAGACACATTAATTGGTTACCTCCCATACAACCCCTCTCGGTGCCGGGGACCAAACTGCCAATGAGGTAGATGCCCTTGATAGAACTGAACCCGAGACTCCGAGACTCTTTGGTCCTCAGGCCGAAGCTCTAACCTCTGAGCCAAACTGGCCAGGGTGAGAAAGTTTTTTGGTTTTTGTTTTCAGGTTTTTGTTTTAATGTTTTATTGATTTTTGTTTGTTTGTTTCGGAGAGAGAGAGAGAGAAACATTAGTGAGAGAGAACATTGATTGGCTGCCTCCTGCATGACCCCCATTGGGGATTTGGCCCACAACCTGGGCATGTGCCCCAATCGGCGACCCCTTGGTACATAGGTCGATGCTCAACCACTGAGCCACACTGGCTGGGCGGAAAGTATTTGTTTTTAATGTGTGAAAAGTAATAGTATAAAGTGGTGCTGCTTTTTTATTGTTACTCCTCACTTTAGGATATTTTTTTTCCATTGATTTTTAGAGAGAGTGAAATGGGGGGGAGAAAGAGAAACATCCATGTGAGAGAGATACATCAACTGGTTGCCTCCCTCATGAGCCCTAACGGGCTGGGAATCAAACCCAGGACCCTCCAGTGTGTAGGCCATAAATTAGTGCTTTTATTTTTTATCCTCACCCGAGGACATTTTTCCTGTTTTTTGTTCAGATAGAGTGGAAGGGGGAGAGAAAGAGAGAGAAACATCAACGTGAGAGGGACACATCAAGTGGTTGCCATGCACATGACCCAACCAGGGCCGGGGACAAACTGCAACCCAGGTACATGCCCTTAACAGGAATCGAACCCCAGGTCTCTCTGGACCGCAGGCCGATGCTCTAACTGCTGAGCCAAACCAGCCAGTGCAAATTAGTGCTTCTTAAACCTGAATATATGAAACCACTTGGGGATCTATTAAATTGCAGATTCTGGTTCTGAGGTTCAAAGGTGAGGCCTAAAGTTTTGTGTTTCTAATGCATTCCAGGGTTACGCCAGTGCTGCTGGAGCAGCAAAGGTATAAAGTTGTGCCACGCATTATAGTATAGCCCCTAGCCACATGTGGCTATTGAGAACCTACAGTGTGACTAGTTAAAATTGGGTTATACTATAAATGTAAAATATATACCAGATTTTAAAGGTTTATTATGAAAAAATGAATATAAAATATCTCGATTTTTTTTGGTTATATCTTGAAATGATAATGTTTGGGATATACTGGCGTAAATAAAATAGATTACTAAAATTAATTTAACCTTGTTTCTTATTACTTTTTCAATATGACAACTAGAAAATTACACCTATATGACTCACATTTGTGGCTTCCATTGTATTTCTAGTATAGAGCATTCATTCCTGTCCCAAGAATAATCCATCTCTACAATATTGGTTATATAAAAGAAATTATAGTTAGGATCATGCTTAAAGTAGTCTTTTAAGATCAGAAATGTAAATGAGACCTTGTAATAATGCTGGGACGTTGATACTCAAGACGTATTTTATTTATAGGCAAGTTATAAAGCATTCTACAAATGTCTCTTGATCCTCACCTTTTGCAGTAACATTTTTTAAAATTATTTATTTTATTGTTGAAAGTTTTGCAGATGTCCCCCCCTTTCCCCATTGACCCCTTCTTCATCCCATTTTCATCCCCTCCTGCCTTCCCCAGCCTAGTGTCTGTGTCAGTTGGTTGTGCATATATGCACATTTTCTTACATTTGTTCCCCACTTATAATGGAACAGCTAGCAAGAGGTCTTTGCATTGAGCATTGTAGTATTTTTCTCTTCATTGTTGAGAACAAGGGACTAATGAAAGCAGGTAATGAGCCCTGGCCGGTTTGGCTCAACGGTTAGAACATTGGCCTGCGGACCAGAGAGTCCCAGGTTCGGTTCCCACTAAGGGCACATACCTTGGTTGCAGTTTGTTCCCGCCCTGGTAGGGGTTGTGTGGGTGCCAACCACTTCATATGTCTCTCTCACATCGATGTTTCTCTCTCTCTTTTGCCTCTCTCCCGCCTGCTCTATCTAAAGATGAATGCAAACATGTCCTTGGGTGAGAATTAAAAAAAAAAGAAAGTAGGTAATGGCAGAACAAATCTGTCTGACAACCAGCAACCCACGAGGTTTTCCATCAGCCTTGGTTTTGTTCCATGCAGATGGTGGAGTTTGCTGAATCTATAAAAAAAAATGTAGGTTGCTTCAAGTCTGGCTTTTGCCCTCTAAGAGATTTCACAAGCCAGCTGGGGGAAATGGAGCATTTTGAGAAAAATTTAAGTGCAAAATAGTGTGGTTATTTTATCAGCAGACACATTCAGAGAAAAGTAATGGCTAAAGAGCAAAGAGGCATAAATCTGAATAGGTTATCTGGGGTTAGATAATGAGAGGCTTTGAAAGCCATGCATCTCTCCCTTTTGCCAATAAAGAGACACACTTTGTTGTAGAAATCAAGCACTGTTTTAGTGAACCTAGTAAATCTTAAATTCCTCTGCCCAGAAAGGATAGGTGGTTTCCCAGTGCTGCCCATATATATATAGTCTTATTTTGTCAAGCAAGACCATCCAATGGATGGCTACCACCAACATAGCTTTCTCCTGTCTCTTTCTATCCTTTCCTCTGCCCTATGCTTTAAGCCAACTGTTATTTTTTTCTCAAAACCAGTTCCCTCATATATTTATTCTATATAAGGATACTACCCCTTCCCCTGCAACATACACACACCACTCTGCCTCTATATGTCCTGCCCCATTTCGGGGTTCCATTCAGATTCCACATTTATGAATCATCTTGATCTCACACCTACTTTTTTTTTTTTTTTAATGTTTTTGTTGACTTTTATTTAGAGAGAGAGGAAGGGAAATATAGAAACATCTGTGAGAGAGACAAACATCAATCCACTGCCTACTGGGAATCGAGCCCGCAACTCAGGCATGTGCCCTGACCAGGAATCAAACCAGGACCTCTCAGTCCTTGGGACGATGCTCAATCCACTGAGCCACACCAGCCTGACCAAACCTACCTACTTTTACCTAGAACCATTGTACCCTGGGAATCGAGCCCGCAACTCAGGCATGTGCCCTGACCAGGAATCAAACCAGGACCTCTCAGTCCTTGGGACGATGCTCAATCCACTGAGCCACACCAGCCTGACCAAACCTACCTACTTTTACCTAGAACCATTGTACCTGTTCTGCCCTTATATTAGACAGTAATACTTAGAATGCAGAACCAGGCCTTGCCCATCTTTCTATAGTGTTTGTACTGCCTTGCAAGTAATCCTCCTGGCTTAAGAACCTTCTCTGACTGTTCGCATGGATACAGCGTTAAGGTGCCAGGACAGAATTAAAGAAACATGTCTCTAATAGAAGTAGCAAAAGCTTTATTTGAGACTAGGGCAAGAATGCAAAACACTTTAAATTTTAATTTTGAATCAGTCTTGTATATACTTGCAGATTTTAAGTCATGTTGCTATCAGTTAGATGATTGTTCAGACTAATTTTACTCTTATGTATCTGGGTACTCAGTACTCATGAACCTTAGGAGCCAGAAGCTATGAATTGGCTGATTTTTTTTCTTCTTCTAGTTTTATTATATATTCAGTTCGCATTTATCAAGTACTAACCAACCTAGGCACAGTGCTAAAGAGTAAAAACTAGTTGTTATACATGGTCCCTGTCCTCAAGGAACTTATGGTCTCATAGAGGAGAAAGATACATGAATACTTATTGGTGTGACACAAGAGATGTTATTGGTAGTAGCTACAAGCAGGGCCATTGGAATCTGTATCCAAGTTCTGATTTTGCCACCCCCACCCCCCACCCCAAAATATGAAAAAACACCAATAGGGCATGTTTTATAAGGTAGAATTTAGCTAAAAACAGCAATGCTCAGCTGGTGTGGCTCAGTGGTTGAGCATCAACCCATGCACCAAGAGAGAGGTTGCTGGTTCGATTCCTGATCATAGGGCATGTAGGACGTGGTCAGTCAGTGTTCTCTCTCATCATTGTTTCTGTCTCTGTCTTCCTCTCCCTTCCTCTCTTTCTCTTTAATATCAATTTTTAAAAAAAGAAAAAAAATTAAAAACAGCAAAGCCCTCTGCCAGTTATCATAAGTAGTTATAGGAAATATATAAGATTTAAACTGGCTTTGTTAATAATTCTTTAATATAAACTATCCAGAGTTGAATTTGTCTCGTGGTATATATTTTTTAACCATTTGTTGGTTTGAATCAGGGTCCAAAGAAAATCCATATACTGTGATTCATTGCTGCATCTTTTAAGTCTTTTGTCTGTATCAGGGTTTCTCAGCCTCAGCACTATTGATATTTGGGTCCCAGTAATTCTTTGTTGTGAAGGACTGACTTGTGCCTATAGCAAGATGTTTAGTAATATCTCTGGCCTCGACCCACTGGATGCTAGTAGCACACCCACTCCAGAAGTGACCACTAAAAATGTCTTCACGCCTTGCCAAATGTTCCCTGGAGGCAAAGTCATACTATGTTGAGAACCACTGATCTGTAGGTTCTCCTTCTATTCTTCCCATTTTTTTTCTCCTGGTGATTTATTTGCAAAAGAAATTGGATAGTTAATCCTGCAGAGTTTCCTTCAGTCTGTATTTCACTGATTTCATCTCTGTAGTGTAATTTAACATCCTCGCTCACCATTTTCCTATTAATTGGTAGTTGAATCTAGAGGCTATATTAGTTTCAGAATTTTTTGTTTTGTTTGACAAAATTGCTTCATGGGTAGTGTTTTGCCCTTCTGTCAGGAGGTGCATAATGTGTGTTTTATCTTTTTTGTAATATTAACAACCATTGATGCCTCATTCATTGCTTGGGGACCTTTTTTTTTTTTTTTTTTTAATGTATGTATTTTTATTTAGACAGACTTTATTTTAAATAGTAAATAACAATATGTGTTCTTCCTTAATAAAGGAAGGGGAAATGGAAGGTGAGGCGGTTGAAGCCATTGTGGAGGAGTCTGAAACTTTCATTAAAGGAAAGGAGAGAAAGACTTACCAGAGACGCCGGGAAGGGGGCCAGGAAGAGGACGCTTGCCACCTACCCCAGAATCAGACTGATGGGGGTGAGGTGGTCCAGGATGTCAATAGCAGTGTACAGATGGTCATGATGGAACAGCTAGATCCTACCCTTCTTCAGATGAAGACTGAAGTAATGGAGGGTACAGTCGCTCCAGAAGCAGAGGCTGCTGTGGACGATACCCAGATTATAACCTTGCAGGTTGTAAATATGGAGGAACAGCCCATAAACATAGGAGAGCTTCAGCTTGTTGAAGTACCTGTTCCTGTGACTGTACCTGTTGCTACCACTTCAGTAGATGAACTCCAGGGGGCTTATGAGAATGAAGTGTCTAAAGAGGGCCTTGCAGAAAGCGAACCCATGATATGTCACACCTTACCTTTGCCTGAAGGGTTTCAAGTTGTGAAAGTAGGGGCCAATGGAGAGGTGGAGACACTAGAACAAGGGGAACTTCCACCTCAGGAAGATCCTAGTTGGCAAAAAGATCCAGATTATCAGCCACCAGCCAAAAAAACAAAGAAAACCAAAAAGAGCAAACTCCGTTACACAGAGGAGGGCAAAGATGTGGATGTGTCTGTCTACGACTTTGAGGAAGAACAACAGGAGGGTCTGCTGTCAGAGGTTAATGCAGAGAAAGTGGTTGGTAACATGAAGCCTCCAAAACCAACAAAAATTAAAAAGAAAGGTAAAATGATTTTATCTATTATATTCATAAAGCCAATTTGGAATTAAGTATATAACAGTACACATGCAGGTTATTTTACATTAAATGGATTTTTGTTGTTGTTAAGATCATGATGTGAGTGCTAGTCTCTATTAGTGGCATGAGATAATTATTAGGATATTTGTAGAAATTTAAAATTGGGATTAATCCTAACACTTTTTAACCCTACAACAAGTACGTGTTTTATTTTGTATATAGGTGTAAAGAAGACATTCCAGTGTGAGCTTTGCAGTTACACGTGTCCACGGCGTTCAAATTTGGATCGTCACATGAAAAGTCACACTGATGAGAGACCGCACAAGTGCCATCTCTGTGGCAGGGCATTCAGGACAGTCACCCTCCTGAGGAATCACCTTAACACACACACAGGTGCTGGATAAGAATGTTGGGGACTACAACATAACAACAGTTAAAACTTGGGTTTTATAAGGATGGTGATCCAGAAAAAGATTATCTGTGGTAGTTAACTTGTCATATTTCCTGAAGACATCACCATTGTGTTTCTAAGGTTTTAACAATTACTAAAAAGGACCCCCCAAATTGCCAGGCACTATGCTGAAGAACATTAGAAATAGCAGTGAAATGCTACCTTTGTAAAAACCATGGTTTCTGGTTGTTTTACCTCAAGGAAGATAAGTAATTCATAATCTCAGAATGGAAAGTTTAAGGCATCATTCTAGCAATTCAGACATTCATTAACATTCCATGCATACTTCAGTACTGCTTGGTAAAGCCTTTGATAATTCTCTAGAATTCTTTATCAAAATTAATTTATATAGAAAACAAGCTATTATATTTGTTCTTGTTTTTAAAGAAAACCTGTCAGAAATGGACAGCCCAATGATCCTATATGTATAATCATAACACAGTAAGATTTGACATGCAAACGGACCCTGAGTCAAATAACTATTAATTCTGTAACCTGCACTCGATACAGCATTGAGGTTTAAAAGATGTCCTATGTTTTTATAGCAAGGGTTGAAACAAAGTGGTTTTTCTATTAACTTTTAATTTGTAGTGATCAGAATAGCCATAAAGCCCTGGCCAGTTTGGCTCAGCGGTTAGAGCATTGGCCTGCGGTCCGGAGAGACCCAGGTTCGGTTCCCACTAAGGGCGCATACCTCGGTTGCAGTTTGTTCCCAGCACTGGTTGGGTTGTGCGGGTGGCAGCCACTCGATGTGTCCCTTTCACGTCAATGTTTCTCTCTCTCCTTTTCTTCCTCTCTCTCCCTCCTACTCTCTCTGAACAAAAAATGGAAAAATGTCCTCAGGTGAGGATAAAAAAAATTTTTTTTTAAAGAATAGCCATAAAATAAGAATAAAGAAAGCATTTGGTATCAAAGGTAGGCTCAGGCCCAGCCAGTGTGGCTCAGTGTGTTGAGCGTCGTTCCATTGGGACTGAGAAGTCCCAATTTGATTCCCGGTTAGGGCACATGCCCAGGTTGCGGTCTTGATCCCTGGTAGGGTGCATTCAGGAAGCAGCCAATCAATGTTTCTCTCTCTTTCTCCCTTCCTCTCGCTCTAAAAAAAATCAATAAAAACAGATTTTTTTTAAAAGGTAAGCTCAAATGGGTAATTAAGAGAAACTAAATGTTTTAGCACATGTTTCTAATATTCTGGGGCTAGTGTTGTAAAGTCAGCCAGTCCCTCTCATAGCTTTTGGAACCACTCTCAGGCTAGTGCAAAGTTAATGAAATAACCAGGGTCCGTTCTCATGCAGCAATTAAACTATCATTAACTGTACCCTTGATTTTGTCTTCCTGCTATTCCCTCTTTTCTCTTAGGTACACGTCCTCATAAGTGCCCAGACTGTGATATGGCCTTTGTGACTAGTGGAGAATTGGTGCGGCATCGTCGTTACAAACATACCCATGAGAAGCCATTTAAGTGTTCCATGTGCGATTATGCCAGCGTAGAAGTGAGTGTTCAGCTTGTTGTTGGAAACTGTCTTAAGAAGACAATGATATCACTCTGGCCAGTTTGGCTCAGCAGTAGACCATTGGCCCACGGACCAGTGAGTCTTGGGTTTGATTCTGGTCAAGGGCACTTACCTTGGTTGCGGTTCGTCCAAGCCTTAGTCGGAGTCGTGCAGGAGGCAACCAGTTGACTTGTCCCTCTCACATCCATGTTTATCTCTTGCTTTCTCTCAGTCTCTCTTCCTCCCACTCTATCTGAAGATAAATAGAAAAATATCCTCAGGTGAGGATTTTAAAAAATAAAGAAGACCGTGATATCAATATGAGGATATAAAATACCCAAACCTACTTAAGATGACACAGAAAAATCTCACTAGATTATTAAACATTCCCACTCCCCCTCTCCACCACCAAAGGAATCTAATGAGTGTGAAAGATTTACCCATTAAAAAAGAGTCTAATGCCCTGGCCAGTTTGGCTCAGTGGTTAAAACGTCAGCGGCTGGACCAGAGTCTCCTGTTTGATTCTGGTCAAGGGCATGTACCTCGGTTGTGGTTTGGTCCCCAGCCCTTGTCAGGGTTGTACAGGAGGTAACCAGTCGATGTCTTCCCCTTACCCCCCGCCCCCAACTCTTATCTGAAGGTCAGTCGGAAAATATTCTCGGGTGAGAATTGAAAAAAAAGCACTAGTGGCTCTCGCTGGTTTGGCTTAGCAGTTGGAGCATCAGCCTGAGGACCAAAGGGTCACAGATTCAGTTCTGGTCAAGGGCACGTACCTGGGTTGCAAGTTCGATCCCTGGCCCCGGTTGGGGTCATACATGAGGTGGCCAGTCAGTGTTCTCTCTGTCACATTGATGTTTCTTTCCCTCCCTCCCTTCTACACTCTCTTTGGGGGTGGGGGTGGGGAAATTAATGGAGGAGTATCTTTGGGTGAGGATTAACACAAAAAAAATAATAATAAAATGCAAGGATAGTTCAATATTATGAATTTATTGGTGTTTACAACATTGAGTGATTAAAGAAAAACCATATGTTCATTTCTATAGATAATTGAAAAACTAAAGTTCAATACTCAGTTACTGTCTAGTAGAAGAAAATGTCTACTATTAGGATATATCAGAAACCTATAGTATTCCCACTAAAATTTGGAACAAGACATCCATCCTACTGTTATTTCAACATTGTATTGGAAATCCTAGCTAATAGAAAAAATTAGAAATGAATGATAAATGGAAAAAACAAAACTCATTTCTTTCAGACATATTTGCTTACATAGAAAATTCAAGAGTAGTAAGAGCTCAATTGAGTGGCCAGATATAAGGTAAATACACAGAAATCAGTGACTTGCCTTATATTATCTATAGTAGGAAACAAGTTCAGAATCTAGCAGCAGTAAAATGATTTAGAGATTAACTGAAAAACAAAAAACATCTGATACCTATGTGAAGAAAACTTAATTTTTCTGAAGGACATTAATAAATGAGACACCACAAGTTGATTCTAAATTTTAACTGAAGAGTGAATATGAATGACTAAGAAAAATTTGGGGAAAAAATGAGGGAGTTGTGCTATTGGATGTTGTAAAACCATATAATAAATGAAGACAGTGTGATATTGAAGCAGAAATAGTTTGTTGGGACAGAATAGAGTCTTGTGCATATAGGAATTTAATGTGTGATAAGGAGGCAAATCTTGGAAACAATTATTCTGTAATGCTGTTGGGACCATTGTTAAACACCTACAGTATGTGAAAATCTGTGTAGAACTTATGAGTACAAGGAGACTAGTGAGTGTTCAAAGCACTTCTTAGAATCAGGTTTGAAAGTTACGTTTTGTTGAAAAGATACCCATGGAAGATGAAAAGCATAGTCAATAGTGAGCAAGGTGAGTGAGAGGCCCCTGAAGCCTGGCCTGTCTGGGAAGTGCTGATGATGATGGGAAGAAAGGCTGAGGGGAATTAAAATGTACTTACTAATTCAGATTCAAAATCTAGAAGAAAATTGATCAGTGAAAAAACATGGATTATTTTTAAGCTATTTTGGAAAACTCCAAACATAAAAGTAGATAGAATTGTATGATATACCCCGATGTCCCTATCATCCAGCTTAAAAATTATTAATGAACAATCTTGACTCATGTATGCCCCTGTCTATTTACCTTCTTCCCTTGGATTGTATGGAGTTGAGAAACAAAGATGACAAAGAACGAGAAAAAAATTATCTTGACACTTTATTTGTATTCTGAACTATAGTACCCAAAAGCTAAACTTTTGTGCCTAATCCACAGCACTCACATTACAGTCTATGTTAATTGAAGTGTAAGAGGCTTGATTGCTTTCATGTTTCAGGTCAGCAAATTAAAACGTCACATTCGCTCTCATACTGGAGAGCGTCCGTTCCAGTGCAGCTTGTGCAGTTATGCCAGCAGGGATACATACAAGCTGAAAAGGCACATGAGAACCCATTCAGGTAGGACTTCTTCCCTCCTTGTTGTATCAATGAACTGCTTTTCAGTGGATCCCATGGCACCCTGTGAACCACTCTGTGCCCCTATTATTACCTGAATGGAAGCTGGAATGAAAGTATATAATAGATGAGTGCTTTTCTGGCATATCTTCTGAATTCCTTGTTCTGAATATACATTGAAGAATGGAAATTTTTTACTGTTAGAAGTAGTCTGGGTAGACTACCTAACCCAGCTCATTCAGTTTTCCTACGGACTGTCTTTTCTTAAAAGTAAAATCTACCTATAGGTCCTTCTATCATTCCTGTCTGCTCTCCCTCAAAGTTAAGCATTGCTGTGGGAATTACTCTCTTTCTAATATGTACGACTCTGTGGCAGAGCTGGGCAGGTGGTGGCGGCAGCAGTTTAGGGCTTGTTTGCCATCTCTGAAGATAGGCATGAGCCAGGCCTGAGCCTCGGCCTTCCTGAGTAAGACCTAAAGATTCTTTGTGGCTTTGCCTATCTACCACCTGAATTACCCTCCAACTAAATACAGTGATACCTCGGTTCTCAAACGCCTCGGATTTCGACCAAATCGGTATTCGACCAGGAGATTCGAGAAACTTTTGTCTTGGAATCCGAACAAATATTTGGAACTCGAACTTCCGAGATGAGCCGAGTTGAGCCGAATGGCGTTCATTCGGCCCAGCGCGCCTTGCTTGCGTCATCAGTGTGAGTGCAGAGAGAGAGTCACGCTTTGTGGAGAGAGTCACACTTTGTGGAGAGAGTCACGCTTTACACTGAATTTAACCCTTAGACATACTGTACACTTTTATTTCTTGTTGAGACTTATGTTTTTCTACATATTATATACAAATTAGGCCAGTAAATAGGCATTTTCTGGGGCTTGGAACGAATTAATCCAGTTTCCATTATTTCCTATTGGGTTTCATTGCTTCGGTTCTCGAACAATTTGGTTCTCGACCGTCCTCCTGGAACGAATTATGTTCGAGAACCGAGGTATCACTGTAATAGTATTTAGTCATTTCATCTAATTTATTCATTCTGTATTTTCTTTTAAGGGGAAAAACCTTATGAATGTTATATTTGTCATGCACGATTTACCCAAAGTGGTACCATGAAGATGCACATTTTACAGAAGCACACAGAAAATGTGGCCAAATTTCACTGTCCCCACTGTGACACTGTCATAGCCCGAAAAAGTGATTTGGGTAAGTAAATTAGTGGCAAATGAGAAAAAAATATTTTGAAGGATTTGTGAAAGCATGACGATTATAAATAACTTTATTTGACTTGTGTAAGTTTGTATATGTGAATGGTCTGCCACTTAATAAAAGCTGTTGTTTAGCTGCGCTCCCCCCCTACCCCATCTCTTCTTTCTCTTACTGCAGTCAGGCCACAAGATTCTTTCCTGAATATAGCTCATCTGTAAATTAACAGAAACTGAAATGATAGGAAGCAGAGTACACCTTTAATTAGTAGCCAGAATGTTAAAGTCCCCAAGTAGGCAAGTGGCATATAGTATGAGGCAAACTAAGGTCAGTCCACTTCCGTTTTTTGTTTTTTTTTTAATTCTCACCCGAGGACCTTTTTCCATTTTTTGCTCAGACAGAGTGGGAGGGAGGGAGGGAGGGAGGGAGGGGGAGAGAGAAACGACATGAAAAGGACATATTGAGTGGCTCCCGCCTGCACGTCCAACCAGGGCCGGGGACAAACTGCAACAGAGGTATGCGCCCTTAGCGGGAACTGAACCCGGGTCCCTCTGGACCGCAGGCTGATTGATGCTCCAACCACTGAGCCAAATCGGCCAGGGCAGACTTTTTTTTTTTTTTTTCTAATTATACGTTTATATAGAAGCAGAGTTTAGCAGTAGAAATTTTAGTATGATATACTTAAAGATATGGTCACTTAGATTTCTCCATATGTTTTTCTTATTTAAAAAAAAAAAATGATTTTGAAAAAATACTGCCCTAGTCTGTTCTCTGTCCTTGAGAATAATTCTTATAAACATTTTGACATTTAGATAAATTACTGTACTTTACAAATTGCCTATGAGCTGTCAAGTAGTGAATTTTACTTTTTTACTCTTTTGATCTTCACAACAACCATATTAAGTCATCAAGGCATGTATTCTAGCTTTACATGTGATGAACCCCAAGGCTCAAACAGGTGTCATGACCAAAAGCTACACAACACAGCTTATGAGTAGCAAAACTGGACTTGAGTCCTCTCAAATTGTTTCTTGTGTTGGGGGGAATATATAAGTACCCAGGTCACATTAGGAACATAGATTTAAAGGCACTGTCCTTTGATAAAGGAAAGTTTTACTGTTCTCATCATGTAGAAACTAAAATCTAAACCAGTAATATCTCATGGCAATTTGTGTGAGCTGTTAGGCACTGTCTGGATATTCAAGTTTATCTCCAAAACCAATCCCAAAGAAATTTGTGTTTTCTCTCTTTTTTTGTTCAGATAGAGTGGGAGGGAGAGAGAGGAAGAGAGAGAGAGAGAGAGAAACATCGACGTGAAAGGGACACATCGAGTGGTCGCCACCCACATGACCCATCTAGGACCGGGGACAAACTGCAACCGAGATATGTGCCCCTAGTGGGAACCAAACCCAGTTCTCTCTGGACTGCAGGCTGATGGCTCTAACCACTGAGCCAAACTGGCCAGGGCCAGGCCTGATTTCATTATAATATGCAGTAAATAAAATTCTTCACTTTGTGACACAGGAAAACATGGGCTTTGGAGACAGACCTACTTAGAGTCAAGATTCACTTCCAAATGCTTATTCCTGTGAGCCTTTTTTTTTTCCCCCTCAACTGATATATAGGAATAATACCTATATTCCAGGACTGTTATTACAAGTTTTTAATAAGAATTAAGAATATATGATAGAAAGTTTTTTACTGTTTGTTAGGTCTCTATCAGAGGACCAGAGAAGGGGAAAGTTGAGGCCTAAAAATTACTTGAAACATAGCCCTGGCCGGTTTCTCAGTGGTTAGCGCATCAGCCCGAAGACCAGTCCTGGGTATGATTCTGGTCAAGGGCATGTACCTCAGTTGCGGTTTGTCCCCGGCCCTAGTTGGGGTCATTTGGGAGACAACCAGTCAATGTGTCCCTCTCACATCGATGTTTCTCTCTCTTTCTCCCTCTCTCTCTCCCTTTCTCTCACTCTCTCTTTCTCCCTCCCATTCCCTCCCACTCCATCTGAAGATAAATAGAAAAATATCCTCCAGTAAGGATGATTAAAAAATTACTTGAAACGTGTGTATGTAAAAGGCCTTCATATAATGAACACGTGTAGCCATCCCTTCCCTTACTTCATTTCCATTCCCCAGAGTTGGCCCTCTTTAAGTTTGATACATTACCTTGATTAAATCAGATTGGTAGCACCATAAATTTATGATCCCAAATGCAGCTAGGTTCTCATTGCTCCTGGACAGTCCAACTATTTGTCTTTGTCAGGAGTACTCCCATTCTCCTCATGAGTTCTATTCATTCCACAGATGTCTGGGTGCCTGCTGTGTGGGAGGTAAATCACTCTTATTTTCTTTATACTTCTCATCTTCCCTTTTTTTTCCTGCCACCCTGGTCTCCATAAGTAACCTCTTTTTCTACTTAACAAGAAAATTAAGTCAGCAGGTTGAAACTCCAGATTTCCTGTTATCAAACCTACCTGCGTCTATATTCACCCTCTTTCCCCATCTTGTCTGTGGCCTATCCTTTTGCATTTACCTTGATCCTACTCTTCTGTGTTGGCAGCCTTTATTTTATTTATTTTATTATTTTATTTTACTTTATTTTTTCTTTATTGATTTTAGAGAGAAAGGGAGAGGGAGAGAGATAGAAATATCAATGAGAGAGAACATGGATTGGCCGCCTCCTGCATGCCCTCCGCTGGGGGATTTGGTCCACAACCTCGGCTTGTGCCCTGACCAGGAATTGAACCGGCAACCTTTCGGTGCATGGTTTGATGCTTAACCACTGAGCCACACCAGCCATGTTTGGCAGCCTTTATTTTATACTGTCAGTATTGCCTCTGTGTCTTCATCTTCACTTTCTCAATTTGATCTTTCTCCTCAACTCTAAGCATGCTTACGCCTCTCCTGTCATTATTATTATTATTATTATTATTATTATTATTATTACTACTACTACTGATTTAAAGAGAGGAAGGGAGAGAGAGAGAGACATTGATGTGAGAAACATCTATTGGTTGCCTTCCGTACATGCCTTGAGGGGGTCAAACCCACAACCTGGGTGTGTGACCTCACTGGTGATTGAACCCACTACCTCTCAGTGTATGGGACGTGCTCCAACCAAGTCACACTAGCCATGGCTTCCTCTCCTGTCTTTAAAAAACAATTTCCCCTTCTAGGTTTAACTTTTATCTCCTTCCTAGCCAACCCTCATGAAGAGTTACATCCCTCATATTCTCTGTTCAGCAGCTCCTAATATTCCATCCATCTGGCTTATATCCTATCACTCTGTAAAGAGACCTTGCTGTGATCACTAATGACCCCACATTGCAGAATGTAAGGAACATTGCTCTTTCCATCTCTGCTGATCTCAGCACCATTCTTTGTAGTGGACTGTGCCCTTCTTTTTTATTGTTTTTGTTTTGTTTCTTTTTTCTTTTTTGCCCTCCTCCTCAAAACACTTTTTCCCCTTGGCTCCCATGGCACTGCATCCTGGGAAAGGCACTGCGTGGCTTTCTTATTTCTCCAACTGTTCCTTCTCGGATATCTCTTATTTTAACCTTTTTTTCTCTCACTGGCTTTAACTGTTAGATTTCTTAAAACATGACCCACACTCTTCCATTCTTTAATTTTTGCTTAGTGATTTCATCAGCTGCCATGATCTCACTCAAATTCTAACTCCTAAATTTATGTTCCTTTGAGTTAGGCTTAATTATAACCATCTGTACCTTGCCATCTCTGTTCCTTCTTTGATATTGTTGGCATTCCAAATTCAACATGTCCAAAACTGAATCTTTAAAACCCCCTTGACTACCCTCTTCCACTGTTCCTTGTCTCAGTAAATGGCCCCACCATCTACTTGGGTTTTTTGTTTTTGTTTTCGTTTTTAATCCTCGGTGAGGACATTTTTTCATTTTTTGTTCAGATAGAGTGGGGAGGGAGGGGGGGGGGGGGAGAGAGAGAGAGAGAGAGAGAGAGAGAGAGAGAGAAACATCGACGTGAAAGGGACACATCGAGTGGCCACCCACATGACCAACCAGGGCCAGGGACAAACTGCAACGGAGGTACGTGCCCTTAGCGGGAACCGAACCCAGGTCTCTCTGGACCACAGGCTGACGCTCTAAGCGCTGAGCCAAACCAGCCAGGGCTCTACTTGGTTTTTTAAGCTCAAAACCAGGCAATTGACCCTGACACCCACCTTCCTCTTTTGCACTCTATACTCAGTCACTAAATCCTGCTGATTTAGCTTCCTAGATTGCTCATCCATTTTCCCTCTTCCTTCTGTATTCATTGCCCTTGTCCAAGCCACCATTTTATGTTACCTATCCTATTTCAGCATCTTAACTGGTTTTTCCACATCTGTAGTTATTCCTTCTTTTAATTCATTTTCTGTAAAACAATGAGAGTAATTATTTTTAAGAAGTAGAAAAGAATGTATTATTAACTTGTTGAAATGCTTATTTGTGTTTTCACAAGTTAGACTGGGCTTTATATTTTGCTTTCAGGTGTCCACTTGAGAAAGCAGCATTCCTATATTGAGCAAGGCAAGAAATGCCGATACTGCGATGCTGTGTTTCATGAACGCTATGCCCTCATCCAGCATCAGAAATCACACAAGAATGAGAAGCGCTTTAAGTGTGACCAGTGTGATTACGCTTGCAGACAGGTAGACTCATGGTCAGAAAGCAGTTGATGCCTCATCGGTGTCAAGTTTCATCAGTGGAGGTTCTCGTAAACCCCATGGTGGCTATTTTTAAGGATAATACTTTCAAACTATGATTTATGAGGAATATCATCAAAGGTCCTGTTGATTGTATCTCAATATCCAGTTGATGTTTTATTCAGTCACAGTTTACCCACTCCACCTTACCTCTGGCAGACTCCTTTCTTGGAACTGTGGGGATTAAACTCAGGACGTGAAAGAAGGGAAGAATCTGGTCCTGATGCCTGATGCTTGGGAATGACGTAGAGAATCAGCCTAGCAGGAATGAGCATATCTGCCTGGGATTTAAGGAAGCAGTTTTGCACCCCAGTAAAGATCAGTTTATCTTCCAAATAAGCCTAGATCCTTAGGAGGAAAAAGCCTATCAGCCACATGCACACAGGTGGTAGCTGGGGTAATAGTCCTGTGACAGTCTCAGAAGTCTCTTCCCTCACCCCACTCTCTTTTCAGGAGAGGCACATGATCATGCACAAGCGCACCCACACTGGGGAGAAGCCTTATGCCTGCAGTCACTGCGACAAGACCTTCCGCCAGAAACAGCTCCTTGACATGCACTTCAAACGCTACCACGACCCCAACTTTGTCCCTGCAGCCTTTGTCTGTTCTAAGTGTGGGAAAACATTCACACGCCGGGTAAGAGTCAGAGCTTTACATCCTTCATTATTTTTTAATTTATTGTTTAATTGGTTACTAATTATTTAATTTAATTGATTGGGGTGACATCGATTAATAAAATTATATAGGTTTCAGGTGTGCAGTTCTATAATACATCATCTTTATATTGTATTGTGTGTGTTCACCTCCCCAAGTCAAATTATTACAGTTCCTAATACCGTGTTCTTGGTCTTCCACTGTAAAGCAGGGCAGTTCTTCCTACTGAGGTGTAATAGAGAGATGTTCTATCCTTTGAAAAGGGTCCGTCACGCCCATCTCAAGGTGTTGTATCTATGTGTGAACCTTTCTGCTGGTGGGGAACTCCCTAATAGGTCTGTCTCTGGTCTTCCGCACAGGACAGGGAGCTGGTCTGATCCTCCCCTGCTCTTTTTACCTGCAGGTTGCTGAGCCCTCTGCGTACAAGACCCAGTCTCATCTTTTGAGGACTCTCCTCTTCCTCTCCCTCTCTTTTCTTTCCCTCTCTTCCTCCTCCAGATGGAGTTTATTTCCCCTGAATGAGGAGAGCGTGTTTAGGATATGCTTTAGCAGACATTCAGACTTAATATAGATATCCCATTTTTTTATTTCATTAAACTAACTTCATTAAAAAAAACTTCCAAATGCTGATCTTTACCTTTTTAGTAATGTGAAAGTGGGCTTGTTCCTTTTGTTAGAATACTATGGCAAGACATGCTGATAATTGTGCTGGTCCAGATGGTGTAGAAGGGGAAAATGGAGGAGAAACAAAGAAGAGTAAACGTGGAAGAAAAAGAAAGATGCGTTCTAAAAAAGAAGACTCTTCCGACAGTGGTAAGTGACTTGTTTCTCGGTTTAGTTGCACGTGGCAGATTTTGGTACCCAGTTTGTGTACAGATATGCTGGGTATACAAGTAGCCCAGTCACTCTTTCTTTAAACCTCTAACCTTCCTAATGTGTGTATGTATTTACAACAGTGGTTAGTTTGTTCCTCGGGCAATTTTTTTTTCTTTTTTTCTCACTACATTCTAGAAATTGCTTAATACCTAATTGTTACGTTAATTTAAAGCCAAAGCAAAATTAATATCTTTACTCAATTTATCTAGATCAGTGATATTTTAAGGCCAGCAGTTTCTTTTCTATATTCATAACTTTTACATTTAGGAAGCTGGTCTAGATTTGAGCAGTGAATCTAATGGACATGAAGAAGGTTGCTTAAGCATCTTGACCACCTTCTGGTTTGACTGCCTCTGTCAGCCTAACCTTGAGATGTGTTGATCAAATTCATGAAGGTCAGCCTTTCTCTTCCTCCTTTAATCTTTTCATTTATGTTTTAAACTTTGCCTGTTTTCCTACCATTGATGCTCTTTGGGGTGTTTTTGCCTTTCTAGTCATGAAATCCAGGCAGAAGGTATGCTTTGAGGTGTTAGACTCATGAAGAGAGAGGGAGAACAAGAGTCTTGATAATGTAGGAGTCATGTTTGAGGATACAAATTTGTTCCAAAGTGTTAGGTTCTATAATGTGGATACTTGGGCTACTGGCACCCAGTTGAGAAGGCACATCTGTGACTACAGATTAAGTTTTTTATGGAAAAGAATAGAGAGGGTTTTGTTTGGGGGAATGCACATCCCCATAGCACCATCAAATTGGAGAGATTACAGATGGTGCCTAATGTATTTCTAAGGATTCCTCATTTTGTCTTCTGTTACTTGTTAGTAGAAGTAGTGGGAAGAGAATAAAAATTTTCAAAATTTCAAGAACTTTAGTCATTTTATTGGTTTTATTATAAAACCTCATGAGAATACTAGGCTTGTTATATGTAGAACTGTAAGGGGGTCTCTTTCGTTTTTGTTTATTTTAGGAAAACTTTCACTTTTCTATTCAGAATTTTAGCTTTTTCTGGGATAATATTTATCCAGTAAGCATAAGAGTAATTTGGTTTTGCTGCCTTTTTTATTTTTTATTTTTAATATGTTTTATTGATTTTTTTTAGAGAGGATGTGAGAGAGAGAAACATCAGTGTGAGAGAGAAACATCAATCAGCTGCCTCCTGCATGCACCCCCACTCCCACTGGAGATCACATCCACAACTTGGGCATGTGCCCTGACTGAGAATAGAACCAAGACTTCTCAGTCCATGGGACACCGCATAATCCACTGAGCCACACTGGCTGGGTTGCTGCCTTTTTTAGTGCAAAGTGTATTTTAAGCAGTATCTTCTTCAGTCATTAAGTTTTAAGTGAATATGTCCTTTAAAATGTCAGTGTGCTTAAGTTTTATAAAAATACACACCACTGTCTACTAAGACTCTATCTTTGGAGGACTCCTTTGTTTGGCTAAGAAAATGTATGGACTATTGGAATGTCAGAAAGCCCCAGTAAAGATCAGTTTATCTTCTAAACAAGCCTAGATCCTTGGGAGGGAAAAGCCTATCAGCCACATGCACACAGGTGGTAGCTGGGGTAGCAGCCCTGTGACAGTGTCAGAAGTCTCTTTCCTCACCCTGCTAATCTTCAGCTTTAGCTGCTCGTAGTGGCAGAGCTTCTTTCCCATGGTACTGGCCTGGGAATGTACCCTGACCGGGAATCGAACTGGGTGGATGCTCAACCACTGAGCCACACCAGCCAGGCCAGAAACATCTTTTAGCTGAAGAATTCTTAACACATTTCTACAGTTCCTCCTCTTGTCTTTTACACTGCTAGTTTGTAAAGCACAGTTTGGTTCTGGGCCTCATATTTAGTACTAGTTTCTCCCCACCCCCTCAGTCTGGGTTTTCCATCTCACTGCTTACAAAGGCCAAGCAGTCACATTTATCCCCTCCCAGAAGTTCTGCCTGTGGGCCATCTGCAAAGATTGTCCAGCAGAATTTACTGTTATTTTCAAGGCTTTTTGCCAAAATTTCTCCAAGCCAATAAGCCTTTGACCCTATTAACTTTTTTGTGTGTGCTTTCTCCCCCAATTCTGACCAAATTTAGTTTTCTAGGCATTGGGCCAACTTAGGCAAGAGGGGGGGTGTCAGGGAAGCTCTTGACACAACACCACATATGAATGTGTTCCCCACATTTCACTTAGGATTCCAATCACTTGATAAATAAGCTATTTTTTTCTGAAGATCAGGCATTTACCCAGATTTCTAAATTTGAACATTTATTCCAGAGAAAGAGAATGTACTTGTAACCTGTGCTTCCTGGAGGAAGGCAGGCAGAGTACATTTTGTGCCATGGTAGTGAGGGAGGGACAAGAGCTGTTTGGCTGCCTGCAGGGTAGGCAGCAGAACAGCCCCAAATTGAGGTTAGAAGTTTGCTTTCCATCTGCTCTAGCTTAGCTGTGCCTTACAAATCACTTAGCTTCTCACTTCTTCTATAAAATGATGCCCTGGCCAGTTTGGTTCAGCAGTTAGAGCATCGGCCTGTGGTCCAGAGAGACCTGGGTTCGGTTCCCGCTAAGGGCATGTACCTCGGTTGCAGTTTGTCCCCGGCCCTGGTTGGTCATGCAGGTGGCAGCCACTCGATGTCTCCCTTTCACGTCGATGTTTCTCTCTCTTCCTCTTCCTTCCACTCTATCTGAACAAAAAAAAAAAAACGGAAAAATGTCTTCGGGTGAGGATAAAAAATAAAATAAAATAAAATGAGGGTAACACCTCTCATTAAATAAAATAATGAAGCCTAAATGGAATAACAGAGAAATTTTAAATTGTGTTGTACAGTGTCAATACATCTAACTGTGTTTGTGTAGTAAAGTGTAAGTTACAGAGCATGATTACATGTGTTATCTCAACTCTTGATCCTCAAATCACTAGTAAGTAGGTTGAGAGCTTTAGAAATTACACAAGGAAACTGAGGTCCAGTGTGGTCATTGTCTTAGGTCTCATACCTAGTAAGAAATCTGGGGTTCAAAACCATATTATCAGGCTCCTCATCAATATTCTTTCTACAATAATTCCTTCTTTTATGTGATTACGACATTAGGGACAAAGTGAGGGAGTTAAGGATGACCTTTTGGCTTGGTACTTAAGCTGGAAATTAAGTCCAAAAATTTGGCTTTAAAAAAGCCCATCAGTCCTGGCCGGTTTGGCTCAACGGTTAGAGCGTCGGCCTGCACTCCAGAGAGACCCGGGTTCGGTTCCCGCTAAGGGCACATACCTCGGTTGCAGTTTGTCCCCGGCCCTAGTTGGTTGTATGGGTGGCAGCCACTCAGTGTGTCCCTTTCACATTGATGTTTCTCTCTATTCCTCTCTCTCCCTCTCACTCTATCTGAACAAAAAGTGGAAAAATGTCCTCGGGTGAGGATTAAGGGGGAAAAAAAACCCATCAATAATACTCCTGAAAGAACTCTTGCTGCTTATCCTGGTAAGCAGGACCTCACAGTACATTAGGAGCTTCTGACTTGCTCCCTGACACATTCTCTCTCTCTCTCAAGCAGGACCACATCTGTATGACTGGCTTAAGATGGAGTTGCCTCTAAGAATTTGAAACTCAATATTCTGATGTCTAAAGCTAAAGAAAAAATATCTAGTCCATGTAAAATATGATTAACAGTAGTGAGGCTCATTTGCTTATTAATCCTGCCACAATACCAGTTTACTCTGTTATGGCCAATAGCAAAAATTTCATCAAAAGCATTTTTTAAATGGGCTTTTAACAATAAAATTAAATACATAACAAACTTAACAGAGTATGTGATTATTTGTGTTTTTTTGGTTTTTTTTTTCCTTCCACCACCTGTTCTCCCTGATTTCATGGGAAGAAAATGCTGAGCCAGACCTGGATGACAATGAGGATGAAGAGGAGCCTGCTGTGGAAATTGAACCTGAACCAGAGCCTCAGCCTGTGACCCCAGCCCCACCACCCGCCAAGAAGCGGAGAGGACGCCCCCCTGGCAGAACCAACCAACCCAAACAGACTCAGCGTAAGTTACTTGTCTCAGCTCAGTTACTGGCTGGCATCATCTCCCAGCATGTGGGGAAGCCAGGCAGGTCCTTGTTTGGGGGGAAGATGGGAACTATAAGCCATAAGAACAAGTTAGGGTAGTGCCAGGAACAAACTGTCAGGAAGCAGTTTCTTTTAGCTTTTACTAGGGAACATCTGTGGCCTGTTATATTTCAATGAATAAAAGTTTAGCATAGAGCCCTGGCCAGTTTGCCTCAGCGGTTAGAGCAGTGGTTCTCAACCTTCTTAATGCCGTGACCCTTTAATATAGTTCCTCATGTTGTGGTGACCCCAATCATAAAATTATTTTTGTTGCTATTTCATAACTTTAATTTTGCTACTGTTATGTCTTGGGCGACCCCTGTGATAAGGTCATTCGACCCCCAAAGGGGTTACGACGCACAGGTTGAGAACCACTGGATTAGAGTGCCAGCCTTTGGACCAAAGAGTCGCAGGTTTGAGCCTCGGTTGTGGTTCATCCCTGGCCATGGTCAGGGTTGTTCGAGAGGCAACCAGTCGATGTGTTTCTCTCACATCTCTCTTTCTCTCACTCTCCCCCCATGTCTGAAAATAAAATTGAAAAATATCCTTGGGTAAGGATTTTAAAAAGTTTAGCATAGAGGGGTACTTATGTTCTACAAGATGAGTACTGTTAATATGGGAGGTTTTAAAAAATAACCAAAGTCAGTCAGCTGGCAGAATCGATGTGTTAATGTGAAAGAGCCAAACTTTAAAGGATGGAGAGAGAAAGAAATTTCTGTGCTGAGGTTGTTCTTCCTTTTAAGAAATCCTGACCTATGGATAGTTATGGCCTTCTGATTTATGAGAAGGACACAGGGGAGGTGTCTACCCTTTACTTCACATCACATATGACCGTAGGCAGCAGTCCTATAACGAGACACAGCCCTGTGACAGCAGGCTCTGGGAACTCAGGTCTCTATTCTTCTCCTATATTGCTCTAGATCTCCTGAAAGCTGGTGTGTTTTTTTGTTTTGTTTTGTTTTTTTCCTTTAACAAAGGCAGGGTTTAATCTGCTTTTTAAAATGTGTTTGCTGAGCCTGGCCAGTGTGGCTCATTAGTTGAGTGTCGACCTATGTACCAAGAGGTCGCCGGTTCGATTCCAGGTCAAGCACATGCCCAATTTGTGGACCAAATTCCAGTGCGGGGCATGCAGGAGGCGGCCAGTTGATGTTCTCTCTCATCAATGTTTCTATCTCTCCCTTTCTCGCTATCTAAAATCAATTTTTTAAAAGTGTTAATGTGGCCCTGGCCGGTTTGGCTCAGCGGTTAGAGCGTCGGCCTGCGGTCCGGAGAGACCCGGGTTCGGTTCCCGCTAAGGGCATGTACCTCGGTTGCAGTTTGTCCCCGGCCCTGGTTGGGTCGTGTGGGTGGCAACCACTCGATGTGTCCCTTTCACGTCGATGTTTCTCTCTCTCTCTCCCTCTCCCTCTATCTGAACAAAATATCGAAAAATGTCCTCGGGTGAGGATAAAAAAAAAAAAAAAAAGAAAAAGTGTTAATGTGTTTACTGAGCCTCATGTATGTCACAGTGGGCTGATTAGCTATAGATCCTGGGAACCATTTCCCCCACGTACATCTAAGTGAACAAACTGGAGAAAGGGCCCTGGGTGTGGGAGAGCTTCAGAATAAAAAACAAAAAAAATGTCAGGTTCTTACCATAAATGGATCACCTCTAAAACAGACCTACATCACACATTCCATGATCCTAGTCACATGCTGTCTACATCTTTTGCCTGTCTCAGACTATTGTAAAGACCAAATTTATGACATAAAGGAAAACTAAGACTTCTAGTACCTAATTTGGGAAGCATATGAAAGTGAATGCCAGCATTTTGTTCCGTGATAAGAGTATTGGAGCATTATGTGTGGCCACATTTTAGATAATTAAGTCTTTATTGACTTGCTTCTGTATCGCTACTGAGGCTTTCCTATATTGCTCTTTTCCATTTAGTGTCAAGTCTGGAGGGACCTTTGCAATCTTTGGGGGCTTTAATGGAGCATTTGTTTTGTTCGTGCCCTTTTTTTTTTGCCAGCAACAGCTATCATTCAGGTTGAAGATCAGAATACAGGTGCAATTGAGAACATTATAGTTGAAGTCAAAAAAGAGCCAGATACAGAGCCCGTGGAGGGAGAGGAAGAGGAGGCCCAGCCAGCTGCCACAGACGCCCCCAATGGAGACCTCACCCCCGAGATGATTCTCAGCATGATGGACCGGTGATGGCAGGGCCTTGTCATCGCCAAGACTGCTCTGGGCTGTGTTTAAACGGCCTGCATCTTAATTTTTCTCCTTTTTTTCTTCTTTTGGCTTTGGGAAAAGCACCATTTTACCAAACATACTGAGAACTAAAACTTCAAGGATGATGTTAGAAAAATGTGATTTAACTAGAACTTACCATTTGATATTAGCAAATCATGGAATGTTCTGAGTCTCTGAGGGTTTACCCTGAAGTGCTGAGGACAGTGTTGACGCCTAACTGGTTTTCTTAGATGGAAACAGAGACATTGGACCCTCTCTCTTGCTATGGTAAACCACTCCAGAATGGCCAACGGGTTTCCCAGAGTTCTATGGTCTTCCCAGGAGAGTTTTTAATTGTAAATGCAGTCTTGGGAAGGACTTAGACTTTTAAACTGGTTTTTGCTTTTGCTTTTTCCCTGACTCCCTTTGCTTGGAGTCGGCTGCACACCAATAATATGGCATGCTACGATCGGTTTTTGTCCTGAAGGCTTTGCCTCTTTCTTGGCAAAGTTTCTGGTATGGTCAAGCTTGTAAATAACTTTTTTTACATTTTAATCTTTTCCATTAATTAAGAGGTTGAAAAGAAGTGCAGTGTAAGAAAACCCAGCGTTTTAATTACTTGCAAATTAAGTTACCACAGACTGTGTAGTGTGTAAATGTTGACAAGGAATCGGATCACAATCATGTAGCAGAACAGCACCCAGACTGCTGCCTGCTAGAGACTGATGTCCATGAAGAAGATCGTGATTTCCAGCCCATGGAGCCAGCATTTGAACCTTGTACGATTAACTTTCAGTTATGGTTTCCCATCCACATTTTCTCTGCTCTGTTTGTAACTGAATTTTGTGTTTTATAAATCCTGTTAAAGCAGAAGGGTGATTATGAGTGGGTCACAGCAGCCCTTAAAAGCTGGGCCAGAAAACTTCACTAGGTCAGTAATTTAAACTTTGGATCTTAAAAAAAAAAAAAAAAGTAATAATGTGAAGCAAAACCAACTAAAAATGATTCTTGCACATGAACTGTCACATGTTTAAAATGTGTTTTTTTAGAGAGCCTCAGTCTTGTTGATTTCAAACACTTTTTCTTCTGTGTATTGCTTTTAAGAGAGCCATCAGTTAGCTATCAAACTCTAGGTTGATGCATTTTGTACTTAGCTGTACTGTGTGATATTTTTCATTATTTTAGGACACCAACATGAGACCTGTAATAAAATATGTAATGGGGTTGAAAGCTGGGGAGGAGGATCTACTGCTGTACAGCTAATAAATCATAACAAATTAACAAGTGCTCCAAATACTGTCTTGTATGATTCTGGCCTAATGAGAGGTGCAGAGGGGTCCACCTGCATGGCCTCAGGTGGTAGAGGCCTGAGGTACAGGCAGGCTATGTGGTCGCTTCTCTTAAGCAGGTGAGAGATGATCTTGGCAGATGATGGATACTAAGTGTACCCTGCCACAAGTTTTAACTCCCTGAAAGTGTAAGTGGATGGACATCTCTTGGTCCAGCCTCCATGATCCACTAAAGGGAGTGGGTTCCCCATGGCAGGGGATGGGCCACAGAGCTCAGAGTAGGAGCTGATGAAAAGCTTTGACCTCAGGATCTCAGCTCAAAAAGGGTTGGTATCAGTACCTCAAGCTCTGCCAAGTGTAGGGGAACAGAAGCTGGGCCAGTCTGCCCTAGAGAAGTTGATGAGGGGTGACAGATGTACGATATCATTTGGGGCCTCAACACTAAACCAGGTAGTGAGTGTTTAGTCTCCACCCCATCCATGGGCTAGCGCCCAACAGGGACCACAGTACCCCCAACCAGAATTGTCTCACTGGGCACATAGCTTTTATTAATTGTTAGGTATTTATAATGGAAAATCTCTGCAGAACAGTGAGATGTTTATCTTCAACAGAGCTTTTAGTTCTCATTGTATACACTCAGATGTTTGAAAGTGTAAATGTGGATCTATTTTGGATGGCAGGAGGTTAAGAAAAGTGACAAGCTCGTGGGAGTTAAGCTGATAATCCCCTATTGCATATCCCATGATAATCCTGTGTGGCTTCATTAAAAATAAAACCTGCCTTGACTGGTTGCTCAGTGGTTAGAGCATTGGCCTGTGGACCAATGAGTTGCGGATTTGATTCTGATCAAGGGCACATACCTTGGTTGTGGTTCGGCCCCAGTCCTGGTCAGGGTCATGTGGGAGGCAACCAGTCGATGTGTTGCTTTCACATTGATGTTTCTCTTTCTCATTCCCACTCTATCTGAAGATAAATGGGAAAACATCCTTGGGTGAGGATTTTAAAAAACAATAAAGGCTTCATCCTGACCGGTGTGGCGCAGTGCATTGAGCATAGGCCCACAGACTGCGAGGTCCTGGTTTGATTCCAGGTCAGGGCACATGCTTGGGTTATGGGCTTGATCCCCAGTAGGGGGCGTGCAGGAGGCAGCTCATCGATGTTTCTACCTCTTCTAAAATGTCAATAAAAAAATGTGTGTGTGGCCCTGGCCAGTTTGGCTCAGCGGTTAGAGCATCGGCCTGAGGTCCAGAGAGACCCGGGTTCGGTTCCCGCTAAGGGCACGTACCTCAGTTGCAGTTTGTCCCTGGCCCTGGTTGGGTCGTGCGAGTGGCAACCACTCGATGTGTCCCTTTCACATTGATGTTTCTCTCTCTCTCCCTCCCTCCCACTCTATCTGAACAAAAAATGGAAAAAAAAATTGTGTGTGTGTGTATATAGACATATATATATATTTTTTTGGTACATGCCTCTAGCGGGAACCAAACCCAGGACTCCGGTCTGCAGGCTGACGCTCAACCACTGAGCCAAACTGGCCAGGGCCAAAATACATATTTTTTAAAAGTATATATAGCCCAGCCAGTATGGCTCAGTGGTGGAGCCTCAACCATGCACCAAGAGGTTGCCAATTTAACTCCTGGTCAGGGCACATGCCCAGGTTGTGAGCCAAATCCCCAGCGGGGGACATGTGGGAGCTAGCCAATCGATGTTCTCTCTCATTGATGTTTCTATCTGTCCCTCCCCCTTCTCTCTCTAAAATCAATAAAGAAAAAAAACAACCTTGTGTATATACACACACATACACACCTTCAGCAAAAGCCAATTCTGTTACTTTACACCTGGGAATTTATGGGGAGGGGAGGTTCGCTGGCCTGTCTGCAGCACTCTTCCCCATTGTTAAACCGTTGTAGGTATTGGAGTGAAGAAATAGTCACACCTAAGTTATGTTGCCCATCGTCCACTGCTGACCAGCTCAGCAAGCACTGGTCCTCTTGCTTTTGAACAAGGATCTTTTAAAACCATCTGAGGGAGCCTTGTGGCAGCACTGGGAGGTGCAGCCTTGCCTGTCAGTGTGCTACAGGAGCAGGTGGGGCTTATTCCTCATGAGTTTTTAGCATTTCCTGAGCGCCCATAAGGGTGTCATGCTGTCTGGAACACAGACTGGCTTGAACAAGCTGAAGGCCTCTCCCCTTCTGAGTCATTGTCACTGCTTGTTGGAGCTGAGTCCCATGTGTTTACTTGGTCTCTGATAACAGTTCTGTTTATTTTGTCACTGTCACTCTGACCACCAGCAGTTAATGGAGGTTTGTGTCTAGCTCAGCACCCCTATCCTGATCTTTATGCTGGTCCTGGTTTACTTTTATGTAGCCCCCTGCCTGCCTTCACAGCACTCACTGGACCAGAGAGACTGCTGACACCAGTGTGGCTGCTGAGCCTCAAGAGCCTCCACCTAGGGAACAGCTCAAGCTCTATGGCAGTCTTTCCCTCTTTTACTTCTCATCCTTGTTATTCTAAACAGAAAAATCTCAGTGAAGTAGGTTTTTTTATGGTTCTGTTTTGGAGTCCTTGAGTTGCCATGATAGACTTGGCAAATGTGAGTGTTCACTGAGTACCAGGCACTGTTGTGAGCATGTCTTTTTGTTTTGTTTTTCTTTATTGATTTTAGAGAGAGAGGAAGGGAGAGAGAGAGAAACATCAATGAGCGAGGACATTGATTGGCCACGTCCTG
Source organism: Molossus molossus (assembly GCF_014108415.1). Classification (NCBI taxonomy): domain Eukaryota; kingdom Metazoa; phylum Chordata; class Mammalia; order Chiroptera; family Molossidae; genus Molossus; species Molossus molossus. The sequence continues at coordinate 37,313,646 of NW_023425357.1, read as the reverse complement.
CGTGCCCCCCACTGGGGATCAGGCCCACAACCTGGGCATGTGTCCTAACTGGGAATCAAACCGGCAACCTCTTGGTGCATGGGTCAGTGCTCAACCACTGAGCCACTCTGGCCAAGCAATGAGCACGTCTCTTAATATTTAATCCTTAAAGCAATACTTTGAGGTAAGTTAATAGCTTCAGCTGGAACTGGAACTGGAAGCCCAGAACGGTTAAGGAACTTATTCAATATCAAACAGCTGGTAAGAGCTGGAATCAGGACTTGAATTCAGGCAGTCTGCCTTCAGAACCTGCATTCTTGACATCTTGGCCATAGTGTGTGAGACCTATTGAGTTCTCACCCTAAAAGCAGTTTGTGGGCTCTATGTGGTCTTAGATCTTAACCAGATCTTGACTCTATTCAAATTGAGAGTCAGCGGAGCAGGACCTCCTCTTGCCTTTGTTGGCAGGGACTCATAGTCCTTCTCTAGCTGAGTCTTACCCTGTCAACCCTTGACTACCACACCATGGGCCATTTGCTTGAGAGGAGATGACTGCCCCCAAGTTGTTAATATTCAGTTTCTACTTTCCACTTGTCCTAGTCCTTGGTGGACCTCAACAAAGGGAGATGAAAAGGTACTCCCACTCTCTTTGAGACCCAAGGTGAGGAGAGAGAGCTGGAGATGGGAGGGAAACCAAGGAGATTCTGCCCAGTATCTCTCACCTACTCATAATTATTTCACCTCTGCCTGGCTGAGCTGTGGGTAGGCAGAGGATGTTTCTTATCTCATAAGTGGAGTTTAGATTGTAATGGAAGAAAAAAAATCCCCTCCTGTGAACCTTCAAAATCTAGTTCCTTTTTTTTTTTTTTTTATCCTCACCCGAGGACAGTTTTCATTTTTTTTTTGTTCAGATAGAGTGGGAGGGAGAGAGGAAGAGAGAGAGAGAGAGAAACATCGATGTGAAAGGTACACATCGAGTGGCTGCCACCCACACAACCCAACCAGGGCCGGGGACAAACCGCAATCGAGGTGCATGCCCTTAGCGGGAACTGAACCCAGGTCTCTCTGGACCGCAGGCCAACGCTCTAACCACTGAGCAAAACCAGCCAGGGCCCTGGTCTTTTTTTTTAATCCTCACCCAAGCATATATTTCCGTTGATTTTTTTAAAATTAATTTTAGAGAGAGGAAGGGAGAGGGAGAGAGACACATCAATAGATGAGAGAAAAACATCAACATCAATTGGCTGCTTCCTGTACAATCTCCTTGCTAGGGATTGAATGGAAACAATGACCAGCTGGATTCCATGGATTTTTTTTTTTTTTTTTTTAATAGAGTGGAAGGGAGAGGGAAAGAGAAAGATTGATGATGTGAGAGAGACTGGTGACTAGGGATCGAACCTGTAGGCACCCTTGACCAGGGATGAAACCCATGACCCTTTGGTCCACAGGCCAACGCTCTAACCACTGAGTAAAACCAGCCAGGGTGAGGTCTTTTATAAGGTAACGTGTTTCCCAGCCCCCCAACCCTTGACCTCCCGATTCTTCCCAGCCCTGAAGACAGTAGCTTTCTTCTCTCCTAGTAGTTCCCCCTCCCCAAACTCCAAATCAGGGAGAATGCATACTCACAGGGAGGACCCCCATGCACCTGGCCTTTGTTAATAAGTCACTCCATCCCTTGGGGTTCAGGTTTTAGCTGGAGGCTGCCCCCTGAGTATACATGTGCACCTTCTGGCCCTGAACCAGCCTGAACCTGGTGAAAGCTGAGGAACTTCTGCCACAGAGAAGGGCGTCTGGGCCCATCTGGTGTTTTTTCCACCTTTTAACAGTTCCTGGATCCCCAGTGGGGTCACAGTCTCCAGGTCCTCCAGCTTAGGACCCTGTGTTGAGAGAGATCCCACTCTCCTGCTGAACAGACACCCCTTCCTTTCAGTCCCTGTGTCCACCTCCCCAGCTGGGCTTTGGAGGGTACTATCCAGGTGGGCCAGGGGGGAATCCCCGAGCAAACAGCAACCCCTGGTGCTCGCGGAAGGGACTGCAGTATGGGGTAGAAGTAAAGGGCTAGAAACCATAAAAGGTATGTGACTCGTGCTACCCTGCCCACCACATTCCCACCTCATGTCTGGCCTTACAGAATAGCTCCTGCGCGACGGGGTGGACAGGCAGATGGACTCTGTCCCCCTCTTACACTCCCGTTCCCGGACAACATCTCCAAACCCGCCGAGGCCAGGGCGGGGAGGAGCAGGGCGGGAGGCGGCCTGGCAGGAAGCAGTGCGTATCTTCCGCTGCAAGAGGAGCAGGTGGCTGCAGTGCAGGCCGGGGCCCCAGGCTTCCTGTGCGCGCCTACCAGCTGCAGTTTCTCGTCAGAGATCCTTGGGTGGCCCTGGCCGCTTGGCCTGGCCCCATGGCCCAGACGCCCGACGGCATATCCTGTGAGCTGAGAGGTAAGCACTGGCCCTTCTTGCCTACTTGGCTGGGAGGAAGCAGTGCAGGCCCTCAAACCAGAGGCCGACCCAGTGCCCTGGGGATGCCCTGCAAGCATTTCTCTCTGCTCCTCTGGAGGACTTGCTACCTCAAGATCCACTCCACTCCCTCCTTGCTGGCCCATAGATGAGCCAGGCCCCTAAGTATAGACCATGGGCATGAATTGATCTCCATGGGAGGACCCATCATCTAGCAGGCTGCCCTTCCACAGGAGAAATCACCAGGTTCCTGTGGCCCAAGGAGGCAGAACTGCTGCTGAAAACCTGGTTACCAGAGCGGGAGGGTGCTGAGCAAGGTCATGTCCTGGTATGGCAGAGGGACAGGGCTGGGGAGGGCACTGTGGCCCAAGCAGAAAGAGCTTTCACACACCAGGGTGTCAGACACTCTCCCCACTCTTTCCCCCCTCCCCCCAGGCACTGCTACGATGGAGAGCCTACTTGCTCCACACCTGCCTCCCACTAAGGGTGAGTCAGTCCCAGGGCCTGGCCACCACCCACCTTGCCCTCTAGCAGCTTCCTTGACAAGAGGGCTGCATCTGCATCACTCTTCCTCTTGTCCTGTGGGCTCTGCTCTTCCAACAGCACTGGTCTCCAGGCAAAAGACTGGACTGGGATCTAGGCCCATCTGGCTCTGAGCTCCAGGCTATACAAAGGAATGGGTTCCCAGGAGGGTGGGTCTTGGGTCTTGGTCTAGGCTGATCCAGGCACTCCACAGGTGGACTGCACATTCAGCTACCTGGAGGTCCAGGCCATGGCACTGCAGGAGACACCTCCTCAGGTGAGACCCTCAGTACCCGCTAGGGCCTGCCTTCACCTTCCACTCCCCCTGCCCCCACACATGTAATCCAGCCCAGCCACCTGCTCTCCCCAGGTCACCTTTGAGCTAGAGTCCCTGCCTGAGCTGGTCCTGGAGTTTCCTGGTGTGGCTGCCCTGGAACAGTTGGCCCAACATATTGCTGTGGCCATTAAGAAGGTCTTTCCTCGCTCCACCCTTGGGTGAGGCCCAGCAACTGCAAGGGACTGGCAGGGATGGAGGGCAGTGGAGGGAATGCTCTGGAGACACAAGTGAGCTGCTTCACATCCCAGAGGCTAGAAGTCCCTTGTCCCTTCTCCTTTATCCCCCTCCTCAGGAAGCTATTCCGGAGGACCACACCCCCCTCCATGCTGGTTCGTCTGGAGAAAAGTAGCCCCTCAGAGGCTACCTCACCCAGTAGCCCCTGTGGTAAGGGCCAAAATGGGGCCACATGGGGCTTCCAGCCTACCCCTTCCTGTAGCCCCAGACCCCTGGATTTGGAGGTCTCCCAAACCGAACAGAGCCATTCAAGGTATAGCCACCACCTGGCTTGGATCTGATCTTCCTTTATCTTTTGTCTCTCTCCTTCCCCTACCCCACATTATCATACCCCTGGCACCTCCTCAGGTGGCTTCTTGGAGACATACGAGGCTCTGTGCGACTACAATGGCTTCCCTTTCCGAGAGGAGATTCAGTGGGTGAGGGTAGGGCCCTCTCTGGGGGGCTCTGGAGACATCTTATCCCCATGTTAATTGAGTCCTTCCCTGCTCCTTGTGGCCCAAGCCAGTTGGAGACATTTTTTTTTTTCCTGTCCAGGATGTGGACACCATCTACCATCGTCAAGGCTGCCACCATTTCAGCCTAGGAGACTTCAGCCATCTGAGCAGTCGGTGTGTGGCCCGCCAGGACTGGGAAGGGAGGAAGATCCCATGACCCATATTCCTGGGCCTCAGCCTCTCCATTGAGGAAATACTAGGTTTGAGGTCTGGCTGGAGGACCCTTAGCTCTGTCCCTGGCCCTTCTCCCACCCAGGGACCTGGCATTGAGTGTGGCTGCCCTGTCCTACAACCTGTGGTTCCGGTGTCTCTCCTGTGTGGACATGAAGCTGGTGAGAGTGTAGGAGCGGGGGGGGGGGGGGGTCAAGAGTGTGAAGACCAGGGTGCAGCCCACTGAGCCCTTAATTTGGTTCTCAGAGCCTTGAGGTCTTGGAACAGATTCTGCACATGATGAGTCAGTCGTCCCACCTGGAAGAGCTGGTGCTGGAGACTTGTGGCCTGAGAGGGTAAAGGGGACAGGGAAGGCTTAAGGTGGGGAGTCCAGGCAGTTGGGATTGGGAAGAGTTGAAAATCCAGAGTCAGAATCTCATGCCTGGTGTCTGGTCCCCAGAGACTTTGTCCGGCGACTGGCCCAGGCACTGGCAGGGCACTCCAGCTCTGGGCTTCGAGAGCTCAGCTTGGCAGGGAACCTGCTGGATGACCGAGGTATGGCTGAGTCTGGGGAAGTGCCAGGGATTGGTGCTGGAAAAGGCGAGACCCACAGGTTTGACCCATTCCCCAGGCATGGCTGCACTCAGCAGACACCTAGAGCATCGTCCTGGAGCCTTGAGGAGACTCAGCCTAGCACAGACAGGGTTGACACCACGAGGTAGGTGGAGCCAAGGGTTGGTGGAGTGAGCATGGGTTGGCCTGATCACTGAGTCACCCCCTCCTCCTCCACCAGGAATGAAGGCTCTAGGCCGGGCACTGGCTTCCAATGTGGCCTTTGACTCTGCCCTGACCCACTTGGATCTTTCTGGGAACCCGGGGGCACTTGGGGCCTCGGAGGACAATGGGGTGAGTGATTGTCTTTAGGGGCAGTGATTGGGGGCGCTGCAAGCAGTGGGGTGTCAGAAAGCTCTTGATGAGGTGATCCCTGACTCCTTTCCTCTCTTCCATCCCATCTTGCCACCAGGGACTCTATAGTTTCCTGAGCCGTCCTAATATTCTGACGTTCCTGAATCTGGCAGGCACCGATACCGCCCTGGACACTGTGAGGGGGTGGTCAGTGGGGGTGGGGGCATGATCGGTAGGGCTGGTAGCTGGGCCTGAGGCCCGGATGGGTAGACCGGAGGGTAAGTCTGGTGGGGAAGGCTCAGTCCTCTGGACGATGCAGCCTACATCCTCCTCCTGCAGCTCTTTGCCGCGCTATCCCGCGGCTGCTGCGCCAGCCTCACCCACCTCGACGCTTCGAGGAACGTCTTCTCCCGCACGTAAGTGGGGCCGGCCGTGTCGGGGTGCGTCGAGGGGAGACTGCTGGGAGCCTCCTCCCTGCGCCTGGAAGTCCACTCCTCCCCTCCCGCACCTCAGGAAGTCGCGGGCTGCGCCAGCCGCGCTGCAACTCTTCCTCAGCCGCGTGGGATCGCTTCGGCACCTGGGACTGGCGGGCTGCAAACTGCCCCCAGACGCGCTCAGGTGAGTGTCGCTGCCCATGGCCACGACCCCGGCCTGGGCAGCCACCACCCAGGTCACGCCTCCAGCGCCTCACCCCGCTCCTATCGGACCCATAACCTCCCAAGCATCCTGGTCCTTCCTTCTTTGTATTTGTTCGCGTCCTGGGGTCCCCTTTCCCAGCTCCCGCCATTCCCTGTGACATCCCCTCCCAGGGCCCTATTGGAAGGTCTCGCGCTCAACACGCACTTGGGCGACCTGCACCTGGACCTCAGCGCTTGTGAGGTGAGCGCGGAGCCCTGACAGGAACAGGCATTGGGCCCACACACTGGGAGTGGGGCTGAGGGGGCGCAGAGCCATTGACCTCGACTGATCCTCCCCACCTGTGGCCTGTTGGCCTGAGCACGCCCCACCTTCCACCTTCAGCTGCGCTCAGTGGGCGCTCAGGTGATACAGGACTTAGTGTGCGATACTGGCGCAGTGAGCTCCCTGGATCTGTCGGATAATGGTGAGGCCACCTGGAAACCCATCTTGCCACTATCCACCCAATTCCCACTCCATCCCCATCCCCGCGGCCTCACTTGTGCTGAACCCAACCACTTTCAGGCTTTGGGTCGGACATGGTGACTCTGGTGCTGGCCATTGGGAGGAGTCGGTCCCTGCGACATGTAGCCCTTGGAAGGAACTTCAATGTCCGGTGCAAGTGAGCCCCCATCCCACTCCCGGGACTCCCAGACAGCACCCCACCACACGCCCTCCCCCGCCAACCGTAGCCCGTGCCTACAGGGAGACCTTGGACGACGTTCTGCACCGGATTGTCCAGCTTATGCAGGATGACGATTGTGTGAGTTCACAGGACCATGTGAGATCCTCAGTCAGTGGACCCCTGTGACCCCTCTGACTTCCGCTTCCTCAGACCCTGTGGCCTACCCTCCTTGTTGACCCCTGACTCTAACCCACAAATGGCTTTCTCTTAACCCCAGCCTCTGCAGTCTCTGTCTGTGGCTGAGTCACGGCTGAAGCTGGGTGCCAGGGTCCTGCTTCGGGCCCTGGCCACCAATCCTAACCTGACAGCCCTGGATATCAGTGGCAACGCCATTGGGGACACGGGTGCCAAGATGCTGGCCAAGGCGCTTCGGGTTAACACCAGACTCCGGTGGGCGGGGTCAGAGGGGTGGGACCGACAGGGAGGAAGGCGTGGCAGGGAGGAGCGTAATAACCTAAGGGGTGGGGCTGAATAGAGGCCGATAAACAAGGTCCTTGGGTTGGGTGTGGCCTGGTGGAGCTCCGCCCCCGACTGAAGCCCTGTCCGGCCCAGGTCTGTGGTCTGGGACAGGAATCACACGTCTGCTCTGGGCCTGATGGACGTGGCGCAGGCCCTGGAGCAGAACCGAAGCCTGAAAGCCATGCCTCTGCCACTGACCGACGTGGCCCAGGCGCAGCGCAGCCGCCCGGAACTGACAGCACGTGCAGTGCATCAGGTGGGAGGGTTCCCTTCTCCGCTGCTCTGCGCCTTGGTCCTGCTCCCACCAATTATCAATATCCCTTGTCCCCTGCTCCCACCAATTATCAATATCCCTTGTCCCCAGATCCAAGCTTGTCTCTTGAGGAACAACCGCACAGACCACCCCTCTCCTGCCAGCACCTCCTGCCAGCAGCCACTAGGTCGGGTCTCTAACCCCTCTGAGCAGGTCAGTGTCCCCTCCCTAAATGTTGAGTACAGAGATAGGGGGATGGGGAGAACTGTGGCACTTGGGAGCCTCCATGAGTCTGAAGGTTTGATTTTCCTGGGGCCAGAGTGCCTAAATCCTACTGTTCGAGACAATTCTCTTCTTAGTCTGGAAAGAAACCAACCGCTCCTGAAATAGCTCCCCCAAATAGCACAACTGGCTGCCTTTTTTAAAAAGCATTTAAATAGGCTCTCCTGTTAAAGATGGGAGGTATTTTAAAATCTGTCAATCTCCCCTTCCCCCATTATAGCCCCACCTCAGTCACAGGTCTCCCTTTCCCCTTCACTGACCTCTGTTGTGGCCAATCCAGTGATCTTTTTTTCTGGCTTCATCTCCCTCCACTACCTTCTCTTTGTGAGAAATACTCCCACCTCTCCTTTCTCAAATCCCACTTCTCTCCCAAGCTCCAGAGCCTAGGCATCTTGACCCAGGCATCCTACAGGGGCTTCACACTCTACATATCCTCAAATTGATCTCATTATCTCCTACAAACTCTTCTCTCTGCCCTGGAGCCCAATCTCACTACTGCCCACACCCACCAAGTGCTGTCGACATGTTTGAACCAGGTCTCTCCTGGCCACGTTGAAACCTGCATAGACTTCTTTGGTCTTGTTCCTCACCCCCATCCCAACTCTCCCTTGCCCCTCCTGGTTCTTCCTCTATGGTGCCTCACTCCCATTTCTGCCCACCTCTCAGTCTATCCTCCAGGTAGATGGTAAAAAATTTGAGCTTCTAAAACATAAACATGAACCCTGGCCGGTTTGGCTCATTGGTTAGAGCATTGGCCGGCGGTCCAGAGAGACCCGGGTTCGGTTCCCGCTAAGGGCATGTACCTGGTTGCAGTTTGTCCCCAGCGCTGGTTGGGTTATGTGGGTGGCAACCACTCAATGTGTCACTTTCACATCGATGTTTCTCTCTCTCTCTCTTCCTCTCTCTCCCTCCCACTCTATCTGAACAAAACGAAAAAAGAAAAAATGTCCTTGGGTGAGGATAAAAAAAATAATAATAATAATCAAATAAAACATGAACATGACTACCAGCTCCTTCTCTTTCTATTCTGTACTTAGGAAGTACATATAAAATCCCTGAAATGAGCCAAAGGAGACACTGCTCTCCCTCCTTGAACAGATAGGCTGGCCTAATGGTATTGGCTTCAGGACCTCACCCCCTGTTGGAGACCCTGGGAAGGAGGCAGTCAGGGTTTGGGGGACTGGAAGGGGAACAGACTGGGAATTTTTTCTGACGCTCCTCAGGAAGTGAACGAACTGTGTCAGTCGGTGCAAGAGCATATGGAGCTGCTGGGCTGTGGGGCTGGGCCCCAGGGTGAAGCTGCTGTGCACCAGGCAGAGGATGCCATCCAAAATGCCAACTTCTCTCTCAGTGTGAGCATACCCTCCCACTATGAGGATCCTTCCCCTCTAAGTTAGGTGTCACCTTGCAATTCCTGTTCCTCCTTGGTCTCCAGATTCTCCCCATTCTGTATGAGGCAGGAAGCTCCCCAAGCCACCAGTGGCAGCTGAGGCAGAAGTTGGAGGGCCTCCTGGGGCAGGTGGTCGAGGTCTGCCACCAGGACATTCAGGTGAGATGATACCCTTGCCCCAGTCCCATCTGCATATGCAGGCTTGACCCCATCCCATAGGCTTGACTGTGATATTTCCTGAATTAATATTCTGTGGAGGTCAGAGCCTTAAGCCATTCAGTCTGGGCCCTCACCACACTCTGACCTTTGCCCAGGACTTCACTCAGGCCACACTGGACACAACAAGGAGCCTCTGTCCACAGATGCTGCAGGGACCCAGATGGAGGGAGCAGCTAGAGGGGGTCCTGGTGGGCTCAAAAGGTCTCCCAGAGCTGCTCCCAGAGCACCTGCTGCAAGATGCCTTTAGTAGACTCAGGTAGGCTGGGTGGGGCTGGGCTGAGCTGGGCAGAGACAGCACACTAACGTTTACCCTTTCTTGCCCTCAGAGACATGCGGCTGTCAGTCACAGGGTCCTTGGCAGAGAGCATTGTGGCTCAAGCTCTGGAGGGTCTGAGTGCAGCCCAGGATCGACTGGTGAGGGAAAACTGTGCAATTACACACTCACTCACACACTCACACTGCCTTACAGAGGTTCTGTAATGTCTTCTGGGGTCATAAAGCCCAGGGATATTTTAAGGTTCCTTTGGCATTAATGGGACTATGGCTGGGGCCCTACCTGCCCACCTCTGCGGTGCCTGGTATTGCAGGTGGAGAGTCTGGCTCAGCAGACAACAGAGGCAATGCCCTCTGCCATACTGGCCCTGGAAGAAGGCCAGCCTACCCTCTTTGGGCCTGGTAAATTAGGAGACCTTTTATTTCCTGAGGAGAAGGAAAAGGAGGATGAAGAGGAACAGAAGGTAAGTGATGCCAGAACTCTAGGCCTGAAACCCCAGATCTTCCCATCTTGTTCTGGAGTGTGGAAAGTAGGGAGGCAGCTCCCTCGCCCCAGGCCTAATTTGTGCCCTCCCCAACAGAATGACAGTCTTCCACAGAAAAGGCCTGAGTCCAACCACTGTCTTCACATGGTTCCCTCCACTCACAGTAAGTCAGAGCTTAGGGGGAAGGGAGTTACTGACTTGGGCTGAAGCTCCAATAGACCTGAACACCTGGATACATTTATTCAGCCCTTTTGTCCTGGAAACTCACTGACCCTTGCCTGGACCAGGCCAGGACCACTGTGCACCCTGCAAGGTTGGGGTCTGCTGTGGTCTGGTGCAGGACCTGAGCAGACCAGGGTCCCGACACTGGTCTCCACCAGCCAACCCTCCCTCCCTGCCCCGCATTTTCCCTACCCCCAGGATGCGCATGCTTGGCAGCAGTGCGGACGCGCGCCTCTCGGGGCCGAGCTCAGCACCACGGACAGCGACGGCGGGGGAGGGGCTGCCGGGGGGAGGGGAGCGGGCCGTGTTGCCGGGCCCCTCCCCGCGCCCTGGGCGGGTCCCCCTCCACCCCAGCGCTGCCACTGCCACCTCCCCAAGCTCCATGCTCTGTGCTCTTCTGGTGCTCTCCCCTCAGGTGCTGCTGAGGAACCGGAGCCCGAGCTGGCGGCTCCTGGAGAGGATGCGGAGCCGCAGGCGGGCCCATCTGCACGCGGCTCTCCGAGCCCCGCTGCTCCCGGGCCCCTGGCGGGCCCGCTGCCTCGCATGGACCTGCCACCAGCTGGGCAGCCTCTGCACCATCCCACCAGGGCCCGGCCACGGCCCCGACGCCAGCACCACCACCGCCCACCGCCTGGGGGCCCCCAGGTGAGCGCCCTTCCCCCACTCCAGAGGTGGTAGAATTGGGGGTCGTGGGTGGCCCTTCTGCTCCTCACAGATGATGGCTGGCAAGGAGGTGGGTTGTGAGGGCCCAAAACCACCTGGCCACATCCTGACTTCTCCTTGGCCACCCCACTACCCCAGGTAATCCCATGCAGGGTCATGGGTGTGTGGGCTTCATTAAGGGTGCACCTGGGTGTAGAATCCTGCTTTAGGTTGGACTGCTGCATGGGTGGATGTGCAAGAGAGGGTGGCTGTCTTATTCAACATCCCCCAGGGTTACTGAAAGGTACTGGGCTCCCCGACTGCAGGGACAATACTGTCTACTGCACATCTGGATGGTGTATGTGTGGGGAGATGTATGTGTGGAGCCATGTACTGGCAGGGTAGTGGGCACAGGGCAGAAGGGGAGGAGGAGCTAGCTTGAGTCGTCGCCCCCCCCCCCCCCCCCCTGACGCAGCAGGCTTGTGCTGCTGAGCATCAGCAGGCCAGGTGGGGGTGGGGGTGGGGGTGAGGGATACTGCAGGAAACTGGAGCAGAGGGGGTGGCAGGTGAGAATGTGTGACCCAGGAGATGTGTAGGTTCTAGCCTGCCAGTGACCAGGTGGTTCAAGATGTGTAGACTTCATGGGACAAGAATGGGTGTGGGCTGGGTGTGTGAAATCAGTATTTACCTTCTAGCTGGACAGGGGAGAGCTTGTATGTCAGCAGCCCCTTAGAATCAATCACCCAGCTCCCAGGTTCTGGAGTTACCCAGGGCAGACTTTTGGACAAGGGAAGTGGGGAGAAGTCACAGTTGTACTCAGCCCTAACCCCTGACTGTGTGATGTCCCCCAGGTGCCCCCAGCCTTGCCGCAGGAAGGGAATGGGCTCAGTGCCCGTGTGGACGAGGGCGTGGAGGAATTCTTCTCCAAAAGGCTGATCCAGCAGGATCGCCTGTGAGTGAGGGGCAGTTGCAGGGGGTGGGGAAGGGTGGGCTGCCCCATGGGCCTTCCTGATTACTGTTGGCTGTTCCCACAGCTGGGCCCCTGAGGAGGACCCAGCCACTGAGGGTGGTACCACTCCTGTCCCCCGTACACTGCGAAAGAAGCTGGGCACCATCTTTGCCTTCAAGAAACCTCGTTCAACCCGGGGAGCTCGGCCTGATCTAGAGACCAGCCCTGGGGCAGCTTCCCGCACTCGAAAAACCACACTTGGGGACCTGCTGCGGCCACCAGCCCGTCCTGGCCGTGGGGAGGAGCCTGGTGGAGCTGAAGGGGGCACGAGCAGCCCTGACCCTGCCCAAAGAAGCCGGCCTCGCTACACTAGAGAAAGCAAGGCCTACTCAATGATACTGCTACCTGCTGAGGAGGAGGAGGCAACACTGGGTACCAGACCTGACAAGGTAAGGCTTGGTGATGGGGGTGAGGACTCTGCTGGAACTGAGGGCACTGGGCTCTCTCCCCACTCTGGCATCCCTTTCCCCAGAGGCGGCCCCTGGAGCGAGGAGACACAGAGCTGGCCCCATCCTTTGAGCAGCGGGTACAAGTGATGCTGCAAAGGATTGGCGTGAGCAGAGGCAGTGGGAGTGCCGAAGGAAAGAGGAAACAAGTGAGTTTGGAGGGACACAAGTGCAAAGTGAGGGGGCCAGTGACATGTGCCTTGTGGTAGTCGTGGGTGACATATGTGACCAGGAGACTCATGGCACACAGGTCTGTCAGTTCCACCCCCTCCTCTTCAAAACAATGATCAACCATTCTTTCCTCTTGGTTTCTGCCCTGGCCCAGGCCACTGATATTTCCTCCTTGGAGCTGACAGCCCTTTCTCTGCATATCTAAAGGAAATCTGACTTTGTTACCTACATTTGAAACAGCAAGTCATCCAGGTGCTTCCTCTTAAGACACTGCCCTGACTCCTGTGACTCAAGACCCTGTGGGGTCTCAGCCCTGGTCACTGTTTTCATCTTACTGCTCTCCACTCCTGATTGCATCTTACAGCCTCTGCACATGTTCTTATCTAGAGCACCTCCCTGACCCACTTGCAGCCCTTCATCACCACCTGTGGGTTACACTAGGTTCCTCATTGTCCCTCCCTGCATTTTCCTGAGGGTCTTCCCTGACTCTCTTCCATGGTTATCTGGCTACTGCCACTCTGATCACAGTCCCTAGTATGAACCACAGTATTAGAAAGTGAATCAGAGAATTAAGAAACCATTATCTGTGTCTGTGCATGCATATGGATATGTCTGTTAGTTGTCCACCATCTCAGACTTTGAGCTCTAAGGCCAGGACTGGGTTTGCCATGCTGTTGCCCAGCCCACATTTTAGTGGAAGTTATAAGAAAAAGAATAAATAAAACAAGGCTAGGGTGAGGGCAGTGCATGGCTGAGCTTGACTTCCCTGTTTCCTACAGAGCAAAGATGGAGAGATCAAGAAGGCTGGCTCAGATGGTGAGATACTGGGCTAGGGCAGCACATTTGAGGGAGGGGGATGTCCTTAGAGATAAGTCCCCAAGGGACTTGCTCTTCTGGTGATGCAAGGGGAGAGATCAGGTTTTTCTTCCCCTCATCCCTAAGGTCTGGTGCCTGAGTCCCCAGTTCTACCTTGCAGGTGACATTATGGACAGTTCCTCAGAGGCCCCTCCTATCTCTATCAAGTCCCGCACCCATTCTGTGTCTGCTGGTGAGTGAGGGTGGCTGTGTTGGGGGATGTGCAGGTCAAGCTTACTTCCAATGCCTGGCTCAGGTCTTGGCTGACACCCTTCTCCTTGCAGATCCCTCCTGCAGGCCTGGGCCAGGGGGCCAGGGACCTGAGTCTGCCACCTGGAAGACACTGGGGCAGCAGCTGAATGCAGAGCTTAGGAGCCGTGGTTGGGGCCAACAGGATGGTCCGGGACCCCCTTCCCCTTGTCCCAGCCCCCGAAAAGCCAGTCCCTCCCCAGACAGCCTGGGCCTCCCAGAGGATCCTTTTTTGGGCCCCAGAAATGAAGGTAAACAGGCACACTAACCCCCACATCAGCATTGGGCTGGGGATCAGAGGAGTCCCTGCTGGGAATTTAGGTCCTCTGAAGACCCTGAAGGTAGAAAGGGCTGGAGTGGGGGCAGCTGTTGGGACCATATTCTGATACCCTGGCCTCCCCCAGATGGCCAGCTGAGGCCTTGGCCTCTCTCAGCAGGGCGACGAGCAGTGTCTGTGCATGAGGACCAGCTCCAGGCCCCTGCTGGTGAGAGGAGACACCTCCATGTATGCTTGAGTGCAGGAGATGGGAAAGGGTGGGCTTTAGGTTTCTCTTCATGGTTCTGGTCTTTGGAGGGGGCCACTGGTGGTGTGAGGGGTGAGAAATCAGGGAGTCAGAAGGGTTTGACAGCCCTTCCAACTAGCCCTGGTTCCACCTCCAAAAGAACAACCTCTGCCATGGGTGGGAGGATACAGGGGAAGGGAGAGGCTCTGAAGGCAACAATGTGTATGTGCATGCATGTATGCCAGCACACACTGGGGGTGGAGGGTTGGGGACAGCAGCAAGCCCTTAACCACCCACCACATGCCTTTGTGTCCCTCAGAACGGCCTTTACGGCTACAGCGTTCCCCTGTCCTCAAGAGAAAGCCAAAGCTTGAGGCACCCCTGTCACCAAGTCTAGGTAAGAAGGGGCTGCAGCGATTGGTTGTTAGGGTAGCAGGACTACTCAGTCTAATCTGATCTTCTCTCCCCCTCTTCTTTTGCAGGATCTGGCCTTGGAGCTGAGCCTCTGCTCCCACAGTATACAGAGCTCTCCAGCCCTGGGCAGAGCCCACCCTCCCCAGCCACAGACCAAAGAGGCAGCGGACCCAACCCCTGACCCATTCCTTTCCTGCCGCATGAGATTATTTTTATTAAAAAAATCAAAGGAAGCAGAGTGTGGAGCACTGTTTGTCCACCCACAGGCATGGACCTGTATGCACACATTCTCCCATGTGGTCATATGACTCCTCACACCTGGGTTTGCTCAGATTCTGGCTGTGGCTCCATCAGAAAATGCAAGGCCCAGGCCAGGAGCTGGGGAGGGAGCCTGGGAAGAGAACCAAAGCTGTAGGTCAATGAAAACTTGGACTGGTGACCAAGAGTGGAGCAGCCCTAGGCACTCACCTGGCAGCTTGGACCTGGGCACAGAGGGAAGTACAAGGTGGGTCATAGGCATATTGGAAAGTGGAACTGTCACGGTGCTTCTTTGGGGGGTCCTAAAGAGGATGTGGTGTCTGGAGAGGGGCCAACAAAGACCCCTAACCCCATCCAAGACTATCCCAGTACCCTCTCCCAGCTCTATCAAAGGCTTACCACTTACTACCTTCCAAATGTAGGGGGACTATGCTCACCCAGACAGGATTGGACTCGAGGACTCCCTTGGTGGTTCCTATCCTTGGAGAATGCTGCCAGTTCTTGGGTGGCAATTCTAGCTCCTTGAACTCCAGTCTAGATTTCTGGGGCTGGGGGCTAGTCACATGGGCCTGATGTGGATTGGGGATGTGACCAAGAGGTGACATACTTGGAATACAACTCAGGAGTGGGAAGTTGGGTACATGACTGGGGTGTAGGGAATGAGGGGGCAGGGCGCCAAAGGCTGAGCAGATGGCTGGTCGGGACTGGAAGCTGCCCTTTTGCCTTGTGTCTGGAGCAGCCAAGGACAGGGTAGGCAGAAGATTGACACCGGTACCACTTTCCTCTGACGACGTGTGGCTGGGTAATGCAGGTGTTCCTGGGGAGGAAGGAACTCACTGTGAGCATAGCCCTCTCAGCTCAGACCAGCTGAGTGGCCTATGATCTTAGGCAGGCCTCCAGGGACCGTGTTTATTTTTCATAGCATCCTGAGTAGCCCAGGAAGTTAAGTGTTTGTAGCTTCAGCACCACCTTACCTGAGGAACTGAGTGAGGAAGGAGAGGAGGACAGGGTCAGCGATAGCTCCTGAAAAGAAGCTGGGTCTGGTGGGGGCAGCTCAGGGCCTAGGGGTCAGGAAAGGTTTATTAGCACTGTAGGCACCAGGCCCCTGGATATTGCCCTCTGGACCTCTCTAGTGTTCCTTACCCTGTGTCCTCTGACCAGGGCTCAGAGAGTTCAGGATTTGCTGGTCATTCTCAGAGATGTGCAGCCATGGGCTGGGGACAGTATACACAGCTTCTCCCTGTGGAAGTGACCTGTTAGCCTGGACCTTGCCCAACTCCCTCACCCTGACATTTTCCAAGGGAACCCCAGACTGACCATGGCCAAGTGGCTTGAGGTGGCCCATCGGGTGAGTGGGGGTGCTGTACAAGGGCCTGACAACATCAGGCAGCTCTCAGCCAGGCGCACTAGTGCCCCCTGATGCTCCTGTTCTTCTTGCACCTCATCCAGAAGTTGGGACAGTGAAAGGCCTGGGGTCAGAGGGGCAGGGGATGGGGCTGAAGCTCAAAGAGGAGGAAGGGTAGTGTGGATGGGAAAGAAGACTTATTGAAGGAGCAGAAGGTGATAGCTGGAGAGACTCTACAGAGAGTTAGGGTCAACCCCTACAAATACCTGCATTGGAGGATGTGGACTCTGAGAGGTGTTCCCTATGTAAACAGAGGTGACAGGCCTAAGGAACAATCCTGAGGCCTGTCAACATATTTGCCATCCTCTGACTAAGCCACACCAATCCCGAGCCCAACCCCAGACTCACTCCAGGCAGTCTTTGAGCTTTTTCTGCACATCTGGGTCCTGGTTGCTAGAAAAAGATGGTGATAAGCAGTCAATGTTATTAGAGGCCCAAGCCCTCCCACCCAAAAGGCCTATGCCAACTCCAGCCAGGCCTAGTTAGGGAGAACAGTGGAGGGTGGAGGCATCACTTACCAACCAGTCACCCAATCTCGGGGCTGCTCTGTGGGCATTAGGCTGAAGCGGTGCACCTGGAGGTAGAACTCCGCAGGCTAGAGGGGTGAGTGAGTTTGGGGACGGGTCTCAGGGGCTGTCATAGTCAGGCCCAGTAACCCGCCCAAGCCAGCCTCACCACTCACAGAGCTGCCCTCTGCCACTTGGACTCGGACCTCGCAGTCTTGCAGCAGCAGCAGCCGGCCTTCAGCCCCTCGGAAGCCAAACTCCTTCTCTTCCCTGCGGAGAGCAGGATCCTCACAGCTTATCTAGCCCGCGGGAACACAGTCCCGCCCTCCTGGGGCCCGCCCACCTCGGGCTCAAGCCTCAAACTCCACACTGGGCTCAAATCTTCTACGACCCCGAGGTGCCTTTCTCACCAGTCCGAGGCGTTCAGGGCTTCCCTCGTCACCAGGCATCGGACACTGTGGGTCCCGTCGGACACAAGCAGCGCGGCTCCGACATCAGACGTATCAGGGGCCTGGGACGGGCCTGGGACCCCGGCCTCCTGCAGCACCTGACAACGGTGCCGAGCGTCAGTCCCACCACCTTGGGGTCCCACCCTGGTCTCCGGGCCCTGAGGGGGTTGGGGAGCACTCACCTGGAGCAATTGCCCGGCCCGTGGACTTGAGAGCCTCTCTGACCCCAGTACCAGCTCTCGAAACCAGGGCCGTAGTACCACGCTCCTCAAACTTGCCATTCCCGTTGCTAAATTTAAGGAGCACCACCAGCCCAGGATTTCTGCGGGCGCTGCGGCCACGCTTTTTGTCGGAAGAGGAAACGCGCGGCTGCGGGGCGGGACCTGAGGTCGAGGCCCCGCCCATGGGCATGCCAGCGCATGCGCACGAGTGCATACTGTTTGGGAACTTCGTGCACATTCCTTTTGGGTTGACTGAATGCTCATCTCTCCAAGCAGCAGCCCCGTTTTGGGGCCGTTCGTCAAAACTCCTTTGGCACCAGGCAGGAAGGGGCTAAGGGCTGGCTCAGATGGAGAGGGAGGAATCGGGGGCTTGAGGCTGCGGCCTAGGGTAGTAAGAGCGAATTGGCTCGAGCCACTTCAATGCTGTGTGACCCCGAAGGAGTCACCAAATATAATAACCCAGTTTCCTTATCTACAAAATTAGCAGTCTTCTAAGGCCAGTAGGAATATTACACAGCACTCAATAAATATCACGTCCATCACTCTCCCCTCGGATTGGCCGAGCCCCTCCCCGGGCCTCCAGGAACGCACGGACCGTGGCGTAATGACGTAAGAGCACAGGAAGACGTCTCTAGCCCATCACCGTTTCCTAGGAAACGGGACTCCGCGTTCCCTTCTCCGTAGCAGGCCCTTTGACGTCAGGGTCTGGATGGGAGGGCGGGGCGAGTGCTACCGCCAGGGGCGGGGTGGCGCGGGCCGGCCGGGTGGCCGGGCTGTGCACCTGCGCCTCGGCGGGCCGCCTGGTGCTCCGTCCCGGGCCCGCCTGGCCCCGCCATGGCCAGGCCACAGAGAAACACGGCGCGCAGTCCCGACAGCATCGTGGAGGTGAAGAGCAAAGTAAGGGCCCCTCCAGTTCTAGCTCCAGCTTTGGCACTAGGTGCTTCCAATTTCCTCATTTTCCCCTTCCTGGCTCCTTGGTCCCACCACCTTTTTCTCTCCTCTATCCTCCACGTCCCATTCTCCGGCTTTTCTTCTTGCTTTCCTGCACCCATCCTTCTTCCTTTCACTCCTGGCCTCTAGAGTCCCTCTGTGGCCTGGGTTACCTGGAGGGCGGGGAAAAGACCTTGGACAGCGTCCCTTGTACTGGAGCTGAGGTCTGGGCACAAGGCTGCAGCTGTTGCAGCAGCCCGCTTTCCCACTCCTGCCACCCTCGGACCTGTGTTGAGAAAGGACGCAGGCACCGTCCTGACTCCTTCTCTATCCCTACTCCCTGCCTCCAGTTTGACGCCGAGTTCCGACGCTTCGCGCTGCCTCGCGCTTCAGTGAGCGGCTTCCAAGAGTTCTCCAGGTTACTGCGTGTGGTGCATCAGATCCCGGGCCTGGACGTGCTGCTTGGCTATACAGATGCCCACGGCGACCTACTGCCCCTCACCAACGACGACAGCCTGCACCGGGCCCTGGCCAGTGGGCCCCCTCCACTGCGCCTGCTAGTGCAGAAGCGGGGTGAGGAGAATGGGGTACATTGGGCAGCCTCTGTGGGATATGGTGATAGGGTAGGTCTACAGGGATTAGTTCATGCCCAGGGTGCCCAGGGTGCCCAGGCTTTACCCTCTGCAACCCCTGCCCTTGGCCTGACCTCCAGGTGCTAGGAAAGAGCTACAGTGTCCCTTTTAAGCTCACCTGGGCCTGATGGATAAGGGCCCAAATGAGAGAGCAGGGTCTCTGATCTCAGTGCCTCCCCTCTCCTGCAGCAGAAGCTGACTCCAGTGGCCTGGCCTTTGCCTCCAACTCTCTGCAGCGGCGTAAGAAAGGGCTCCTACTTCGGCCGGTGGCACCTCTGCGCACCCGGCCACCCCTCCTAATCAGCCTGCCCCAAGATTTCCGCCAGGTTTCTTCAGTCATAGATGTGGACCTACTGCCTGAGACCCACCGACGGGTGCGGCTGCACAAGCATGGTTCTGACCGCCCCCTAGGTTTCTACATCCGAGATGGCATGAGCATGCGTGTAGCTCCCCAGGGCCTGGAACGGGTCCCAGGCATCTTCATCTCCCGCCTGGTACGAGGGGGTTTGGCTGAAAGTACAGGGCTGCTGGCAGTCAGTGATGAGATCCTCGAAGTCAATGGCATTGAGGTGGCTGGGAAGACCTTGGACCAAGTGACAGACATGATGGTCGCCAACAGTCACAACCTCGTTGTCACTGTCAAGCCAGCCAATCAGCGTAATAATGTGGTGCGTGGGGCATCTGGGCGTCTGACAGGGCCTTCCTCTGCTGGGCCTGGGCCTGCTGAGCCTGATAGTGATGATGACAGTAGTGATCTGGTCATTGAGAACCGCCAGCCTCCCTGTTCTAATGGGCTGTCTCAGGGGCCTCCTCCATGCTGGGACCTGCACCCAGGCCGCCTACTTCCAAGTGCCCGCAGCTCTCTGCCATCCCTGGATGATAAGGAGCAAGCCAGCTCTGGCTGGGGGAGTGGCATGCGAGGAGATGGTAGTGGCTTCAGCCTCTGACACACAAGGAAGCAGCCCCTTGCCACTCCAGGGGACTTCCCCAGTGGGGGTTTTAGCTTGCTCACAGGGCCCACTCAGTCTTGGGAACATTAAAGGTTTTCTACAAATGCAGTTATGGTCCTTCTGTGTCCCAGTCCCAGCCTCCTCCTTGATCCCACCATCTTGCCTTTTGTCGTGGACATGAGGCAAGACTAGTAAGGGCAGCAGAGAGATCTTTCTGCAGTCAAGGAGGGTCACCAGGCTTGGAATTTCTAGGGTAAGAAAAACTCTTATGGAAACAAATCCCACTGTGTACAAAAAGTTTAATTTTGACAAAGGGGTTAAGAGGCTATGCTAGGATGACCCTTCTGAAGCTACTAGTGACGAGGAAAAGTGCTCTGGGGATACTGTCCCCTCACTGCTCCAGTCTTTGGACTCTATGATGGGGCCTGACCCTGTCCTTTGCAACCATGAAGCAATCCTCAGCAAGGACCTCTATTACTACCCCTATAAAAGGGCTCAAACATCCATCTTCACGAAGACCTTGGGGCGGGAAAAGATCTTGATGGCTTCCTCTACCTGCACCAGCTTCCGGTCCAGCTCAGCACGGTGGCCCTGGGCTCTCAGTGAGTCTGCCCCAGCAGGCAGCAGCACCAATTCACGAAGCAGCTGGCTCTGGCCTACAGGGAGCCCAGGAACAGTTAGTGTTAGGCAGGGGTGCATGGTTCTCAGTGGGTCCCTCATCCAGTCCCCCTTGCCCACATACTCACTCTGGAGCAGATTGCTCAGTGTCTCCAGACGTTGGTTCTCAGGCATGCAAGCGTGGCCAGGGGGCATGGCAGGGTCCGGCTGGCTATGTTGGCGGGCCTCAGCCTCTCGTCGCCACAGATCCCTACGCTCCAATAAGCTGTGGATGCACAGGCTCAGGGTTGATGATCCCAGGGCAGGTGTTGGCTCCCACCAGCCACAGGTACCCCTCACCCCAGGTGCTGGGCAGTGGGACCTACTAATGGGGCACATGACCCTTCTGTGTGGCATTGTAGTGCTCCTGGGCTTGCCGTTTCTGTTCCAACACCTGTGCCAGGACCTGCAGCGAGCGGGAATGCTGCCGGGGGGCCCTCTTGGCAGTGCGGGCATTGTGGCTAATGAAGTCCACACCCAGGCCTGGTCCCTGCAGGACATGGCAAGCGTGATGGGAAGACAGCACTGTGTTGTGCCCCAGAACCCCCCCAGGATCTTTGCCCCACCTCCTAGTCCATACATACTCTCACCTTGGCATTGGGATCTGGTGGATTTAGCTGGGGACTGTGGACACGGGGTGGTGGGAGTCCAGGGCCACAGCGAGAGTGTGCCCGCAGGAAGTGTGCAGTATCTGTCCCAGAGGTAGGGCCAGGCTCCTGGAGGGCAGAGCATAAAAGAGGGATAAGTAGTTTGTGGTCAAGGTCTCAAAACTGAGCCTCTATCCCCAGCTCTATGGACTTCTTCCCTCTTGAAGGAGCACTTCTCATCAGCATTTAAACATGTCTCACATCCTTAACAACAAACAATCCTTCCTACCTCAGTCCTGGCTCCAGCTACCATTCTTTTTCTCTCCTTCCTAGCCAAGCTTCCTGGACATGTCCCCATCAAGGTCACTGACAGCTGGCCTCCAAGACCTCAACTCCAGGGTCATTTCCCTGGTCTCAGCCTGATCCTCAATAATTCCTGTGTCTCACTTCTGAGATCCAGACCTGATTCTCCATCTGCTTCCTGGACACACTCCCACCACCTAGGAGTCCCACAAATGCTGCAGCTTCAACACATCCATATGTAATCTTATTGTCTTTTCTCTCAATTCTGCTCTTCTTTCTGAGACCCCTTGATAGAGAAATGATGCCACCATCTACTCAAGACAGAATCCCACCACCATACCCCCGTCCCTGACCTTCCCACTGCTCTTAGAAATAAAGATTGAAAAGTGTGTTACGTGGCCGTTTATATAGGTCCAGCTGACTTCTTAGCCTACCCTCATGCTCTTACCCCCTTACAGTAAACTGTACACAATATCCCCACTGCCCACACTCCCTCCAATCTTAGGACTTCTATCTTCTCTCCTTGCCTAATTCCTACTTGCCCCTCAGCCATCACCACTTCTGAGAATCCCCTGCAGCAGAATGAGCTATCTCTGTATCCTGTTACCTTAGTCCTCTGTGATTTTCCTCCCTTCCCATAACTCAGATCAGAATATAATTGCCTCTTGGCAAATAAGATGGACAATACTTCTGGCTCCCTGAGGCAGGTACCTGCAGCTGGGCCTTGACTCGGGACTCAACTTTGTCATACTTAGGTGAGCGCCACAGAGCCTTCAGGGGCCTGGGCTGGCCCTGTTCCCGGCTGCGCTCCTGCTCACGGAAGTGCTTCTGGATCTCCTTGATCCTCCTCAGGTTCTCCTTCTCATGGTCTTTAGGGTCCTTTCCTGAAAAAAGATGTTGCCAGGCTCTGCCTTACTTATAACCCATGCCATCCAATTCATACTAGTTCACAAACAGGCCTGATCTCTCCAAGTTAGACCCTATATGGATACTCGACCTCACCATCTTGTTTCCTTCCTGACATGGTAATTATCTTCTTCTATTCCTGATTATTTTCTACATTTTTATTGTGAAGTATACCATTAATCATTTTGCACATAATATTCATTTCACTTGTTTATTGTTTCCCACCTTGACTTAATGATGGCCCATGTTTGTCTTCAACCTGCTTTCATAGCAT
Source organism: Molossus molossus (assembly GCF_014108415.1). Lineage (NCBI taxonomy): Eukaryota > Metazoa > Chordata > Mammalia > Chiroptera > Molossidae > Molossus > Molossus molossus. Next base: position 37,291,252 of record NW_023425357.1, on the reverse strand, counting down.
CTTTTGGGCCTGGCACACAGTAGGCACTAAACAAATGTTTTGCCCTAGCCAGTTTGGCTCAGTGGTTCAAGCATCGGTCCAGGGACTGAAGGGTCTCCGGATTGATTCTGGTGAAGGGAACTACCTGGGTTGCAGGTTTGATGCCTGGCTCCAGTTCCCAGTCGGGGTTGTGTGGGAGGCAACCAATCAATGTGTCTCTCACATCAATGTTTCTCTTTCTCTCCTTCCCTCCCACTCTCTCTAAAAATCAATGGAAAAATATCCTCTGGTGAGAATTAACAAAAACAAAACAGACAACAACAACCACCGTTTCCTTGCTACATGAATTCATGCTGAGCTGGGGACTACTTCATTCAGTCCTCTCGTGTGAGAAAATAGTGCATTTCTCCTTCCCTTTTTTTTTCTTTTTCTTTCTTTTATAGAGCAGGAGGGAGAAAGGGGGGAAGAGAGAGAGAGAGAAACATCGATGTGAGAGAGACACATCGTCTGGTTGGCACCCACACAACCCCAACCGGGGCGGGGACAAACTGCAACCAAGGTCCATGCCCTTAGCGGGAACCGAACCCGGGTCTCTCTGGACCACAGGCCGCCGCTCTAACCCCTAAACCAAACCGGCCAGGGCCTTTTTTTTTTCTCTCTCTCTCTCTTTATCCTCACAGGAGGACACTTCTGCATTTATCTTCAGTTAGAGAGGGAGGGAGAGAGGAGGGAAGAGAGAGAGAAACATCGGTGTCAGTGAGACACATCGACTGGCTGCCACCCACAAGACCCCAACCGGGACTGGGGACGAACTGCAACCGAGGTATGTGCCCTTAGCGGAAACCGAACCCGGACTCTGATCCGGAGGCCGACGCTCTAACCGCTGAACCAAACCGCCCAGGGCTCCTCTTCCTTTTTATATAGTAGGGAAATTGACACTCAGAGATGCAACCCAGGTCAGGGCAGGAGGAGCAGCAGTTTTTTAATCTCAGATTTGCCTCTCTGCCCCTTCTGTCCAGAACTTACTCTTGGGAGAGGGCCCTGGGCCTAGGGAAATACCCCCAAGTTGTAGCAGCACGCCCTCAACGTCGCAACGGCCACGTTCCAGGATCGCTCTGGCTCCGGGACGGATGCAGGGGCCGAGGGGCAAAGTGGCGTCCAGGTCCGGGTCGGAAGTCAGCAGGTCCAGCTTCAGCGCGTTTCCCTCAAGGCGCCCTTGGGCTGAGGGGTCGGATGGGGCAGAGGTGCGGGGTTCAGTGGTGGAGCGGGACCCAAGCCTTGCTCGGGCCTCGGCATCCCTCAACTCACCTGAGGTGGGTCGTCGGTAGGAGTCAGGACAGAACGTAGGGTCTGGGGGGATGGGCCCCGAAATGCGAGAAGGGCCCTCGCACATGCTGCCGTCGTCGTCGCTCTGTAACAGTGCACCAAGACCTGCCAGGCTGTGTATCTGGGGTCTTGGACCTCCTTCCTCAGCCCCGTGCCTACTCCCTGGACCGGACCTTGACCCCGGCCGTGCCCCCTATTCCTGGTCCCGGGACTGCACTAGTTTCCTCCGCTCCTAGCCCACTTCCCTGATCCGTTCACGGCCCCTCCCCACAAGACCGGGGCTGGGGTCTCACCAAAGCAGTTTTCTGCTGCCCGCAGCTGCCACCCGACAGGTTTGCTGTTGTCTAGCAACAATAATTTCCGTCTCTGAGGTCAGGGGCCAATACCCCTGGCGCAAAGTCTTCTGGGGCTTGTAGTTCCAGTTCAGGGTGGAGTTGAGCGGTCGCTAGTCTTCCTTCCCACCCCGGCCCTTGCCTCTGGGCTAATTTCCCGGGGAACACCTGTGTGGTCCCTCAGGGCACGTCTCCGCCCCGACTCCAACCCCCCAGCAACCATCTAGGATGCGCTGACTCCTCGCAGCCATGACCTCAGCAGAGGCGGAGAAGGGACTAGGGGCCCAAGATGAGGTGGTGGAAGTGCTTGCACGACTTTCAGAGGTGCCCAGTGGCCACACTCAGAGCTCTGAGGTGAACCTCAGGGGTGTTTAGTCTTTAAACTCTTGGCTTCGGCCCTCTAGGAGGCCAAACTCTGTGGGTTGAGCCCCTAACTGCCAGGACAGGCTTCACAGGTGGATAGGGGCATGGGTTGGTGCCCTTCATCCGTATTTGGTGTCTAATGACTGATTTCTGTATCCTTTATCTGGCTATGGTGATCAGTTACCTATGTGTCACCTCTAGAGTCCAGTGATGGGAAACCAGGGCCTGGTGTCAGCCCATGAGGCCTGCAGGACCCAGGGTGAAGATAAGTGTCCAATAGGACCAGTCTCAAAGCCAGAGCTCCTGGAGGAACAACTCAAGCTGGAGGAACAGAAACTCAAGCCAGAGGTGGAGGCACTAGAGGAGAGAGGCCTCAGGCCTATGGCCTCCATTGTGAGGTCCAGTCATGGTCCTAAGAGGAAGCCAGTCAAGTGAGGAGGCTTTCAGAGGGAAGGAGCAGAAGGGCTGGTGGGGTGGGGTGGGTGGGGGTGTCCTGCCCCAAGAGGATTTCTAATCCTGCACTCCTGCAGGGTGCATCCGATCCCCTGCTACCACCACCACTCCTCAACCCCTTCTGTCCCTGAGAGGGAATCTCAAGGCCTTATAGGGGACTGAGCTCACATGAGCTCTCAGCCCTTGTCCAGCCTGGGGCCTCACTGACCAGGAAAGGTTCAAGAATCTGGGCCTAGGGCGGTGAGCATGCAGAGCTATTCCCTAGGCTCAGGGTATATGAACCAAGGCTGGAGGCTGCCTCCTCAAGCCTCCTGTCTCCCAGCCTTCCAGGGCCTAGCCACCAAGCCCATCTTAGGGCTGAAGCTGAGCTGCCCCAGGGGCTGCCGCTGCAGAGGGAGGACCTGGAGGGTAGACAGAGTGAGCCCTCACTGTCTGCCAAACAGCACAAAAAAGCCAAGAAACGCAAGAGTCTGGGGGCCCTAGTGCTCCCAGCTGTGGCCAGCACAGTGTCTACACCCTCAGAGACCTTGGGGCTGGAGCGTGAGTGGCAGTCCCTGGGCCTTCCTTTTCCCCCTGCCTGCTGGACTCCTGATATGGCACAACTTGGCGCTCCAGCCCCTGCTCTGCCCCTTGCAGGAAAGGCCCAGCGCCTACGGCCCTTGTACCAGTACATCAACTATTGCAACCCTGAGCTGAACCAGGAAGGGGATAGGGAGGCTGAGGCTGAGGTGGAACCTGAGTCAGAGCTGACCCTGGTCCCCGAAGAGGCATGTGTGGAACAACTGCCGGCCTTGCTGCCTGTGGCAGGTGAGCTGGGCTCAGGCCTCACTTTGCCCTGCCCCAGTATGTTTGTGTCTCCCACCCATGCTCTGATTCCCCTTGGAGAGGAGGCTGGAGAGGAGCCTGGGAGTTTGCCCAGCTTGGGGGTCAGCGGCCTCCTCAAGACTGAGATGGATAAGACAACTCAGGTGGACATCAACAAGATGCTAAGTGTCTGTGCTGCCCCACTTGTACCCCCACTCTCTCCTCAGTACAAGTGACTGTCTCATCCTATGGGTGGCTCCTCTCCTCCTAAGCCTGAACCAGAGCAGCAGCCTATGGGCTTCAGCCCCCAGGTGAAGGGGGAATTCAGCCCCTGCCCCCAGTTGGCACCTAGGACTTGCTGAAAATAAATGTTTTTCCTTTTCTCAGACCTTGACTCCCCAAATAAGATGCCTGAGGAGGGAGAGCCTGGGAAGGGTGGAGGATTCCCTAGTGCAGGGTTTGAAGCGTTGACTGGTCCTCTGGATCACCCAGAAACTTGATGAAAGTATCAATTCCTGGGCACTACCTCAGATCCAGCTGAATCAGCCTGCAGGGGTGGGACCTACTTCTGTGCATTTAAAGTCTCCTCAAATAAACTTGAAGATTAGACAGGATAACGGTGAGGATGGAGAGGGAGGTGATGAGGAACTTGTGGCAGAGAAAGGCAGGGATTGTTAGGACATGGGTAGCAGGTGTTTGGCCTTGCTCCTGTCTCCCAGGGAAGGGGCTTGCATTTGATCTGACCTTGAGGGGACCAACATTTGGGATACTCCCTCTGAGGTGGCAGAGTACATTTGCCTGCCCCAAGACTGGCAGCTTTGGAAGGCTTTATTGTTAGACCACAGCTGGACCAGATTTTGCCCCCAGAGTGGTCCCTGGTGACAGGATCAATGCCTTTTTCCTGGCAGGTAGGGGATGGTGGTGGTGGTGAATGGTCTCTCTGGAGCCTTGTGGCCAAGCCACCAGATGACTGCTGCTTCTCACTCTCAGGGCTCTCTGGGAAGAGTCGGCCAGTGCTGGTCATTTTGGAAACCCTCATATCCTGCTGCTTCCTGGTCCTCCTGCAGGTTATTCTGACACCATAAACACAGGAAATATAAAATTAAATTAATAATTTCTCCTCCCTCCAACCTGCTTTTCCTCCTGTATCTCATCTACACAATTGTTCGAGCCAAAATCCTGGGTGTCACCTCAGATCCCACCCTGTTCTTTGCTCGTTGACTCTTATAAGCTAATCAGGCATTAAGGAGGATGATTCCGCCCTGGCCGGTTTGGCTCAGCGGTTGGAGCGTCGGTCTGCGGTACAGAGAAGGATGATGATTCCGCTACATACACACAGAACCCCTGATGGTGTTGCTCCCCTTCTAGCACTCTGCTCCTCTTACCCCGCTGCTTTGTGGCCTTTCAGTGGTTTCCTGTCATTCCCTGACCAGCTATACCTTCACTCTCTGCATGTGGGGCTTCCACTGCCTAAAATGCTTTTATTCTCTCACCCCATCTCTTGGCTAGTGCACACAGACCCTTGAGGACTCAGAGCACCTTTTTCCCTGGCAATGCCCTGCATTGTAGTACCCACCTACTACTGTCCTTGTGGTTATTAACTGTCTTCAGGACTAGACTGTGAACTCCCCAAGGGCTTTTGTCATTGCATCACAACGACCTAGCAGAGGATTCCCATAAAAGGCATCAAGATGAGGAGAACAAGATGGAAAGCTGAGGAAGCTACAAAGGGACAGATTAGGATCCAAAAAGCTGAGGCTGTCCGAAGTCCACAGCCATATGTGGGACCCCTGGAGTAGTGGCCTGGCAATGTCACTGGAAGGGATAGGGTGGGCAGGCCCCAGTGGAAGAAGAAAATGGGCATCGAGCCAGACTACCCCCTCCTTTAGAGATCACTTGGATGCTCACTGGCCCCATGGCAAGGACACAGGACAAGCTGTGGGGTCAGGACATTTATTCTTTCTGCCTATACTTTTCCCTGGGTAGTGATTTGACCACCCCAGAAAACACTGTCCACAGGGACCATGCAGACTGAATATTGTCCACAGGGATGAACATAGATTCTCTGGGATTTTTTAGAGATAACAGAGCTTGACCTCCTCACTTTATGGTTGAGGAAGTAGAGGCCTGGAAAGAAATGGCCTATTATGAGACCACACCCTGGGCCCCAAGGAGGCTCCACCCTTTCCTGAGCCCTGCAGATCTAAGGACCCTGGGGCTCTCTGGCTAAGGCCTGACCCAAGAAGGTCAAGCATTTGTTTTTGCTGTGTGGTCTCCAGGGCTGGAGGTATGTATCAGGCCAGCACTGATAAGGAAGCTCTGTTCCTATTTTCCAATAGGTAATGTAGGAAATAGTAACCACATTAGAAAAAAAACCTGTCTACAATTCCTGAGGCCTATTACCTGACAGGCTTTTCTAAGCAGGGTGGGTGAGAGTAGCCACAGAAAAGAGTAGGTCATCACTACTACTAGAAGCTCACTCTAAGGGAGAAATGCAGAAGCAGCACGATGCAAGGAGACACATGCTATGAAGAGCTAAGGCTCACAGTTGGTGGGGGTGATTGTCACTATGTCACTAGGAAGTACAGCCGTCCCTCACCACTTCGCACTTCGACTTTCACAACTTCACTCCATTGTGTTTTTTTTCAAATATATTCATTAAAAAGTTGATCGAGACAGTGAAAATGATACAGTGCGTGCTTAGTTGTCTGAGTCAATTATACACCCCTGTATTACAATTAAAATTAAAGTACGTATGGACTGCAGGCCTATGTATTTGAGCATCCCAGGAATCCTTCAACACCAGGTGCAACCGCTAGAGTCTGGAACTGAACCGTGATAAACAAGGGACGAATGTAGTGAAGAGTCCTCCAGCTGACTCCTGGAGAGTTGGGCAGCATTCCAGGCAGAGGATATGCTAAGGATGAAACCTTGTTAGTATGGAAGATGTCAGCCGCATGCAGGAGGGCCACTTAGCATGACTGAAGCAGAGGCATGGCCATGAGACCAGGTTGGGTAAGTCTGGGAGTGATAAGCAGGAATGCAGGCAAAATGTTGGCCTGACATTTTGGAGGTTCTTGGGCAGCAGTGTTAAGCACAGAAGGAGAAAGGGAGAAATAGGACATTGAGGTGAGGAGACTGCTGTCATTGTCTAGGTATGAGGCTTGGGTTTGTTTGGCTGGGGATTGGGAAATGAGCAACAGGTATTTTGGAAGTTCTCTTCTGGTTGCTGTAATAGAGAGAAAAGTTGACTGCACTTTTGCTGGCATGGAAAAACTTGATTTACTTTGACCTAAGATCCTGAGGTTTGGGACACAGGTTCTAGGTGATGCTGCCTTCCTCCAGGAGGGGGCAGTACAGGACAAGCCTGTAACCAGTTGTAGGTTCAGTTACCCCTGGGGACCAAAACACTGCGGGCTTCCTTGACCACAGGCATCTGGGCCACTTCAAGTTACATCTCCTCCCTGGGGCAAACCCAAGAAATATATGATAAAGATGATTAAGGGATGGCCATGGACCTGGATTCTGGGGAGTGCTAACGGACCTGGGGCCCTCATAAAAGTAGATGGGCAATAAAGGAAAAGAGGCCTGACAACTTTTATAAGGGTTGCCAAGAGGAAGATTGAGCTCTCCCTGAGTCTTTCTCTTTCTGGCAAGGAGCCCAGGGCAGGGAAGAGAGTTCAAGTTAGAGAAGGGAAGTTTGGTCCAGGCTTAATCCTGGCAGCCTGGCAGTGGAAACAAAAGACTACACGTGTCCTTTCCCACCACCCCACCCCACACATGGCTGAAGGCTATCTTTGTATAGAACAGTTAATGAATGTTTGGTGACTGGCTGGCTGGGCCAGTCAGTGTGTGGCCATACCCACTCTTGAGGGGAAGTGTGTAGGGCCTTCCTCCTCAAGTTCATCCTGTCCAGCCTTGTTGGGACCATTCTCCACCTGCCCCCTCCTAGGGTTCCCCTGGAGCCAACTTCACAGTTTCAACACATCTTGCAGCCAGGGATGACCCAAACTCTCCCACTGTCTCCCTGGACCAGAAGGCCTGGCAGGGCCCCACCAGAAAGTCTTGAGTACTATTTTCTTTTTTTTTAAATCCTCACCGGAGGACATTTTTGCATCTATCTTGAGATAAAGCGGAGGGAGAGAAGGAGGGGAGAGAGGCAGGAAAAGAGAAACATCTATGCGAGAGAGACACACATCGATTGGTTGCCACTCACGACCCCAACCAGGGCTGGGGTTGGGGACAAACTGCAACCGAGGTACATGCCTTAGTGGGAACTGAACCTGGGACTCTCCAGTTCGCGGGCCGATGCTCTAATCGCTGAGCCAAACCAGCCAGGGCTAATCCTGTTTTCTAAGGAAAGGATTTTCTTTGGAGGGCTCCTGGGATATGGTGATGAGGGGAGGGAAGAAACTGGGAGATGAGGGCAAGTGGTGACAGGAGCCTGTGGCCCACCAGACACTGATGGATGCAGAGGTCAAAGCTGCTGTGGAGACAACAGGAAAGAGGAAAATATAAACCATGTACAACAATAAACAAGCCTTCCATTATTTATTTTTTTTATCTTCAACCAAGGACATTTTTCCATTTTTTGTTCAGATAGAGTGGAAAGAGCCAACAACCACATGCCATAGTGTTAGAGTTTGATTTATTAACATTTATCGGATGTTTCAGAACTCTCCCCTGTCTCCTGTCTGCCAAATCAGGAGCCCTCTGCTCTAGAAAACAGTCCACTGAGAGCTCACCTAATGAAGGACCCCTCCTCCTGGCCAGGGAAGGGGCAGCCTGAAAGCCAAAAGGGCCTGGTCGCATGGGAGGGTGGGCAGGCAGGTGTGGATCCCAGAGGGATGACTTGCTATCCTCACCATTCGTGAGATGCCTTAAGCCCAAGAAAGGCACGGAAACAGGGTTCTTGTCATTTCTCCTCAGGCCTGAGGAATCAGCTAAACCGGCTCCTTGCTATGCTTTCCCATCCACTTAGGACCACAAATAGTCTGAAGCCCCCAAGTCAAGCTTTTGCTGGCCCTGCTCATTAGCATTAATGACACAGAGACCTGGCAGCAGCTCTGCCTGTTGCACATTATGCTAGACCACTCAACCATAGCAACAGGGGAGCATCACCGCCCTACAAATCTGAGGAGTAAATGAGTGCTGGAGGGGGAATTTTACCAAGGCCACCTTGGACTTCACCTAGACCCTGCACAAGTTGACTTGTTAAATGAAAGACACTGTCTATGCTACAGCCAAGCCCTCCCATCTTGACCTGACCCTCCCTGGCCCCTTTGCCTGTGGCAGGGAGCCCACGTGCAAGCTCATAGGTTATTCCGCTGGAGCGCCTCACACAGGTTCTGGTTGGCATCGGGTTCCTGTGTCAGCACCTCCACAGCCTCCCATTCCCCGGATCGGCTGGACCTTTTGATGGCATCCACGACACTCTGCATGTACAACCCATCCTCAAATGAGGCAGCCATGGAGACAGGGGTGTAGTCCCATGTGCGGCGGTCCCCCTGCCCCTGGAAGGACTGGCGCAAGGCCTGCACCATGTAGACCATACCCTTTAGGTAGAGCAGTGGGACATCCTGGGGCCCCTGCTCAGACAGTCCTGCACCCACAGCTAACGAGTCCCTCAGTAGCAGCTCCTCTTGTGTGGCAGAGTTCTTCTGTCCATAGAGGTCAGCTCCCCGGGCAACAAGACGTCCTGCAGAGCCCACCACCATGACCTCGTGCACAAAGGCACCTGGCATGTTGAAGTTGAGTGTTACTGTGCTGCACACCCCCCCACCCATGAGCATCTGGAAGAAACAGAAGTCATCACTGGTGACATGCCGGATGCCATGAATGGCCGCATTCTGCCTCACAAAGGTCTTGAGGAGCCCATGGACTTTTTCAGCTCTTTGGCCAGTCAGGTGGGTCAGCAGGTCCACAATGTAGGTGCCCATGGTGTGCAGGCCCCCACCGCCCATGAGCTCATCGCAGATCCAGCCATAGTTAGGGCTAAGCAGACTGCCTGAGTAGATGCGGGCATCGCAGATCATCACTGCACCCACGTAGTGCTCGGCGATCAGCTGCTTCATGCGCACAAAGGCAGGCAGAAAGCGCAGCACATTCCCCACCAGGCTCATCAGCTGTGGGTAGTAGCGTGAGGCTGTCACCATCCGGAAGGCATCCACCGAGGTTGCTGCCTTCTCACAAACCACATTCTTCCCAATGCCTGAGAATAAAGCACAACAGGAAACCTCAAAGTTCCAAGGGATTTACATTGGGGTGGAAAATGTATTTCTTAAAGGCAGATGGTCCAGCCAGTGTGGCTCAGCAGTTGAGCATTGACCCATGTACCAGGAAGTCGCCGGTTCAATTCCTGGTCAGGACACATGCCCAGGTTGAGAGCCAAATCCCCAGTGGGAGGTATGCAGGAGGCGGCCAGTCGATGTTCGCTCTCATCGATGTTTCTACCTCTCTCTCCCTTTCCCTTCCTCTCTCTCTAAAATCAATAAAGGATAAAAAAAAAAAAAAGAAAAGATTCCTGTATATTAAAAAAAAAAAAAAAAAAGGCAGACAAACTCAGGAAAGCCGCTTATGAGACCAGATGGTGGCCTGGGACAAGAGAAAGGTGACTCCGCTTGGATGAAAATGGTACCCAGTGACTGGGACTGGAGAAAGAGTTATGGGCTGGAAAAAGAGGAGTAAGTTCTTAAGGGAAATTAAAGGAGTAGAGCAAAGCACAAACCAGGAGCAGGAAGTAGAGGTGGTACTATGTAATTTTAAGTATCAACTTGGTTAGGCTATGGTGCCCATCAAATATTTCTGGACATTGCTGGGAAGGTAGTTTTTATATGTGATTGACATTTAAACCAGTAGACTTTGAGTAGAATAGATTACCCTCCCTAATGTGGGTGGCCCTCACCTAGTCAGTTAAAGAGCTTCAGAAAAAAGACTGAGCTTCCCTGAAGAGGAATTCTGCTTCCAGACTGCCTCAGACTCAAGTCTGTATCAACTCTTGCTGGGATTTCCATACTGTTGTCCTGCCCTGTGGATTTCAGATTTGTCAGCTCCTACAATCACATGAGCCAAGTCCTTTTCTTTCCTCTCCTTTATTTATTTTTTTAGAGAGAGATAGAAACATTGATGAGAGACAACATTGATTGGCCACTTCCTGCATGCTCCCCACTGAGGATGTGGCCCACAACCCAGGCATATGTCCTGACTAGGAATCGAACCGGCGACCTCTTGGAGCATGGGCTGATGCTCAACCACTGAGCCATACCGGTCAGACTGAGCCAAGTCCTTAAAATAAATCTCTACCCCCCCGCCCCCCACATCCTACTGGTTCTGTTTCTCTGGAGAACACTGCTTAATATAAGTGGGCTGGAGAGGTAAAACATGTTTCTTAGACATGCCTATGTACCTTTCTGCATTTATTAGATCACTAGCTTGGAGCAAAAATATCTGTATTTTAGGGGACGGGCTTTGCACTCTCAGGTGTAACTGCAGAAGGGGCCCTAAGATTCCCTGCAGATTTTTTTTTTTTTTTTTTTTTTAATCCTCACCCGAGGACATTTTTGCATTTTTTGTTCAGACAGAGCGGGAGGGAGAGAGAGGAAGCGAGAGAGAGAGAAACATCGATGTGAAGGGACACATCGAGTGGTTGCCACCCGCACGACCAACCAGGGCCGGGGACAAACTGCAACCGAGGTACGTGCCCTTAGCGGGAACCGAACCCGGGTCTCTCTGTACCACAGGCCGACGCTCTAACCGCTGAGCCAAACTGGCCAGGGCTGCAGATTGTTTTTTAAAAACAATGGTTCAATAAGTTGGTGTAGTGAAAAAGCCAGAAAATGCTTGGCTACAATTAAGAGGGGAAAAGGAGTGAAAACGTCTTTTCTGCTGTCACACCCATTCTGAGTCCGCTAACACTGGAAGGCACTCAGAAAGTAAAGCAAAGCTAGACAAAACTCAAGGAGAGCCCGAGACTGAGCCGCTTATTTCCCTATGAAGAAATGGAAAAGATCAACATTCCTCCATGTTTTAAAATGAAGAGTTCATGAGGGTATGAGCAGCCATAAGACACTAACAACACCTGGGGTACTCCTGTGAGCTTGGGGTGGTTCAATTAGAAAGTAGTCCTATACTAATACCCTTCAATAAAACACAAAGCCCAGAAGTGGTATGGACAAGACACACAGGTGCAAATGGCAGGATCAGAGAAGGCTTCACAGGGGCGTGATGATCCTGGGAGTATAAGGGGGAAAAGGATATCTAAAAAGAGGAAACTGCATGCGCAAAGGCACTGATGTAGAAAAGAGCCAAGAGTTCAGATTCCTAAAGTCCTGTATGCATACCAGGAACGGGCTGGAGGGGATACACAGGATCTACAATGTGGGAAACTGGATAGTCGGCAGTGTCACTCACAAAGACATTCAGAGTGGAGGGCTAAGTTTGGGGTGGAATCCAAAACTGGGCTGTCGATACTCCCCTCCCCAGGTCTTCCTCATCTCAGTTGATGGCAACTCCATTCACCCAGTTTCTCAAGCCAAAGTCACTGGAGTCATCTCTCACATCCCACTTTCTTCTTTCTAATTCTCCAGAGAATATGCTTTTCACTGATTTGAGAGAGAGACAGAGACACACACACACAGAGAAACATGGATCAGTTGCCTCCTGCACCCACCCCAACCCACATGCAACCTGGGTTATGTGTCCTGACCCATCGCCTTTCAGTGTATGGGATGATGCTCCAACCAACTGAACCACACCAGCTAAGGCTGTCATATCCCACTTTCAATCATCAGTAAATCCTGTTCACTTAGTCTTCAAACTATATTCAGAATCTACTTCTCACTACCACCACCGCCACCTTCCTCATCTAAGTCACCACTGTTTCTGTTTGTTTTTAAATGTTTTTATTAATTTTTTTCCAGAGAAACATTGATTGGCTGCCTCCTGCATGCCCTCTACTGGGGAAGCCTGGGCATGTGCCCTGACTGGGAATCAAACCAGCAATCTTTTGGTGCATGGGACGATGCTCAATCAAGACACATGGGCCAGGCCAAGTCACCACTGTTTTTTGCCTGCATTATTTCAATGGCAGCTTAACTGGTCTCCCTCAATTTCTTCTCAATAAAGAAGTCAAGGTAATTCTCTTAAAACTTAAGATGGCCCTGGCCAGTTTGGCTCAGCGGTTAGAGCATTAGCCTGTGGACCAAAGAGTCTTGGGTTTGATTCCAGTCAAGAGCACATACCTGGGTTGCAACTCGATTCCCAGCCCCGGTTGGGGTCATGCAGGAGGCAACCAATGGATATGTTTCTCTCACACTGATGTTTCTTTCTCTCTCCCTCCCTCCCTATCTATCTGAAAATTAATGGAAAAATATTCTCAGGTGAGGATTAAAACAAACAAACAAACAAACAAACAAAAAAACTTAAGATGGATCAGATTATATATCTGCTTTGCGTAAAACCCTGTGATGGCTTCTCATCTCATTCGAAATAAAAAGCCAAAGTCTTTACAGTGATCTATCCACAGGACCATACATGGTCTGTTCACGGCTTCAAATTTTTTTTGTTAGTCCTCAGCTGAGGATATTTTTTCCATTGATTTTTAGAAAGTGGAAGGAAGGAAGGGAGGGGGAGAAGGGGGAGAGGAGGGAGAGAGGAGAGGAAAGAGAGGAGAGTGAAGAGAGGAGAGAGAGAGAGACAACACACATACACACACATCCATGTGAGAGAGACACATGGATTGGTTGCTTCCTGCATGCGCCCTGACCGTGGCTAGGGACTGAACCTGCAACCCAGGTATGTGACCTTGACTGGGAATCAAACCTGTGGCCTTTTGGTATGTGGACCGACACTCTAACCACTGAGTCACACTGCCCCAGGCCAAAATTTTCTTTTAAATCTCTTTGCCTACTATGGTCCCTCTCCTACTCATACTGCTCTAGCCACTGAATGCGAGGTGGGGGCTGCTATACACAAAGGCCCGGTGGATGGGGAGAGGCAATGATCACTAAACAGAAAACTGACAGGCAGGGCCAGGCCTTGTCAATGTGGTCAGCACACAGATCTTATATGTTTACTCTTCTTGTTGAAGATCATCTTGAACATTGGGCACATTTAGGCCTCTATTCCATGGCCATGCAGGCTGCACTTACACTCCACAGGTGCTCTTTGGATGGAGGGGCAGCTGCCCAGCCTGGAAGAATATATCTCAGGGCAAACAGGGTAAGACTGTGACTTCTCTGGGTATGTGCATCTCCAATAACCCTGGTGTTCATTCCCTTGGTCTCCTGAAAGTTTTCTGAGTGTTTTCAGATAGGTAAATGATTGGAACACAGATAATTTCTGGTGGCCCACTGCAGGGTGCATCTTCCCTGGCTCCATTCAAACAGGTTCAGAAGGGGAACTTATCTGGCCACTTTGCAACAGAAACAACTACAGGCAACAAATCTGGCAATAAAAAATAAAAAAGCTTGCCCTGGCCAGTTTGGCTCAGTGGTTAGAGTGTCGGCCTATATACCAAGGATTCTGGAGTTCAATTCCAGCCAAGGGCACGTACCTCCTTTGCGGTTTGTCCCTGGCCCTGGTTGGGGTTGTGTGGAAGGCAGTCAATCAACGTGTCCTTCTCACATCGATGTGTCTGTCTGTCTGTCTCTCCCCCTCCCACTTGATCTGAAGATATTTGAGAAAGTATCCTTAGGTGAGGATTAAAAAATAAATAAATAGCCCTGGCCAATTTGGTTCAGCGGTTGAGTGTCGACCTGCGGACCAGAGAGTCCCGGGTTCAGTTCCCGCTAGGGGCACGTACCACAAAACAATAAATAAATAAATAAATAAGCAAGCATACAAGCTTTATACAAATGACTGATATCCCACATGGACAGGTGACTGCCCAGGAAGGGCCATTTAGTGTTGCTAAACTCATGCTTTGGGGCCAGCTACTTCTGTTCTAATCCTGGTTCTTTCACTTCACTGCTGAATGACCAGAAAAGATTCTAAACCTCTCTGGGCTTTTGGTTTACTATATAACACTATAAAATGGGAGTCATATCCACTTTGTAGGATAGAAGAGAAAACTAAGTCAAATAAGACAGTATGTGTAAGTGTCTGGCCCAGCACAGCTCTGTCAATGGTACATTTTATTATCATCCCCATGGGAGAGACCCATCAGATATCCTAAATACAGAAGAAAAAGGGCCCATAGTGACTTAAGTTTGAAGACTCATATAGAAGCTACATTTTTCAGGCCAATAATTTCAATGTTAAGTATTCTGAAATTCTGATTTTTAAAAAAAGTTTAAAAATCAACATAAACACAGATGAGTTTTCTCATTATATGTGCTGTTTATCAGGTCTCTCATAGAGTTATGCCTGCTCAGCCCTTTGGAAGCTCATATACTAACAAAGCCCACAGGAGAGAATTTTGTGCCTCAGGCCAATCCTTCTAAGCTCTCCTCACCTCCTACCCACCATCCCCTGCTACCCTGGACCTCCAGAACTCCAAAGAACATTTGCCATTTGCACATATGGGATTCTCAGGGATGAACTCCCAGTATTGTGCACCTCAGTGCTGTAGCAGGGAGGAACACATGAAGATCAGTAGACTATGACATAATTCAACCTCTTCCCTTGACAAAACTCTTAAACCTGCTAATCTTCTCTAAATAATAACAAAAGCTTTATAAAAGGTGCAGGAAGGACAACAGGAGATGGCCAGCCAAGTGTCACATGCCCAGGGCAAGGGGCCAAGGTAGGGGGAGAACCTTGCACTGGGGTGAGGCCTGGCAGGAGGGGGCCCTGCAGGGAGCAGCACCCCTGACTGCTATCACTGTTTTCTCTTAGAGGGTCTCCAATGCTTCTTCACATTTGTGGGATTTTAGGATTAGGGACAGGAGAATCACAACATTGGGTGAGAATTTGGCCATTTGGCTGTAGAACACATATGGCTAACCAGGGAAGTAATGAGGAAATTGGGTTCTCAGACATAAACACCCCATCTAAGAGCTGTAGCTCTGGCCAAACCAGAGGATTCCTGCCATAACTATTCACTTCAGTGGTTGGGTAGACAACGCCGTGTGGGGAGGAGAGGATATGGGCTGGGAGGAAGAGGACTTCTGTGGCTGCTGAGAGTTTGGTGGTGATAAAACTAGGATAAGTAATCCCTGTTCATGCCAGGGGAGGTCAGGGAAGGAAGAGAGACCTCACTTCCTCACTTCTTGAGCCCAAACAATAGAGAGCTCTTGAACTCAGAACTCAGCAGTACTGTAAGTGTGGGAACTAAAGGCCATTTTGAGTTAAACGGGTTCCTGCAGGCCAGCTACTCCCTTTAGAAAGACTTGGGTTGTTTTGAAAGACTTGTTTATTTAATTTTATCTAACTTTCCTGCTAGGAAGTCAAAGGAGAAATTAGTGAAGCTGAAAACTGCTTTTTGTCTCCAGGGAATGGGGAAAGTTGGATACTGAGTGCTTAGCTCAGATCTTCTGTGGGGTAAATAAATTTCATGCTGCAAGCCTCTCTCCAGCTCATACTCCCCAGACTAATTAGGAGTGAAGTCCCCTTGAGCACCAGAGGCCCAGAGAAGCTGCCCCAGACCACCATTTCATTCCCTAGTAACACACCACAGGTTCCCAGCTCTGGGACTACAACACCTGTTTCTCTATCTAGACGCATGGGACTAGATAAATGATTTCAAACAATGGGGTAGAGAAACAGTCCAGGAAAAAGCAACACTTTTGTGTTTTACAAAGTCCAGGGATTTTATACACACACACACACACACACACACACGTATATGTGTGTGTGTGTGTGTGTGTGTATATGTATATATCTCACACATAAAAGGTACTGCTACTGAAAAAGTGAGTCTGAAAGCACCAGACTGAATCACTCTTGCTCACGGTCCCCTCTCCACCCTTTCCTGGGTTGCAGCCCCATGTTGGCTTCCTGGGTCACACCAGCAGACTTGGGTTGCATGGGCAGAATCTGTGAATATCTTCATTCATCCAGTGTACTAACGCCCTCTGTCAAACACTGGGGATACAACATCGGGCATGGTCTCTATCTTCAGACAATTTACATTTAGTGGAGAGATAGCTATCACATTATCATAATAAATACATGTAGAACTGCCCCTATGATAAACGCCATGAATACGATATAAATGGTCACATGAGAACATACAGCAGGGACTTGACCTGCACTGGGGGTCAGGGAAGGCTTCTCAAGAGACTGGTGTTCTTGGGATTAAATTATCTGGGTCAGGTTGCTTGAGGAACGATCTCTTGTTATCTCTCTCTCTCCTTTTTTTTTTTATCCTCACCCGAGGACATTTTTGTTCAGATAAAGTGAGAGGGAGGAAGAGAGAGAGAGAGAGAAACATCGATGTGTCCAGCTGATGTGGCTCACTGGGGCCAGGGACAAACTGCAACCAAGGTACATGCCCTTAGAGGGAACCGAACCCGGGTCTCTCTGGACCGCGGGCCGACACGCTAACCACTAAACAAAACTGGCCAGGGCGATCTCTTGTTATCTCAAGAGCCCATAGGGAAAGAGTTGGCAAACTCAGTGCTTTTCTAATGAGGCACATAAGTACCAAAAACTGGGCACAGAAACTCACTTTTTAGAGACAGATTTAAGAAAATATTCAACTTTGGCAATGATGTTAGAGCACTTTACACATTAAAAAATATTTTCTGAACCATTTCTTAGCTGAGAAATAAAACATATCAGGGTCCCTCCCTCTCCTTTAAAGAATTCATGGGAAAGATTTAAAGATAAAATTTGAGAGAGAAGAAATTTTTAAAGAAGTCAAACAAGCCCTGGCTGGTTTGGCTCAGCGGTTAGAGTGTCGCCCTGCGGTCCAGAGAGACCCAGGTTCGGTTCCCACTAAGGGCACGTACCTCGGTTGCAGTTTGTCCCTGGCCCTGGTTGGGTCGTGCGGATGGCAACCACTCGATGTGTCCCTTTCACGTCGATGTTTTTCTCTCTCTCTCTCTTCGTCTCTCTCCCTCCCACTCTATCTGAACAAAAAATGGAAAAATGTCCTCAAGTGAGGATAAAAAAAAAAGTCAAACAAAAGCAGAAAATAAGATGCCACAGAAAGAGTTGTGATATGAAAATTACACCTCTGGAGGATAAGTCCATGAATTAATTTTAGGAAAAATAAGAATGAGGTCAAGAAACAATCTTTATGGTCTCAGAAGTCAGGTAAAAATGTAATGATCTAACAAGCTGAGGAAAATGCAATTTTGCCCACAACATTAATACTCGGTGAGAAGTAAATGTAACAATCCTGGACCTCGGCTTCTTTAACTGAAAATGAAGACAGTGGATTAGATCAGTGATTCTCCATACTTAGTGTATATTAGAATCACCTGGAAGGACTGTTCAAACACAGATTGTTAGGCTTCACTCCAGATTTAGAAGGTCTGGGATGGGGCTTAAGAATCTGGATTTATAATACGTTCCAAGGTCATGCTGACGCTGTTGGTTCAGGAACCACTGGACAAGATACTCTCTCCATAGCCCCTGCAGGCCTATGAATTCCAGAAGAAAATACAGTACTACAATTGTTATTAAAAGTTTTAGGAAAATAATGGTCTAGGTCATATATGTCCTTATAGGTGTAAATCTGTATCAGCAGTGTATGCCTCACATTATTACTTCGAAGTTGCCACAACTTGCCTTTTACATTGCTTAGCATAACACAATGCCAGATGATCCCTAACTAAATAGAGGTTTTAGATGACTGTGATAAACTTTTCACTGGTTCAAGATCTGGAAGAGCTCACCTAAAATTAGAGTACTTCAACAGCTATAGAGCTTAATAATTATGCATTATTTTTTTTTCAGCTCTAAAAAGACTGAGGATCTAAAGCTTAGCCCCAATAATAGGAGAGAAAAAAAAGAGAGAGACATATGTGGGAGAAACACAGAAAATATACTCTCATGTATATATAAATTCATACATAGGAACACACAAGTGGAATGGCAGTGAGGGTCTTTTGGGATATTGACTTCAGGGACTTTTTAAAAAAAATTTTTTTTCCCTTTACTGATTTGAGAGAGAGAGGAAGGGAGAAGAAGAGAGAGACAGAAACATCGATGAAAGAGAACATCAATTGGCTGCCTCCTGCATGCCCCCCACTGGGGATTTGGCCCATAACCTAGGCATGTGTCCTGACTAGGAATCGAACCGGCGACCTATTGGTGCATGGATTGACACTCAAGCACTGAGTCACACCAGCTGGACAAGACTTTTTTTTAAATCCTCACCCAAGGACATTTTTCCATTTTTTATTCAGATAGAGTGGGAGGGAAAGAGAGGAAGAGAGAGAGGGAGAAAAACATTGATGTGAAAGGGACACATCAAATGGCTGCCTCCCGCACAACCCAACCAGGGCTGGGGACAAACTGCAATCAAGGTACGTGCCCTTAGTGGGAACCGAACCCAGGTCTCTCTGGACCGCAGGCCAGTGCTCTAACCGCTGAGCCAAACTGGCTAGGGCAAGACTTTTTAAAAAATATATTTTTTTAATTCTCACCCGAGGATAGTTTTCTATTTATCTTCAGATAAAGTGAGAGGGAGGGAGGGAGAAAGAAACATCAAAGTGAGAAGGACACATTGACTGGCTGCCTCCCACACGACCTCGACCAGGGCCGGGGATGAACTGCAATCAAAGTAACTGCCCTTGACTGGAATCCAACCTGCAACTCACTGGTCCATGGGCCGATGCTCTAACTGCTGAGCCAAACCAGCCAGGGCGACTTCAGGGACTTTTAAATACAGGAAAGCCTGGCTTTTCCTTGTAATGTGATGTCAGTGTCTTTCTTGGTCAGCACTTGGAGGCAGTCATATATCATGCTGGAAAGGCTAAATGATACCCCTATTTCACCCCCATTTCACAGAGGCCCACAGAGGTTGAAAGGAATAGAAATAGGACCAAAAGTGGGGTCTGATGTCAAGGTCAGTTTGGTGTTCTGCATATAGCTGTTCATATATTCACACTCAGTACTTTGGGAAAATTAGAGTTCTTCTGGCCTCTTCCATATGTGCTAAAGTCAAGTCAGAATTACCACTAAAAAAAAGTAAAAGCAACCCTGGCCAGTTTTTCACTCAGTGGTTAGAGCATCAGCCTGCGGAGCAATGAGTCGCGGGTTTGATTCTGGTCAAGGGCATGTACCTCAGTTGCAGTTCGTCCCTGGCCCTGGTCGGGGTCATGCGGGAGGTAGCCAGTCGATGTATTTCTCTCACACTGATGTTTTTCTCTCTCTCCTTCTTAAACTCTATCTGAATATATATGGAAAAATATCCTCAGGTGAGGATTGAAAAAAAAAGGTGAAAGCACTCAGGGAGAGAACTTCACGGTCACAACAGTCTCGGTGATTCCTTTGGGGCCTGAGTGGGGAGTGCCCGAGGGCAGATCTAGCTGACATGGGATCAGGCCCGCCAACTCCTGGGATCATGTACCTACCACCAAGGATGCTCATTCATACCTCCTCCTCCTGACAATAGAGATATAGAGAGAAGGCTGATGATCCTGATTCATCATGGGCTGGGACACAAGATCCCAGAAGTTTCTGATCATCCCTGTTTATATTAAATGGCCCAAAGTCTAACATTTTCCCATACCAGGTACAGCGGGCTTATGGCCAAAGAATACAGCTTGGAAATGGTTTCTGTAAGGACCCTAAAATTCAAGAAGACTGCAAGTCTCTAGAACTCTGCCTATGGACATACCTGGCCTCACCAACATGCATTCATGCCACAGGGATGGCAAAAAAGCAAGTGGCCACAATAGCTTGATTCTCTTTAAACCAGCCTTCTGTTAAAGTGTTGGCTTAGGTGTACTTCTGAACTCAACCTGGGAGCCATTCATTATCTACCCTCCTAAGAATCTAGATCCAAAGAACAGTTCCAATGTCACACATCCTCAGAGAGAGAGAGAAAGAGAGCTATCTGGAAAAGAAAGCTAGAAAGCTAGCCCCTATAAATTTTGGCCAAAGCCCTAGCCGGTTTGGCTCAGCGGTTAGAGCGCTGGCCTGTGGTCTGGAGAGACCTGGGTTCGGTTCCCGCTAAGGGCACCTACCTCGGTTGCAGTTTGTCCCCGGCCCCAGTTGGGTCGTGTGAGTGGCGACCACTTGATGTGTCCCTTTCACGTCGATGTTTCTCCCTCTCTCCCGCCCACTCTATCTGAACAAAATATAAAAAAAAAATTTTTTTTTTGGCCTAAACTTATATGTCTTGAATCAACAACTGGACAGACTTACAATCTTGCTCATTTCAATGAACATTTATCCTTCCCCACGCATTAAGCTAAAAGTGACAGACATCCTCTATCCTCAGAACAAAGAAGAAACAAAGAACAGAGACTTGGCCCTGGCCGGTTTGGCTCAGCGATTGGAGTGTCTGCCTGCGGTCCGGAGAGACCTGGGTTCGGTTCCCGCTAAGGGCATGTACCTCGGTTGCAGTTTGTCCCCGGCCCTGGTTGGTCGTGCGGGTGGCAGCCACTCGATGTGTCCCTTTCACATCGATGTTTCCCTCTCTCTCTTTTCCTCTCTCTCCCTCCCACCCTATCTGTACAAAAAATGGAAAAATGTCCTCGGGTGAGGATGAAAAAAAAAAGAACAGAGACTTGAACCCTCCACCATGGTAGTGGCCAGGAGGTGTGGTGGTCAGCCTAGACTCAGGGAACTCCGACCGCATTCGAGAGACACTTGGTTCCTATCAACCTAAAATAATTATTCTGCCCTGGCCAGTTTGGCTCAGTGGTTAAAGGGTTGGCCCGCAGACCAATGAGTAGCGGGTTTGATTCTGGTCAAGGGCATGTACCTCAGTTGCGGATTGTCCCTGGCCCTGGTTGGGTTGTGCAAGAGGCAACCAGTCAATGTGGCTCTATCACATCGATGTTTCTCCCCCCTCCACTCTATCTGATGATAAATAGAAAAATATCCTCAGGTGAGGAATAAAAAATAAATAATTATTCTGTCAATTAATTATATGTTACCTGAATTGTTACTTAAGCCTTTTCTCATTTATCTTGTAATGTGTGTTATTTCTAGGCTCTTCAATTGGACAGTGAAATCTGAAGGTAAGGAGAGCTCTCTGATCCAACACTGCTTTAAATGCCCAGAATGACATCAGGACAGTGCCTGGCACACAGGAGTCATTAAAAAAACCCGCTGCCCACCCTGGCCGGTTTGGCTCAGCAGTTGAAGTGTTGGCCCAAGGACCAAAGAGTCCCGAGTTTGATTCTGGTCAAGGGCACATACCTCAGTTGCAGTTAGGTCCGGCCCTGGTCAGGGTCATGTAAGAAGCAACTAGTTGATGTGTCCTTTCTCACATTGATATTTCTCTCTCTCCCTTTATCTCTCCCACTCTGAAAATAAATGGAAAAATATCCTTGGGTGAGGATTAAAAAAAAAAAGAAAAAACTGCTACTGATTTTTTTCCCTATTAAGTTAGATTCTGGTTTATATAAAATAATAGAGAAGAATTTTTCTACAGTTGACAGGAAAGAGAAGCCTAACAGGAACTGCAGGAAAACAGCTTAGCAAGCTACGCCCAACCAGGGGCAGGAGGTTGCTGAGTGAATTGCTTCCCAAGGGAACAGGGATGTGAGCAGGCTGTCTCATGAATCCTGTCAGGAAAGCCCAGTGCTGTCAGAGAGCCTTCCTGCCCTCTGGCATACAAGATGGCAAAGTTTGGTAGGAAAGGTGTGTGCTCAAACTAGTCAAGACCTGACAAAACATGGGAAATGGCAGCCTTGCTACACACCCTCCTTTCCTTTATGTAGTGATACAATGTACAGAAATGGAAGACCTTGTCAGTTATAAGCAATTTCCTAATACCCAGCTTTGAACTTTGAATTCACAAAGGTAAAATTTTTACAGTGCTTGAAATGCAATAATCCCTAGTCCCTGTGATAGGCCAACTCTTAAGGCATTTGCTTAATTTTTTCTCAGAGATTTACTTGTGGGAGGTGGGGAAGGCTATCTTCCCCAGTCATTGGAGCATTTCCTTCCACAGCTATGACTTCCCAATGTGCCTTTCCCCAGCACTGCCCCAAGGGTGAGTGTTGTCCCAGAGTACTAGCCCCTGCAGACTCAAGCCCAAGAAAGACCACCCAGAAGGAGGCACAGCCTGCCCTCGCCTGACTGTCCATACCTAGAGCCTTCACAGATATTTGCCGGGTGAGTGGAGGGGGGATATTGATGCACACCAGATCCACGTCTTGATGCAGCAGGACATCATCCGTCCGGCTGGTGTAGAAGGTGATGTTCATTTCCTCAGCAAGCTGTTTTGCCTCCTCCTCAGTCTTCCCCCACAGGGCCTCCACGGTGAACCCTTCTGCCCTCAGCAGTGGGACCAGAACCCGGGCAGAGCTGCCAGTCCCAAACACGCCCACTCCTGGGAGCATCTTCATGCCGGCTTCTCTGTTCACCAACTCATCTCCTCACAAGAGCCTCCAATATGAATACGACCATCCCACAGTCCTGGTCAAACATGTCTCCTGGAATAGCAAGCAGTACACTGGCTATTAGTGGAGGGCACATTCAGTTGAGGCTTTCTGGCTTATTTGGGAGCAACAAGTTCTCTGCTCAAAAGCACAAATGAAACACTGCTCCGAAATGAAAAGCTACAGAAGCTTCTCCCAAGGAGACTAAAGGATATTAGCAATATCCATTTCCTGGAAGAGGGGAACATTTAAAAAGAGTAAAGCTAGGTTCAAATCCCTGTTCTGTTACTTAATTTTATGTATGACTCTGATCAACACATTCTACCTTCAGGGCCCTAATGCTAAAAGTTCATGAATCTATATTATATTACAGAAAAAAAAGAAGAGTGGGAAACAAAAACCAGCAAAAGATGAAAGAGAGCTACCTAAGTGTTATACAGATTGTATTTTATTTATTTATTTTCCTTTATTGATGTTAGAGAGAGAGAAGAAGGGAGAGGGAGAGAGAGATGGAAACATCGATGACAGAACATCAACTGGCCACCTCCTGCATGTCCCCACCCGAGGACTGGGCCCACAACCTGGGTATATGCCCTGACTGGGAATCAAACCAGCGACCTCATGGTGCATGGGTCAATGCTCAACCACTGAGCTACACTGGCTGGGCCAGATTATTTATTTTTATGTGTGTGTGTGTGTGTGTGTGTGTGTGTGTGTGTGTGTATAAATATAAAATCCTCACCTAAGGATATTTTTCTATTTATCTTCAGATAGAGTGAGAGGGAGACAGGGGAGAGAGAGAGAAACACTGATGTGAGAAGGACACATCAACCGGTTGCCTCTGACCAGGGCCTGGGACGAACCACAACCGAGGTATGTGCCCTTGACTGGAATCGAACCCGTGACTCATTGGTCTGCAGGCCAACGCTCTAACCGCTGAGCCAAACCGGCCAGGGCTAGATTATATTTTAACAGTTTATAGTAGTAGCCCTAGCTGGGTAGCTCAATTGGCTAGAACGTCATTCCAATATGCCAAGGTTATAGGTTTGATTCCCCAGTTCGGCACATGTAAGAATCGATCAATGAATGAATGAATAAGTGGAACAAGTTGATTTTTCACTCTCTCTCCCCCACCTTCTTCTCTCTCTAAAATCAATTAAAAATAATAATAATTAAAAGACATTTAAAATTTTATGGTACCAAGCATAGGAAAATATTCATTAGAAACAAAAAATCCAAAAAAATTTTTTTCAACTACCAAATAGGCAACAGCAAAATAAACACTAATGTTTAAAATGATACTTTTTGAGCCCTGGCCAGCTAGCTCAGTTGGTTAGAGCATCAAACGCCAAGGTTGTGGGTTCAATCCCCAGGGAGGGCACATTTAAGAATCAACTGATGAATGCATGAACAATAAATAAAATGATATTTTTTGTATAAAGATATTCACGCCAGCACTGACTATGGTAGTGCAAACCTGGGAAACAATCTAGATGTTCAATAACAGTGATGGGTTAGACAAATAACACTACAATGCCACTGAAAACCATGAGGTAGAAGGCTACCAATGACCTGAAAGACATCACCATATATTCATTAAAAAGTGGGAAAACGAAACAAAACAATTGAGGTGTAACATCAATTTTGTTTTTTAAAAAAAGCGTAAAAGATATATATATATATATATATATATATGACATATATAGACATGAGAATATACAAAGACATCTATAACACATCCATAAACATATTGCCTACACAACAGCAGAAGGACCAGAATACACCTGAATTTCATGATTGCTCAGGTCGATGGGTTTTTGGACAATTTTTGTTTTTTGAACATTGCTAAATTTTCTACCATGGATATGTTTACTTATTTTTCCTTCTGATTACACGGGTTATAAAATGAAATAAAGAACAATGCCAAACAGAAGTCTGCTTGGAAACAAAGGTGAGATTTAGGTGTGCTCAGGGTATTAGGTTTCCCTATATGGCGCTCTTCCCCCAGCTAAACCAGTGATACCCACTCTGGCTGTGTATTAGGGTCACTGGTCCCAAACTCACTTAATCAAACTGTGGGATGAGAATGTGTCACCATTATTTTTATTTATTTTTTGTTGATTTTAGAGAGAGAGAAAAGGAAAGGAAAAGAGAGATGGAAACATTGATGAGAACATCAATTGGCTGTCTCCTGCATGCCCCCCACTAGGGATTGGGTCCACAACCTAGGCATGTGCCCTAACCAGGAATCGAACCGGCGACCTTTTGGTGCATGGATTGACGCTCAACCACTGAGCCACACTGGCCTGGTTCTATATTGATTTTTAAAGAGAGAGGAACAGAGAAGGAGAGAGAAACATTGATGAGAGAGAATATCGAATGGCTGCCTCCTGCATGCCCCACATTGGGGATTGGGCTCATAACCTGGGTATGTGCCCTGACTGAGAATTGAACCAGCAACCTCTTGGTGCATGGCTCGACACCTAACCAGTGAGCCACACCGGCCAGGCCACTAGGTTTTTTTTTTATCCTTACCTGAGGACATTTTTCCATTTTTTGTTCAGGTAGAGTGGGAAGGAGAGAGAGAGAGAGAAACACTGACGTGAAAGGCTGCCACCCACATGACCCAACCAGGGCTGGGGACAAACCGCAACCGAGGTATGTGCCCTTAGCGGGAACCAAACCCTGGTCTCTCTGGACTACAGGCCGACGCTCTAACCGCTGAGACAAACTGGCCAAGGAGGGCCATTAGGTTTTATCTTAATCATCTTTCTGTCTGATGGTGAATAATGTCTGTGGCCTCAGTCACTCCTTTTTCCTCTTCGCTGATAATTTTCCTGCCCTTACAGGCTTCCTTTCTAATAAGAAGACAGGTTAGTCATATAGACTCTTTAATAATTTTCGTGTCCTGGACTCCCTTTAGCAATTTTGGTCCCTTTCTGCACTTATAGGTTATTTTTGGTTACTTACAAGTCATGAATATCCCGAGAGCCTGAAGGTCAAATCTGTTGTACTAAATAAGTAAGATTTTGCTTAAATTTTGTGGGTCATTAATTACCAGCAAAAAAGGCAGAGGAATGAGACACAGCTACCATAGCAATATGATATCCATGTCCCCTCTAAATTCATGCCCAGGGCACACTTCCTCTTCTTTAGCACCTCATTCCTTCATGCTTCAGCTATGTTTTGGTGTACATTTGTATCTGTGGCTTAAAACAACAAAATGGATTAGAATAAATATGGATTAGAATAAATTTTAATAACCTCTGTTTTACTGATACCAACTCAAAAGGCAACTTTATCAACATCCATAAAGGGACACTAGCTAGACTGAGGAAGCCAGATGGCATAAAGCTAGGCAGATTTGATGACTGGGTATTTCCAGCACAAGCAGGCAGAACTGGTTTCCTCTTATTTCAGTGACTACCTTTCTCACCTCTAACATTTCCTTACTGCTTGCCCCTAATATCCCTGTATATATACCTTTCATGTGCCTCCAAAGATCTCTATAAATCCAGGCCTACCTCACATGCTGGTCAAAAATGAAGGGTGGCCCTGGCTGGTGTGGCTCAGTGGATTGAGCATCGTCCCATGAACTGAGAGGTCCCAGTTCAATTCCTGGTCAGGGCACATGCCTGGGTTGCAGGTGTGATCCCCAGTGAGGGGAGGAGGGTGCATGTGCAGGAAGCAGCCAATCGATGTTTCTATGTCTCCCTCTCTTTGCCCCCTCTCTAAAAAAATTAATAAAAACATATTTTTTAAAATACAAAAAAAGCATTACGTTGAGTGAAAGATGCCAGGCACATACATCAAAAAACCCCATACTGCCCTGGCCGGTTTGGCTCAGCAGTTAGAGAGTCGGCCTGCTGTCCAGAGAGACCTGGGTTTGGTTCCCACTAAGAGCATGTACCTCGGTTGCAGTTTGTCCCCGGCCGTGGTTGGTCGTGCAGGTGGCAGCCACTCAATATGTCCCTTTCATGTCGATGTTTCCTTCTCTCTCTCTCTCTCTCTTCCTCTGTCTCCCTCCCACTCTATCTGATCAAAAAAATGGAAAAATGTCCTCGGGTGAGGATAAAAAAAAAACAAAAACAAAAAACAACTCAGAGTTAGTAGAAGGAAGGGTATAATAAATAAATAATAAAGATCAGTGCAGACTCCATGTATCTCACTCACATCAATGTTTCTATCTCTCTCCCCCTTCCTTTCTAAAAAAATCAATAAAAACATATTTTTTAAAAAATCACAGCAGCCCTGGCAGGTCTGGCTCAGTGGTTGGAGCATCGGCCTGCGGTCCCGAGAGACCTGGGTTCATTTCCCACTAAGGGCATGTACCTCAGTTGCAGTTTGTTCCCGGCCCTGGCTGGGTCGCGCGGGTGGCCGCCACTTGATGTGTTCTTTTCACGTCAATGTTTCTCTCTCTTCCTCTCCCTCCCTCCCACTCTATCGGAACAAAAAAATGGAAAAATGTCCTCGGATGAGGATAAAATAAATAAATGAATAAATAAAAAATCAGAGAAGAAACAAATGACATAGAGACCAAAAAAACAAAACAAAAACAAAAACAAAAGATCAATGAAACCAAGAGCTGGTTCTTTGAAAAAATAAGCAAGATTGATCAACCTTTAGCCAAACTCAGCAAGAAATAAAGAGAGGTGACTCAAATTAATAAAATCAGAAACAAAAGAGGTGAAGTAACAATGGACACCACAAAAATACAAAGAATTGTAAGAAAATACTATGAACAATTATATGCCAGCAAATTGGGCAACCTAGGCAAAATGGATAAATTCCTAGACTCATACAGTTTTCCAAACCTCAACAGG
The DNA here is from genome assembly GCF_014108415.1 of Molossus molossus. Lineage (NCBI taxonomy): Eukaryota > Metazoa > Chordata > Mammalia > Chiroptera > Molossidae > Molossus > Molossus molossus. The sequence goes on along the minus strand of NW_023425357.1, from coordinate 37,263,721 downwards.
GAAGAGTAAGAAAACCTGAACATACCAATAACAACTAAGGAAATAGAAGCAGTAATCAATAAACTCCCAGTAAACAAAAGCCCTGGTCGGGATGGTTTCACAGGGGATTTTTACCAAACATTCAAAGAAGAACTAATAGCTATTCTCCTCTACTATTCAAAAAACTCAAGAGGGCCCAGCTGGTGTGGCTCAGTGGTTGAGCATTGACCCATGCACCAAGAGGTCACTGGTTCAATCCCTGGTCAGGGCACATGCCCAAATCCCCAGTGGGGGGCATGCAGGAGGTGGCCGGCCAATGGATGTTCTCTCTCATTGATGTTTCTTTCGCTCTCTCCTCCCTTCCTATCTCTCTAAAAATTAATACAGAAAAAAAATTTTTTTTTAAATTCAAGAGGAAGGAAGACTCCCAAATTATTTTTATAAAGCCGGCATAATCCCAATCCCAAAACCAGATAAAGACACTACAAAGAAAGAAAACTACAGGCTACTATCCCTGATGAACATAGATGCCAAAATCCTCAACAAAATCTTAGCAAATCAGATCCAGCAATATATTGAAAAATTATAGTCCTGCCTGTGTGGCTCAGTGGTTGAGCATCGACCTGAGCACCAAGAGGTCGCTGGTTGGATTCCCAGTCAGGACACATGCCCAGGTTGTGGGCTAGGTTCCCAGTGGGGGGGCATGCAGGAGGTGGCTAATCCATGTTCTCTCTCATCAATGTTTCTATCTCTCTCTCCCTCTCCTTCCTCTCTCTCTAAAATCAATAAAGAAAAAAATTATATACCATGACCAACTGGGATTTATCCCAGGGATTCAAAGCTGGTACAATCTTTGCAAATCAATAAATGTGATACACCACATAAACAAAAGGAAAGATAAAAGTCATATGATCATATCAATAGATGCTGAAAAAGCATTTGACAAAATCCAGCACCCATTTAAAAATTTTTTTTCTTGCCCTAGCCGGTTTGGCTCAGCGGTTATAGCGTCGACCTGCGGTCCGGAGAGACCCGAGTTCGGTTCCCGCTAAGGGCATGTACCTTGGTTGCAGTTTGTCCCCGGTTCTGATTGGGTCATGCGGGTGGTGACCACTCGACGTGTCCCTTTCACGTCGATGTTTCTCTCTCTCTCTCCCTCCTGCTCTATCTGAACAAAGAATGGAAAAATGTCCTCCAGTGAGGATTAGAAAAAAATTTTTTTTCCCTTTACTGATTTTAGAGGAAGAGGAAAGGAGAAGGAGAGAGAGAGAGAGAGAACATTGATGAGAGAGAACATCAAGTGGCCACCTCCTGCATTCCCCCCATTGGGGATTTGGCACACAACTTGGGCATATGCCCTGACCAAGAATTGAACCGATGACCTCTTGGTGCATGGGTCAATGCTCAACCACTGAGCCACACCGGCTGGGCCCAGCACCCATTTTTTTTTTTTTTTTTAATCCTCACCCTAGGATATTTTTCCATTTTTTGTACAGATAGAGTGGGAGGGAGAGAGAGGAAGGGAGAGAGAGAGAGAAACATCGACGTGAAGGGACACATCGAGTGGCTGCCACCCACACGACCAACCAGGGCCGGGGACGAACTGCAACCGAAGTACGTGCCCTTAGCGGGAACCGAACCCAGGTCTCTCAAGACTGCAGGCCGACGCTCTAACCGCTGAGCCAAACTGGCCAGGGCCCAGCACCCATTTTTGATAAAAACTTTCAGCAAAGTGGGAGTAGAATGATCATACATAATAAAGGCCATATATGACAAACCTACAGTCAACATCCTATTAAAAGGGCAAAAACTAAAAGCATTTCCCGTAAGAACAGGAACAAGGCAGGGATGATGTCTGCTTTCACCACTCTTTCTTTTCTTAAATATGTTTGTATTGATTTTTATATCTTTTTTTTTTTCCTTTAATTCTCACCCAAGGACATTTTTCCATTTTTTGTTCAGATAGAGTAGGAGGGCGGGAGAGAGAGAGAGAGAGAGAGAGAGAGAAACATCGACGTGAAAGGGACACATAGAGTGGTTGCTACCCGCATGATCCAACCAGGGCTGGGGACAAACTGCAACAGAGTTCTGAATCCGGGTCTCTCTGGACTGCAGGCCGATGCTCTAACCGCTAAGCCAAACCCGCCAGGGCTGTTTTTATTGATTTTTAGAGAGAGAGTAAGGGAGAGGGAGATAGAAACATTGATTGGCTGTGTCCTACACACTCCCTACTGGGGACTGAGTCTGCAACCTGGGCATGTGCCCTGACTGGGAATTGAACCGGCAACCTCTTGGTCAACACTCAACCAGTGAGTCACACCAGCCAGGCCACTTTCGCCACTCTTATTCAACATAGTACTGGAAGTCGTAGCCACAGCAATCAGAAAATAACAAATAAAATGCATCCAAATTGGAAAGGAGGAAGTGAAACTGTCATTATTCACAGATGACATGATATTATACATGGAAAACTCTAAAGACTGCACCCAAAAACTAATAGATTTAATAAATGAATTCGGCAAAGTAGCAGGACACAAAATCAACATCCAGAAATCACTGGCATTTTATACACCTATAATGAACACACAGAAAGAGAAACTAAAAAATCCCATTTACCAGTGCAACAAAAAAATTAAGATACCTAGGAATAAACTTAATCAATGAGGTAAAAAACATATTCTCAGAAAATTACAGGACATTGAAAAAAGAAATAGAGGAAAACCTAAAAAAGTGGAAGTATATACCATGTTCATGGATTGGAAGAATTAACATCATTAAAATGCCCATGCCCTGGCCGGTTAGGCTCAGCGGTTAGAGTGTTGGCCTGCAGTCCAGCAAGACCCGGGTTCAGTTCCCGCTAAGGGCATGTACCTTGGTTGCAGTTTGTCCCCGGTCCTGGTTGGGCCGTGCAGGTGGCAACCACTCCATGTGTCCCTTTCACATCGATGTTTCTCTCTCTCTCTTCCTCCCACTTTATCTGAACAAAAAATGGAAAAATGTCCTCCAGTGAGGATAAAAAATAAAATAAAATGTCCATACCACCCAAAGCAATCTTTAGATTCAGTTCAATCCCTATTAAAATACCAATGGCATAATTCACAGATCTAGAACAAATACTCCAAAAGTTCATATGGAACCAAAAAGGGCTGTGAATAGCAACAATCTTTCAAGCAACAATCTTGAAAGAGAAAAACAAAGTTGGAGAAATCACAATTCCAGATATCAGGTTATACTACAAAGCCACTGTAATCCAAACAGCCTGGTACTGGCACAAGAACAGGCATATAGATCAATGGAACAGAACAGAGAACTCGGAAATTGCCCCAAGACATTATGCTCAATTAATATTTAACAAAGGAGGCAAGAGCATACAATGGAGTAAAAACAGTCTCTTCAATAAATGGTGTTGGGAAAATAAGATAGGTACATGCAAAAAAAATGAAACTAGACCACCAACTTACACCATACACCAAGAATAAACTCAAAATGGATAAAAGACTTAAATGTAACCCGTGAAACCATAAACACCCTAGAATAAAAGGCAGGCAGCAAAATCTCAGACATCACACATAGTGGAATTTTCACTGATACATTGCCTAGGGCAAGAGAAACAAAGAAAAAAATAATAAATGGGACTACATCAAACTAAAAAGCTTCTGCACAGAAAAAGAAACCAGCATCAAAATGAAAAGGGATCCCACTGTGTGGGAGAACACATTTTCCAATAATACATCAAATAAGGAATTAATATCTAAAATATATAGAGTACTCGTATAACTCAACAAAAGGAAGACAAACATTCCCATTAAAAAATGGACAGAGGACCTGAATCGAAACTTCTCCAAACAGGACATATAAATGGCCAAGAGACATATGAAAAAATGTTCAACATCATTAATCATTAGAGAGATGCAAATTAAAATGACTATGAGGTATCACACCTGCCGGAATGGCTGCCATCAACAAATCATCAAACAAGTGCTGGTGAGGATGTGGAGAAAAGGGTACTCTAGTAGACCGCTGATGGGAATGCATACTGGTGCAGCCATTATGGAAAAGAATATGGTGTTTCCTCAAAAAATTAAAAATGGAACTGCCATTTGACCCAGTGATTCTACTTCTAGGAATATATCCTAAGAAGCCTGAAACACCAATCAGAAAGAATATATGCACCCCTATGTTCATGGCAGCACTATTTGCAATAGCTAAGATCTGGAAACAACCCAAGTGTCCATCAGTAGATAAGTGGGTAAAAAAACTGTGGTACATTTACACAGTGGAATACTAAGCAGCCATAAGAAAGAAAGATCTCTTACCCTTTGAGATGATGTGGAGGGACCTAGAGAGTATTATGCTAGTGAAATACGCCAGTCAGAGAAAGACAAGTCTCATAAGATCTCATTTATTTGTGGAATATAATAAACAAAATAAGCTAATGAACAAAGCTGATCCAGAGACATGGAATTAGGGAACAGACTGATAAACCTCAGAGGGAAGGGAGGTGGGGGGGAGGGGAAAGACAAACCAAAGAACTTATATGTGGGAGTGAAGAAGAGGGTAACAATGTGGGAAAAAATAAAAGACATCTGTAATAAAAAAACTAAACTTTTTTTTTAATCCTCATCCAAGAACATTTTTGCATTTCAGATAGAGCAGGAGGGACAGAGGGAGGGAGGGAGAGAGAGAAACATCGACTCGAGAAGGACACATCAACTGGTTGCCACCCACACAACTCCAACTGAGCCGGGGACAAACTGCAACTGAGGTATGCGCCCTTAGCGGGAACCGAACCTGGGTCTCTCTGGTCCGCAGGCCAACACTCTAACCGCTGAGCCAAACCGGCCACGGCAACTAAATTAATAAAAAGAAAAGAAGAACAGGGTGCTAGGAGAGCATTCAGCAGGATATAAATTAACTTAAAGAAGTGTTAAGTGGGGTGGAAGCAGGGAGGAGGGAGTCAGTGGGGAAAAAAAGGAGGACGTCTGTAATACTTTCAACAATAAAAAATAAATTAATTTAAAAAAGAAAAGAAGTGGTGGCCGGTTTGGCTCAGCAGTTAGAGCATTGACCCATGGACCAGAGTCGCGGGTTCGATTCCGGTCAAGGGCACGTATCTCAGTTGCATTGGTCCCTCGCCCTGGCTGGGGTCATGCGGGATGCACAATGTGTCAACGTGTCTCTCTCACATTGATATTTTTCTCTCTCTTCCTCTCTTCCTCCCACTCTATCCACTCTATCTGAACAAAAATGGAAAAATATCCTTGGGTAAGGATTTTAAAAAAAGAAAAGCCGCCCTGGCCAGTTTGGCTCAGCGGTTAGAGCGTCGGCCTGCGGTCCGGAGAGACCCGGGTTCGGTTCCCGCTAAGGGCACGTACTTCGGTTGCAGTTTGTCCCTGGCCCTGGTTGGTCGTGCGGGTGGTAGCCACTCGATGTGTCCCTTCACATCAATGTTTCTCTCTCTCTCTCCCTTCCTCTCTCTCCCTCCCACTCTATCTGTACAAAAAATGGAAAAATATCCTCGGGTGAGGATAAAAAAGAAAAGAAAAGAAAAGCCCAGCTGGTGTGGCTCAGTGGATTAAGCATCTTCCCATGGACAGAGAGGTCCAGGTTCAATTCCCAGTCAGGGCACATGCCAGGGTTGTAGGCTCAATCCCCAGTAGGGTGAGTGCAGGAGGCAGCCAATTGATATTTCTCTCTCCCCCTTCCTTTCTCTCTAAAAAAAATCAATAAAAAGATATTAAAAAGTAAAAATAAAAAAGAAAAGAAGAGTTAAAGATGTATCTGTAACACATTTTGAGTTCCATGTGAAAAAGTCACTACCCACACCCAAAGACTAAATTAAAAACACTGACATATTGGTAGTTCAGTAAAGAAACAAGCATGGCGCCCTGGCTGGTTTGGCTCAGTGGTTGGAGCATCGGCCCGTGGACCAGAGAGGCCTGGGTCTGGTTCCTGCTAAGGGCATGTACCTCAGTTGCAGTTTGTCCCCGGTCCCAGTTGGGGTCATGTAGGTGGCAACCATTTGATGTGTCTCTCTCACATCAATGTTTCTCTCTCTCTCTCTCTCTCTCTCTCTCTATCTCTCTCTCTCTCACTCTATATGAAGATAAATGCAAAAATGTACTCAGGTGAGGATAAAAAACAAACAAACAAATAAGCATGGCAGTCTAATGGCATTAAAGAGCCAATATGTGATAGGCAGACAGTGCCTCCTCCCAGAGCTGTGTTCAAATACCCAGAAGCATTTCTTCATATGAAATGGGTGCAAAGATGCCAGTCTAGTGTGCCTCAGTGGATTGAGGGTTGTCTCATGGACTGAGAGATCCTGGTTCAATTCCCTGTCAGGGTACACATCTGGGTTGTGGGCTCCATCCCCAGTAGGGGACATGCAGGAGGCAGCTGATTGATGTTTTCCCCTCACATAGACATTTCTATCTCTCTCCCTTCCTCTCTCTAAAAAATCAATTAAAAATATCATATAAAAATAAATAGCCCTGGCCAGTTTGGCTTAGCAGTTAGAGTATCAGCCAGCAGACCGAAGAGTTGCAGGTTCTATTTTGGTCAAGGGCACATATCTCATCTCAGTTGCAGTTCATCCCCAGCCAGGCATCATGGCTGACAACCGTACCATAGAGTACTGGTTTAAATACTTCAGCACTTGCTCAGCTGGAGTGGCTCAGTTGGGTAGGCACTGTCCCATGCACTAAGAGGTCACCAGTTCAATTCCCAGTCAGGGCACATGCCCAGTTTGGGGCTTAGTCCCCAGTAGTGGGCGTGCGAGAGGCAGCCAATTGATGTTTCTCTCTCATGGATGTTTCTATCTCTCTAAAATATCAATATATATAAAAGAAAGAATAAATATATCTCTTGGAATAAAAGTCAAGGATCCTCCACTGACCTACACTGCCCTACATAATCTAGCTGTACTTCCCTCCTCTTTCTGACCTTCAATCTAAATCCTCTTTCTCTTCCCCTCACTCACTCTGCTCCAGCCATAGTAGTTCACTGTTAATGTATCACAAATGTACCAGGTACATTCCTGCCTCAGGGCCTTTGCATTTGCAGTTCCCTCTACTGTACAGATATCCATCCACTTGGCTTACTTGCTTTCCAGCTTCCTTCAGGTCTCAAGTGCTATCTTAACAGAAACAGGTTTATTTTCCCATTGACTCCCCCTACCACCTCTGCTAGAAAGCATGCTCCTAGAGGTCAGGAAATTTTTTGTCTATTTTTTTGTTCACTGCTGTACTCCAAGTGCCTAGAACAAGGCCTAATATAGTGGGTGCTTGATTAATATTTGCTAAAAAAATAAAAATAAAAATTTCAGACCTTGTTCCTGTATAGTTAGTTGATCAATAAACCAAGGCACACATACTGAACTCATCAAAATTGTATGTAATTTAGTAGTGTCTTGGAATATGTTCACACATTTAATAGAAATTACTTATGCCACTAATCTAATTAGTTTGGGGCACAAACTGGTTTAATGGTTCAGGAAAGAAAACAAGCATCATATGATAATAGAACAGCTCTGCCTGACACTTGGGATTAGGAAAATGAGCTGCTGCTCTCAGTCTTAAACTACAACTCGACTTGCCAAGAGGGCGCCTTCACTCAGAACTGTCTCTCCAACTGCTCCCCCTCCCCCACAAGACATAATTCATGCTTATCAGTTAGCTCAGTCCCTATATAATCAAGTTTCCTCTCTCTTAACAGAGAAGCGTACTGTAAGTCAAGCCTTGCAGGACAGATCACAATAAACCAATACTCAGGGACTATGTTAAGTCAGATGCCAACAGACCATCATGAAGGGAAGACAAGTGATTATGATTCAAACCAATCATAACCATTTCCTTCATAAGGAAGTGAAGCCATTCTGACCCCATAGCCAGCCATCACCAAATCCCAACAACTGCACATCATTAGCCTCTTTAATGCATCCACCGCTCTGGTTCCCCAAACAGACACCCAAGGTTCTCCTGGTCCTAACCATTTCCTTCCCCTGCCTTTAAGTATTCCTAGGATAAATGTCAAATTACCCGATGAGACTCACAAAGTATCTCCCCAGTGTGGGCTGGACCCTTCCTCACCTCTCCACCTTAGCACTTTTGCCTTACATTGCATTTGACATGCTAGCAGCTACCAAATCTAACTCCTTCAGTCCTGCTCTGAGATTTTGGTCCAAGCTGTTTGCTCTGCCTTGAAAAAATATTTCTTCTTACTTCCTCAGACTAATTCCTTCTCAGGAAATCTGTTAGGGCTCCACTTAAACACCACTTCTTCAGAAAGACAGTGTCTAGGCTGGGTTAAGTGATTCTGCTCACAGTTCCCAAGCAGCCTGTACTTTGACTTTCACAGTGCCCATCATACTTCACTGGGATCACCTATTTAGTTTCTGTCGTGATGGTAGAACCTTGCCTATCCCAGCAACCTGTTGGAAATAATCGGGAATGCCTTTCGTGTAACCTTTAACAATAATTATGTAACAGGAATTAATCAGGAAGGTGTGTCTAATTGTCCCCCAGCCCTCCTTTTGGCCCTCAACATCTGGAATTGAACCTGTGTGGGAAATAGGCCATCAATGCCTGGATAGCTGAGCTGGACACACAAAGGAAAGCCAATCACACCTCATCAACAGAGACTGAGCAGGAGCTGGGGGAAAGTATGCAGCTTGCGTTTTGAAGAACATGTTCACAGCAGAAAGACTACCTATAGTACAGTTACAGCTCCCCACTAACCAAATTGTTCTTAGAGTCTGAAACAATAACATGAATGCTTTCAGCAGGGCTGTTTTCAGATAGATGTGAAAAGTGTTTCTTTACCTGTATTTATGTTCCCATTGAAAAATAAAAGCCAAACTAAAGAAACAGGTATTGAGTTTTACAAATTAGTTATGATAAATGCTTTGGTCCCTAGGTTTCTATAGAGAAGGTTTAGTTTTCCTATGACTTAAGTGCCTATACTAACTCAATGACATGGTTACAGACTGCTGCCTTTTCATTGACAGCAAAAACACAAACAGGACAGAAAGCCAAATATCACATAATCTCACTTATTTGTGAAATATAATGAACAAAACAAACTGATGAACAAAATAGACCCAGACAAGAAGTAGGGTACAGACTGACAAACCTCAGAAGAGGGGGTAGGGAGGGAGGGAAGAGATAAACCACAGAACTCATATGAATGTATGTGTAACCAATGGACATAGACAACAATGCTGGGGATGGGGTGGGGGGAATTGTGAGGGGGTCAATGGGGGAAAATAGGAGAAACATCTGTAACAAAAATAGATTAGTAAAAAAAATTAAGAAAACAACACCACACAAACTGGACAAAGGAAATGATATTCCTCCAGCTTCACAAGATGACACAGGGACAAAACTGTTAGGCAGCCACAAAATGAGAGAGCATACCTAGCTCTGGCCAAAGATGCCAGTTTCACATCCCCCCTCCCCCAAGCCCCCCAACCCCTTCCACACAGTTTCCTAGGAAGGACACTAATAGAAGGCCTAATGACCTGTCCAATGAGGCGTAACTTCCCAATGCACAAAAGATCAGCTAAACCAAGTCATAAAGAAGAAGTTAATTTAACACCCACAGAAGTATCTGGATCATTATTAGGTCTAAGAGTCAGCTTCAGCTGATGATTACGGTAGGAAAAAAAATACTCATCTACCAGCTATATAAATTCTTTTTTTTTTTTTTTTTAGAAAGAGAGAAACATCAATTTGGTGTCCCACTTATCCATGCATTCATTAGTTAATTCTTTTTTTTTTTTTTTATCCTCACCCGAGGATATTTTTCCATTTTTTGTACAGATAGAGTGGGAGGGAGAGAGATGAAGGGAGAGAGAGACAGAAACATCGACGTGAAGGGACACATCGAGTGGCTGCCACCTGCACAACCCAACCAGGGCCAGGGACAAACTGCAACCGAGGTAAATGCCCTTAGTGGGAACCAAACCCGGGTCTCTCTGGACCGCAGGCCGACACTCTAACCGCTGAGCCAAACCGGCCAGGGCTAAACACTTTTCATTATGCAAACTTTAATTTATTGACATTTTCCACCTTCTATATGGACACAAGTATTCTGTTCCTGTGAAACCTGCTATTTCTATGGCAGCAAGAGACACTCAAGAGAGTCACCTATCTGCCTGCCTTCTGGATTTCAAGTGTAGGACATTTTTAGGGCATCTCAGAGCATAGCAACCCTGACCAGCATTCTCTAACTCTGTGTTACATGGCCTCTGGTCACCAGAAGGTTAAGTAGTTCTCCAGTGACTGGAAATGCCCAGTGCCTTCACAAATATCTCCTACTTGTATGCAGAAAACTGCCTACCAACTAGGCCATGACCATGCTCAACTATAATTTAACAATCTTCTGACTGTTAAATGTGAGATGTAAAATAATCTAAGTTCAGGACAGTCTGCCACAACAGCCCTCCTCCCCCTTTTTTGGTGAATGTGTAACGAAGAAGGCAGGTTATAAAATACAGGATGCATATGGGATATGCCTACCAGAAAATAGCTATTTATTTCAGTAATTTATAATTTTCTAATTATTGTTTAAATGATGGACAATGTCTTGTCTCACTATTGAGACTCTAAGCTATTTCAGGACCAAAATTAGGTGGTATATGGTAATAAGGAGAAAACAGCTCCCTGAAATGTAACAATTCAAGGTAATTTGGTAACATTCCTACAGTGATTTAGAAATTACTTAAAGACATTTAAATGTTCTTTGTCCAACAGATATAAGTATGCCAAGGATATTAAGCACTGAAGTAAGGAGAAACAAAGACAATGTATTTAAAAGAATAAGGACCAAGCCCAGGGCTAGAGGAACCGAAATAGCCATATAAGCACAATGATTTACTTTTAGAAAAAAAAAAACTACTTGGTAAGTATTACATTGAATCATTTCTCCCACTGTTTCAAAGTACAAGCTATGTCCCCTTAGGCCTTGTACAAGAACATGAATTCAAAAGGCTGATAAGAGACAGAAGGTACAGCTGATCTCTCTACCACCCCCATCTCCTGAACAATCAGAGGATGCCTGGCATGACAAACACACCACCTCACATGCTCCCAGAGCCACTCCCAGAGAGTCTCCTCAGAGATGAAAACCATTTCATAGTGGGAACCACCACTGAGCTACAGAAACCATTGACCACATGGAACTTCCTACAATATGTTTTGGGACACTGTGCTACAAGCAGCCAAGAGACTGTAAGGGTCAAAACTATCTATCAACAAGCACCAAAGAAAGATCAGTTTTAGAAAGCAGCACAAGATCTGTAAGTCACCTTTCAATTATACACATGTAAATTAATTATCTAGGTAACCACATTACTGTTTGGTTCACTGACACCAGAGAAAGGAAGAAATGTCAGTGCCGCCCAGACCCTGCCATTGTTCTCCCAACACCCCACTTAAAAAAAAAAAGTACACACACACACACACACACACACACACACAGTTTGTAATTTTAATTAAAAAATTTTTTTTCCCTTTATTGATTTGAGAGAGGAAGTAAGAGAGATAGAAACATCGATGAGAGAGAACATCAATTGGCCGCCTCCTGCATGCCCCACTGGGGATCAGGCCCACAACCTGGCATGTGTCCTGACCGGTAATCGAACTGGCAACCTCTTGGTGCATGGGTCAACGCTCAACCACCGAGCCCCACCAGCCGTACTTAATTTTAATTTTTAATCCTCACCCAAGGATTAGAGAAAGGAAGAGAGAGAGAGAGCAAAACATCGATCAGTTGCCTTCCGCACACACCGGGACCAGGGATCAAACCCAAAGCCTTTTGGTGTATGGAACAACACTCCAACCAATTAAGTCAAACCAGCCAGGGCCACCACCCCCTAACATACTTTTATTTATGTTTTTTATTCTCACCTGAGGACATTTTTCCATTTTTTGTTAAGATAGAGCAGCAGGGAGAGAGAGAGAGAAACTGACATGAAAGACATCAAGTGGCTGCCAGTGACACAACCCCAACCAGGGCCAGGGAGGCAAACTGCAACCGAGGTACGTGCCCTTAGCAGGAACTAAACCTGGGTCTCTATGGTCTGCGGGCCGACGCTCTAACTACTGAGCCAAACCGGCCAGGGCCCAACATAACTCTTTTTTTTTTTAAATTTATTTTTATGGATTTTTTTAGAGAGAGAGGAAGGGAAAGAGAGAAACACTGATTGGCTGCCTTCTGCACGCCCCCTACTAAGGATTGAGCCCATAACCTGGGTGTGTGCCCTGACTGGGAATCGAACTAGGACCTCTCAGTCCACAGCACGTCACTCAATCCACTGAGACACACCAGCTGGGCCCCAGAGTACTTTTAATACAGTCAATAAAGCCAGAGGGTTGAAGGCTAGCAGAGAGAAAACAAGTTCAATATCATCCTTTACACAAGCAAGAAACTTTTAGGTGGGGTTGTTTGTCTTGGAAAGTGGGAAATACTGTACACTATTAACTTTAAAAAAATTTTAAACTAAGGTATAACTGACATAACATTAGTTTCAGGCATATAACATAATGATTTAATATTTGTATGTATTGCAAAATGACTGCCACAATAAACCTAGTTAACCTCCCATTTTAAAAAGTGTAGCCTGGCCGGTATGGCTCAATGGTTGAGCGTCGACCTATGCACCAAGAGGTCGCCGGTACAACTCCTGGTCAGGGCATATGCCCAGGTTGTGGGCCAAATCCCCAGTGGGGAGCATGCAGGGGGTGGCCAATCGATGGTCTTTCTCTCTCATCGATGTTTCTATCTTTCTTTCCCTCTCCCTTCCTCTCTCTCTAAAAATCAGTAAAGAAAAAAAGATTGTTTTAAAGTATATATTTATTATAGAAAACTACTGTTATTCTTTTTTGCTAAGTTCTTACATTTGTTCAATGTTTTTGTGATCAAGTATGTATTCATAACTTTGTTTCTGAGATCTTTTTCACTTACTTTTTGACATAAGCAATTTTCATGGTATCAAACAGTTTTTAAGGGTTACATGATACTCCACTGACTAAATGAACCAGCTGTCATTTCTCTGGTGGTACACATTTATGTCACTTTCAATTTGTTTTGTTTTAAATTATACAGATTAAAAAATTATGGTCCAGTCCTGGCCAGTGTGGCTCAGTTGGTTGAGCGTTGTCCTGTACACCAATAGGTCACCGGTTCAAGTCCCAATCAGGGCACATGCCCCGGTTGACGGCTGGATTCCCATTGGGGAATGTGTGGGAGGCAACCAATCAATGTCTCTCTCTCACATTGATGTTTTTCTCTTTCTTTCTCTCTCTCTCTTTCTCTCTCCCTCCCTCCCTCCCTCCCTTCCACTCTCTCTAAAAAATCAATGGAAAAATATCCTCAGGGGAGGATTAACACAAAAGAAAGAAAGGCTCTTCTACTTCTAAGGTCTGTTTGATTCCTTATTTTCTGAACAATGTCTGTAATACAACTTCTTACATCAGATGGCACTGCATTCCAATTTCATTTCTCTTCTATGTATAACTAGAACATTAATTCAGTTAAAGTAAATTCTGTTAGCATTGCTGGTTTATCTGGTACCTTGGCCTATTAAATAATGTTGATTACTTTATTATAGGCCATATTTGATAACTGCCCTCAGCTGCCTCAGAAAGTAGAGTGGATGTTAAGTAATTATTTGTCAAAGTTTTCACTGCCACAAAAACAAAAAACATTTTGAGTCTGTAAGTCCATTTTTCTGCTCTGAAAACAAGTGTCTTTCTGATTACAGGAGCTCAAAAAATGCACAAAAATCCATGGGGCACACTCACTACCTTTAAGCAGTATCTTCTCCAACTGCTCATTCAAGGTAGTATTTTATTTACACTTTCATTGAAAGCATGCTCCCATACTCCATTCAACTCTGCTGATGGTAACTGATTGTTCCCCATCAATCTTACCTTGATTTTGGTTTACTTGTCTGTCTTCTATCTGAGCTAATGATAAATTACTGAGGATTTCTACACAGAATGCAATGACTTTCATAAAACTTCTCTGACAGGATATGGTTAACAGTGCCAATTTCCCCCACAGATTACATACCCTCTGATAATACTCCATTATATTTCTTGAGGTGTTTATATAAACTATTTCCATAGATGCAAGAAAAGTCAATAAGCCCTGGCCGGTTTGGCTCAGCAGTTGCATTACTGGCCTGTGGGTCTCAGTTTGATTCCTGGTCAAGGGCATGTACCTGGTTTGCAGGTTCAATCCCTGGTACCAGTTGGGGTCATGCAGGAGGCAACCAACTGATGTCTCTCTCTCTCCCCCTCCCTCCCTCCTTTCCATTCTAAGAAAATTGATGGAAAAATATCCTCAGGTGAGGATTAACCAAAAAAAAAAAAGGTCAATAAAATGCAGAGTCATGCAGTGTTGCCTAACTATGTTGTACACCTGAAACCGATATAATATTGCATATTAACTATATTTTAATTAAAATCAATTCACAGCCACAATATCCATAGTTATGGTCTGGTATTGATTTGGGAACCTGAATCGTTCTCCCTTAAACTAATGTGACCTATTAACATTATCATACTTTCAATGTATCTTCTCTTATTACTCTGGGAGCAGAAAAAAAACAAAAACTGCTGCAACGTTGAATATACACTGAAAATTAGTTTTATCAAGATGGCAAGCCCTGGCCAGTTTGGCGCAGCGGTTGGAGTGTCGGCCTGCGGTACTGAGAGACCCGGGTTCGGTTCCCGCTAAGGGCATGTACCTCGGTTGCAGTTTGTCCCTGGCCCTGGTTGGTCGTGCGGGTGGCAGCCACTCGATGTGTCCCTTCACATCGATGTTTCTCTCTCTCTCTCTCTCTCTTCCTCTCTCTCCCTCCCGCTCTATCTGAACAAAAAATGGAAAAATGTCCTCGGGTGAGGATAAAAAAAAAGATGGCAATAAGATGACTTTGATGATTAGAATCTGTGACCATCTTTTAAAAATTGCACTCTCACGCTGGCCGGTTCGGTTCAGCGGTTAGAGCATCGGCCCGCAGACCAAAGAGTCGCGGGTTCGATTCCAGTCAAGGCACATACCTCAGTTTTGGTTTGGTCCCAGGTCCTGGACAGGGCCGTGCGGGAGGCAACCAGTCGATGGGTCTTTCTTACATAGATGTCTCTCTCTCTCTCCCCCCCTCCCACTCTATCTGAAGATAAATGGAAAAATATCCTCGGGTGAGAATTAAAAAATAAAAATAAGTTAAAATAAATTAAAATTGCACTCTTCTTCCTCCCATGTTTCAAATCTTTACATTTCTTTGGGGGGGGGGCTTTTTTCTCATTGCTAATCCTACTACTGGCGGGTTCTAGTATTACTATAGAAATCTTATATCTGAATTTTCCTAGCAAATAAAAATAATAACTGATCAGACCCAGATCTATCATTCCATAGCAAAAGTAAGACAACCAGATGGTAAGAGAAAGACTCTCACAACTGAATCTTTATATATAAAACGAGAAGTCTACCAACAGAACTGTCTGCTAAAAATTTTCACCTCTTGGTCCAGACAGATTCCCTAAACTCCTACTTCAAAGGCAGTAATATTTTCACATTTTCTGAATGGCCTTAAAACTCTTGTTTCCTGGTGTAGCATTTCAGAAGGAAATGAGTTTCCTTATCAAGAATTAATCTAGCCCTGGCCAGTGTGGCTAAATGGTTACAGTGTCGGCTGGCACACTGAGGGGTCTCAGGTTTGATTCCCAGTCAAGGGCACATATTTGGTTTGCAGGTTGAATTGGATCCCCAGTGGAGGGCATGCAGGAGCGGCCAATCAATGTTTCTCTCTCTCTTCCCCTCTCCCTCCCTCCCACTCTCTCTAAAAATTAATTGAAAAAATATGGTGACAATTAACAACAACAAAAATGAATGAATCTAGCTTCCCTAACTCTTAAAGACAACCATCTTCTCCATATCTCTTCATATCACAGTAACAGGTTAAGTGTCTTTTCTAATTTTCTAACAGTTGTCTCCTTCAAATGAAGAGTCATACACTAGGGGCTCTTCCTTCTGAGACCTTTGTGCCCATAGCTTACATAGGTCCTTTGGGCAGTACCTGGCCTTGGTTCTTAACATTAAAAGGGCACCCACTTTTTCCCTGTGTCTTGCCCTCAGCATGATATTATGAAATGTTTTATAACCTTACTTGGTGTCTATCCAAGGCGGTTTTGAACTTTTCTCTTCCTGTCCTGTTCTTCAGATTCTACAGTAGTTTGGGAGGTAAACTTCACATGACCATTCATTAAGTCCTGATTTCCCGCTTCCTCTTCCTTCCTCACCATTCTTGTGACAACACCTCCTTGATGGGAATACCTTACCTCACCTTTGTCTCCGCAGGTCCATCTGCTTCCTTCCTGAGCTTCAAAAGTAGGCCAGGGCCCTTGAGACATGGCCAGTGGGCACTCTGGAACTGGCAGACTCACGCGCACCTCCTGGGGTGCCCCTTCTCCCACCTAAACAGTCTTTCCTTAAAGATTTACACCGCCGCCCCCAAAAAAACCTCCTGTCTCACTGTGAAAGAGGATTCATCAGCTACCTCATGAGCCCTTTGTCTGAGGCTTCCATACCTCACATCCTTATCCACAAAGCGTCGGTCCCCACACAGGTAGGTGGGTCTGCCTGCACAGGTCGGGGAGCCCAGGTTTCCGTCCCCGAGCCTCCCCCCCCCCCCGCCAGGAGCCAAAATTCTACAGTTTTACGACTAAACTTGCAGGTCCTATTTTTGAAGTGGGGAGCCAAAATTCTACAGTTTTACGACTAAACTTGCAGGTCCTATTTTTGAAGTGGGGAGGGCGAACTCCGGGGCAACCCTCGACCTCTGCGCCAGTGCTCGCAGTTAGAACGGCCCCCTCCAGCCCTGACTCTGCGTATTCCCGCCTCCGACCTCGGACGCCGGGCCGCGGAAGAGGCCCGGCCGACGTCCGCTCGCAGCCGCGCCATGCCCTCCTCCATCCTCACCCGCTGCCGCGGGCCGCCTCTCACCTGGCACGCTGGCAATGCCCGCCCCGCTCCACACCGGAGACCTTGGGTCCGGACGGTCCCAGAAGTCACCAACCCCCGAGGGAGGCTGGCAGGGACTCACTAGCCCCAGAGTCTAGCGCGCTGCTATCGGCAACGCGCCGCCTGGTTTCTAAGGAACCGGGGGCTTTGGAAAGGGAGGGGTGGCACGGAGGGAGATCTGCGCATGCTCCCTGACAAGGGTGTAATCTTGCTGGGAGGAGCCGTGACTTGAAGTTGCGCATGCTCGCTCGGTATTGGGGTTGGGAGCAGGGGAAGATTCTATAGCTTGGCTGAAGGCCTTGGTCATTCATTTCTAGCGGCAGAGGCACTGAGAGATGCTTTTTTTCCAGCCTCGGATCCTTTTCGGTTCGCTGCCCGCATCAAGAGCAAGAAGGGTCTGGGAACTGTGGTGGTTGTTGGTTGTCCAGGTCTGCTGCTGGACATGATCAATCTTTGCAGAACAGCAGTTCTCTAAAACTCGCAGGACTTTACGGCATCCTAGATGTTCTTTGGTTGTTTCTTAGTAGTGCTCTTCAGAACTGTAATCAGTCCCAGATATATTTACTGGAGCCTATGCCCCCTCCACCACCACCAAATAAATATCATTTTATAATAAGACTACTCTTTAATTCACCAAATCCGCTAGAGTAGTGAAATCTGTAAACCTTAGTGTAAAACAGGCCATGTTGGAAATGTGGTATTAGGGGTTATTTCTGCAATGGGAAGCCCCCACCCTTGCTGGTCTGACTCCTGGTGAGTCTGTACGCCTGCTCGGCTGGTCCTCTTTCCAGGGCAGCCTGTAATGATAGAACATGTCAGCTGAACTGAGGCAGTTGTTCCCACTGGGACCAGCTGACCAGCAGGGTTATCCCTGCTTTGACAGGAGACAGGACTTCCCACCGTCACCACCTCTGTGAGCATGGTAGGCTTCCAGAGTGATGGAAAATTGTAACCTCAAAACCTCCTTTTCTGATGGGACTTTATTCCTTCCCCTGGATTCTGAACAGCCAGGCACAAAGAAGGCAAAATCAAAGTGTGCTTATATTTGATCTGTTTGTCTTAGTCACTGTTCAAAATTTCACTCTAGAGCAGGGTTTCTCAACAGCAGCACTGTTTACATTCTGGGCCTGATAATTCTTTGTTGTGGGATATTTAGCAGCATCCCCTGAACACTACCCACTAGATACCAGTAGCACCCAACTCCAGCTGTGACTACCAAAAATATCTCCAGTCACTGCCAAATGTCCCCTTGGGGGCAAAATTGGTCCAGGTTGAGAACCACTAGTCTAGAAAGAAATTAATCTACTCGGGCTTTACTTATGGAATCAGGACATTTGTGCTTACCTAGTACTTCACTCTTCCCCCTACACTAGCTTTTCCCTGAGAGTTCTATAAAGTAATAGTCTTGTAAAATGCCCGAGTGAAGCATTCTAATGTAAGTTTGGAAAGTGCTGGACTAAGCTGCATATCTTTTTTTTTTTTAACTAATTTTTTTTCTTTATTGATTTTAGACAGAGAGGGAGAGGGAGAGATAGAAACATTCATAAGAGAGAACACCAATTGGCCACCTCCTGCATGCTCCCCCAGTGGGGATTTGGCCCACAAACATGGATGGGCACGTGCCCTGACTGGGAATCAAACCAGCGACCTCTTGGTGCACCAGTCAATGCTCAACTGCTGAGCCACACTGGCTGAGCAAAGCTGTATATCTTAACACGGGATTTTTTGAGCTTTCAATTAGCTGATGTTCACTGTGATGTTCCATGAATTTTCCTTATTTACTGGACCACAGAACCTTTTTCCAGTTCCAGGAACATTCTCTCTGAGATATGGATCCACTTGCTCTCCAGCAAACCTCCCCCCATCCAGTGATGTTTAGCCACCACCTGTTCCCTATACTGTCTTGGGGCAACATATCCATCCCTTCAACCAACCAAAAGCTTACATTTACCTTGTCTCTTCCTTCTCCCATTTCCTTTACATCCAGTCACTCATCTTGTTGTGCTAACATATCTCCTATTTCTCAAACATGTCCTCTTGTCTGGCCTACTGCAGTAGCCTCATAGTTGATTTCTTTGCCCCTAATATGTTTCTAGTCTCACCTCCAGGTGGACACAAGCATAAACTATTGTATCCCTCCTTTGCATCAAACCCTGATAAGATGGGAGCAGGCCACACTAAGGAGCATCCTGATGGAGGTAGGGCAGTCGGTCACCTGTACTGCATTCCTATGTGCCAAGTATGCCCTATACATGCTAGAATCTTCTACCACCATGGGGTAGAATAATTGACCACATTTTAAGGATGGGGAAACTGAAGCTGAGAAAGTTAATTTTCCAGGGTTATCCAGTTAGTAAACCAAACTAGGATTTTGAGCACAAGCTCTTTCTCCTCAGTTTGACGGGAAGCTAACCTCAATCAATACCCCTTGGAATGTTGTGGTGAACGTATCTGGAATGTATTAAAATCTTATTTTGAGGGTAGGAGGTCCTGTGGCCCAACATTTTGAAGTTGAATTTGTTCTTTGTCTCAGATTAAAGCTGTTTGGGGGGAGAGAACTGAAAAGGTAGTACTTATCCACTTTGGGAGTCTTGAAAACACCCAAAGTCTTGAAAGTCCCTCAGGCACCAGGGACTTGAGAGGTGGGATGAAAAGAGGCTAAACCCTTTAGGACACTGTATGCCATACAAGGGGTGCCAGCCCCAATAAGACCCAAACAGAGACCAGACACTCATGACTGCTCATGGATGTGTATTTTAATAAAAATAATTCTGTCAAAATACAACAGGAGTTTTTTCATCTCTCAAGTACAATTTAATAGGATGTTTTGTGTTAGAATTCTCTCTAAACCCTCCCACACCCACAAGTTTCATGCTAATGCCAAGTATCAACTTGCAAGGACAAAGGCAGAACCAGTGTGCACAATGAGGAGGACGTCTATGTCAGCTGTAGTTATTAATGGAGGAAAACCCTACATAAAAAGGTGGTGCCTCAGGCAGCCAGAGTCCACAATCTGCCACAAGTCCGGGTACACAGGACTGGTGGTCAAGTAGGGCTCCTCTGCCCAGCTGTCACACAGCGTGCATACCTGAGTTGTGAGCAACCATAGGAAATTTCAGCTCTGATAGTTCTCTGCTTCATCTTCTTTGTGCTTGCTTAAGGGGTAGGAAGGAACTGGGTGGTCGGGTAGTCCCCACTTTTCCATCTCTTGATGTCTCTTTTTTGAAGGCCTGTGCCCAGCCACAGACCCATGTGGGTGAGGATCAGGATTTTAGCTTTCTTTGTGTGGTCTGCCAATTTCCATCTACTCTGGAAGGAGCAATCATTTGGTGGTGTAAGGGGAAAAGGTAAGTAAGGAAGGCTGTTCTCCCAGGGCTGGACAATCCAACAGGGCTAAGTCTTCCTCCTAACCCTTTGGGTCAAGTCCAATTCACCAGGACTTCTTCCAGCTGCCTTCCCCACTCTCAGCTCCCAGAAGCAGGATGGTAGGACTGTGTGTGCATAAGGGGCTCCTCTGGCTGGCTGGCAGGCCTGGACTATCAGCAAGACAGTGGGCTCAAGCAGCTTGGTTTTGGTCCTCTCCACGGCTTGTGGGGCAAAGGCTTATGTCCCAAAGGTAAGCTGTCCAACTGGGACAGAGAGCCCCTCTGAAGAGGAACAGAGTAAACAACTTGGACTCAGCTGAGACAGTGAGATAAGGCACAGAAAACGGGGAGATGGCCATGGGTACTGAGTGCAAGCCAGGCGAACACCCAACCCCAAGCAGCACACAGCTGTCCCGAGCCATCCTGGGCCCTCTCTCAGATGGTCCACAACCCAAGCCCAGGCACCTATCCCCATTCCTGACACACCCGTGAAAGTACCAGCTGCTCAAATACTGCTGGAGGCCTCCCTGACACTGCTGAGCCTAACCCCTCACCTGCCGTTCGGCTTTAGGACTAAACAGTGTTGCCCAACCCACAGGATGAGGTTAGTCCCAACTCTGGCACAAATCTGCTATGTGACTTTGGCCAAGTCACCTAAACTTGCTGGACTTGTTTTCTTATCTGTAAAAAGGAGAGGGTTGGTGGAAAAGATGTTCTCTGTACCCCATTCCAGCTGCAAAAGCCTCTGGTTTTAATTCCCAATCCTGCTAGGCTCTGACCATTTTAACAGACTGATATCTCCAACCTCTGGGTTTGAGAGTTAGGCACCCCCAGCCCTACACAGTATGAGTTTCCTTTATAGAGGGGACAACTCTCTGATGGGCCATGGTCTGTGGGCTGCCAGCTGCCTTGGTGGGGACCAAGAAAAAACAACAACCTGCAGGATCATGTCCCAAGGCAGAACTCTAAGACAGCACAGGGCCAAGGCCCTGACCCCATTACCAGCAGCTGATCCAACTAAATCATTTCTCTTGTTGTCCAGCTGTGGACCCAGCAAGGCCTGGAGGGCACTGATTATCTCAGGCCACCCCAACCATTTCTGTGTCCACTGACAGAGAGCAGAAACTTTCTCAGGCCAGATCCAGGCAGACTGGAAATTCAACTTCTGACCTTGTTCCTTTGCAGAGGCTACTTGTATGCTCCCTCCCACTGTGAAGCAGGTGGGGAACTCCCAGTCCTTCTGGTGCTCCTCTGGGTAGACCTCCTCCCTTTCTTCTTTCTGGGCTGCCAGTTCTCTCACCACAGATGGCCCACCCAAGTCCTGGGAGCCATCTCAGCCCTTCCTCTTCTCATCAGGTACTTCCTGATGGCAGTACCAGGGCTGTTTTTGCTGTAAGGGTCCATCTGACAGTGCTGGTAAGACCTTTGTAAAGCCTATGAGGTCCCTTCCTCCAGCCAGCAAATACTCTTAACAGTCTTTCCCTAGTGGCTGGGGCCAAACTGCAGGGAGCTGCCTGGCACAGCTGCAGTGAGGCCTGGCCTAGGGAGTCAAGGGTTCCATCCACTCCAGCGACCAGCAGCCCAAGAATCTGCCTCCACAAGGTTCTGACTTCTCAACAGAAAGCATCAATTCCATCAGAGCTGTGCAGAGCCAGTGAAGATCCAGGCAGGAAGAAGGCAGCCCCTGTACTCAAGGGCCTCTGTTCTGGGAATGGAGACTTCCTCCCGGCAGCCTGACACATAGCAGCTCTCAGATCAAAGGCAGGTAGTTGCCAGACAATCAGTTTAGAGTAAATGACTTATTTGGCCATCTTAATAAGAGAAGGCAGGATGTTAAAAAGGGAAGAGAGAGGGTGCAAGGCAGGCAGTGAAAGGCAGGGTAGAATGGTAGATAGTGTGCAGGCCAAGGACACTCTACCCCTTGCTTTGCTGTGAGGCCCTGGGTCAACTCCTCTTCTCTAGACCCCTGGCCCTACAGGTCTCTGCTCAGTCTGACTCTCAGTGTTCTGGGGACCTGCACCTCCTGGATTCTGCAAACCAGCTTAGCCTGACCTGCCCACTAAGTGTCCCCCCAAAGCCTACTGGGCTTCCCTAGGCTGCAGCTAGGCCTGTAGCTCACCAAAGGGAAGCCTAAAATAAATCACTTGGCTGAGGTTACAGAGATTATTCTTTTTTAATGAGTTGGACTCAAATAAAAACATATGGTGTCTGGACAGCCTCACCCAAGAGGTGCTAGACCATTAACACTATGATAAATACTGTGTCTTTTTTTAATATATATATTTATATATATATATATATATATATCTCATTTTTTTTTACTTATGAAAATAATAAGCTATCACCAACTTGGATAGGCTTCATCACTAAATTAGCAGAAACCAGCTCAGCACAAACTCTCCAGAGATAAATACTGGTGGCTCAGTCAGGAGGAAAAAAAATAGATTAAAAAACTCCATCCCCTCCTCAAAACAAAACCCCCCTTTCAAAGTAGAAGGTGCTACATGAGAGTAACCAGCCAATACTGTGTCATAGGCCGCTGCATGTGAATGAGGGAGGGTGGGGGGAGAAAGACTGAGGGTAGGAAAAGAGGAAGGAAAAGAGGAAAGGAAAAGAAGGTGAGAAGGCCAGGCAGGAGGAATGGACTCTGCCCATGGCTTCCAGGTCCCTGTGCCAGGTGCCTATGGAGGGCCAGACTGCTCCAGCCCTGGGGCTGAGGGAAGGCCAGGTGGGGCCAGCCAGTGTGGTCAGCTAGTGCAAGTAGTCATCAACTCTGGCAAAGGAGCAAGATCCCAGGCCCGCTCGGGCCATGAGGCGTAGACATTCAGATGCCTGGCCCAGAGCGAGCATCAGAGGGGGCTGCTTTGGCAGGTTCTGAGACTCTGTGGAGAAGAGATAAGGCCTGGTCACTGCCCTACCCAGGGCTTGAGCCCAGGTCAAAGTTCCCTTGGGAACAGAAGGTGGGATGGAGTGAACAAAATCTCTTGGAACAGAGTGTTCACATGTCTCTGTGTGAGTGTGCCCCTGTCACCAAGCCATAACCCTGCAGCCATGCCAGAAACCTGAGGATCTTAGCTTTCTTCAGAGCAAATGGGCTGGCCTGGGCCCAGGTCACAACCTAAGGCCCATCACAATCTAGCCAGACAACTCAACTGGGCAGAGGGAGGTGAGGATTTAGGTTTAGCCATGGTAGCCCAAGAGTCCTGTGGGCCACCGGAGAGCTCCTGGGCAGAGCTCACTGCCCTGATTTGGACAAACATCAGCAATTCCTAGGGAGAGAAGGGAGGGGGCCACCCCACACATTCATGGGCAAGCTTCTATTTTTGTTAGATCACTTACCTAAAATGGCGCTGTTGAGGGCAGCGCACACAGGCTCCCTCTGGATGGGGTCAAGCTGCTGGCCAACTGGGCAGCTCCAGGGGTCTGAGTATGCCAGCAGGCTAAAGGCATCCTAAGGGACAGGGCATTCTTGAGAGGATTGTGGCACACACTACACATACACCTCTGTGGCTCTGAAGGGCACGGTGCTGTGTGGTGCTCAGTGACAGTACAACACACACCACTGTTTGGTCAGGGAGGGTTGTGCCCTCCCTAGAGCCTAGAGAGGGTGTGATATACCCTGGATGTCCATTTCCCACTGAATACTTGATTGGAGCCCACTTTGTCCTAGTGCTACTGTCCCTCCCAGAGTCACCATGCCCCCATTACCAAATTAGGGCCCTCTCTGTATGAGGGCCTGGCTTGTCCTGTACCTGCAGCATCTCTGTGTGGGCCAAATTCTTGCCATACTCCCTGCCCAGCTGCTCACTCAATGCCTGCAACTCACGGCCAAACAGGATTATCCTTTCTGTGGCAGCCTGGTTGCCCCCGCAGAGCTGCCGCCGAGGATGCCCATCGTCTGCACCCAAAGTCCAGCAGAGAACACATCAGGAGGGGTGAGGAGAGAAAGGGAGAACGTGAGGGGACATCAAAGAGAACATGGCAAGAAGGATCTCGGGGGTGAAGGGCTACAGTTTCTGCCAGAGGCAAGTGAGGTCTGGGAGGAGCAGGTGGACCATCCATAGCCAAGGTGTTCTTAGTCCACCTAGTACATGCTCTGGGAGTCAAAACCTCAAAAGCTTCCTTTCTTCCTACCCTCTACAGATGGGGCTCATAATAGTGCCCACTCTCACTAACTCCCTCTAGCCTCAAACGCAGGGGCCCTGGTCTTGGCAGCAGGCCAGGGCCTTCCTGCCTCAAGCACCCATTCATGATTGGCTAAGGAGGCAGTGGACCAGGTCTAGCTAGAGCCTCTTAGGCTGCCAAAGCCTACCCATCCCAACCCCCTCCCAAGGAGAAAGGCTGTCTGGACTGAGTGCTGCTGCCCACAGAACACCATGCCAGGGCAAGGCCCTCACCCATGCTGGACTCATCGGTCTGCAGGTCCTCATGCTTGTAGGCACCGTTGACGATGCGTGTGGACATGCTCTCCAGCACACCATTGGGGTAATGCTCCGCCTCCATCTCCATCTCACTGTCGCTGTGGAGAAGGTTGAGGTAGGAGTTGGCCAAGGGGATGTGGTTGGAGCAGCTCAATTGGGCCTCCATCCAGGCTTTAGCCACAGATTAAGTAAACTGAGGGCCCCTAGGAGCATGAAAGAACAGCTTTGGCTTCCCAGGCTCCAACACTTGGCCCCTACTGAGATACCAACTATCCCCAGAAGTCTGTCATCTGACTCTCACTCTCCCAGTGCTGCTTCTGTGACCCTCCCGTCCCCCACCCCCAAATGACTAGGGCCTGTGAGCCCCAATAGGCATCTCTCTGGGACCCAAACCCTAAGGCACACCTAGGAGCTGCTAAAAGCCACCTGTAGTTTATAGCCTAAAACTCCTGCCTGCCCAACCTGGATGACCATAAGCCACGCCCAGTAAAAGTTCCTTCATTATAGACTTTGGGAGTTCTAAGGCCTGGTCTCTTTGGAAGAGACCACATAGCCTGGCAGTGTCGTTGCTTCTGGATAAAGAGAGGGCAGAGAAGACCAAATGGTGTGACTCAGTGGATTAAGCTTTAATCCATGGACTGAGAGGTCCCAGTTC
This sequence comes from Molossus molossus, assembly GCF_014108415.1. Taxonomy (NCBI): domain Eukaryota; kingdom Metazoa; phylum Chordata; class Mammalia; order Chiroptera; family Molossidae; genus Molossus; species Molossus molossus. The sequence continues at coordinate 37,238,273 of NW_023425357.1, read as the reverse complement.
AATTCCCGGTCAGGGCACATTCCCAGGTTGCAGGCTCGATCTCCAGTATGGGGTGTGCAGGAGGCAAAGGATCGATGTTTCTCTCTCATTGGTATTTCTATCTTTCTCGCCTTCTCCCTCTCCCTTTCTCTCTCTCTAAAAAAAAACAATAAAATATATATATATTTTAAAAAGAGACACATGGAGAACATGACTAGAAAACCATTTGTTAACGGCATCATACTCAACATAATTCAACAACGTTCAACACGTTTATATTAAAGAGAGAGAGAGAGAGAGAGAGAGAGAGAGAGAGAGAGAGAGAGGGCAAAGTAAAGTGGCAGCTGAATCACTGGTAGGGCCAGAAGCCTAAGCCAATGCCTGGGAGGTCAGTAGTTACTACTCCAGGCGCAGACCTGGAATGGAGGTGGAGAATGAAGTACAGGGGGCAGTACTCAAAAAAGAGGCTGCAGTGGGCCCAGGTGGCACAAAGCAGGAGGCAGGAGAAAGAAGCTGAGTAACACAGGCACCTGGTCTCCTGGTTACTGGTGCTGCTGTGGGGCTGGGACTTGGTAGAATCTGTTGAGTTGGACTCGGAGTAGTTGACGGAGGATGGGGATGAGGAGGACGAGGAGGATGAGGAGGAGGAAGAAGAACTGGGCGCAGGGTATTTACTGTGGTTCTGTTTGCTCTTGGTGGATGCGACGCCATTGCTGCAGCTGGGACTATCTGCACCTGTAAGCCAAGGGACAGTCAGAAGAGGAGGGGCAATTGTCATCAGTCTGGGCCCTGGGAATGACTACAGTGGTCCCATTTCCCTTCCCCCAAATCCAGCAGTGAACCCTAAGCCCAGCCCAGGGAAGGGTATATAAGTGGCCTTTCCTCTCCACACCAGTACTTCCCAGAGCCTTCTTGAGAGTGGCTGACCTGTGTTGTGCATGTGGGAACTACTGGGGCCGTGTCGGGGGCTGAGGCTGGGGGAGCCAGGGTAGCTGTCCTGGGACTTGGGGCTTCGGGAGCTCAAGCTGCGGACCTCACTGTCAGTCCCATTCACCATCTCCACAAACTGTCGGCACCTGCAGAGGGAGCGGAGCGGCACTGCTCTGGGCTTGGTCCAGGTTGTATATTCCCACCACCAGCTGAGAAGGGCTGGGCTATGGGGGAGCTGGTATGCCCCAAAACTTACTTGAGCATGAACAGTAGGTTGGGGTTGTGCTCTAGCAGCCCTGGGTAGAAGTGCTGTGTGGTCTCAATGGCCTCACCCACACGGCCCTCCAGCACCAACTTCTGTATCTCTGCAGATAACAACGACACAGCAGTAAGTGAGGGGCTGCAGACCACCCTCACAACTGCATGCCTGCACAAGGTGGGCTGGCTCGGAGTGGCATGCCCAGTTGAGATGCTCACAGAAGAGGCTGAAGAAAGAACCTGGCCACCCGGCCCCACAACAGACCCTGGTTTCTGCCAAGGGGAGTCCTCAAAGAATAAGAGGGTAAAACAGCAGGGACTCTCAGCCCAGAGGAAGGAGGGTGAATTTGGAGGCTTGCTCCTACGAAGTACAGGCTGCCAGGGACCTGAGTCAGGGGCAGGGGCCCTGGCTGTGGGAGTATGATGTGGAAATGGGCACACAGGAAGTTTGGTGACCCTAGGGGTTCCTCTTCAGACAGATTTCTCTCCTTTCAGGCCTCACAGGGGAGTGGTAATGGGAGGGCACTGGTTTCTGGGCCAGAGCCCATGTCTTGGCAGTCTTCAGGGGCTGCAGCATGCCCCTTGCCAGGAGAGGAGATCATCCTCCTCACATTGGCATCTCTGATGTTGACACCTCTCAGCATCTTGCTCTTGACCTGGGGCCTGGTGCATTTTGCTGGAGCGACTTCTGGGTCTGAGGCTCTCATTGGTAGATCCCAAGTCTGGGATCCCTTTCCGTCTGTCTGTCTGGGCATAGCTTCTCTGGGAGACACAGACACATGCACATACACAGAGATAACAGGCTCAGAGAGATGCAAGCAGGCACACAGACACACATATTCACACATACCATTCTCCTTCACTCTTCTCTTCTCTTCCTATCTCTTTCCTGGGCTCTGTTTCATCTTTCCCAACACTCTCTTTCCATAACAATCCCCAAACATAGCACACAGGCCAGTATGAACACCAGGAAAGGTTCCTTTGGCTCTTTCCTTTGGTTGTCTGCAAAAGGCAGGACCAGAGGTGGGGAGCAGAGAGAAGTGCTACTACAGGAACCACTGAGCATCAGCCTTTGCACTGTCTGATTACCTCAGTCCTCTCTATGGACAAGAGAAGGAAGAACTACTAAAGTTGAATAAATGGTGTGAAAGGCAGAATATTGGTCTAAGATGCAAACACACTCTTGTCAGAAGACCATGAACAAGACGCTGAGTAGAATCCAGGATTCAGGGGGAAGAAAACAAGGGAGGAGTACGATCCAGCCACACCAAGCCAGCAGAGTTTGCATTAGGGAGGCAGCACTGAGACATTCCTAGGCTGTTGGACTGTCCATCTGGGCAGGGCTGTCTTAAAGGAGGGATAGACACAGGGCCTGGGGCTTGGTAGGAGCTCTGGGCTGGTTTCCTGGTGGTGAGGACCAGAGCTGAATGGACTCCTGACAGGTTACCCAAGGACGGTATAAGCCAGACAGCAGAGTTAAGGACAGGTGAAGGAGACAGGGAAAGGGGAGAAAAGAATCAACCTTACTTTGTCTATTCTTTATGGATGCTTGCTCTTCCTGAATCGGGGTTTCAGTCATTCGGGCAAAAGCCGTGGCTGTGGCACAATACCCATGATGCACCAGGTAAGATGAGACCATACTAGGAGAAAGGAAATGCTCAGGTGACTCTCAGGAATTGCATTTCTCGTACTTACCAAATAGTCACAGGATTGTACAGGGAATATAGTCAATAACATTGTAATAACTATGTATGGTGCCAGGTGGGTACTTGAAATATCAGGGGGACCGCTTTGTAAAGTATATGATTATCTAACCACCATGCTGCACACCCAAAATTACACAAAATAGTATTAAATGTAAACTGTAATTTAAAATTTAATTTATCAATAAATGTGTGTGTGTGTATTTTTTTTTTTTAAAGAATTGCATTTCTCACTGACCACCTGATAGGACAGTCAATCTTCCTGTTAAGTCTTCCCTACACACATCTTAGAGGTGTAACTTCCACAGAATGAGAATAAAGGGATTGAAACAAATGAAAACTTCCCCCAGTACTTATGTAGTCAGGCTGGGAAGGGGCTGGTCACCACATCTGTCATCACAGCTTGGAGTGGCTGCAGTTTCTCTGAGATATGCTGCCCACAAGTGGGCAAGTATGGTAACAAAAGTACACATACAGGCACATACCATCTTCTTACTGAAGCAGCTGCCTCCTATGAACTGCAGCAAGTCCAGAGATGGTCAATAGTCTCTCTGAGGGCTTCCTGGAAAGGCAGACTGCCAAGCAGTCTGGCAGCTGCCCAGCCAGGGAGAATGCATGCCACGTGCGTAGCTTCTACAGACACAGGAGCTCCTCTGTGAGCTTTCCTACATGCCTGGCAGGAGCATTGTAGCTCACCAGACAAACCTGGCCCTCAGGAGTGCTGGCTCTAGAGCAGCGGTTCTCAACCTGTGGGTCGCAACCCCTTTGGGGGTCGCCTAAGACATAACAGTAGCAAAATTATAGTTATGAAGTAGCAACAAAAATAATTTTATGGTTGGGGGTCCCCACAACACGAGGAACTGTATTAAAGGGTCGCAGCATTAGGAAGGTTGAGAACCACTGCTCTAGAGGGTCATGAACCAAGGGAATAACCATGAACCAAGTTACTCCCAACACGTCACAAATCAGGGTCCCAAGAAGCCAAGATATCAGGCCAACAGGAACACAATCTTTGGGAAATGGTCCTAAGAAGCCCGAGGTCCAGCAGCCATTTAACCCACCCCAAACTGGCTGAGCAGTGGCATATGTGTATGCGTGTGTGCACACACAGGAAGAGCAGAAGGAAGAACCGTCACATCTGATGTGTACAGGAGGGAATACCTTGGTGTGTGCATGTGTCTAATGGTATTATTATAATTGCCAAACACAGTGTCTGAAGGGCTGTCATGAGGAAGGCACAGAAGTTCAGCTGTGTGTCCTCTTGTGTTTCAGGGGGTAAATGAGACGATACACATAAAGTACCTAGCACAAAGTAAAAAGTCAATAGATACAGCCCCTTATTATGAAACTATGAATTTATAATATTATAGTCTAAGTAATAATTCTTATAGTTATATTATTATAAACATAAGGGCAAAAATTTTTGACAACACATGGTTCAGATGAGTCCACATACACAACAGACGCCACTAAAATGCACAGTCACTTTGATTCAATAATTCCACTTCTTGAAAGAGCACCAAGAAAATAATCTTAATTAAGAAAAATTCAATGTACAAAAGGGTTACCTACACAAGCAAAAGAGAGGAAATAACCTGAACCTCCTACCAAGAGAAGCCAGTCAAAGAGCTTGTGGCAAATTTGTCTCTAAGGTAACAGCCATTAACAATGTTCATAAAACAAACACAAGCTATATGCAGGTGTTGGCAAATACTAAATATGAACACACACAGGCACACATATACACACATGTAAACAAATACACCCATATGCTGAGCCCAGGCCCTGTAAGCTGAGAATATCAGTCCTTCCCCCACACAGCTGGGGCAGCTCCAGCTCTCCCTTGCCCATCGCAGCAAGTCTGCTGCAGGGACTGGCACTGTGCTGGCCCTCCAAGGATGAGCTTCTCATTAGCTCTGGGGGCTGGGAATAAGACATAGCAGTGCTGCTCTTCCTGAGAAGGGTCTAGCTACCTCACCCCTGCCTCAGCTCTCCCTAGGGCCTGGCTCAATTTCAATTTCTCAAGAAAGGAAAACTACACAAAGAATCCAGGGTGCACCCAACCCAAGGGATGAGGGCTAGCAGAAACCTAGCCCTTCACAGCTTACCCTTGGGAGCCAAGCTAACAAGCCAACTCTCCTCCTGCCAGAGTGGGTACTGGCCATTGCCTTACTCAGGACTACAACTGGTAAGTGGAAGAAAGACCCGAACCTGACCTCCCATGGGATTCTCAGCAAGACTGGCCTCCAAGACAGTCTGGGACTTAATCAGCCAAGGGCTAACTAGGCTGCTCCAAGGAAGGGCTTTCTTCCCACCACCACTGCCACAGATGCGTGGGACTTAGCTGGATGACCCTAAGAGGTGACCTCAGGCCAGAATTATAGCATGCTAGATATTCCCTATGGTGAAAATAAAGTCTACAGAGAAAGAAACCAGATGGTATCCTAGGACATCCTCTCCAAAATGACCTGGGGAGGAAAAACAGCCCTGCTGGTGATATTGTATAGAGAGCCATCAGATCCAGTTGGCGGTGGGAGTGGGGTAGAGGTTTAATTAACAGCAGATTTGTAGAACTTAGTGGGAGCCATCCATCAGATAAGAGAGAAGCAGGAGAGTAGCAGGTGGAGTCACCCTGGGAAAGCTTTCCAGAAGGAATGCTACCCACTAGAGTTCATAAGAGCAGTACAGGAGCCTACAGGACAGTGAGGCTCCTAGGATGGGGCAGGGCTGGGTAAGGGCAGGAGCAAGGCACTCACTTCTGTAGCACTGCCTGCCACTCGCCAAGCCGGGCACTGATGGGGAAGCAGTGGACAGTGCCCTGGACCTTGGCACGCCACTCCCGCATGTAGTCCTCAATGTCAAACAGGAAGGGCTGCTGCCCAAAGTTGGCGTCCACAATCTCCCCGGGTGTCTGCAGGCCTACGGTGGGGTAGAGGTTGGCCTGAGGAGGAGAATGAAATGTCAGTCAGGCCCTGAGGGCAGGGAGGCAGCAGGCCTCTTCTGGCCTCCAGTGCAGAGTGGGAATGAACTGGTTCCCATATGCCATTGCTCCAGCTCTGAGACTTGCAGCAAGGCTGGAGGAGGCAGGGCTAAGCCACATTCTGCCCACCTCCCTACCAGACAGTAGTCCCCAAAACTTGAGGGGAAAAGCAAGCTGGGCTCAACATGGACTCTCTTCCCTGCATCACAGACTATGGTATTCCCCAAAGTCCCTCTTCAGGACTCAGCCAGGGCACAGAAAGGCAGGCAGGGCTTCATGACCCTGAAGGTGTGCCTGTGAAGATCTGCTGCAGGGGTGGATATTAGCTCTTCTCAGGACCAAGGATTCCTTTGTCACAAAAAAAGGGGTACATGAAGGGGCAGGAAGAGATGGGGGAGGCAGGAAATGAGGGGAGTAGGAGGAGAGCATAGCAAAAGGAGTTAGGTGGTTTATACCCCCTGATGCTGGCAAAGGGTAGAGAGGTCGCTGCCCCTCCTTTCAGAGGCTCACTAAGAGGATCTTTGGGCCAGTGAGGTTTGGGCATGTCCCTCCGTGATGTGGAGCTCCCTGCTCTCCATCTATCCCCTGCCATGACCAGCTTTCGCCCAGTCACTCCCTCACTCAGTGCTTCCTGTGGCTCCCCACTGCTATTGCCCACATTCAGTCTGGCTGTTTCATGTCTTGCCAGCCTCCTCCTTATTGTCACTGGGCCCCTAGTCCTCTCTTTACCCTTCCATCCTCAGGCCATGTGTCATTCCTGAGTATCACATGCCTTTACTGCACAGTGAATTCAGCCCATCATGAGCTCTGAACCTACAAGACCTCTTGCTTCCTTCCTTTCCCCTCCCATCCTCCATGCCACAGGCAAAGCCCACCTCTTTCAGCAAGCCTTCCCTGCATCCACTCACTTTCTAGCACTTGTCAACATACTGCCAACATTCATGTCTGGCTGTTTCATATCACATTTCCACAACTACTCTTCCCCAGTCAGGGTCAGAATTCTCCTCCTATGTCTATTCACTTTGCCTAGGAGCACAGCTCCTCTTTGGGGCCTCCAGAAAAGAGGGAAGGAGGTTCCAACAGGATCCTGGTGTAGTCTGGGCTTCAGAAGGCCTTGCAAATCACAAGGACACTTCCTTGGGCATCACAGGAGTGCCTAGGATCCCAACGCAGCCACCACAGTCAGCAAACCTTTCCTCCTTCTAGAACCCGGCCAGGGCAAACAGAACACTCTGGGTGGAGGTCTGCATATGATAAGGCCTGTGATAACTACTTTTAAAAATTATTTTCTTTATTGATTTTAGAGAGAGAGAGAGGAAAGGAGAGGGAGAGAGAGATAGACACATCAATGAGAGAGAACACTAACTGGTCACCTCCTGCATGCCTCCCATTGGGGATCTGGCCCACAACCTGGGCATGTGCCCTGGCCAAAAATTGAACCAGCGACCTCTTGGTACATGGGTTGATGCTCAATCACTGAGCCACACAGCTGGGCCTGTGATGACTATTAATAAAGGGGTACATGAGGTGGGGAGGAGCCCTGAACTAAGCCACCAGAAGACCTCACCCTTTTCCAAGAAGAGAAAACCCCACAAAGCTCACCTCTCTGGCTCAGGGTTCCATGCATGGTAGCAGGTTCAGTCCCCTAGGGCACTGGCTTCCTCAAGGATCTCTGATGGGAATGCACAGGGACCTAACAGTTCAAGAACAATTCTCTACACTCTGCACCCGGTCCACTGGCTATAAATCGCAGAACTGGCTCAGGCCAGGTAAGCCATGGAGCTACCCTCATCTCCCTCCATCCCTCAGATGTCATTGGAAATGCCACAAATCACTGCCTTTGCTATGAGTCATGGAAGATGACCAGGCCTTGCTACTGGAGAGAGAAAGGTTGAGCAGGTACCCCCTTACTGGTACCCTCAAGTAGACAACACAGCATACATCACTGGTTGGGGAAAGGGCCAGACTCCACACTCTGCACTTGCAGCTACCACCATACCCCACCCCAGTCAGCCCCCAAAAGCCTAAAGAGGGGAGACCCAATAGTAGTACTTACCGGGAGATCTGTGAAGGCTATACCTGTGGAGGGAAAGAAACTGTCATCAGCCCACAGGAGGTTGATCACAATAGCCGGGGAGGGGCTGGTCACCACATCTACCCTATGGTTGAGGCCAAGCAAATGCTAGGGCCTAACAGTTTTATTATTTATTTATTTATTTATTTATCCATCCATCCTCACCTGAGGATATTCTTCCATTTTTTGTACAGATAGAGTGGGAGGGAGAGAGAGGAAGAGAGAGAGAGTGAGAGAAACATCGACGTGAAGGGACACATCGAGTGGCTGCCACCCGCACGACCAACCAGGGCCGGGGACAAACTGCAACGGAAGCACGTGCCCTTAGCGGGAACCGAACCCGGGTCTCTCCGGACCGCAGGCCGACGCTCTAACCGCTGAGCCAAACCGGCCAGGGCGGGCCTAATAGTTGTAGACCTTAGCCTTCCCTTTGCTGGATGGCCTGGCTGGAAGTGAAGTCAATACTTAAATATTTGTCCACAGCTCTTCCATTTTTCTCAGGAAAAGCCTGCTAGATAGGACTAAAACCCAAATGATCTACCCCTGAGGCCTCTCCAGGCCTGATCCTTCTCTTGATCCAACATGTTTTTATGGAGACCTACTAAATATGCCAGGCCCTTTTCATTACCTCATCTGATCCTCATACCAACTCTGGGAAGCAGGCTTTCTTATCCTCATTTTACAGATGAGGAAAGTAAACCTTAAAGGTTAAATAATTTGCCAACAGTCATAAAACTAACAGAAGTGGTGGGACTGGACTCATTCCTAGTCTGACACTCTAACATCATCTTTAAGCTGATAGCAGTGGAGACAGTGAGGGTAGTGGCTGCCCATGTCCAGCCCATACCCACCCAGAGTCCCCAGAGCTTTCAAGTTCACAAAGCCCAGGTTAACACTGGCCTATATACTCTCTGAACCTTCCTGCCAAGACAAGAGGTTGTGTTTCCAGGGACCTCAGCCTAAATCAGAAGTGAGGGTAGAGGGGAGCAGGACCCCAAATATATGAGCAGGCCTAAGCAGGAGAGAGGCCTCAGAATATCCCAGAGCACTCATGTTGTGCAGACTGAGAAACAACAGGTCCAAAGGAGACTGTCCCAAGGACTCATAGCCTTCCTATTTTTTTTTTTTTTAGACAAATTCTTATATCTTCTAAAAACCCCTGAGCTCTTGGCCTGAAAGGTTTTAAAACCATTGCCTCCTTAGAGGTCCCAGTCTGCTTTCCTAACCCACCCAGAAAAGAAACTGAAACCCTGCAAGACAGAAGAGGTGACGGGTCTGACCACAGGTCTCCCAGTAAACCTGGAGTCAGAATCCTGCCAGCTAGACAGTGCATACCATGTGCTTCCTCTGTGCTAGGCACTGGCTCAGTATCTAACAAGAAACCATTTAATCCTCAGAACAACGTTGGAAGGTGTACACAGTCTCTGACACTAGTTTACAGATGAAAATAATCAAGGTGCAGAGGATTGTTTACATTCTTTGCTGGGCCAGTTTGCTCCTCAGCGAAGGAAGCTCATAAGTCCCATGACTTGCCTACCTGAGGCCACTTCTGAGCCCCACATGCAGAGTCACAGAGCTGGCAAAATGAAATTTAGGAGTCCCTCTGCACCCATAAAGAGAATTCAACAGCCCTGGCCGGTTTGGCTCAGCGGTTAGAGCGTCGGCCTGCGGTCCAGAGAGATCTGGGTTCGGTTCCCGCTAAGGGCACGTACCTCGGTTGCAGTTTGTCCCCGGCCCTGGTTGGGTCGTGTGGGTGGCAGCCACTCGATGTGTCCCTTTCACGTTGATGTTTCTCTCTCTCTCTCTTCCTCTCTCTCCCTCCCATTCTATCTGAACAAAAAACAAAAAACAAAATGTCCTCAGGTGAGGATTAAAAAACAAAAAAAAGAGAATTCAACATCAACCCTCCAGGGCTGCATGGGAGCTGCCCTCATGGATTTTGGTGTGGCCAGGCTGCTGTTGCTGTACCCCAGCTCATGGTGAGGCCCACAGAACCCTGGAAGAAGGGGAAGTCCAGGCTCCATCAGTTAGCTGCACTGTGACCTTTGGCAAACCTCTCTGAGCCCATCTGAAAAAAAAAAGCAGGTAACACCAATCCCAACATCTCAGGAAAGAAACTGAGATACTTTGTGAAAGCTGTTTCATAAACTGAGAGGTTTGGGTACAAGTTGGCTGCAATTGTGCCAGCAGATGAGGCAACTGCCACACTTCTGGGTAGGGAATGACTACCTAGGCTTACCCAGCTCTATCTCACAGTGGTACCCAGGAAGGATAAGACCTTGAGGTGCTTCCAGGAGGATGAGGAAAGAGGCTACTCCACCCCACTATTGCACTGGACAACAGTAATACTGCTCCCCTGAGCCCTGCAGATCTCTGGGAGCCTCTATAAGGCCATTGTGATGAAAAGATCTGGTTTGGCCCACAGGAAGAAGGTCCAGGCAAAGATCCAGGATGTAAACAGGACACTCTAACTTGCTGATAAGAAGTGCGCTGAGCCAAACAGACATAGGTCAGGGGTCACTGAGGCTGAGGGTTTAAGGAACCTGTGAGAGAGCAGAGGTGGATAAAAATGACTCTGCAAGTACATGGACCACTTGTGGATGAGCTGTCAGTCTCCTGTACCCATTCAACTGCTCATTCATCCTTCTTCAAGTATCTGCTACGACCTCCCAGAAGCCAGGCCCTGTGATAGGCACTAGGAAACCAGCTGCAAGACTGGCTGTAAAAGTGCTGCCAACTCCAGGAAGAGAGATGGCATGCAATTAATAATTACACAGACAACCGATCAATGCTATATAGGGTGAGTGCTATGAGAGGAAAACAGAGTAAATGAAATGATCAGAGAGGCCAGGAAACATTACCATTTTCTAAAGGGGGAAAGGTTCTCGTTAGAGAGCAGTGATTGGCTCATTGATCCTGCGTGAGATTCTGAAGCACATTTATTGATAAGCTGGCTTGTGAAAAGAAAACAAGGTCATTAGAAGAGTCACCAAGTAGTCTATCACTCCAAGTTCATTGCCTTTCTATTAAATTTCATTATCTAGAAAATGCAGGGGACAGGTGATATTTAATTTTTAGTAAGGTCTCAGGACTATCCTTGTGGACAAGATAGAAAAACTTGAGTTTCAAAATAATATAATGAAGTGATTCTTAAATGGTTGTTGTCTACTTGAACAAGCAATAGGCTAAAGGGTTCAAATCTCAATCTTGTTCTCTTCCATTCTTTTTTATATCTTAATAAAAACACAAAGAAATTTATAAATTTTAGGTTAATGCAATGCTGAAAAGAATACCAAATATTTGACATAGAACAAACAAGACCACAGAAGATCCTGACAGGCTGAAAAAATAGGCAATATACTCCTAAATGAGGTTTAATTATAAGATGTGTGAGGTCTTGCATGAGGTCTATGAAAAACATGCACTAGGAAGACGACTTTTAAAAAACGGTGTGAGTGTTTGGAATGACATTAAAGTGGCCATGAGTACCTTATGTACCTGGGGACCTGACTGACAGAGCTTATGGGCCCTGGTACATTTAGGTACCAGGTGCCGTGCTCTGACCAAGGTGTGGACAAGCTGGAGAAATATGAAGAGGGCAGAAATCCTGGCTGCAGCGGGGCAGGTGAAGGGAAGGTTGGGTAAAGAGTGAGAACCCATAGCAGTGGTCCCTGGGACTCTGATAGCAGAAAAACCAAGAGCCAGGAAATAGCTGGAGTCAGAGAACAAAGTGGGGAGTGAGGAGTCATCTTGAGATTTTGGCTTTGCCATCTAGCTGCTAGCTCCTCACCAGCTGGATACTAGTAACTGCAGCTAGGTGGCCATGGATTTCAGAGGAGAGTTTCTCTGATGTGTACCTGAGTCAGCTATGCAGTGTTTGTACCATGCCCTCAATGCTCACTCTGGGCTGTGGCATCTGACTGCCTTATTGAGGAATGCTGGCTCCTGATCACTCAGCCCAGCCACCAGCAAACCTGATTTCTACCAGGTCCCTTGACTTTGCTTGGGCTCATCTCCTGGAGAAGCCACAGAAGGGCTGTGGGAAGTGGCAGCCCCCTTTTAACTGCCCTTCAAGCCAGGAGAATTGGGTCTCCTAGGGGTTGAGTTCCAAGTAAAATGCTCAACTTCTTTTCCTGGAAAGGCCCAGCAGCTGGGTACTACTTCAGAACCACTATGGCCAGGGGCCCCTCTCACTCAAGGGTCAAATACCAATCAGTCCTAGTATGGCAAGTCATCAGAACAGCCAGCCTCCCTCTCTCTCTCAAGTTCTAGTCCTAAATTTCTACTTGTATACAGGATTGCTTTTCCAAGGGATCCTCCAGGGTCCCCATCATCCTCCACTGATTGTTGCTCCTCCTGGATTCCCAATCCCAATTGATTAGTGATTAGCATCTCTAATCCAGCCACTTTCCAATCTTCCCTTCTTGCTAAGGCACCCCATCTGTCACTAAGCCCTGCTGGACCACCCATGTTTCTCACTTCCTGCACCCATCACCACTGTCTTGCCTCAGGTCACTTGCCTCTTCCACTGGCCCTTACATCAGTCAGTCCATCCTTTTCAATTTCACCAAAGGGACCTTTTTAAAATAAGTCTGTCCAGGTTGCTGTCTATTAACCATCAACAGGTCAAAAGAGACCTGGCCCCATCTGACTCCAGCCTGTCTGTTTACCTCTTGTACTAAATCAGGCCGTACTATTGCTCCACAGCAATCATCACCCTGAGTGTCAGAAGGGCAGGACAAAGTCTGGGCTCAGGCCACGAGCATGCAAACCTGTGCCACTCAAGTATATGTTTGAGACCCTGAAAACTTCTCACCAACCCCAAACCATGCTCCAATAAGTATCACACAGGCCTGGAGCATGACCACCACAACAATGCTCTCTTAGCACTTGTTCCTGGGCTTGGTAAATGATCTTAGATAGATGGATTAACAAAGGGATTGCCCATACTACCCTCTCTTCACCTTGCAGGGCTCCAGTGCCTAGAAATGCCTGAAGTTTCCCAGAGCTCAGTAGAGGGTCTATAACACTCCTTTGGCTTCGAAGCTTGCTCTGGGGCTTCTCACCAACCCCAGTGGCTCCATACAGCAAATCCTCCAAGGTCCCCTATGTACCCACCAAGGCTGTGGCCATTCTTGGTGTAGAAGCAGGTGCCATTGATGAGGTTGACACAGCAGCCAATCACATCTCCTGTGGTGAATGTGGGACCGTAGGGTTGGCCAGTCCCCGAGGAGCAGAAGGAATGCCCATCATCGCCATGGTAACCATAGGAATGTTTATCCCAACCTGTGGGTGAAGAGAGCAGCCACAGCTGAGTAGAAGTACTTAAGAGAAGCAAGACAGCCACAGAAATCCACCCAAGTCTGAACTCTTCTCCCCAGTTTGCCACCACCTCAGTCAGTATTCTTGAGCTTTCACAGAGCCGGCTGTGGACAGAGTCTGGCTGTGCCAAATGATCAAGGATCTGAGGCAGCCCTACTGAAGAAGAAGCCCAAACTGTGGTTAGCAGGTACCAAAACCATGAGTGACCTGGAAGAGACTTACTAGAAGTCATCAATGAGAGCAAACATCGATTGGCTGCCTCCTGCATGCCCCCCACAAGGGATTTGGCCCACAGGCTGGGCATGTGGCCTCACCGAAAATCAAACCAGCGCCCTCTTGGTGTATGGGTCAATGCTCAACCACTGAGCCACACCAACTGGGCTTATGGTGGGTTTAAAAAAAAAAAAGTTTTTATGGGACCGGAAAAAAAAACTTTTTAACACTAGATTTTAGCCAAAAGGCTGGGAAGCGCCAGGCCGGTGTGGCTCAGTGGTTGAGCATTGACCCATGCAATAAGAAATCGCCAGTTTGATTCACAGTCAGGGCACATGCCCAGGTTGTGGGCCAAGTCCCCAGTGGGGGCATGCAGGAGGTGGCCAATTGATGTTCTCTTTCATCGATGTTTCTCTCTCTCTCTCTCTCTCTCTCTCAAATCAATAAAGAAAAAATATTAAAAAAACAACAACACTGAGAAGTGATGAAAAAATAATGTTTTAACTGAAGTATAATTTATATGTAATGAGATTCTCCCATTTTAACTGACAGTTCAATTAAGTTTTAACAAATGTTAACACCACAATCAAGACACAGAACATTTCTATCACTCCAAAGTTTCCTCCTACCTCTCTGTAGTCAATCCCCCTCCACCTACCCCTAGTCCCCGATTTGTTCCTATGGTCTTGCCTTTTCCAGATGTCATATAAATGGAATCACAGCCTATGTAGTGTCTTGTGACTAGTTTTTTTTTTTTTTTCCACTTAGTATAATGCATTTGAGATTCATCCACATTGTTAGATGTACCAGTATTCTGTTTCTCTTTACTGCTGAATAGTACTCCATTTTATGGATATACCACAGTTTGTGCATCCATTCACTAATTGATGACATTTGAGCCATTTCCTATTTTTGGCTATTATGAATAAAACCAATAAATATTGACATAAAGTTCTTTGCACAGACATATGTTTTCATTTCTCTTGGGTAAATACTTAGAAGTGGTACTGCTGGGTTATAAGATAAGTATATGTTTAACTTGATAACAAACTGCCAAACTGTTTTCCAAAGTGGCTGTACTGGTTTGCACTCCCCCTGGCAATGTATGAGTTTCATATTTTCACCAGCACTTGATACTGTCAGTTGTCTTTGTAGTTGTTGTTTTTCTTTTTCTTTTAGTAGGGATGTAGTGGTTTTAATATCATTTTGGCTTTAATTTGCATTTTCCCAATGACCAAGGATGTTGAGCATCTTTTCATATACTTATTTACCATTGGCTTAGGAAATTATTGGACTGTCTGTTCAAATCTTTAACTCTTTTTTCTTTTAAATCCTCTCCCGAGGATATTTTTCCATTTATCTTCAGATAGAGTGGGAGGGAAGGAGGGAGAAGGAAAGGGAGAAGGAGTCAGAGAGAGGGAGAGAGAGAGAGACAGAGAGAGAGAGAGAGAGAGAAACATCGATGTGAGAGAGATACAATGACTGGTTGCCTCACACACAACCCAAGCCAGGGCCAGGGACTGAACTGCAACCGAGGTATGTGCCCTTGACTGAACTGAACTCCTGACACTTTGGTCCGCAGGCTGATGCTCTAACCACTTAGCCAAAATGGCCAGAGTTTTAACCCCTTTTAAAAAATCGGGTTGTATACCTTATTGAGCTGTAAGGGTTCTAAATATATCTTGAATATAAATTCTTTTGTGTGTTTTTAAAATATTTTCTCCCAGTCTACGACTTGTCTTTTCATTTTCTTAACAATGTCTTTCAAAGGCCTACTGGGATTTTGATTGGGATTGCACTGACTCAATAGGTCAATTTGGAGAATAGATAGTTTAATAACACTAATTATTCCAACCCGTGAACACAGTATTTCTTCATTTGTTTAGGTCTTCTTTAATTTTTCGCAACAATGTTTTGACAAATTTATCTCTAAGTACTTTATTTATTTATTTATTTATTTATTTATTTTTTATCCTCACCCGAGGACATTTTTCCATTTTTTGTTCAGGTAGAGTGGGAGGGAGAGAGAGGAACAGAGAGAGAGAGAGAGAGAAACATCGATGTGAAAGGGACACATCGAGTGGCTGCCACCCACACAACCGACCAGGGCCGGGGACAAACTGCAACCAAGGTACGTGCCCTTAGCGGAAACCGAACCCGGGTCTCTCAGGACAGCAGGCCGACGCTCTAACCGCTGAGCCAAACCGGCCAGGGCTCTAAGTACTTTATTTATTTATTTATTTTAATCCTCACCCGAGGACATTTTTTGATAGAGTGGGAGGGGGGGAGAGAGAGAGAGAGAGAGAAACATCGACGTGAAAGGGACACATCGAGTGGCTGCCACCCGCACGACCCAATCAGGGCCAGGGACAAACTGCAACTGAAGTACATGCCCTTAGTGGGAACCAAACCCGGGTCTCTAGGGACCGCAGGCTGACACTCTAACCACTGAGCCAAACCGGCCAGGGCAGTTCTTTCTTTCTTTCTTTTTTTCTTTCTTTCTTTCTTTCTTTCTTTCTTTCTTTCTTTCTTTATTTATTTATTTATTTATTTATTTATTTATTTATTTTTCTTTATTGACATTAGAGAGAGAGAAGAGAAAAGAGAGAGAGAGAACATCGACTGGCCACCTCCTATATGCCCCCCACTGGGGATCAGGCCCACAACTTGGGCACGTGCCCTGACCAGGAATCAAACCGGTGACCTCTTGGTGCATGGGCCAACGGTTCAACCACTGAGCCACATAAGCTGGGCAGTACTTATTATTTTTTTAAATGTTTTTATTGATTTTTTTTTAGAGAGAAAGGAAGGAAGAAATAGAGAAACACTGATGTGAGAGAGAAACATCAATCAGCTGCCCCTTGCACACCCCCGACTGGGGATCGAGCCCAAAACCCGGGCATGTGCCCTGACCGGGAATCAAACCAGGACTTCTCATTCCATGGAACGATGCTCAATTCACTGAGCCACACCAGCCAGGCTCTAAGTATTTCATTTTAATTCCTAATTGTTTCTTGCTATTACAACAAAATATAATTGATTTGGGGGATAGAGAAATGTGATCAAAGTTTCTTTCTGGAGTAATGAAAATGTTCTAAAATTAGATTATGATAATTTGCACAACTCTGTAAACATGTTAAAAACCAATGAGTCATATACTTTAAATGGATGCATTTTATGATATGTAAACTTTATCTCAATAACACTATTTTTTTTCCTGAGGGCTTTCTGGTGAAAACCGAACGACCTACTAGACAAATTCACAAAGAGCTGTAAGCACATCGATAACACTACTACACACACACACACACACACACACACATGCACGCGCGAGGGCTTATTTATTTATTTATTTATTTATTTATTTTGCTTTTACTTTTATTAGTCTTTATTTTATGCTGAATTTACTCCCGGGCCATAAGTTTTTGTTTCTTCAGTTTCTTCTGGGATATCTTTTTCTTCTGTGCAACCTCCTCTTCTGGTTTAGGAATAATCTGCTCTTTCTCAGTGAGGATCATCTCAATGTGGCAGGGAGAGCTCATGTATGGGTTAATCCGCCCATGGGCTCTGTAAGTTCTACGGCGCATCTTGGGAGCTTTGTTTACCTGGATGTGCTCAATAACCAGAGAATCTATATCTAAACCCTTAAGTTCAGCATTGCTCCCTGCATTTTTAAGCATGTGCAGCAAAAACTCAGCACTCTTTCTGGGCCACCAACCCTGTGTCCAGCCCCACTGTTTTGTCTGGGCACAGCTACCAACTCTACCATTGTAACGACGGAAGGCACACATTGCTTCTGTAAAGTGACATCCTTCAGATACTTGTTGGCTTTTCGAATATGCATACCTTTGATGGCCTGGGCAGTTTCCCGAGTGTTCTTACAGTGAACACGAAGATTTGAACCTCTTGACTTGCATGATTTTGTGGGGTTTTCTGGGTCAAGTGAATAGCGCACCATTTTCAGAGGTCACCTCTGGCCGCTTTCGGGAAAAGGAAGCGCATATTTAATATTTTATATATTCACCTGATGTCCTGCAACCTTGTTAAATTCACCAATTAGTTCCGGTAGCTTTTATGAAGATTCTTCAGATTATTTTAATATATTGTCTGAGAATAAAGACAGTTTTATTTCTTCCTCTCCACTCTGCATGCCTTTTATTTCTTTTTCCTGACTTACTGCACTGACCAGGAACTCCGATACGATGCTGAATAGAAATGGTGAGAGCAGAAGTGAGACCCATAGGTTTTTTTTGTTTTTTTTTATCCTCACCCGAGGACATTTTTTTGTTCAGGTAGAGTGGGAGGGAGAGAGAGGAAGAGAGAGAGAGAGAGAAACATCAATGTGAAAGGGACACATCGAGTGGCTGCCACCCGCACGACCGACCAGGGCCGGGGACAAACTGCAACCGAGGTACATGCCCTTAGCGGGAACCGAACCCGGGTCTCTCGGGACCACAGGCTGATGCTCTAACCGCTGAGCCAAACCGGCCAGGGCAAGACCCATAGGTTTTTATACAAGGTTTTATACAGGGGAGAGAGTAAAGGAAGTCATTTGAGGAGGGAGAACTACAAGTAAAGGCATGAATGCAGGTAGGACAGGAGGGTGTGAGCTGCAAAGGGGCCTGCCTGCTTGCTTGGCTAAGGAACAGAAATGGAGCCCACAGGGCCATGGCAAGCCCAGGACCCACAGGGTAAGCAAGCTACTCCCCAACACAGCCCCTCCAAGTAACTTTTCCAGCCTCTGCTGCCTCCTTGATGTCTGAGCATCGGGCCCATGCGAACATGTTTAATGACACCCTGACCCTCCCAAGTGGTATGGGTAGAAGAACAGGTTGAAGACAAGTTGTGGGCAGGTTCTAAGCAATGGTGTGGGGGTGAGAACAGATGGGTGATCGAGCCAGGGGTTGGAAAGGGAGACAGAGAGCATGAGTGCAGAGGTGGGGTTGACCAGACCTTGGAGCCTAAACTCTGCCCTGCATTTAAATTGGTGGGCTCAAGGGCAAGTTACTCCTCATAATCACAGCATCCATCCCAAGTGCTGTGTACCCTAAGCCTTCATATCTTCAGCCATGAACCCTCTGGTTAAACAAAGGAACCCCAGAGCCCATAGTGGGAAACAGGTCACAGCTGAATGGCTCTCACTAATGGGTTCAGGGCCCAAAACCTACTGCTCCTTTCCAGGCACCTTCCCACCACATCACAAGGAAAGTATCATGAGACCAGCCCAGGATTGGCTTTAAAGGCCCAAGGCCTAGACCTGGAGCCAGGCTCTGTTCTCACCTTCCAAATTCCTCAGGGACACTGCGACTGCCTGGCTCAGGGAACATGGTGCTGCTCTGGGCAACAACCCAACTTCTAAGCTCCTCATGCCCAAGGACTGCGAAGGGCCTTACTATTGCTGGTGGGTACACAAATCATTTGACCTCAGGAAATGACTCTCTGGGACACAGCAATACCCACTGCTCCATGGAGAGGGAGACTGACAAGGCTATTATTGTAGGCAAGGCCTAGACTTCAGTGCAGGAGGTCGTATGGCTCCTGGCAGCAGCAGCTGCAGTAGTGGCTGCTCCTGTGGTCTACAGAAGGCCACAGATGAAGAATGGCCATCTGGAAAGCACTGCGGATCAATGTGACAATCATCCCTCCAGGTTTGGCTTAGACTGAGTTTGGTGGCCCCAGGCATGTCCCCCAGCTTCCCCTGACTCACGATCCATATCCACACCAGTCACAGTAGTGCTCCCTCCCCTCCCTTCCTGAATCCCTCAGATGGAGCATGGGGACTTATTACATGCCACACAGTAACTGACCACAATGTAGCAATGTTAGAAAAGCACTAGGATAATCCTGTGTGTTTGGCACAAGAAGTACTGCCACCTCCACCTCAACAAGAGATTGAGGGCTTGCTCACCAGCCCACATAGCTGAGAAGTGCCAGAGCTGAGTTTTGAACTCAAGTCTTTAGTTGAACCCACATCCTTCTTGCCTCAGGAACTGTCTCATTTGGGGTGGTAACTACACTGGCTGTGAAACCATCCCCAAGCCCCTGCTCCATCACCAGAAGAGTGGTTAAAAGCAATGGTTTTAGGGAGTTGTGGACCTGTCTTGCAGTGAGTTAGGGGGCCTGCAGATCAGCAATGAGGGAAGACCCAGACCCCAGCCCTAAAGGAAGACCCCAACCCACAGGCACTAAATGGTTCCTTCTGTCTGAAGGTTGAAGCTGCCTGTCTCTGCTCTCCAAGGCGCACCCACACTTCTGCCTCACCATGCAGCCATGACAAGCAGACCAGGACACACAACTGCACCCAACCCCAGCCCACTTCTTTCTTCCACAAGGATGATCCTGCATGGCAGATCTTTTATGAAGATTTTACTATCTAGAAGGTAGAAGACATGAGCTGGAAGGTTTTCTTTTTTTTAGCCTTCTCGGATTAAAGCAATAGGTACTCTAGAAAATCTAATAATGATGTGGCCACTTGATTTATCAAAACTAGTGAAATAACATGAAAAAATCATTTCCTACTTAGTGACTCAAGGAAACCTGGGAGAGCCCTGGCCGGTTTGGCTCAGCGGTTAGAGCGTCGGCCTGCAGTCCGGAGAGACCCGGGTTCGGTTACTGCTAAGGGCACGTACCTTGGTTGCAGTCTGTCCCCAGCCCTGGTTGGGTCGTGTGGGTGGCAACCACTCGATGTGTTGCTCTCACGTCGATGTTTCTCTCTCTCTCTCCCTCTCACTCTATCTGAACAAAATATCGAAAAATGTCCTCGGGTGAGGATAAAATAAAAAAAAACAAAAGAGTATAAAAAAAAAAAAAAAAGGAAATCTGGGAGATATTTTTGTCCCCGTGTATGGGAGCTTAATAACTTCCACCAAAAGCAACAGATGTTTACATTTTTATTTTTTTATCCTTACCGAGAACATTTTTTTTCCATTTTTTGTTCAGATAGAGTGAGAGGAAGAGAGAGGAAGAGAGAGAAATGAGAGAAACATCAATGTGAAAGGGACACATCGAGTGGCTGCCTCCCGCACGAACAACCAGGGCCTGGGACAAACCTCAACCGAGGTACGCGCCCTTAGTAGGAACCGAACCTGGGTCTCTCTGGACTGCAGGCTGATGCTCTAACTGCTAAGCCAAACTGGCCAGGGAGAAAAAAAAATTTTTTTTTAAGTAAATACAATAAAAAATAAAGTATATAATTATTTTGATATAACTACCATGGAATGAATATATATATATATATATGTTTTTATCCTCACCTGAGGACATTTTTGCATTTATCTTCAGATAGAGCAGGAGGGAGAGGAGGAAGAGAGAGAGACACACTGAGTGGCTGCCACCCACACGACTCCAACTGGGGCTGGGGAAAAACTGCAACCGAGGTACATGCCCTTAGCGGGAACCAAACCTGGGACTCTCCAGTTCGTGGCCAGCGCTCTAACCCCTGAGCCAAACCAGCCAGGGCAAATTTTTATATTTTTAATTCGAGCTATAAATATGGATTCGAAATTTTTCTAAACTGAAAAGCTCAATAAAAAAATATATTTATCGCCCTGGCCGGTTTGGCTCAGCGGTTAGAGCGTCGGCCTGCGGTCCCGAGAGACCCGGGTTCGGTTCCCGCTAAGGGCGCGTACCTCGGTTGCAGTTTGTCCCCGGCCCTGGTTGGTTGTGCGGGTGGCAGCCACTCGATGTGTCCCTTCACGTCGATGTTTCTCTCTCTCTCTCTCCCTCCCTCTCTATCTGAACAAAAAATGTCCTCGGGTGAGGAAAAAAAAAAAAAATATATATATATATTTATCTAGAGTCATTTCAGGATTCACCATCACTTCAGTTTGGCTGGAAAATAGATACATTTTCTTGTGGCAGTTTTCTTGTCTCCAGTTCCCAAATGATTTATCTATTATATAGATTTGTCCAAATGAAGAAAACTCACTCCCTGTGGTACAAAGAATAAGGCCTCCCAAACATGTACCTGTCCTAATCCCCAGAACTGTGAATAGGCTACTTTACAAAGCAAAAAAAAAAAAAAAATTTATATAAGTGAGTAAATTAATGCTCTTGAAATGGGGAGATTATCCTGAATTATGGGGAGAGGATACACAATGCAATCACATGGGTCCTTGTAAGAGGCAGGCAGTGTCTTGGATCCTGCTTCAGGTTTTTCCTAAATTCTTTCAAACAAGCAGCATCTGGTCTCAGCTAGCCCCATACCTCTCGTTAAGTAATACACTGAAACAAACACAGGGAGGCAGCCAAAATGAGGAGACAAAGAAACAGGTCCCAAATGAAAGAACAGAACAAAACCCCAAGAAAAGAACTAAGCGAAATGGAGATAAGCAACCTAACAGATGCTGAGTTCAAAATACTGCTTATAAGGATGCTCAATGAACTTAGTGAGAACCTCAGTGAACTTAGTGAGGGCCTCAAGAGCATAAAAAAGGGCCAGTCAGAAATCATGGATGCACAGTTAGAATTGAAGGAGGCATTAACTGAAACAAAGAATAATTTACACAGCTTCAATAATAGAGTACGTAAATCCAAGGAGCAAACCATCGATTTGGAATATAAGGAAGCAAAAAATGCCCAATCAGAACAGCAAAAAGAAAAAAGAATCCAAAAAAATGAGGATGATGTAAGTAGCCTCTGGGACAACTTCAAGCGTGCCAACATTTGCATCTTGGGGGTGCCAGAAGGAGAAGAGAGAGAACAAGAAACCAAAAACCTATTTGAAACAATAATGACAGAAAACTTTCCTAACTTGGTGAAGGAAACAGACATACAAGTCCAGGAAGCCCAGAGAGTCCCAAACAAGATGAACCCCAAGAGGCCCACACCAAGACACATCATCATCAAAATGCAAAAGGTTCAAGACAAAGAGAGAATCTTAAAATCAGCAAGAGAAAGGCAGCTAGTTACCTACAAGGGAGTTCCCATAAGGCTGTCAGCTGATTTCTCAAAAGAAACTTTGCAGGCCAGAAGGGAGTGGCAAGAAATATTCAGAGTGATGAAAAGCAAGAACCTACAACCAAGATTACTCTATCCTGCAAAGCTGTCATTTAGAATCCATGGACATATAAAAACTTTCCCAGACAAGAAAAAGTTAAAGGAGTTCATCACCACCAAACTGTTATTATATGAAATGATGAAGGGTCTTTTTGAAGAAAAAGATAAAATATATGAACAAACAAAATGGCAATGAATACATATCTATCGACAATGGAATCTACAAACAAAATGAACAGGTAGAACAGAAACATTCTCATAGATACAGAGAACATTTTGTTAGTTGCCAGTGGGGGAATGGGTGAAAAAGGTGAAGAGATTTAGAAGTACAAATTCATTGCTAGACTGACAAACCTCAAAGGGAAAGGGGTTGGGGGGGTGGGAAGAGATAAACCAAAGAACTTATATGCATAACCAATGGACACAGACAATAGTGTGGGAAATAGCGGGAGGGGGGCCGGAGTGGGGAGGAGGGGGTCAATGGGGGAAAAATGTGGAACATCTGTAATACATTTTACATTCAACAATAAAGATTAAAAAAAAAAAAGAGGCAGGCAGGAAGATCAAGTCAGAAAAGGCGATATGACAGAAACAGAAAAAATGGAAGATGCTACATTGCTGGCTTTAAAGGTGGAGGATGGGGCCATGAGTCAAGAAATGTAGGTGGATTTGAGAAACTAGAACAGGCAAGGAAACGGATTCTTCTCTAAGGACTTCAGAAAGAATACCATCCATCCGACACCTTTATTTTAGGACTTCAGTCCTCCAGAGCTATAAGCCACTACTATTGTTACAGCAGCAATAGGATACTACTACAGTCCCCTGTGACTATAAAAGTTATTGATCATCTGGAAAGATTTGTGCAGAGAAGCAACATCTCAGCTCCTTGCCTCCTCACAGTGCTATGAAATTTAAAGCTTTTCTAAGAAAATCAGAGCTGTAATGTATCTTCAATTGATAGCCAGTAGTTTTCTAAACACAATTAACAGCCTGTGTGTATATACAGGTGATTATGTATGTGTGTGTAAGGCAGCTTGGGGTTAAAAACAGAATGTAATTATATACCTCATCTAGTAACAGTGGCTACAGCAGCAGCTTGGTTTAGGGCCAGTGTGCTAAATTCTCATCCTCTGGAAAGGACAAGCATCATCAACTCCATGAAGTTGACAAGAGGGGATGGTGGGTGGTGTGAAGGGAGCAGAGAAGATATAATATATAAGAAAACCAAAGAGCAAATAAGAAAACAACTGGTAGATAAAATGTGCTCTAAAGAAAACAACATCAGGTGATGGGCTAGAAATGGAAGTGGGGATGGGGAATGACCAGGATAGAGTAATCAAGTTAGCTTACTGAGTGATGAACCCTGAGCAAAGGTCTACTTGACATAAGAATCAGAAGGAAGAACTTTTGGGATAAAGGGAAAGAGCTCAGCATGTCTGAGAAACAGAAATGTGGCCAGCAGAGCCGAAACTGAGTGGCATTTACGAAAGACTCAGAGCAGAGTCAATAGGACTCGCAGGATGTGTGTGCTGATGGTATGAGAGGAACAAGGATGACTCCAAGGATTTTGTCCTGGGCAAATGGGTGGTTGTTAGTACCATTTACTAAAAGACAGGGAAGATGGGCAGAAAGAGCAGGCTTTTGGACACATTAAGTTTGAGATGTTCAGTGAGGCTATGATGGGGAACACTCAATAAATAAACAGTGGTGTAGACAGAAAAGTTAAAATGAAGTCACAGGAAGATTTTCCTACTGTGTTGTCCTGACACATGGCTTTATGTTTTTTCTTTGGGAGTAAAATTTATGCTAGTCAAGAACTAGAAATGTCAGAACAAACACAAGAGAAGGGCATCAGAAGCCCAAGTAGATGAGATGTTAAAGGGGATAAAGTGACTCTAAATGAATTCAGTCACCCTACCCTCAAATCTTCTCCCCAGGCCTTGAAAAAATGGTGCTACTGCTGCTACTCTTAGGAATTGGGCAGACAGGAGAAAAACCATAAGACCACGGCCTAGCCACTGTTGCACATTTTGTAGCCAATGTGTTGTTGTCAGTCTCAGGCTAGGATCCTACAAAGGGTGGTTTGGCCTCTGTCAGAAAGAGACACTGTAGCCCTGAGTGCCAGGGTGGTCAGTGTGGCCTGAAAGGCTGCTACAGTCTGGTCCTGGCCACAGTATTGTCCCTCCAAGATGGCAGGCCCTGAGCAGTCACTTACCTCCTTAGACCTTGGTTCCCTTCTCCACAAAATGAGGGAATAGCAATTAGATATCTCTGTCTAAGGGCCATAGATGTCTACTTGTGAGAAACATTCTGAGTCTCTAAACCAATCAGTATGTATGATAATCCTCATCTGAAGGCTGAGGAAACTGAGGCACTGAGAGACTGCATGAAGCCTGTGGTCTTAGAGATAACACTGTTCAGAAGCTCAATTCTCCTTCCTGAGGGAGCACCAGGTAGGTAACCTCGACGGTGAAGCCACCACCTTCTTCTTCCCAAGGTGATCCCCAATCCAAATACAGGGAAGAGGAAGATGCTCTAAAAGTAGAATAGCACAAGTTCTTCAAGATGGGCTCCATCAGAAAAAACTCCAGGTACCACCTACAAGGTTTCTGAACCCCAAGCTTGGCTGACCTGACCAATACTACTCCCTATCAGTGTCTGGCTGGGCTCTGTCCACTTTGAGAAGGGAGCCGGGCACAAAGCCTCCTGGTGCCCCTTCCCCAAGGCCACAAGAACAAACAGCAGGGTAAGGGAACAAGGAGTGCTAGGATTTGTCTGCCAGCTCTGCTTCTTTAGAAGACAGCATTCACCTTCTCTTAAGAAGTAGCTCCTCCCTTGCATCCATCCTGTGGCTTTAGTGGGGACTGCTAATCCTAGTATCCGTCCTCCCTTAGGGCCAGGCTAACCCACGCTGGACCAATCAGAGATCTTCCTGGAATTTTTCTACAAGGGAGCTGGGAGGAGAGTGGGTCCAAAGTGGCCGTCATTCCAACCTCATGTAAGAAAAGCCAGTTTGAGCCCTGGCCGGTTTGGCTCAGCGGTTAGAGCGTCGGCCTGCGGTCCGGAGAGACCCGGGTTCGGTTCCCGCTAAGGGCATGTACTTCGGTTGCAGTTTGTCCCCGGCCCTGGTTGGTCGTGCGGGTGGCAGCCACTCGATGTGTCCCTTTCACGTCGATGTTTCTCTCTCTCTCTCTCCCCCTTCCTCTCTCTCCCTCCCACTCTATCTGTACAAAGAATGGGAAAATATCCTCAGGTGAGGATAAAAAAAAAAAAAAGAAAGAAAAGCCAGTTTGACAGACTGAAGCTAATATGTAGAAAGCAGAGGCAAGAAACAGAGATGAGAGACCTGGCTCCTCTGTTTGCCTTGCCTGAGGTCTGGTGAAACAAGCTGATTAGAGATGGATTTCTCTTCCTTGAAGCAACCAAACTTCACTAATGAAAGGGACCACATCTAAGCATCATTCTGTTCACCTTGCATAACAGCTGACCCACAGTAGGAGGTGCTGAAGTAAAAAGGGAAATGTGACCAAGGGCTGGCAGGAAACCAGAAGCACAAAATTATCAATGTGTCTGACCACATTGTGACACACCATTTGTGGGCAATCATGGGCTTGATTGTGAGGAATTTTGTTGTCTTTTTTTTTTTTTTAAGAAAAATAATATTAGAACTGTATGTCTGCATCATGCCTCTACTTATACAGACTAATGGTAAAGCTAGTTCTGAGCCCTGGAAAGAGGCCTACAGCCAGGCTACAGACCAGTCTCTACCCCTGGGTAAGTCATTTAACTTCTTCGGGTCTCAGTTTCCTCATCTATGAAACAAAACAGGTGATGCAAATATCCCTACCAGCTTTAAAATAATCCATGTTCTAAGTCCTCCTTCCCGTTAAGAGGGTCCAGCAACTATGGTCACTTCCATATCTCTGTCTGGACAAGTCTTCCCTTCAGCCCCATCACCCTCTGCTTCAGAACTGAAGCCCCTTTTCTACCCAACTCCTATCATGTAGCCAAAGTCAGCAACTTTCTAAGCATGAGCCCTGGCAACATGTGTAGTCACCCCTCTCTGGATGGGCCTCATGTGAGGCTGGAATGATGTGCCCAAGAATGAAAACTGTCACCCTCACCATAGGCCAGAGCCAGCTATTGCAGAGGACAGTAGGATGTAAGGGCCAGAAGAAAACAAGGAGACACAGCTGCCTGTTCAGGACCTTAAGGAGTCAGGTCCAAGTGGCTTTGGATCAGATGTCTAGGGCTACACAATGGGCACAACACTCTGACAGAGTGCCAGCCTACTAATCATTCTTCCCTCTTCAAAGAAAATTAGCCTTGTCACTCCCAGAGATAACTGATGGGATGCCAGCCAACCTGATGCCCACACAGAAAAGCCTATCCCCTGCCACATCAGATGCCAATGATGCAGGAAGCCAAGCCACATTCAGGCCAGGAGGCAGGAGGCCCCAGGTGCCCAGTTCAGATGCTCTGGCACCACCCACTTCCCCTTCCATCATCACTCAGAGGGGAAGTCCCAGTCACAGAAGTGTGGGGGTGGCTGGGGAAATGGTTTATATCACCTTGGCACTCCCAGATGCCACCCCTGGTTACAGTGCCCTAGAGGTGGGAGACTCCCCATGAGGTGTCAGATGCTCCAGCATGATTGCTCCAAGAGCCCATCCCATGCCACTCCCATCTGCCAGAACACATCAAGAGTTTCAATCCCAGGGCAGCTAGGAATGAAGAGAACTCCTGATGCTGAGTGGAAAGATTTCTGCATCATCAGCACATTAGCATAGAACCCTGGGAGGGGGCTGGTGCTGTGTATGCCCAGTAATAGTTTCTGGTCCTGGCCCAAGGCTGACCAGGACAGAGTCCAACCCATGTCTTGCTCACAAAGATAGCTTAACAGCTGATCCCCATGCCTCCAAATCAGCCATCTCTCCCCAATAAACAGGTCCCAGTCACCACTGGACTTTGAAGTCAGAGAGACTTGGGTTTGAATCCCCATTCTGTCACTTCTCAGCCCCTCTAAGTTCTCCTGGCTGAACTTCTCTTTCATGTTGGTAGAAGGATTAAATACGAATGTACATGGAACATCAGTCCACAAGAGGCATTTACCTGTGAGTTTTCCTTCCCTCTCCGTCTCTAACACTAGCTCATTGATCAAGCCTGGGTGCTTCAGACTTCCTGCTCCCTTTTTCCCTGAAGGAGCAGGAGGGGTGGAACTAGTCATCTTCCACCTCTCCTAACAGCCCACCAATAGCATCCCCAGGCCTCCCTCACTCTTGTTTGTTCCCAGTTTCCTAGAGAGACAACCCTTGGGCACTTGGTAGAGCTGGAGCCATGCTTAGTGGCTCTCAGGGATTCCCTGAGTTCTTCTCTTCATGGTGCTTATTCTTGAGGCTGGCTATGGAGGAGAGGAGCTGGGCTAGCTTGCTCAGGGTGTTTCCTGAGACTGAGGTTGCTGTGGAGAGAGTGCACGTGCCATGGAGGACCTCATGGCAGAGCTGCTTCTCAAGGGTGGTCACTCACTCATGGCTATCCCTCTCCAGAAATTCATCAGACAGACGCCTTTCCCAACCTCATGTATCTTTAAAAATCTGACAGGAGCAATGCCTGGAATAGCTCAACAGTGGATAATGGGAAAGCAAAAGAGAGTGTTTCACTCAGCAAATACTATGGGGTGACATCAGGGAAGGCCTGTCACAGTACTCACATGGCTGCTATCCAAGCCATGGGACCAAGGAACAGGACTAACATAACCCTAAGGTGATGCCTCTGGCCGCTCCAGAATAGAGAAGCAGGGGATTCCCTGAGTTCTTCTCTTCATGGTGCTTAGCACCCCATGGAGGCCAAGGCAAAAAGGGCAGGAGAAAAAGGCTAATTGCAGGTAGCTGGTGACACCAGGTGAAGACTGCCCTCATAGGGGCACCCAGGCCGTACTCTCAGAGCCAGAGCCAGGTGTTAACTTGAAACCTGGGCAGGATGAGGGACTATATACCAGCACCTGTAATATAAAGGGGCCTTCTGCCCAGCTGGTGTGGCTCAGTGATAAAGCATTGGCCATGGACCAAGAGGTCGCCAGTTTGATTCCTCATCAGGGTACATGCCCGGGTTGTGGACCTCCAGTCGGGGGGCATGCAGGAGGCAGCCAATCAATGTGTCTCTCTCTCATTGATGTTTCTATCTCTCTCTCCCTCCCCCTTCCTATCTCTCTAAAATAAATAAATAAATAAATAAATAAATAAGCAAATAAATAAAAGTTAAAGGGTATTTCTGCAAGTCATTACCACCCCTCCCCTCCCCCAAAGAAACAGATACTTAATGGCCAAGAGAAGCCCATGAACAGCCAGATGAATACAGCTGGGTCTGGCTAAGACATAGCTCATATGGCATCTGGCATACCTGGCAGGGCTACCTGCCTACACCTCAGGTTCCCATAGGACAAGCTGGGTCTGTCATCCATGCTGAATCAGGTTAAGGAAAGGGGTGGCACTGTCCCACAAAACTGAGGTGCAACCTCAGCTCCTGGGCCTTGGTATGCCTCTTCTGGGGTTGAGTCTGGCTCTTCTTTGTTTACACTGAGCTCCTTGTGAATCTCTGGGGGAAGTCAGTGGACAGGTAACCCTGGTAATGTAGAAGCCTGTGACTTCGCACACACTGCCAGATTCTTAGAGTTGGGAATGCACAAAACCTTTCCCAAAAGGAGGCCCAGGCACAGTATTCCATGTTTCCAGGGCCCCTGGCTACAGTCTCCCTGTGCCCAGTACTACAGAGGCAAGGGGTTGAGCAGTAACTGGTCCCCACTCAGCTCCACGTGGCCCCAGCTTCCAGCCACACTGGAGGACACTGGAGAATCTCTGTTTTCAAAGACTAACAAACTTGGGTTTCAGAACTGGCCCCTCTGCTGTCAATGAAACCTCTTATCTCCAAGGACTTGACCTGAAAAATAGTCTTAAATCTAGAATTTTTACCTCTGTGCTACAGAAAGGTGAGAGATGGTATTTGGAAGAAGAAAATAGGATAAGAAACACTGAAGCCCGGGAACAGTAATTTCCAGGCCTAAGTTGCCTTGTTTCAAAAGGCTTCCAAGCAGCCCTGTTACATTATGGTAATACAGGTTCCTGATAGGAGAGGGAAGCAGCCCACAGGAAAGGAACACAGGCTCAGCTGACCATAGGGCCAAGGGTTCTGCTAGCCCAAGGAAGAGGAGCAGGGGGCAGAGGACCTCTTACATAAAATGAGTTCTGCAGCAGGGGCCATGGTGTTTCCTGCAGTACTGGCACCATTAACTACCATGTGAACCACAAGGGTTTTAGTTACCTGGTCCTTGGGCCCAACTGCCAAACCACCCTCTTTTTGCACTGCCCAGTAGATAGAATCTGTTGCCATTGGTACAAGGCCTCTGAGTATCGACCCCATCCAGGTTTCTTCCCAAGGATATCACTGACAGAGGAATAACAGAGTGAGAAAGGCAGCAAGGTGTTGGGCAGCACCAGGCACACAAACCCCAACCTATCTTCCCATAGCCCTGGTCCTGGGCAGCTACCCAGTGGCTTTGGAGAATCTTCTGGCTATTCCTTTTAGAGGCAGGGCTGCCTCAAAACTCCTGTAGGCTTGAACCACAGGGCCATCACCAGTTGGCTTCTCTCTACCAACCTGGCACTCACTTGGGAGGCTTACACGGCACCTACAATCAGTCCAATGACTCTGAGGGGTATTTCCAGGTACTCTGCCAAGGTCAGGAGGAGATATATCCAGAAGCCCAGTGGAGCCCTGATGGCTCAGCCTACCCCGCTGGAAAGAAACATGCTTCCTTGATAGAGATTGGGACTGAGTAACCCCAGGGAAGACCCCTGTGAAGCACTGTAGATTCTGAAATGAAAGATGCTCCAAGAGGTTAATGGTGGACACAGTGGAGGCACATCAGCTGTGAGCAACATGGGTACCCAGCCTACACGGAGTGGAAAGAAGCAGTACCTGTTTGGCAGGTACAGACAAAAATAGCATTTCCAGCCCTGGCCGGTTTGGCTCAGCGGTTAGAGCATCGGCCTGCGGTCGGAGAGACCCGGGTTCGGTTCCCGCTAAGGGCATGTACCTCGGTTGCAGTTTGTCCCCGGCCCTGGTTGGTCGTGCGGGTGGCGGCCACTCGATGTGTCCCTTTCACGTTGATGTTTCTCTCTGTCTCTCTTCCTCTCTCTCCCTCCCACTCTATCTGTGCAAAAAATGGAAAAAAAAAATAGCATTTCCAGACTACAGGAAACCCACCTACGTGATAGTGATCTCTAAGACATCCACTACACAAAGCCACCTGCTATTGAGACACCACATACAGCATGTGCTGTACCCAACAAGGATAGGGAGAGAGGTGATGGAACAACATGCTGTTATTTATTGTCAATGGAGTCTGCCACACCACTGACAGGGGCTAGCCTCTGTCCTTGTGAACCTGACACAGACTCCCGCTGGTCTGCCCTGATCTCTGCTATCTGCTGTTGCTCTCCTGTGACACACGCAGATGTGAAATATCAGCTGTTTGCAGGATGTGTCCCACCCAGTAGAAGCAGGCCCAGCCACAGGAATCAGGACACAAACACTCCAGGGGGCATGCTCTTTTTTTCTGGTATGTGCCCCTAGCAGGAACCAAACCCAGGACTCTCTGGTCCACAGGTCGACGCTCCAACCACTAAGCCAAACCGGCGGGGAAGTGGGGAGGGGAGTATGCTCTTAATAGCCCATTAAGAACAGGCTTGGTTAAAAAGCTCTAGGGGAAGGAAAAGATGCTCATTTGAACAAAACTATACTGTAGAAAGAAGGCAGATAGTCCTTCTGCCCCAAACCCACACCAAGACATTGTTGCCATCTGCTTCAGGAGCTATGCCCTTCACACCTAATCCCCAGCTGTGGTTTTTTTTAGCTGCTTCTCTTCCAACAGTCCAAGGAAAGTATATCTCAGTGGGGTTGGGTTCTCCTTTGAGGGACTATAGTAATTAAAGTAATATATGCCACACCAAGACAACAGCTGCCTCCTCCACAGAAACGGAAAAGGAAGAAATTATCAGCTATCCAGCTCTATGCAGGTGGGGCCGCCTATCAACACAACCTGAGCCTCCCTTGCTCTGTCTGAGGTGGGAAGATCTGTCCTACTCTCAACCCCATCAAAGCACCCAAGTTTGGGAGAAGCCAGAACCCTACTCTCTCTCCACACCCCTGACTTTTCTCCCTGCTCCTGCAATCCAAGCATTCCCAGCCCCCGCCTTTCACTGCCAGCTCACCAGTAGGTGGGTGGGGCTGCAGGTACACTGACCTGCCTGCAGATCATCCACCCTACTTCCAAGGGTTCTGACATTCTTACTTTGAGCCACGCCAAAATCACCTCATAAAATGTAAAAAATAAAACTTTTACATCTTCCAACAGAAACCTCTGACTGCAAGCTAAGACAGTGCCCATCTGCTCCCAGGAAAGTCAGCACCGCAGCCTCATATGAGAGACACTTTGTTACCATCTGTGGGGGCGGGGGGGGGGGGGCAGCAGCAGTATAGCACCACACCAGGCCCCTGACAGCCCTAGAGGGCTCCTGCTGAGCCAGTACAAGAAAACACTTGAAATATCAACTCCTGGGCTTTGGTTGCTGTGCTTCTTCCTCTTCCACAATTCAACTCCAGCTAACATGTTGACTCAAATCCCCAAAACATAAGCACTGGAGAGAAAATGTAGTTTAGATTACAGCTAACTCCACTCTGATATACAAACATTCATAAAAGAAACTTAAAAGTATAGCTACTTCCTTCATCAAGTAGGAAAAAAATACCTCTCTCAATAACAATAGCTAACATTTATGTAGCCTTTGTTTGTATCGGGCACTATTATAAGCATGTTATGGGAATTAATTCACTTAATCATCTTAACCATCCTATATATGAGTTAGGTACTAGTGTCACTTCCATTTTATGTATTTATTTTTATTATTTTGTTGTTGTTGTTAATCCTCACCCGAGGGTATTTTTCCATTGATTTTTTTGGTTTTTTTTAGAGAGACTGGGAGGAAGGGGAAGAGAGAGGAAAAAAAATTGATGTGAGAGAGACACATCGATTGGTTGCCTCCCACATGACCCAGACTGGTGCTGGGGATTGAATCTGCAACCCAGGTACATGCCCGTGACCGGAATCAAACCCTTGATCCTTTGGTCCCCAGGCCAACGCTCTAACCGCTGAGCCAAACTGGCCAGGGCATCAATTCCATTTAAAAATGGGGAAACTGCCCTGGCCGGTTTGGCTCAGCGGTTAGAGCGTTGGCCTGTGGTCCACAGAAACCTGGATTCAGTTCCTGCTAAGGGCACATACCTCGGTTGCAGTTTGTCCCCGGCCCTGGTTGGGTCATGCAGGAGGCAGCCACTCAATGTGTCCCTTTCACGTCGATGTGTGTCTCTCTCTCTCTCCCTCCCACTCTATCTGAACAAAAAATGGAAAAATGTCCTTGAGTGAGGATAAAAAAATAAATAAATAAATAAAAATAAAATGGGGAAACTGAGGCACAAAGAAGTTACGTAACTTGCTCCAGGTAACAGCTGCCAGGACACAAGTTCAGACAGTGTGGCTCCAGAATCGATGTTCTTAACCCCTGAACAATACTGCTCCACCTTAGTCCTAGAGGTCTGTTTCCTCCCATGACTAAATGTGAGCCAGTAGTAGTTGGTTCAATGACAATGATCCTTGACAAACAGAAAAGGGGAAATAGTTATTTCTCCTCTAGGTACAAGATGGTGACAGAGACCTCACATGGAATCAGCACCATGATCGTTAGGGCAGCAGGGTAAAGCTAAGCTTCAAATGAAGGCATCTAGTAGAAGGCAGGCTGCAGGCTGGTGGGGACCTGACTCAAGACTGGTTCCACTACACTTGGCTTGCTAAAGCCATTGCATCGAACACAGCAAAATGCAGGAACTGCTACTTCCCACAGCCCAAGTGCATCTGTGCTCACACTGGGAGAGTGATGATAAAAGGATGTGGTTCACGTCCCAACGAGCACACGATCCAGAGAGGACATGGTTGGGTAAATGTAAAAAAGTCACATGAGGCAGGTGATGTGTCATCACAGAGATGTGATCAGGGCTGAAGGGGTCAAGCAAGGTTGCACAGAGGGTCACAAGCAGGAAGGACACCCCCAGGGCAAAAAAGGCATCTGTCAAGGGGCAAAGCAGGGAATGTTTACAGCATGTTTGGGGCTCCACACAGACAAGTTGGTATTTGGTGTGTGTGGAGGGCAGAGATGACAGAGGAAACAGATCAGGCCTGTAGGTTCTGTGTTCTCTGCACAGAGGGATCAGAGGCACAAAGCAGGCAAGGGGCAGAGTGTACACAGGGAGAAGGGAGCAGAGGCCTGAGGTACAGTGATCAATCATGAGGCCATGGAGACAGCCCAATGGACAGGCAATGACAGTAGTAATAGAGAAGAGGGACAGATTAAAGAGACGCTTGGGGAGTGGCAGAACCATGGGATGAGAGAAAGGGAGGGCATGAAGATTACTCTGAGGAGTCCCACCTGGGGACCAGGGTAGATGGTGACTTTCAGCAGTGATAGGGAACACATGAGGATCTGATTTTTGCAGGAAGATAACCTCAGTTTGGGGCAAGCAGGCTCACAAAGTACTGAGGTTTCAGGAGGTGTAACCTGCTCAGAGTGGAGACGGAGGAGTGAGTTGCCTGAAGGGCCCACCAGCTGCCCCTTAACTGCACTTGCAGGACCTACCAAAGCACACCCAACCATTCATAGGCTAAACTAGATTTCTGGGTCCCTCCAGGAAGGTGAGAACTGCCTTCAACTCCCCACACCCACTTCACTCAGCTACTGTCAGTTTCAATCAGGAAGAAGACTTAAAAGAAACCAGAGAAACCAGTTGCCCAGGCTAGAAGAGGAAAGGAGAGAGAAAGAGAGAGAGGGAGGGAGGGAAAGAGGTAGGTTATTGCCTATAGTTAAGAACTTGCTTCAGAAAAAAAGAGGTAGAGACTCTCAGGCCAGGCCATCACCTGTTCTTATTGATTTCATTCAACCAGATCATGAACAGTAAGAAAAGTGGCTTCAGTTCCACACTTGGGTCTCTCCTTTCTCACAAACTTTTCTTCCAAGGACTCATAAAAGGCAGGACTAAGAGCCACAGGCCAGGTATTTCTTGACAGCATCAGCTGGGTAGGTCAGTGCTGGATTTCCTAAATTAACCCCTTTTCTTAGCCTGACTAAGACATGGGCTGCTCCCACTTGCTCCTAATGAAACTGAGACTTGGCCCCTAAAGTAGCCATCACTGGGCCATTTTATTTTATTTTTTTAATTTTTTTTTTTTATCCTCACTCGAGGACATTTTTCCATCTTTTGCACAGATAGAGTAGGAGGGAGAGAGAGGAAGAGAGAGAGAGAGAGAGAGAAACATCGACGTGAAAGGGACACATCGAGTGGCTGCCACCCGCACGACCAACCAGGGCCGGGGACAAACTGCAACCGAGGTACATGCCCTTAGCGGGAATTGAACCCGGGTCTCTCCGGACCGCAGGCTGATGCTCTAACTGCTGAGCCAAACCGGCCAGGGCTGGGCCATTTTATTAATAAAAGCATTCTTGAAACAAATTATCAGCAAAACTCTGGAAGCATACTACCAGTAGTCTACAGTCTAGTCACTCACTACTCTGAAGGTACTAAGCCTAGCTGAATTACCTCCCACACAACCAAATCCTGTCTTCTCCTCCCTATCATTCTACTCCAAGATTATCAGGTTCTTCTGGGCCACTGAGAGAGTCTCCTAACTGGCTTCCTTGCACCAGTTCCTGCCCCTTCAACCCCAGCAGGTCACACTCCTGCTTAAACCCCACCCATAGTGGCTCTCCCTAACATACTCCATCATCTCCCTAACCCAGTGCTAGTCATCAGGCCCACAGCTGCGCAAATCCTCCAACCCAAAGCCCTTGGCTCAGCACACCAATTTTTTTTTTTGCCCCCTGGTAACAAATCTATAAAAAATACACACACACACACACACACACACACACACACACACATAAATGAGTAAGAAAAAATAAATGTATAGGAAATTATATGATCAGGAACAAACTCTGTACCTACATATTTCACAAGACCTGACTGTGTTGGAGATAAACCAGTACAATCATTTTTTAAAAAGGCATCCCACATACTCCTGATCATGATGAAATAAAGTTAGGCTCAGCCAATTAAATATATAATTAAATAATGCCCCATCATGTGAAAATTACAGAGCACTCTACTCTTTTTTTTTATCCTCACCCGAGGACATTTTTCCATTTTTTGCTCAGACGGAGCAGGAGGGAGAGAGAGGAAGAGAGAAAGAGAGAGGAACATCGATGTGAAAGGAATATATCGAGTGGCTGCCACCTGCATGACCCAACCAGGGCCGGGGACAAACTGCAACCGAGGTACGAGCCCTTAGCGGGAACCAAACCTGGGTCTCTCTGGACCGCAGGCCAACGCTCTAACCGCTGAGCCAAACCGGCCAGGGCTACTCTCTTGAATATAACCTGTGTCAGGAAGAAAATTAAGAACAAATAATATAATAAATATTTTAAAATGAAAAACTAAAACAGCATATCAAAATTTGAGAGGAGTAGATAAAGAGGTACTTAGAAAATATGTCTAACAATAGACACCTGCACACCTTTATTAGTAAGAAAATTAAAATATAATGACAAAACTATACTTACAGTGTGGGGGAAAATAAAGTTATACAAGAAAAAATCTTCAACAAAATACTAGTAAACTGAATCCAACAACATACATGAAGAATTATAATACAAGATCAATATATAAAAATCAATTACAGCCCTGGCCGGTTTGGCTCAGGGGTTAGAGCGTCGGCCTGCGGTCCCGAGAGACCCAGGTTCGGTTCCCGCTAAGGGCATGTACCTCGGTTGCAGTTTGTCCCCGGCTCTGGTCAGTCGTGCGGGTGGCAGCCACTCGATGTGTCCCTTCGCGTCGATGTTTCTCTCTCTCTCTGTTCCTCTCTCCCCCTCCTACTCTGCCTGAACAAAGGATGGAAAAATGTCCTCGGGTGAGGATTAAAAAAAAAAAAAAAAAAAAAAAAATCAATTACATTTTCTACACTAGCATTGAACAACCTAAAAACGAAATTAAGGCCCTGGCTGGTTTGGTTCAGCAGTTAGAGCGTTGGCCTGCGGTCCAGAGACACCCGGGTTCAGTTCCCGCTAAGGGCACGTACCTTGGTTGCAGTTTGTTCCCGGCCCTGGTTGGGTTGTGTGGGTGGCAGCCACTCGATGTGTCACTGTCACGTTGATGTTTCTCTCTCTCTCTCTCTTTCTCCCCCTCCCTCCCTCCCACTCTATCCGAACAAAAAATGGAAGAATGTCCTCAGGTGAGAATAAAAAAAAAATGAAATTAAGAACACTTCATTCACAGTATCATCAAAAAGAATAAAATAGGAATAAATTTAACAAAGAAATGCAAAACTTATGCTCTGAAAGCTACAATATATTATTGGAAAAAAATAAAAAAGAACTAAACAAATGGAAAAACATTCCATGCTCATGGATTGAAAGATTTAATATTGTTAAGATGGCAATAGTACTTCCCAAACTGATCTATAGATCCTATGACAATCCCAGCTGATTTCTTTTTTTTTTTTTTAATCCTCACCCGAGGATATTTTTCTATTTATTTTCAGATAGAGTGGGAGGGAGGGAGAGAGAGAAACATCGACCACGACCACGAGAGGGACACACTGACTGGCTGCCTCCCGCACGATTCAAACCATGGCCAGGGACAAAGCACAACCGAGGTATGTGCTCTTGACCGGAATCAAACCTGCGACTCTTTGATCCGTGGGCCAGTGCTCTAACTGCTGAGCCAAACCGGCCATGGTGTCCCAGCTGATCTCTTTATAGGAACTGACAAGCTAATTTTAAAATTCATATGGCACTGCAAGAGATCCAGAATATATATATATCTTTGCACCTGTACCACAGTGTGTTGTCATATACATACATATGAAAACAAACTGGACTTCATCAAAATTAAAAACTTTTGTGCTTCGCACTGGCCGGGTGGCTCAGCTGGCTGGAGCATCATCCTACAAACCAAAAGTTTGCAAGTTCGATTCCTGGTCAGGACACATGTGTAGGTTGTGGGTTCGATCCCCAGTCGGCACATATGAGAGGCGGCCAATCTCTCTCTTTCTCTCTCTCTCTCAAATCAATAAACACATATCCTCAGGTAAGGACTATAAAAAAAAAGTTCTGGAATTAACAATTAACAGTGGTGATGGTAGCATGACTTGTGACTATACCAAAACCACTGAATTATGTACTTTTTTTCTTCCTTTAATCCTCACCTGAGGACCCTTTTTCCATTTATCTTCAGATAGAGAGGGGGAGAGAGAGAGAGAGAAAGAGAGAAACATGTAACCACAAGTAAAGTACATGCCCTTGACCTGACTCTTTGGTCTGCGGGCCGACACTCTAGCCGCTAGCCAAACCAGCCATGGCAAATTGTGTACTTTTAAAGGGATGAATTGTATGGTATGTTAATGATATCTCAATTAAAAAATCAAGAAAACAATAAATGAATTAACAGTAAACATTCTCTTTTTTAAAAATTAACTCAATGGATTCAATTAAACTAAAAGATCAATCCATGAAGATTCTTTTTAGGTTTTGATAATATTAATCATAGTCATTCCCCACTCCCTCACCCAAGGACATTTTTGCATTTATCTTCAGATAGAGTGGGAGGGAGAGAGGGGGGAAGAGAGAGAGAGAAACATCAAGGTGAGAGAGACACACCGACTGGCTACCACCCACACGACCCCAACCAGTGCTGGAGACAAACCGCAACCGAGGTACATGCCCTTAGCGGGAACCAAACCCAGGTCTCTGGTTCACAGGCCGACGCTCTAACCACTGAGACAAACCGGCCTGGGCTAATCATAGTCATTTTTTTTTCTAATTTTGTTTTGTTTATTGATTTTAGAGAGAGCGGAAGGAAGAGGGAGAGATAGAAACATCAATGAGCGAGAATATCAACTGGCCACCTCTTGCATGCCCCTGACTAGAGATCAGACCCACAACCTGGGCATGTGCCCTGACCAGGAATTGAACCGGTGACCTCTTGGTACCTGGGTCGACGCTCAACCACTGAGCCACACCGGCCAGGCCATAGTCATTTTTTCTAAATTAAGAGAATCATATGGCCAAAGCAGAATATACTGAAAATGATGCCACAAGAAACATGTTATTTGAACAAGCTAACAAAAGAAGGGAAAGCCTTCTAAAAACATGTGTATCTCAGTGTTCTCTCCAAAAGACCAACTGGCCCTGATGGATCAACTGATAAATGTTTCTAAACTTGCAAATACAACCATAAAAATAAGGAACTCCTTCCAATGATCTAGTTGAATTCTTCTCAACTAAACCAGATATACAAGGATGGACAAAAGTAAGTTAAATCAACAGCCGTCAGTACTTATAAGATAAATCATAAGATAAGTAAGGGTACAAAATAATAACTAATAAGAAAAACAATACAATAATAAATAAATAATACATGAATAAACTGTTTCATGTACTCATAACTACAAACCTACTTTTGCCCATCCCTGTACTGCATTATCTCAATATACATCCATAGGCTTTATAAATTTAACCATCCACTTCTTTTTTTTTTTATTTATTTTTCCAACTTTTATTAATTTGTTTTTGTTATAAATGTTTCTCCTTTTTCCCCCCAGACATCCTCCTCCCCATCCTGTCCTCCCATCCCCCTAGCATTGTTGTCTATGTCCATTGGTTATGCATACATGCATTTAAGTTCTTGATTCATCTCATCCACCCGCCCCCTGGGTCCCCTATTCTGAAGTTTGTCAGTCTGAACCATACTCCTTTCTATGTCTCTGGGTCTATTTTGTTCATCAGCCCACTGTGTTCATTATATTCCACAAATAAGTGAGATCATGTAGTATCTGTCTTTCTCTGATTGGCTTATTTCACTTAGCGTAATACTCTCTAGGTCCTTCCACGTTGTCTCAAAGGATAAGAGATCTTTCTTTCTGACAGCTGCATAGTATTCCATTGTATATATGTACCACAGCTTTTTTATCCACTCATCTATTGATGGACACTTGGGCTGTTCATCCACTTCTAATTAAATGCTTCCAATTAAATATTACAGGACAAGGAAAGGGAGTCTTTTTTAAAAAAATATTTATTGATTTTAGAGAGAGAGGAAGGGAGGAGGAGAGTGAAAGAAATATCGATGACAGAGAACTGCCCATCTCCTGCATGTCCCCGACTGTGGATCAGGCCCACAACCTGGGCATGTGCCCTGGCCAGGAATCAAACCAGTAACCTCTTGGTGCATGGGCAGATGCTCAACCAGTGAGCCACACCAGCTGGGTTCTTTTCTTTTTAATATAATTGCCTCTACCAGGATCTACCACAAATACCACTTCTTTTTATTTATTTATTTATGTTTAATCCACACCAGAGGATATGTTTCCACTTATTTTCAGACAGAGTGGGAGAGAGGGAGGAAGAGAGAAAGAGAGAAACATCAATGTGAGAGAGACACATCAA
Organism: Molossus molossus; assembly: GCF_014108415.1. NCBI lineage: Eukaryota > Metazoa > Chordata > Mammalia > Chiroptera > Molossidae > Molossus > Molossus molossus. The sequence goes on along the minus strand of NW_023425357.1, from coordinate 37,198,214 downwards.
TTGGTTGCCTCCTGCATGACCCCGTCCAGGGCCGGGGACGAACCGCAACCGGAGTACATGCTCTTGACCAGAATCAAACCCACGCCTCTTTGTTCTGCGGGCCGACACTCTAACTGCTGAGCCAAACCGGCCAGTCTTTTGTTTAACTACCTCCTGAAGTTCTCTGACATGCCCAAGCTGGTAAGTTCTTTTTTTCCCCCAAGCTGGTAAGTTCTTATGGGCCAGGAGCCCCAGCCCAATATTGACCCCTCTGGAAGGCCTCCTTTACACTACTAGTACACTCATGAACTGGATGCTTATTAGCAAATCTGATCACATTTGGTCTATGCTCAAAACATTCCAGCAGTCCCCACTGCTTACAAAAAAGAAGTCCAAGACCCTTGGCATGGGACACAAGACTCTTTCCTCAACTGGCTCATCCTGACTGCCCCCAGGAAGCCATCCTATCACACTAGACAACTTAAATGGATTTACTTACAGGCCTCACTGTACCATCGCCCAGAACCACCTGGCAAACTTCTATCTGTCCCTCAACGCTAGACTAAAACACCACTGTGAAACTGCAGTAATCACCCCAACCACTACCCTCCACCAAACATACCTGTGTCTGTCAAGGGGATTCATCAACCCTCAAACACCTCATCTAAGGTTAACACCAAAATCTCAAATTCTTGACCCAGCCTAGGCCACCACCATCACTAACCTCCCACCAACTACACAGCCAAACAGTACAAATAGCCTTCATCTCAACCAAGGGCTTCTTGGAAATCAGAAGCAACTGGCAGGAAGGCTCTAGTTGCTATCATCCTTCATCTCACCTCCCCATTGAAATACATACAAGTAGTTTCAGGTCCCACTGTTTACGAATGATGATATTTTCAGTTTTGGAGAATATATGCTCCAATTTAAATTGATTTTTCTTTTTTTTAGGGAGTGACAGAAACACTGATGTGGGAAAGAAATATCAGCTGCCTCCTGCATGACCCCTACTGGGGATCTAGCCCACAACCCAGACATGTGCCCAGACCAGGAATAGAACTGGGATCTCTCAATCCATGGGATAACGCTCAATCCACTGAGCCACACTGGTCAGGCTCCTCAGCACCAATTTTTTAAAAAAGAAAAGTGAGTCCTGGCCGGGTAGCTCAGTTGGTTAGAGTACGATCCTGATACGCCAAAGTTGCCAGTTTGGTCCTCAATCAGGGCACATACAAGAATAATCAGCCAATGAATGCATAAATAGGTGGAATAACAAATCAGTGTTTCTCTCTCTAAAATCAATAATAATAAAAAAAAATTAATTAAAAATAAAAATAAAATGAGCCCAGAAGATGGAAAGCACCAAAGGGTATTCTGATCTTCCAAATCCAGCACTGGGATGAACAATAGCATGACCACCCTCATTCCCAAGAGAGATTCTTCTCTCTATCCCTACATCTATCCTGTACTAAGTCTACCCGGCCACTCAACCTGCCCTGTATCCTGGCAAAGCCAGAGGCATCCATCCTTCCTAGGGAGAACCCCTATTTAGATTCAATCTGATTCATGCTTTCTACCTTAAGGAAAAATCAGGGAGATGATCAGTATGGCAGGAAGGAAAATCCTCAGGAGCTGGCAGACAGAGTAAAAATGAAGACAGGTACAATATCCACAGAATATTGAGGCCCTTTTCTCTTGCCAAAAAAAAAAAAAGAAGCACCAGTGGGAATGTAAAAAAAAAAAAAGGTGCCAACTCTCCTGATGTGTTAGTGTGGGGTCAAATGCCTACCTTATCCATTGTCTCCAAGCCCCTTCCCCCTCTAGGCCTACACCTATACCTGGACAGGGTCTCACTTCACAAGTGCCAAATGGATTTTCCTACAATTTTACATTAATAATGTCAAAACATGACCAGCGGCTGGCCTCTGACCATCCCAGAGCCCCATCTTATAACTAAGGCTTGCTCCACATAGCTCCATCTCAGAGATTCAGGTCACCCTGAATCTTGAAACCCTTCCCACCTTGTCTGCTCCATGCAATGGATCCCAAATCCATGGGTCAAGCAAAAACAGTTCTTGCACAGCCAATGGACACAGACATTAATTTGGGGAAAGCAGAGGGGAGGAGGTCAATGAAGGGAAAAAGAGGGGACATCTGTAATACTTTCAACAATTAACAACAAAAGAAAATATTCTTACTAAAGAAGAATGAGCAAATGGAACTCAAATACCAAGCCTAGCACATAGTAAAGGCTGCATTCCAAGACTACCTGAAAGACACGGGTGAAGACTTCTTGATGCAGAAGCATTTGCTTTCGTTTATTTTTTCTTAATTTCACTTATATTTTTAAAACAGAAAATATATTCACAAGAAAGAAAATTTGAAAGCTTCAAAAGTGAAGATTTTCCTTTCCAGTCCTGTCCCTAGCCACCCTGTCCCTTCTCAAAAGATGGTCAATATTACAAATGTTTCTGTAGCTTTACAAAGATAATCTATCTATGCGTGTACAAGTAGATACAGATATGTTTGTTTTCCCTCTTTTTTTCCACATTTGGTAGCATATTTACACTCTTCTATGCTTTCTATATATTTTTTTTTCTTTATTGATTTTAGAGATAGAGGAAGAGAGAGAGAGAGAGAGAGAGAAACATCAATGAGAAAGAACATAGACTGGCCGCCTCCTACATGCCCCGCACTAGGGATCAGGCCCACAACCCGGGAATGTGCCCTGACCAGAAATCGAACCTTCGACTCTTTGGTCCGTGGGCCAACGCTCTAGCCGCCGAGCCAAACCAGCCAGGGCTGATAATCATTTTTGTATAATAAGCCTATAAAAGCCTTTTTCCTCCCTCACCAAAGGTGCAAAAGTTGAAAGAGCACATTTAGAGCAAGAGAAAGATTAAGAATCAGTCTACCCCCGATGAAAAATTATTTTCCTAAGCTCCTTGTTCATGAAAAGCAGAGCTATGGACACTGTAGACACATCCAGTTAGCCAAGGCCAGGTATTTGTATCACAAAGATCACAGCCACATGCTACACAGAGGCCAAACATGCCACACACCTTCTGATTAATAACAACAGGCCAGTTTTCACTCAGATCAAAGTTACAACAAAAAAAAGTCACGTTCCTGACAATTAGTTAACTCCTGAGCAAGTCTAGATTTCAAGTATTTGAAATTAGTCTATCGGAAAAAAATCTGCAACTGAAATTAAACACACTGGAAAAGACACAAGGTATAAGCACTGCTTCCTCTTTGGAAAAAGCCAGCTGCCTTTCTGTGTCACAGACACAAAGAGTAGAGAGGGGCCAGGGCAAAAACACAAGGACTCTGCCTGTCTCCATGGCAGCGTGAGGGTAGCTTACACCATGTCACTTCAGCCACTCAAGGGACAAATGGACCTTGGATCATATTCTGGAACCCACCAGCTTCTGATGGGGGCTTCTCCCCTCTAAATGTGCTCAGCTCAAGGCTGGATATGAACCACTGGGCAGAAAACAGCTGAAAGGGTGCTGAGTGGTACAGGAATCCCATCTGCAGTGACCAGAGCATTCCACAAATCTGAGGCTGTTTTCAACTCAAGTCTTATGCACATTCTCCTATTTATTAAGATATTGCCGCCCTGGCCGGTTTGGCTCAATGGTTAGAGCGTCGGCCTGAGGTCCAGAGAGACCTGGGTTCGGTTCCCGCTAAGGGCATGTACCTCGGTTGCAATTTGTCCCCGGCCCTGGTTGGGTCGTGCAGGTGGCAGCCACTCAATGTGTCCCTCTCACGTTGATGTTTCTCTCTCTCTCTCTCTCTCTCTCTCTCTCTCTCTCTCTCTTCCTCTCTCTCCCTCCCACTCTATCTGAACAAAAAATGGAAAAAATGTCCTCGGATGAGGATAAAAAAGAAAAAAAAAAAGATGTTGCCTCAACCATGTTCCACGTGGGAGGTCACATAAAGACTTTGATCTTTAACATGGTTAAGTAACAAAAGAGCCAGTATTGACAGTAGTCTTATTCCTCATATATGCCTGAGTACCAGTCTGGTCAAGCAAAGGCCAATGGGAGTGAAGGCTACTGAGGTGTGTCCCCACTGAGAATAAGCTCAGGTCACTTGGTTTTGACTGCAAACAGTTCAAATTCCATGAATGACAATAACTTGCCAATTAATCGTTGGATTGGAAGCCCATATCATCCTGGCCCAGTGGCCACATTTTAGAATTCTCTACCCAGTGGTTTGGCTTGCAAAGTCCTCTCCAGCCTCTTGGCTGCCACTATGACTCTCATCACAGAATGGATCAGGAGATCAGAACAAGTGTTCTCTTATCAGTGACTCACCAGGAAGTCTGTTCATGTTGACACCTTGAGCTGAGAGTCCTATTCCCATGTACCTTCAAAAAAGCACACACACACAAATTGGGTTAGCAAATAATTATGCATTTCCCTTCTCAAATACTTCTTGGTAAAAAACAGAAAAATGGGAAAAGCAATAAATGTAGAGACTCTTTTAACATACTTGTGGTTCTTAGAGAACCTTTACATTTTGATTTTCTAATGGAAACCATCTCAATGCCTTAAGCAGCTCAAGAATCAGGAGGTAGGATCTGTAACCAATGGTTTCAGTTTTAAAGGAAAGTTTCCTGAAATGACTGTTTACAGTCTCATGGTTTCTGGCTCCAGCTAAGGTGGCATAATCTATTCCCAGAAAGTGCCTAAAGTAAGTAGCTCAATCTAGTAAAGTGCTTGGCAGAACAATGCAAGATTAGTCCCATTGGGACAAGCCACTCTGCAGCAAGGACCAGGACATGGAAAAAGTACAGCCAGGCTAGATGTCTACAGGATCGTCAAAACCCCTCATGCAGAGATTCTTTATTCTCTGGGTATCTCAAAACTCATTACCTTCACCACATATATCACCACTGGCCTCCTCAACCATCCAAAGCAGGGGTGCCTAAACAACTAAGCCACCCAAAACAAGGTGGGGCCCATGCTGGGTAATTCTGCCAAAGACACTTCAGGAGAGGAAAAAAATGAACAGGTTTCCTTTTTTTTTGGTCTAATGCTTGTAGTGTACAAAGCAATAGTGAGTGCCCTGGCCAGTTTGGCTCAACGGTTAGAGCGTTGGCCTGTGGTCTGGAGAGACCCGGGTTCGGTTCCCACTAAGGGCACGTACCTCAGTTGCAGTTTGTCCCTGGCCCTGGTTGGGTTGTGTGGGTGGCAACCACTCGATGTGTCCCTTTCACGTCAATGTTTCTCTCTCTCTCCCTCCCTCCCACTCTATCTGAACAAAATATCAAAAAATGTCCTGGGGTGAAGATAAAAAAAAAAATTTTTTTTAAATAAAAGAAATAGTGAGGTATTTCCCTAAGAACATAGAAATAAGAGAAACAAATTACCACCTACTAAGAGTAAAATAGTAGAAACCCACACATGATGCCTGATATTAACCACATGTGAATGTCAACAAGCAGTCAAGGAACTCAGAATACTGAAAACACCAACCAAAAGAGGGCTGAGGTATAATTTTATGGCTGCATAACAATGTGAATGTACTTAACGCTACTGAACTGTACACTTAAAAATGGCTAAAATGAGTGGAGCGGTTGAGATCTTGCTTCCTGGCAATTGTTATCAGTTTGGCTCAAATAAACTCTTATAAAAATTCCAAAAAAATATGGCTAAGCCCTAGCCAGTTTGGCTCAGCGGTTGAACATCGGCCTGCGGACCAGAGAGTCCTGGGTTCGGTTCCCGCTAGGGGCACGTACCACAAAAAAAAAAAAAAATTATATATATATATATATATATATATATATATATATATATGGCTAAAATGGTAATTTTTATGTTATGCACATTTTACCACAATTTTAAAAAATGTTTTTTTAAAAAAAACAATGTCATGAGGCCCTTATTTTGACCATTTCCAAGTGGCTATACATTTACATTTTGATTATTTTCTATTATAAGTAATTCTGCAAGGAATCCTTCCACATACATTTCCCCACACTGAGCGATTTCTTTCCTTTCCTGGCATGCTCCGTACACCTATGTGCCTGTTTCCTAACACTACTAGAGTCCCCACAACATGGCATTCTTGTCCTTACAAGTCCTTAATCTACAGATAATGCCCCTCTGCCCTTCTCTAGCTGGCTGCACCACTGGGTTTTAGGAGGGCAGCCTCTACCACCAAATAAAGGGTCAGGCAGGGAGGGAAGGCTATGACCCAACCACCTTCTTCTGAAACCATCTAACCCATTATGGTGGGCAGGAAAAGGCACCAAGCAACACATGACCCTGGTAACTTAGCCTGCAGGAATTAGAGAAAAGGGGAGAGAAAGGAAAGGAGAAAAGGAACAGACTTCAAAGAGGAATTTCCATGGTTCAAAGGACCTGGAGACTCACAAAATGCTTGCTAACTCCTTCCACAAGGGGACCATCAGGAACAGAAGCTATGTAAGCCTGCTGGCAGGATTCCCACATTTCCCCAGAAAAATTAGCAGCCCAAATAATTAGCTTCCTTACTTTACATGTTAGAGGCTGCCAAAAGCTGGTCTCCATTCCCTCAATGCCCTCTGACCAATCAGCAAATGACCCCAACTACCCTGCAGCCATCAATCCAACATATACAAATGCAACAGAGCCAGGGGTTTACCTGACTTGGATGCTAGCCCACCATGGGAATGGGGAACTACTAAGGCATGTGTGCTCAAAACACAAGTTGCTAAGGCTTCCCTTTAGGGGAAGATTCTTCAGCCTCTGGCAGCTAGTCCTCAACACCTTCTCTGCCCTATAGGCAGGATATTTACTATAGTGGATGGCCTGGGAGGTATATATACCCCAGGTTCAACTTGAGAATTCAAATTGATGAGCTAAGAGTAGAACAGCCAGTTTGGCTTAGTCGTTGGAGCGTCAGCCCACTGACCAAAGAGTTTTGGGTTCGATTCCGGTCAAGGACATATACCTTGGTTGCGGTTCGGTCCCCAGCCCTGTTGAGTTGTGCGGGAGGCAACCAATCAATGTGTCTCTCTCGCATCGAAGTTTCTTTCTCCCTCTCTCTCTCTATCTGAAGATAAATAAAAAAATATCCTCTGGTGAGGATTTTTTTTTAAAGTCACTCAATTAAAAATGAGCCAAGGACTTGAATAGATATTTTTCCAAAGAGATACAAATGGCCAATAAGCACATGAAAAGATGCTCAACATCACTAACCACTAGGAAAATATAGATCAAAACCATATTAAGATACCAATTCACACCCTTTAGGAAGGCAGTTATAAAAAAAAAAAAAAAAAAAAAAGAATAACAAGTGCTGGTAAGGATGTAGAGAAACTGGAACCTTCGTGCATTGAAAATGGTATGGCAATAAAATATATGGTAATTTTATTTACTTATTTTTAAAAACGTGTTTTTATTGATTTTTTTAGAGAGAGGAAGGGAGAGAGAGATAGAAACATCGATGTGAGAGAGAAACATCGATCTGCTGCCTCTTATACGTCCCCTACTGGGGATCGAGCCCGCAACCTGGGTATGTGCCCTGACCGGGAATCGAACTGGATCCTTTCAGTCCATGGGACAACGCTCAATCCACTGAGCCACACTGGCAGAGCAAGTATATGGTAATTTTAAGTTTTAAAAAATCATAGAATTAGTATATGATTCAGCAATTCTACTTCTGGGTATATACCCAAAATAACTGAAAGTAGGGACTAAAACAGATATTTGTACACCAATACTCATAGACACATTATCCACAATAGCCCAAAGGTAGAAGCAACCCAAGTGTCCATTGGATGACTTGATACAACAGAATGTGGTATATACACAAAATGGAGTATTATAAGGATGACATCTGACACACTATAACATGGATGAACCTTGGAGGTCATTATGCTAAATGAAATAAGCCAGTCACAAAAAGATAAATACTGTATGATTCCACTTGTATAAGGCATCTAGAGTAGTCAAATTCATAGAGATAAAAAAGTAAAACAGTGATTGCCAGCGTCTAGGGATAGAGGAGAATAGAAAGTTCATGTTTAATGGGTACAGAGTTTCAGTTTGGGAAGATAAAAAATTCTGGAGATGGATGATAGTGATGGTTGCACAACAATATGAACATTCTTAATAACACTGAACTGTACCCTTAAGACTGGTTAATAAATTTTATGTTATGTATAGTTTACCACAATAAAATCAATAAATCCATATCAATACTACCGTTTTAGAAGTAACATTGATTTTCCAGGGGAAACTCTACACATACATTTATTTAATATGTGAAATTCCTCCTGGGGAGAAAGGTAGATTTTTTTTGTTTTTTTTTTAAATATGTTTTTATTGATTTTTTTAGAATGAGAGAGGAAGGGAGAGAGGGATATAAACATCAGTGTGAGAGAGAAACATTGATTGGCTGCCTCCTGCACGCCCCCTACTGGGGATTGAGCCCACAACACAGGCATATGCCCTGACTGAGAATCAAACCAGGACCTCTCAGTCCATGGGACTGACGCTCAATCCACTAAGCCACACCAGCCAGGCTCAATATTACTGTTTTAAAAATAAGGTTCAACCCTAGCTGGTTTGGTTCAGCGGTTAGAAATGTTGGCCCTCGGACCAATGAGTCGCGGGTTCGATTCCGGCCATGGGCACATACCTTGGTTGCGATTTGTCCCCAGCCCTGGTCGGGGTCATGTGGGAGGCAATTAGTTGATGTGTCTCTCTCACATCCACGTTTCTCTCTCCTTCCCTCCCTCCCACTCAATCTGAAGAAAAATGGAAAAATATCCTCAGGTGAGGATTAAAAAATAATAAGTTTCAAATCTACTATCATCAACTATAACATTTGTTATTACATAAAGTCTTTTTTTCCCCCTCTTCAAAATTGGGAATTTAGGATGTAGGGAGACATACCTTTACCTGCCCTGTCTTTCAAAGGTATCATCTCTGGTCAAAACCAATAAAATCCCAGCTCCTGGATATGTACTTATTCAGTTCTGATATCCCCCAAATATCAATCCCCAAACCCAAATATCCAAGCACAAGAGATGGAACCTAAGTTTACAGGCTCCAACCCTATGTCGTATGCCACAGTGGATAGGACAGATGCAAAGCCTGCCATCCATTTCATGATGCCTGCCACCCACATCAGGATGCAGGTACTATAAGGAAGAAGCCCCCAGCCCTCAGAGAAAACAGCAGAGTCACAACAGTGCTGGGCACATAATGGACATTCAACAAACCCCTGAAGTTCATCCACTTGTGGGCTGGTGACTCATCACCAAAGTCACAGGGTCTCTCCCAGCCACATTTCAATGGGAATCTCAGTTTCTACCTGGTATGAAGTCATAACAGAGGTATATGACAGATAAGTGAGCCCTGAACTCAGCTATAAAACCCCTAGTACTATTCTCCCCTCTTGTTGCCACTTGACTTTAACACTGTGAGATTAAATGACTTACAACCACAAAGCTAGAGACATACAGGTAGAGGGAAGTTCACTTCTCCATCCACTCAAGAAAAATCTAAGCAGACCTGGAGTTCCCTCTCAATCAACAATGGGTAGCATGTGTAGTGCTTTGATAAGTTCTGGACCAATGTGGATGAAACTCTCCAACAGGCTGCCAAGAATGAAGCAAAATAAGAAAACAGCATAACAAAAATCCCAAACCCAAGAATGTCTTCCTGGACACATACAGTAGTACCTCTGCATCTAAGGAGCAGGAAGAATGATGTAAGAAAGCCACCCTTATGCTCTCTCCTCTGCTGATCTCTGGTGATACTTGAAAATATTATGGGTTTTGGGGAGTTGTTGGATCCTTGCTAAACTTGAGTAATTCAGTAAAAACAGGTGTGATAACTTTCTCTTTATAGAAACATTTGCAATCCTTCACCCATTCCACAAAGATCCTCTGTGCCCTGTATGGTGCTAGGGACACAAGGGTGGAGGCCTGGAGTCACTCCCTGCCCTCTGACAGTTTTCAGTGTCGAGTCAGGGACAGGCCAGAGGATCAGGGGACACTGACCTGGGGATTCCCAGAGGAAGTGAAGACTGAGTCAAGACCTGGTAAAGGAGATGAGAGGAAAAAGAGAGGAGTGTGTTTCATGCAGAAGCAGCAGAATGTCCTGAGACATAGAGGCAAGGAAGCAGGACCACGGTCAAGAAACTGAGAGAAGTTCAGTGTAGCTGGGTCACAGCTTGGGCAGACCTAAAAAGAGCCAAAGCTAAAGCAGGAAACAGAGGCTATTCATAGCCAGCCTGTGTGCTAGCTTAAGGAGTTTGAACTCCATGGGAGATCAATGGAAAGCTACAGAAATTGTTTAGAAAGGACACAGCTGATCAAATAGCTGATATCTAGAAAGTGGATTCAAGAGGCAAAACTGGAGGCTACCAAAATCATCCACTGAAAGATGACAGGGCTGAACAAGGCCAGGAGCAGTGGGGATAGAGAGACATGGAAAGAGCCAAGTACTCTTTAGAACATGGTGAATTTCCTGGGTGGGGGAGATGTCCAGGACATTGCACAACACAGCCAGTCACCAAAGAAAGGGCGATTCTCTGAGACCCACTGGAAACTCTGGAGCACAAACACTTAGCCAGTCAATTGGTAAGTAGTAGCCTTTCTCCAGCTCTGCTCTAGCATGACACAAACATCTGAACAGGAAACACACCTGCATCATAGCAAATACATCATACAAACCCAGACTCAAATCTAACCTCTACCTCTGAGTTCACCATGTGCACAATGGTACGTCACATGGCTTAGTCCACAGAGCCCTCAGTGAAGCCACTGAACAGGATCGGACAAAGGAACACCTGAGCACAGAGCCAGGAGGGCTGCTGGTGTATGACTGTCCATTAGTGCATGCACTGGAGGCTTTTCTAGCAGCGGAATCTAATAAAGGAAAGCAAGCCATTCTCGAAGACCTGAATCTTGGGATATCTCAAAACAAATGCCTGTTGCCCTTGCCAGTGTGGCTCAGTTGCTGGGCATTGTCCCATGCACCGAAAGGTTGCCAGTTCAATTCCCAGTCAGGGGCACATGTCTGGATTGCAGGTTCTATCCCTGGTAGAG